>NC_143199.1:22207084-22847084 GCF_051530095.1 Phoenix dactylifera | reverse complement strand
TGTCAAAGAAAAACGGATATGGATATAGATAGACAACTATCCGATTATTATCCGAATATTCGATTTCATTTGTAATCCTATTTTATTTTATATAGCACTCATGAACTTTTAAGAAAAAAATAAATGACCATGTTAACATGCTATAAATTTGATTTATCATCCACTTAATAATATTTTTGATTATGTCGTCGTAAAATTTAATTATCCGACCTATATCTATACTTTCGGTATCCGATTTATATCTATATTTGTTTAAAACAAATATTGATATGAATTTTTGCATCCGACCAGCATTCAAATCCATATCTGTATTAGTCAAATGAAGCAAATATGAACATAGATATACTAGTCTCAGATCCATAGCCAATCTAATTATGGTCATAGTTTCTTGTTTGAAGAAATGGTTTTCGGCTAGGCAGAGGAGTCGCCTTTTAGCATTATTTATTCTGGCAAAGCAAAAAAGTCATCGAGGCGCAAAACCTACTTCACAGTGCTCAACATGTAGTGTACCACGCCCTTGAGCCCCGCCCTTTACTGACTTTCATCAATCTTCTCCACTGTGGGACAACAGACAGGCACCATGTTGGTAGATTGGTGGCTAGCTTTTCGCCACCAAATAACATATTTTTGCCGGAACAAACAAGGCTGGCAGTACGAGCAACAAGAGACATGTTAGTAATGTTACTTCCTATACATTTATCAGAAACAGGTGAAGAGACACATCACTTCCTGTACATTTATCTGAAACAGGTGAAGGCTATATTTTTCATCTGAACTACCCATATAGGACTCCAATTGATGGAGTGTACCGCCGGAAGCAGCCCAATGCATTTAGAGGCCTAAAGCGAACTCATTAAGAGGAACCATTTTTCTTTTTGTTTTATCTTTGAGGTCTTTTCCGTGTTGAGCCTTTTTTGGGCTGGGGCCTTAGGCAACCGCCTCAGTCACCTAAGGGTTGGGGCAGTTCTGTGTATTGCCGGAAGAATCCATCTCCACAGAGTCGTCGTCCGTTTTGAAAGCGAAAAAAACCCAGAAAGAATCCTTTCTTTTAAGTCAATTGTGAAAAATGTGGAAATAACCTCTCCAACGCAGGAATCTGGAAAAACTGAATGAGCCAACAGAAGTTGAAGATAATATTGTTTTATAGAGGCGAAAGTTTTGTTTATATGAACCTGTAGAAGATGTAGATAATGTTTTTTTTATATAGTTTTATATATATGTATATATCCTCTTAAATATACAAAATAATATTAATATCTTCATAAAATTACTATTTGTATGTGTGTCCTCATAAATTACTGTTTTGCATGTATATTTTTCTCTCTTTTTTTTTGCATATATACTTATACCATCTAATATTGTTAAAAATAAATGGCTTAAAATTAAAATGATTGAAATACTCGCATGGATAGATATGCAAATATATATATAAGGGTATACTCATAAATAGTAATTTTACAAGAGTATTCATGCAATTTATCATATTTAGAAAGATATACATTCAAAAAATCTATTAAAAAAATGATCAAAATTTGGCTAAGACTTGCAGAGTCTTTTATAATTTAGTTAGATCGACAAGTCAAAAAAGGCCAAGTCATATTATCAATTTTCTTTGTTTAATATCTTAATTTGGTCAAGTTGAAATATTAGATGATCATTTTGGTAATTCTATTTTTTATTTAATTTTCATATAATTAATATTATTGAGTCTATGATATTTATATTTCTTAATCATTTTTAAAAGATTAAAATATATTAAATTTAAATTAATTATAGATGCTTAAATTAGTAAAATATTTTTTAATGATTTGTAAATGTTGAGTTGTTATTTGTTTGTTAAGGCGAAAATTTTGTAAAACCAACATGATTTATTCTATAAGAGTTGATATAAACATGAGATCATGCGACATGATAATATTAATTTTTTTATCATATTTTTTTTATTAAGAGCAACTTAATTATCCGTATTGGATTTTGATCTTTTTTTATTAAATTTTTTTAAGTATATACCCTCCTAAATATACGAAATTACATGAATATCCTTACAAAGTTGCTATTTGTCTGTATATGCTTATAAAATTTTCTTTTTATGCGTTTATCCATAAGGGTATTTCAATCATTTCAAATTTAAACTATTTATTTTTTAACAATATTAAATGGTATAGGTACATATATAAAAAAAGAACCAAAAAAAAGATATACAAACAAAATTAATATTTTATGAGGGTATACATGTAAATAGCAACTTTACCAAAATATTTATACAATTTTGTATATTTAAAAGAGTATATATGCATGCATATATATATATATATATATATATATATATATATATATATATATATATATATATATATATATATATGTATGTATGTATATATATGTGTGTGTGTATATATATATATAATATATATATG
Organism: Phoenix dactylifera; assembly: GCF_051530095.1. Lineage (NCBI taxonomy): Eukaryota > Viridiplantae > Streptophyta > Magnoliopsida > Arecales > Arecaceae > Phoenix > Phoenix dactylifera. Next base: position 22,844,667 of record NC_143199.1, on the reverse strand, counting down.
TATGTATGTATATCATTGAAAGTTGAAAGTTTTATTTAGATAGTGTTGGCACGAGGTTTTGAATAGGCTAGCTTTCTGAAAACAGATAAAAACAATAAATATTCTTTTATGCCAAGTATAACTATTCTAAGAGAAAGTTGTCGAACGCTATACCATGCATAGCCTTTATTTATACCCTCCTTTAGCTCCAAGGCCGGTCCAATCCTTAAGCGACTGAGGCGGTCGCCTAAGGTTCTAGCCCAAAGAAGGCCCACCGCAGGAAAAGGCCTCAAAGACAAAATCAAAAATAAAAAATAAAAAATCCCCTGTAAGTTCGCCTTAGGCCGGCCCACTACAGGAAAGGCCTCACCTTATGTAATAACCCCAAAATATTTTTTTATATATATAAAAAGGGATAAAATAGTCCTTTAAAATTGATATAAGGGGTAAAATTGGAAGGAATCAAAAGTTAATGGCATAACAGTAGATATGTTGAAATGTTAGGGGCAAAATAGAAATTTAATAATATTAAAAAAAGGGTGAATAGTATCTTGATGTGATTTAATTGGAGGGTTTGAGCTGGCTCACGGAATGAAGCAGAGAAAGAAAGAGGGAGGGGGTTCTCAGACGGCAACAGAGAGGAAGAAAAAGAAGGAGAGGAAAGGAAAGGAAGAAAGGAAGAGGAAGAAGAAGAAGAAAAAGAAAAGGAAGGAGATCTCGTTTGCGCTGCCAGCTGAAGGGAAAAGTGTAGATCTCCTTCCCCTCTACGCAAGGACCTCAATTTCCAAAAAGAAAAAGGTAAATATCCATCCCTATCTAGTCTCTTGATGATATTAGACTATACAAAGGGTGGATGTAGTCTAGAGGGGTCAGACAAGGGTTGTAGAGGTGGTTAAAAGAGGAAGAATCGGATTTCGACAAATTTTTCCAGCATTACGGAAAAACTGTGTCGAAGTCCCAACTTCGGTAAATTATTTAGAGGGTCAAACGGCCTCCGATGATGATGCATGTTATCTCTTTGGAATCCTCTATGAGTGTAGAATTTAGGTAAAAATTTCATCAAATTTGGAGTCTTGAAAGTGGATCAAAATCGGGATGAAGTAACCCACTATCAGTCCGGGTTACTGTTCATCCGGGTGGAAAATAAGGGATTTCATGTTATAATAGAGTATTAAGCCCAGATCAAGCTAAAAGGGACCTTGTACTCATGCAAAGGAGTCCCTAATACACATAAATGATGAGTTAATTAATTAAAAAGAAAAAGAAGAAAGAAAAGAAAAGATTTAGGGAACGGGAGAGTTGAATCAATTAAAGTTCCCTATGTTATAATTGGCACGTAGATTATGACCATTGATACAGGACTAAATGTATTATAAATGCATGTCACAGTTGGGCAAGAAGTTAGGGAGCAAGAAGAAGAAGCCCCCTACTGCCTACCATAAAGTTTTGAAGGTGTATCAGGGCTGTGCCAGATTGACAGGTGAGTGGGAGTCATGTACTTTGCACCATGAGCATCCTTAATTCATTTTCATGAATACCGCCAAGTGTGAATTGATTCCACTTGTGCATATTGATTGATATTATAGTAGATTCTTCTATAATCTTGTTTCTCCATACTTGATTATCTTGTGCACGCATTTGAGGGAACATTGAGAGGAATTACAAGGGGTGGAAAAGTAGTCAAATTGGATTTGAATTGTGAAATGATTTTTTTTGTAAATTGATTTCATTTCCTCTATTTCAAAGACTTGTGAGTGGTAGTCTTGATTATACTCTTTGTTGCCCAGCAGATACAACCCAAGAGGGGGGGGGGTGAATTGGGTCTTTTAAAACTTTTAACCTACTTCTGAAAGTTTTTGATTAATTATGCTAAGTTGTATGGATGCACAGTGAAAGTCAACAGTTTGATGTATAGAATGTGACTTGATTGAATATGCTTGCAACTAAAGGATGCGCGGATAACAGTAAAGCAAGCAATTTATCTAAGTAAGTAAGTGTGTTAGTTAGACAATGACAAGAGGCATTACAAACACAACAAACATATAGTGGTTCGGTGCACCCCAGCACCTACATCCACTCCCCAAGACCTCTTGGGAATTTCACTATAATCCTACAGATTACAGCCGGTTGTTTTACAAGCTCACAACCCAACTTGTTGTTTTACGAGCGCACAACGAACTCGGTCTGTTTTCCCAGGCTCACCGACTAGAACCACCCCGATTGTTTTTTCGGGATCACAATCAAACCCTTACACCGTTGGTTTCGACCTAGGCTCACCAACAAACCTCTCACCGTTGGTTTTCCTTTTGGCTCACCAACAAACCTTAACCCCTTGATTCAATCCCTTGATTGAATCAAGTTACAAGATATTAAAAACAAAGTTTAAAACAAATCAAAGCTTCTTAAACAAGCAAATATAACAATATAAACAAATAGAGTAAAGAGAAGCCCTCAAACGAGTTTTGAAGATGAAGGAGCTCGGCTTCTTCTTTACTTGACCCTCTTCTGATTTGGCACGAAGTAGAGGATCACCGAGGCAGCACACGGATGGAGAGGAAGCTTTGGGATGCACTTGGATGCTCTTCTTCTCTCTATTTCACTTTGAGTGGCCCTTTTGTGCTTATGGGAGATTTCCCTTGTAATCTCTTTGAAATCTCTTTCCTAAATGTTCTCTCCCACTTCCATGCCTTCTCCCCTAGCTCTCCTCTTGTTTTTATAGCTTTAGATGGCGTGGAAACAAGAATCTAGCCGTTAGAGACAAAAATAGAGCCGTTGGACACAGTCTGCACCTCCTGACAATATTACCGTTGGGATCGGAGTCGACTCGCGCGATCAGGAGTCGACTCGCCTGTTGCAGGAGTCGACTCGTGCTTTACTGGAGACGACTCGGCCACTGTTCCAAATTTGAATTAATGTGCTTGCCTTGTCCTTGGGTCGACTCGGATCAAACTGGAGTCGACTCGCCAATGGCTGGAGACGACTCGGGTACTTGGGGGTCGGCTCATTCTCAGGAATCCAGAGGACATACTTTCTGATTTTCTTCCTCGAGTCGACTCGGATTCCCTTTGAGTCGACTCGGCTCTTAGAGCCCGAAAAACTGATCCTCTGTATTTTTGGGTTCGCGCTGCCTTGGAGTCGACTCGAACTGTCTTAGAGTCGACTCGCCTCTCAGAGACGAAAATACCATCTTCTGTCTTTGGGGTTGCGCTGTCTTGGAGTCGACTCGGACTTTGTGGGAGTCGACTCGAATCTCAGTGTCCGAAAAACTGCTCTTCTGACTTTTCCCTTGTGTAACACTGAGAGTCGACTCGAATCTCAGCCCTAAATGTCTTTTCTGTCTTTCTGTCTTGTTACTCCCTGGAGTCGACTCGTTCTACTCTGGAGTCGACTCGAAGACTGTTCTTTTGAATTTTCCTTTGAATTTGCTCCTCCAATTTGAATCCTTTGAACTTGAAACTTGGGCCAATAAATTGTAGCTTTCTTCCAACTTTTCTTGAGAGCCTTGGAGGCCTTCTTGTGTTCTTTCAACTTGCTATGTTCCTTGCAAAATAAATATCTTTCTCCTTGCAACACAAACATTAGTATTTATACTTCAAGGTTTTGTGATCATCAAAATCAATATCTTTGGGTCATCAGTCTCCCCCTTTTTGATGATGACAAAACTTGGAGTATATGCAATATAAAATATATTGTGTTCTAGAAGTAATACATAGCTAAGTTGCATGAAGTAGAAAACATATATATTTAAAAAAAAAACATACTTCATGATAATGCTTTAGATTTAATCATCTTAACACAATCAACATATTTTAATTTAAGCTGATTTGTATTGAATTCAAAACACAAAGCATTATGCTGATTTGTATTCAATTCAAAACACAAAGCATTATGAGCATATACTTAGATATTTCTCCCCCTTTTTGACAACATCAAAAAGATAGTGAAACATAAAGCACAAAGATCAGAATGCTCATATATTTCTTTTCCTTATTGTACTCTGATTTGCATGTCAAATTATTGCAAGGATATGAATCATATAACTCAAGGCAATAATATTAGAATCAGATTAATGAGCATAGATCAGAGCCAATTAAGATAATTTCAGAGCAGAACACATCGAATGTGATTTCAAGAAGTTTTCTAATTTGATACCACAGATAGTTTTCTAATCAAGTGTAGGTGGAATCTTTCTTAAATTAATTCAAGAAGTACCACAAATGATATTCAAGGAAAACACGAATGGAAATCTAACCTCTCTTCAATAATAAGTATGAAAGCTTGTTCATTTAAGATCTTTTGCCCAATCTATTAAGTATTTTATCAATATGAGAGCAATTTAATTAATTTTCAGAGTATAAGATCAAAACTTACATACTTGAAAAACATATCATCATGTTGGATCATTAATTCTTAATGACTTCAAAGTTCTTTTATGATAGTAAGAGCATTGGGGCACAAATACCAAAATATGAAATCATGCAATTTTTGATGTATCTTAGAGCATACATAAAATTCAAAGCTTTGAAGGTTCTTTTAGAGCTCTTTTAAAGACTTTATTCCTTTAAAAAAAAGCACATTTTGGTACATATAATAATGAACTGGTACAATATTGAAGTTCTAAAGAGCAAGCCAATTAGGACTCATTAGTGAAGTTCAAAATAGATTTTCTAAGAGATACTCAAGAAAATTTAACACATTATTCTCCCCCTTTTTCATTAAATTAGAGGCTCTTAAGATTTGCAATTTGGTTCATGAGTGATGCATAAGATATACTAACCAACTAACACGCCTCAATGGTGTATCATAAAGATTTTCAGATGATACATATTGGAGAGTATTAGGATCACTTTTCATTTAGTATTCTTTCCCTCTTCTTTAGTTATAGATTTATGGGATTAAGTTCCATTTAAGAGTTAGAATTTGAAGATAATGTTCAATAAAATTGTCAATCTCAAAAATATATTTTCTATAAGTTTCAGCTTATTTTCATAAGACTCAAGGTTTGAGATAAGACAGCCTTTATAGAGCTCATCTCAAGGTACTTAAAGCATGTCTTGCAATATAAGAGGTTCATCAAAATCAATCCAGAAAATTCAAGGTATGCATTAAAGTATCTTTAGGATAAGATATCTAAATCTTCCCCTCAAAAGATGCATTCCTCTTTAATCATTCTTTTCTTTTGTTGAATTTCAGATTTTAATGACAAGCGTGAATAAAACTGAAATTCTATGATATCGAGAATGTAGAGTGATCAAGAATTATTCAAAATTTATAGCAATCACCCTTTTTAATCTTTCAAGAACAAGTTATGCTTTCTCTTAATCTTAGAGAAAATGTATAGAAATATTAATCAGAAAATGATTCATTTGAAGCTCAGTTTCTTTCAAAAGCATTTACATTTTCTTTCTTTTAGAGTCATTTGAGTGAGCTAAAATATTTCTAGCTTTAAGATGATTCACTCTATATATATTCTGATGGAAATCTTTAAGAATGTAGGAGAGAAAAACATATAGATGATCATTGAGGTATATATATTTATAGAACTCAATTTCTTAATCATAGTTTTTCACCAATGTATTCATAAAACACAATAAATCTTTTTAATATCAAAATAAGATCATATATTTAAAAATATTTGTTTGCAATTAAGATCATTGAAAGACACATTATTTAGACCAATATTAGTACACTTTAAGGATAAGAAAAGATATGTTTCGGATGCGTATCGAGACAATCAACCAAGGCGTCAAAATTAATTCTGTTTTTCTTATATTAAAATTTTTATTTAGAAATCATATTAAGTTATTCTCCTGAATGACATGATCATAGAAGCATATAACTAAGGTTAGAAAGATGTAATGATATAAGCATTTTTAAGTTAAGTTTAAGCTTTTATAAAAAAAAAATCAGATTCTGAATTTTCATAAGAATTTCCAAGAAGGCTTTCACAATTATAATTTGAGATATGTATCTTCTACATTGTAGCTCATCTTAAATCACTAAGATTGAAAACACATATTTCAATAACATTCGAGCACTTTCAGAATCTTTGTATTTAATATTGAGTTTCGATACAAAATAAAGGATATTTTAACAAGTATTAGGACATTATGTATCAAAGTTAGGCAAGTAGAAAGATAGATCAAGATCAATTCATTTTGCCTAAATAGAAATATCCTTCTCTTCTTCTTTTTGTAAATCTATTTAACTTTCAAAGATAATCGTGAATGATAAAACTAAAATTTCTTTTTAATATTACTTAAAAAAAAAACTTTATGTAGTATTTTAAACATTCAAGCATTGGAACACAAGTTAGTTTGAGGCAAGGGTGAAGCAAAGACTTGTGAGCAAAGTTAAGACATATTCCAAGTTAAAACATAATTCAATCAACTTATCCAAGCATGGAGCATTACAAAATATTGAGAACCCATAATTCAAAACATCATGCCACATGCAAAATATATTATGTGTTAAGTCATGCATTAAAATATTAAGAACAAGCATGTCAAGGATCAAAATCAATTCTTTTCAAATAAACTCCCCCTATTTAAACATTATCTTGCAATGATTTCATCCTTAAAGTGTGTTTTCAAGTGATTAAAAATTTGACTTGATTCTTCTTATATACTTTCATTAACTTTGTCTTTCATTTTTACTTTCTTATGCTCTATACTCTATTTGCTCCCTATCCAGTGGAGTTGGGAAGGGGCACGAGGTACTACCACTAGCCTCCCTCTTGTGCCGTCCCTAATATGCCCTACACCGAATAGTTGGGTCAAATAGTGCCGGGTACTACCACTAGCCTCCCCATTGGCACCATCCCTATGATGAGCAATATAGAAATGTTAAAAAGTTTTTACTTCAAACTCTCCCTGTTTAAGTGTAATTAATTGCGGATTTTATCCCTTTCGCGAGTCTCATAAATGTCCCAAATATATTATGCTTATTTTGCTTTTCCTTAAGATTGAAGTATTTGCCTTTACTTAGATTTTACTTCTCTTGAATAATATATATTTTCTTTTCTTTATCTCTCTCTCTTTTCGTTATTCTCAAGTAATTTATATGAAAGAGCAGAATAAAGAAATAATCTTATGTATCATATAGATGTATATCATGCAAACAACATTTTCATTGTGCTCAAGGATTCATAATTTCTCACAAGTCATTTTAAATCAAAATTTTAAGCATACACTTGTGTATTTCATGGTTATGACATAGGCAAAGATATATTTTAGTTTGGGCAAACCATAAAACAATTTCTAAAAGTATAAGTCAATCAATATATATAGATATAGACATGATATCAAAAATTAATAATTTAAAGACCTTAATCATGCCATAATAAGATTTAAGTTATTGACTTTGCTCAATTAATTTATGAGAGAAGTATCTAGAATTACAAATTCATTCTGCATTCTTCAGTCAAATACCTACTAGATTTCTTATGTATGAACTTTTGGCTGAAGAAGGTCTTCTCTCTTGTTTGCATGTGAATGTTTAGTGTATGAAGATATCCTTCAAGTTGAAATCTCTCATTTTCTTGCTCAAGGATCCTGCATTATTAACAAAGTTCTTTTCTTTCTTGAAGGAAAGTCATTAGTTTCTTCAAGATACAAAACATTCATCCAACATATTTTTTATTTATTTTTTTTAACTATATGACTCAATATAAGATATGACAATAGTTGCATGTTGAGTCACTTTACTCAAGAGATTGCCTAAATATAAGCAAGCACATATCACTTGAACTAAAGAGATAGTTTCATTAACCAAGATTGTTCAAGGACAAGCATGTGAGGCAATAGGAAGATTTATCAAGGTCAAATCAATTTCTTATTTTTAAAATCGATTTAGTTTAGATTTTATTTGCTTAAGATAATTGTCAATAAGACATGCTAGTTAAGTTTTAATCAACTTATCTTAAACGGTTGTTTCTATCAAAATTCAGATTATGATTTATTTGTTATCAATAAAATATGATTCATTAAAGTTGGATTGAAGTCTTGCATAAGGGCACATAATAAGCATACAATCTGGTCTACTAGCTGTATGATAAAATAATTATTCTATCATCCTTCAATACAGCTTTAAACAATAGATCTACTTTGCTCATCCTTTTCAAATTCTACAAGATGGGGTCATAGACATACCTTCTTCATGCCAATCTTCTATAAGGGTTTTCTTGTGGACTAACTTTGGTCAATGAAGATCCCCTTTCTTATTTGTCTTAATTTGGAGTTTGAGAGAAGATGTTCATCATACATATTTCAAACTCACCTTACATGAGCTAAGTAAAATCTTCATATAAATCTCCATTAGTAGAACCAAGAATGATGTCATTAATGTATACTTTGAGCAAGTAAGATATCACATTTTTTCGATGCAAAGAATTATCACTATTACTTTATATCAAAAAGGTTGCTTAAGCTTTTTATATCATGCTTTTGATGCTTGTTTCAAATCATATATTGCTTTATCATATTTGTAATGAGTGTTTTCAAATATGGTGGTTATTTAACATATATCTTCTTTAATAAAATAAGCACCTAGGAGTGCATTCTACGCATTCATTTGATAGAATATAAAGCTCATAAAGCAAGCAAATGATAATGGTGATCTTTATTTCTAATCATGCAAGAATCAAGATCTATTTCATCTTTTCTTGATTTAGTCTTTTAGTAGTCATCAATTTTTCTTCATTAAGTGCATTTCTGAAAAACTCAATTTTGTTATAATTATTAACAAGTTTTCAGATTGTTATATGTAAAAGATTAACCATATATATAATTTAATTTTAGTATCTTCATAATAAATCATTAGTCTCATAAGGAATAAAATGAATTGATATTTCTACACCTCGAAACTTTTCATTGAATGTTCTATATGCATTGCTTGATGAATGATATCCAAGGATAGAAATATCTTTATCAGATTTGGCATTATTTTCATAAGAACATATCAAGCATAGTATGTACGACTGAAAAATATGAGAGATATGCAATAGTTCATTTTCTATTTTTCAGAAGATCAAAAGAAGTTTTCATCAAAAATAGATCTAATAGAAGTCATATGTATGACAAGCAGTGATGATAGCCCTTTTTTAAAAAAAATCATTTAAGTAGATGACTATCATACACAATTGTCTTTTTCATTTCTTCAAGAATTCTATTAACCCTATTTTACTTAAGGTGTCCTTGGTGCTGAAATAATTAATTTCTGTATAAACTTTATCAGGATTTTGGTTTTCAACACTGTGCCATGATACTCTTTATCTTCACAGTTTGGAAACCTTTTTCATTTGAAACACTTTTACAAGATTTAGCAAATACAGAAAATACTTCAATTTTATTTGTCAAGAACAAATCCAATGTAAGCTTTTGAAAACTTAGTGATGGAAACAACTTCCTTAGATTTAGAAATTGATTCTTGTTTGTTTCCTTAGTTAACATGCATAACAAACTTTGACCTTACAGAAGATAATCTAAGTAAACCGATGACAAGGTCTTTTGAAATTAGGTCCACACTAGCATAAGGTAAGTTTACATGCCAAAAAGGATTCTTTGATCTTAGTATTTAAATACATATATTCAAAGGTATACCAAGTACACATTCTCATATTTATGATCAATAAAAATAATGCCATGGATAGAAATTCTTAATCAAGCATATAGAGAATTCATAGAGTTATTTTTAATAAATTAATTAATCATTTAGCAACTTATCCAATAGTGAGTGGAGCATACTATAAAATGAAGTGACTTGAATATATTTTCTTTTCATACCAAAAAAAATATCACTTATATCACAAAAATGATTAATACTTGCAAGTTATGTTTTAATCAACTAATAAAGTAATTTCAATACGAGAGGATACAGGAATTACTTATTTCATTATTTCTTTCATTTAAATCATTCTTCTTAATTACATTTTAAATTCAATTCTTTAACACATGTCTAGAGCACCCATTGTTTAGATAACATCTTTCATTAGAACCTTGGATAGCTAGACATGCTTGCTGAAAAATAATCATATTTTCAACTTAGGAACCTAAGCTCTTTTGGGTCCTTGTAGGTTAGCTATACTTGTTCCTTTTGGAACCCATATTTTCTTAATAGCTATTTTGTCCATAAATTTAAAGATTTTATGATTACAAGGGATGTATTTCTGTATCCTCTTGTTGAATTTAACAAACATAGATCTAACATAAGTAGTAGATAAACCTTCAGTTTTCTGTTTTTGCCTTTTAGGTTCATCAAATTTGTAATGTATAGATTTAGGAACAACAGAAGAGATTTTACTTAGCTTTTGTTTATCAGTATTATAAGAATCTGTTTTAGAATAATTAAAAACTGTTTTAACAAACATATTCTTAAAAGATTTTTGGGTGTACCAAGGTTGATATCCTAATCCAACTTTATCAAATTCAGCTCTTTGATTATTTATCATTAGGTTCAATTTTTCAGAGCTGAAGGTAAATCGTTCAACAATAGATTTTAATTTGTCAACTTCTTTAGTTAATCTTCTGTTATCTTCTGAAAGTAATTCATTGTTTTTCTTAAGTTTATCTTGACTTTCAGTGAGAAGTTGATCTCTTTGATTTAGTTCTTGATTTTCTTTAACTAAGATTTCAATTTTACTAGTTAGTTTCAGTTTTTCATCTATTAGAATTTGATTTTCATTCTTCAAGTTCTTGTTCTTACAAATAAGTTTCTTATATTCTAAATACAAATCAGAAAAGGCATCATGGAGTTCATCAAATGTAAAATTGCTTTCAGTTTCAGCATGTACCTCTTGTGCCACGAAGCATGGATTTGCAATATGATACTGCTCTTGTTCTACACATGATGTTTCAGATTTGTTAGTGCATTCATATTTGTCTTCAAGCATATTCCATATTTCTTTAGCAGTCATGCAAGAAGATATGCAATTAAACTCATTCCTATCTAGTGCACAATATAATAGGTTCATGGCTTTTGAATTTTGTTGAACCATTTTCTCATTATGACTAGTGTTTGTGTGTGTTCCATTGACTATAATGCTCCATAAATTATAATCAAGTGATTGTATAAAAATGCGCATGCGTGCTTTCCAATGTGTATAGTTTATGCCATTAAATAGTGGAGGTGTATCAATTGATTATCCTTCTCCTAAAAAACTATCTATTTGAGATGTCATGATCTTTGGCTCTTGATCGTGAGATCAATAATTAATCTTAGAGCACCTGCTCTGATACCACTTGTTGCCCAGCAGATACAACCCAAGAGGAGGGGGGTGAATTGGATCTTTTAAAACTTTTAACCTACTTCTGAAAGTTTTTGATTAATTATGCTAAGTTGTATGGATGCACAGTGAAAGTCAACAGTTTGATGTATAGAATGTGACTTGATTGAATATGCTTGCAACTAAAGGATGCGCGGATAACAGTAAAGCAAGCAATTTATCTAAGTAAGTAAGTGTGTTAGTTAGACAATGACAAGAGGCATTACAAACACAACAAACATATAGTGGTTCGGTGCACCCCAGCACCTACATCCACTCCCCAAGACCTCTTGGGAATTTCACTATAATCCTACAGATTACAGCCGGTTGTTTTACAAGCTCACAACCCAACTTGTTGTTTTACGAGCGCACAACGAACTCGGTCGGTTTTTCCAGTCTCACCGACTAGAACCACCCCGATTGTTTTTCCGGGATCACAATCAAACCCTTACACCGTTGGTTTCGACTTAGGCTCACCAACAAACCTCTCACCGTTGGTTTTCCTTTTGGCTCACCAACAAACCTTAACCCCTTGATTCAATCCCTTGATTGAATCAAGTTACAAGATATTAAAAACAAAGTTTAAAACAAATCAAAGCTTCTTAAACAAGCAAATATAACAATATAAACAAATAGAGTAAAGAGAAGCCCTCAAACGAGTTTTGAAGATGAAGGAGCTCGGCTTCTTCTTTACTTGACCCTCTTCTGATTTGGCACGAAGTAGAGGATCACCGAGGCAGCACACGGATGGAGAGGAAGCTTTGGGATGCACTTGGATGCTCTTCTTCTCTTTATTTCACTTTGAGTGGCCCTTTTGTGCTTATGGGAGATTTCCCTTGTAATCTCTTTGAAATCTCTTTCCTAAATGTTCTCTCCCACTTCCATGCCTTCTCCCCTAGCTCTCCTCTTGTTTTTATAGCTTTAGATGGCGTGGAAACAAGAATCTAGCCGTTAGAGACAAAAATAGAGCCGTTGGACACAGTCTGCACCTCCTGACAATATTACCGTTGGGATCGGAGTCGACTCGCCTGTTACAGGAGTCGACTCGTGCTTTACTGGAGACGACTCGGCCACTGTTCCAAATTTGAATTAATGTGCTTGCCTTGTCCTTGGGTCGACTCGGATCAAACTGGAGTCGACTCGCCAATGGCTGGAGACGACTCGGGTACTTGGGGGTCGGCTCATTCTCAGGAATCCAGAGGACATACTTTCTGATTTTCTTCCTCGAGTCGACTCGGATTCCCTTTGAGTCGACTCGGCTCTCAGAGCCCGAAAAACTGATCCTCTGTATTTTTGGGTTCGCGCTGCCTTGGAGGCGACTCGAATTGTCTTGGAGTCGACTCGCCTCTCAGAGACGAAAATACCATCTTCTGTCTTTGGGGTTGCGCTGTCTTGGAGTCGACTCGGACTTTGTGGGAGTCGACTCGAATCTCAGTGTCCGAAAAACTGCTCTTTTGACTTTTCCCTTGTGTAACACTGAGAGTCGACTCGAATCTCAGCCCTAAATGTCTTTTCTGTCTTTCTGTCTTGTTACTTCCTGGAGTCGACTCGTTCTACTCTGGAGTCGACTCGAAGACTGTTCTTTTGAATTTTCCTTTGAATTTGCTCCTCCAATTTGAATCCTTTGAACTTGAAACTTGGGCCAATAAATTGTAGCTTTCTTCCAACTTTTCTTGAGAGCTTTGGAGGCCTTCTTGTGTTCTTTCAACTTGCTATGTTCCTTGCAAAATAAATATCTTTCTCCTTGCAACACAAACATTAGTATTTATACTTTAAAGTTTTGTGATCATCAAAATCAATATCTTTGGGTCATCACTCTTTTATGAGTAGTTAAATTGGATCTGAATTGTGAGATGATTTCTTTTGTAAATTGATTTTATTTCCTCTATTTCAAAGACTTGTAGAGCCCTTCTCATGGTATATTGAGTTGCATTGTACTCCCGTGATTCCTCACTCCCAACCCTGATGTTAGTTTATGATTGGGTCGGAGTCGAGTGAGTGGTAGTCTTGATCATACTCCTTTTTAGTAGAGTATTGGGAGGGTGCATTATGGCATTCATGCATAGCTTGGCAGTATCTGCAGGACACCTATAGTCGATGGGGTTAAACATCGGCCTTTGTGCACATAGTAGCCTTCTGGGTGGGCGGAGCCCAGTCCCTTCCTAGGGGGGACACGGCCCTAGGCGTAGGATCGGCCGGTCCTACGACTTATATTCTACTTGCCGCCGGGCATAGTAAGACCCCGCGAGGTGCAGTATGGCTTTCCGCGGATGTAGAATTCCCGCGAGGTGCCGTTTAGTATGTAGATGTGAGATGGATTTCTGTTCTGGATACTGGCCAGCATTTACATGATCAGTGTGGTGTATTATCCTGCATATGCATGTGACAGTAGGAAGTTGTTGCTGGTTCTCCTGGGGCGTAAAACCCACCTCCCGATAGCTGTCTAGCATTTATATTATCGGTATGGTGTCTTATCCTGCATATGCATGTGACAGTAGGGAGTTGTTGCTGGTTCGCCTGGGGCGTAAAACCCACCTTCCGATAGCTGTCTAGCATTTACATTATCAGTATGGTGTCTTATCCTGCATATGCATGTGACAGTAGGGAGTTGTTGCTGGTTCGCCTGGGGCGTAAAACCCACCTTCCGACAGCTATCTAGCATTTACATTATCGATATGGTGTCTTATCCTGCATATGCATGTGACAGTAGGAAGTTGTTGCTGGTTCGCCTGGAGCGTAAAACCCACCTCCCGACAGCTGTCTAGTGATGATTTCGTATATTGACATCCTGATTTACATATTGGTGTGGTGTCATATTCTATGTATGCATATGGCAGTAGGGAGTTGTTGTGGTTTGCCTGGGGCGTAAGACCCACCTTCCGATAGCTATTTATCGATGATTCAGCATATTGACACCTGATTTGTATGTTCCAGCATTATGATCTGTTGAGGATATTCATGAGTAGCATATATGTTTACTTGATTATTCCATATATGCTTCAGATGAGTTGATATTGATTGTGGTGATATTGATGATTTACTCCATATTCTCTATGTTGAGATCATGTTCATCTTGATATTGATCTTGAGATTTCACCTCGAGCCATTATTATATCTGGTCTCATGTGCATAGTACTTTCTACTCCACTCACTGAGTATTCATATACTCACTCCCCAGTTTGATGTTTTTGATTGCAGGGCAGGTATTGTATAGAGAGGAGCAGGATTAGTGGTTGCCTGCTAGCTGTGCCGCTCCATAGTATAGTATAATGTAGATAGAGGTTTATACATTTTGGTGTATTATAAACCTTCTATTGTATATAGTGTATAATTACAGTCATAGATCCTGATGTGGATATGGGTTTGACCATGGATGGAATGGGAACCAGATTTTTATACAGATGAGTTATATGCCTGAGATGATGTATTGAGATATATTGTCCAGGTTCATTATGTGACAGGTTATGTGATTGCTGCTCTGACAGGTAGCGTTGTTATATGTAATGAGATAATCCTGACAGGTCACCATAGGAAAGGTGATCATTTTGTGCATGCATCATGCCAAAATTTTCAGAACTTATTGATGATTGATAGGTAGTAGGGTTCTACGTTGTGGCTGGTGGCCTTATGCCTACCCGCACCCTAGGACCGTCGCGGCGGCCCGCCGGGAACGGGGCGGGGGTCGTGACAAAGCTTGGTATCAGAGCAAAGGTTAAGAAGAGTCCTGTCAGAGCAATAGGATGAGTCAGGATTAAGTATAGGATTATACTATGGAGCATAGGATTTTTCTGTATGTTATTTTATGAGTCATTTACAACTGAGTAAAATATATCATGACTCAGTGTGTAACGACCGTTCTCTCTTTTTGACTTTTTTAGAGACATATAAAGAATACCTCCAAGGAGAGGACCTGCTCGTCCTGGAAAGAGGATGGAGCCAGATATAGTATTGGATGCGGGTTCTGCACATGTCGAGCCCCAAAGAGAAAAACCTCGTCCTGCTGATAGACGGAGGGTTGATGATCAAGGAGAGGTAGGAAATAGAGATGCATTGATGGAACAGTTACTGGCGGAGAATCAAGTTCTGAGGGAGCAGATTGCTCGGGAGAAATCTCCTGCCCCGTCAGTAGTATCCATCTCACCTCCTGTACCTGTGCCAAGAAGTTTGGCCAGGCGGGCTCTAGATGATGAGGGGATTACTGTACAGGAGTTTCTGAGGCTCAGAACCCCAGAGTTTAAGGGGGAAGAAGGTGAAGATCCTCAGAGATTTTTGGAGGAGACTGAAAAGATGATACGGAGACTGCCCTATTCTGATGCAAGAGCTATAGAACTTGTAGGGCTTACAATGAAAGAAGATGTCTGGGACTGGTACCAGAGACAAGTGGAGGACAGATTGTACAGTAGGAATCCTCCAACCTGGGAAGAGTTCAGGCAAGCAGTGATGGATGAGTGTTTGTCTCCGGCTGAGAGGCAGAATCGGGCTCTTCAGTTTGAGAGGCTGAAGCAGATGCCCGGAATGAGCGTATCTGAGTACGCTCGTGAGTTCACTAGATTGGGGAAGTATGCTCCTTACATCATCCCCACTGAAGCTGCTAGGATAGAAAGATTCAGGCGGGGCCTGATTTTCCCGCTTTATAATGCAGTACTGGCAGTAGAGGTCCCCACCTTGTCTAGGCTGATAGATAAAGCAAAACAGTGGGAGACCAGAAACAAAGAGGAAAGAGTTGAAGGAGAATAGAGGAAAATGAGTGTGGGGAAGGAGCAAAGCAGTAGAGGTAGATCTGAGGGAGTAGATCTCTCGGAGGGCCCGACAGAGCAGTCTGTACGCTCAACTCCACCTGCCCCACGTAAGAGGAAATGGAGGAAAAGAGGTCAATCATAAGATACTTTTCTACCATCAGTACCTCGTCCTCCAGTCACTATGGCCAGAACTGAATCTAGGTTCCAATCATGGCTAGTATGTGGCATATGTGGGAAGCAGCACCCTGGCAGATGCAGAATGGGCCAGAGAATGTGCTACAAATGTGGACAGCCGGATCATTTTGCCAGAGAATGCCCGCAGGGTGCCACCCTGCAGTTTGTGCCCTTGGCATCCTACCCTTCTGTGCAGATGGACAGGCCTAGTAGTAGGGGGCCTGTAGGCAGCGGTAGAGGTCAGACACCAGCGTCACAGCAGAGTGCTGGACCATCTCAGCCATCAGCTCCAGTAGGCAGAGGGCAAGGAAGGGTGTTCACGGTAAATCCACAGGAGGCACAGGCATTAAATGTAGTTGTGACAGGTATGCTCCTCATTGATAAGATTAAAACTAGAGTGTTATTTGATGCGGGAACTACCCATTCATTTGTGTCCCCTTGTTTTGCTAAAAAGTTAGCTAAGGATAAGATATTGATGCATATTTCCTTAGCTATTAATACACCTGTAGGGGATAGTATAGAAGCGAAGTATGTATATCCTACCTATGTGGTAGAGATAGAAGGTAAAACACTCCTAATTTATTTGATTTCCAATACCACACCGAGCAGAATATGAAGAGCAGATACACTCACCCCTTTGAGTAATCAGGTAATTTACTCTTTTAAATTCGAGGACGAATTTTATATAAGGGGGGGAGGATGTAATAACCCCAAAATATTTTTTTATATATATAAAAAGGGATAGAATAGTCCTTTAAAATTGATATAAGGGGTAAAATTGGAAGGAATCAAAAGTTAATGGCATAACAGTAGATATGTTGAAGTGTTAGGGGCAAAATGAAAATTTAATAATATTAAAAAAAAGGGTGAATAGTATCTTGATGTGATTTAATTGGAGGGTTTGAGCTGGCTCACGGAATGAAGCAGAGAAAGAAAGAGGGAGGGGGTTCTCAGACGGCAACAGAGAGGAAGAAAAAGAAGGAGAGGAAAGGAAAGGAAGAAAGGAAGAGGAAGAAGAAGAAGAAAAAGAAAAGGAAGGAGATCCCGTTTGCGCTGCCAGCTGAAAGGAAAAGTGTAGATCTCCTTCCCCTCTACGCAAGGACCTCGATTTCCAAAAAAAAAAAGGTAAATATCCATCTCTATCTAGTCTTTTGATGATATTAGACTATACAAAGGGTGGATGTAGTCCAAAGGGGTCAGATAAGGGTTGTAGAGGTGGTTAAAAGAGGAAGAATCGGATTTCGATAAATTTTTCCGGCATTACGGAAAAACTGTGTCGAAGTCCCAACTTCGGTAAATTATTTAGAGGGTCAAACGGCCTCCGATGATGATGCATGTTATCTCTTTGGAATCCTCTATGAGTGTAGAATTTAGGTAAAAATTTCATCAAATTTGGAGTCCAGAAAGTGGATCAAAATCGGGATGAAGTAACCCACTATCAGTCCGGGTTACTGTTCATCCGGGTGGAAAATAAGGAATTTCATGCTATAATAGAGTATTAAGCCCAGATCAAGCTAAAAGGGACCTTGTACTCATGCAAAAGAGTCCCTAATACACATAAATGGTGAGTTAATTAATTAAAAAGAAAAAGAAGAAAGAAAAGAAAAGATTTAGGGAACGGAGGAGTTGAATCAATTAAAGTTCCCTATATTATAATTGGCACGTAGATTATGGCCCTTGATACAGGACTAAATGTATTATAAATGCATGTCACAGTTGGGCAAGAAGTTAGGGAGCAAGAAGAAGAAGCCCCTACTGCCTACCATAAAGTTTTGAAGGTGTATCAGGGCTGTGCCAGATTGACAGGTGAGTGGGAGTCATGTACTTTGCACCATGAGCATCCTTAATTCATTTTCATGAATACCGCCAAGTGTGAATTGATTCCACTTGTGCATATTGATTGATATTGTAGTAGATTCCTCTATAATCTTGTTTCTCCATACTTGATTATCTTGTGCACGCATTTGAGGGAACATTGAGAGGAATTACATGGGGTGGAAAAGTAGTCAAATTGGATTTGAATTGTGAAATGATTTCTTTTGTAAATTGATTTCATTTCCTCTATTTCAAAGACTTGTGAGTGGTAGTCTTGATTATACTCTTTTATGAGTAGTTAAATTGGATCTGAATTGTGAGATGATTTCTTTTGTAAATTGATTTCATTTTGTCTATTTCAAAGACTTGTAGAGCCCTTCTCATGGTATATTGAGTTGCATTGTACTCCCGTGATTCCTCACTCCCAACCCTGATGTTAGTTTATGATTGGGTCAGAGTCGAGTGAGTGGTAGTCTTGATCATACTCCTTTTTAGTAGAGTATTGGGAGGGTGCATTATGGCATTCATGCATGGCTTGGCAGTATCTGCAGGACACCTACAGTCGATGGGGTTGAACATCGGCCTTTGTGCACATAGTAGCCTTCTGGGTGGGCGGAGCCCAGTCCCTTCCTAGGGGGGGACACGGCCCTAGGCGTAGAATCGGCCGGTCCTACGACTTATATTCTGCTTGCCGCCGGGCATAGTAAGACCCCGCGAGGTGCAGTATGGCTTTCCGCGGATGTAGAATTCCCGCGAGGTGCCGTTTAGTATGTAGATGTGAGATGGATTTCTGTTCTGGATACTAGCCAGCATTTACATGATCAGTGTGGTGTATTATCCTGCATATGCATGTGACAGTAGGGAGTTGTTGCTGGTTCGCCTGGGGCGTAAAACCCACCTCCCGATAGCTGTCTAGCATTTATATTATCGGTATGGTGTCTTATCCTGCATATGCATGTGACAGTAGGGAGTTGTTGCTGGTTCGCCTGGGGCGTAAAACCCACCTCCCGATAGCTGTCTAGCATTTACATTATCAGTATGGTGTCTTATCCTGCATATGCATGTGACAGTAGGGAGTTGTTGCTGGTTCGCCTGGGGCGTAAAACCCACCTTCCGACAGCTGTCTAGCATTTACATTATCGATATGGTGTCTTATCCTGCATATGCATGTGACAGTAGGAAGTTGTTGCTGGTTCGCCTGGGGCGTAAAACCCACCTCCCGACAGCTGTCTAGTGATGATTTCGTATATTGACATCCTGATTTACATATTGGTGTGGTGTCATATTCTATGTATGCATATGGCAGTAGGGAGTTGTTGTGGTTCGCCTGGGGCGTAAGACCCACCTCCCGATAGCTATTTATCGATGATTCAGCATATTGACACCTGATTTGTATGTTCCAGCATTATGATCTGTTGAGCATATTCATGAGTAGCATATATGTTTACTTGATTATTCCATATATGCTTCAGATGAGTTGATATTGATTGTGGTGATATTGATGATTTACTCCATATTCTCTATGTTGAGATCATGTTCATCTTGATATTGATCTTGAGATTTCACCTCGAGCCATGATTATATCTGGTCTCATGTGCATAGTCATTTCTACTCCACTCACTGAGTATTCATATACTCACTCCCCAGTTTGGTGTTTTTGATTGCAGGGCAGGTATTGTATAGAGAGGAGCAGGATTAGTGGTTGCCTGCTAGCTGTGCCGCTCCATAGTATAGTATAATGTAGATAGAGGTTTATACATTTTGGTGTATTATAAACCTTCTATTGTATATAGTGTATAGTTACAGTCATAGATCCTGTTGTGGATATGGGTTTGACCATGGATGGAATGGGAACCAGATTTTTATACAAATGAGTTATATGCCTGAGATGATGTATTGAGATATATTGTCCAGGTTCATTATGTGACAGGTTATGTGATTGCTGCTCTGACAGGTAGCGTTGTTGTATGTAATGAGATAATCCTGACAGGTCACCATAGGAAAGGTGATCATTTTGTGCATGCATCATGCCAAAATTTTCAGAATTTATTGATGATTGATAGGTAGTAGGGTTCTACGTGGTGGCTGGTGGCCTTATGCCTACCCGCACCCTAGGACCGTCGCGGCGGCCCGCCGGGAACGGGGCGGGGGTCGTGACACCTTAGGCCCCCAAATACATTGTGCCGCTCCTCTTTAGCTCTTCCATAGTTTGTAGCCAAATAAAAGTAAACATAACCGATAAAATAACCATTTGAATATGCATGACTATTCTTATATCACTTTTTCTTTTACACAAATCAACGCATAAAGTGAAGTTAATGCACTGTCAGTGGTCTAATGGTCTGCTTAACAATGCTGAATTTTACAAGGGTTATGCACTCTGACTGTGCTTAAGCATGTTCTGACTTGACATCATCATGGCACACACTTACATTTTTCCAAGTATAAATGCTTCTCTTATGATGATAATATATACCACTGCACAATGCAAACTTCATGTGTACCATCTGCCTAACGTTAACCCTTGACTGCACTTTTGACATAACTCATCTATGCAAAAGAAAATAAAGGAAAAGAACATCAAGAGACTTTGGGAAAGAAAATTAATGGTGAAGCTTGAATTCTCGAATTATTCCTTTCACACAAGAAAGTTTCAAATTCAAATGGAGAAAACAAAACCACCTAAATTTAGTTCGTACAATCCCTTGCCACTTACAACAATGAGCGGGGCATGATGTTTCTCCGCTCGTTATTCCGTATAACGACACTTCTAGAACTAGGCTCTGTCTGCCCCGACCTGGGCTTTGGCCCAGGTGGAACTCAAAACCCTACAAACCAAACACTGGATGAAAATCGTAACTTGGCATGTTTGATTTACGAGATCGACATCTGACCATTCATCTCAAGAGAGCAACCATTCAAAATAATAGATAAATAAATCTGAGCTAAACTTTGCTAGACTTTTGTAGATCTTCATTCAGATCTGGTCAAACTTAGTTTGGATAATAGAGGTCTCAAATTGATAATTCAGATCATTGGATGTAATCTACTATCCCTAAATTACTTACACACCAAAAATCACCTAATTTGTAGATCCTTAGTCTATACACAAGTAATCAAAGATATATATTTAATATTATTTAAACCATCTAATTTTCTGATGATTTGATGTGTAGACTATGAATCTTCAAATCATATGATGTTTAGTATGTAAGCAGTTTAAAGATAGTAGATCATTTCCAACGGCTTGTATTATGAATGTAGGACTCTTCATTATTCGATCTAGATTTGATCGAATTTGAGTGGAGATCCACTTGAATGTAGCTAAATCTAGCGCAATAAATCTAATTGTATATTAGGACCATCTGCAATGCCATCTTAGATTCCTTTTTCATGACTCTAAGAACTTTAAGGCTCTATTTAGCAGAGCTTTTAGGGCGGCAGAAAGCACTTTCTGACCCTCTAAAAGTACTTTTGGATGGAATAGAGATGTTTGGAGAAAAATTGGGAAGCTATTCTAGCTTTGCCAAAAAACTAAAATAGCTTCGTGGAAGAAGCTCCAAAATAGAGCTTTTCCGAAAAAACACTTTTAGCATGCGTCGGAAAGCTATTTTGATTTATTAAAAAAAAGACCAAAATACCCATGATAATTACATAAAATACCCTTTATATTTATTATTATATAATCATAACAATTATAATATTTTATACGTATATTCTTATATTATATTGTAAATATAATATTATATTACATTATATCATAATACATTGATATGTTTTGTTGTATAATATCAAATTATGTTATATTATTATGTTATAGTATACAATATTATATTACTATATTATAATAATATTATATTACATTACAGTAATATTATACTATATTATATATTTATATATCAATACATATTATTTTTTATTATGCTCTGTTGTATAATACTATGCAATATTCTTTATAGTTATTTTGTGATACCAAAAATACTTTTTTAGTTGGTTTACCAAATACATATTAAAGTTATATAATATTTTAAAAATATAGTTACCAAACACCAAATAGCTTTTTATAGAATTTCTATTCCAAAAAGCTTTACCTGCCGATAGCTTTGCCAACTGGGCCTAATTAATATTATCAAATACGTGCTCTTTATAATAAATGTATTCCTGCACTAACCTTCAGATCGTATACAAATTAACATTATATATTGTGGAGCCAAGAGGGTAGATAGTCTAAAACTGCGGGATTACTATAAAATCTATTGCAAAATACTGTGATTGATTGATTCAAGGTCATCAATCAAACGTCCTTTCTTTTGCAGTGGCCCGTAGAAATTAGTTGGGATCCACTTCCAATTTTGAGTTAAAACGCCCATGAAGTGGTTGATCTTGTTTTCAGATGCCATCATTTCAGGTATCCCTCACGATTCGCCATAATCACGGGCGATGATTGGCGTGGCAAATTATAGTTAGGTCATTACAAAATAGCCCAACGCACCATTGTGTTCATGAGTTCAAACCTCGAAGAAAAAGAATTTTCCAAGTGTTTGATACGAGTAAAACTGGTCATTCCAGTGATAGCACACGGTTTAGGTCCCAATCCAAAGTGGAAAACAAGCCTTCGGTGCGGACCCACCTATAATACGCCGTGGGACTTTGAAATTTTCGTTTCGGTGCAATGCTTGCGTATGATTGTAAAATAACCAGTGGGCATCATAGTTGGTTTCGTATACCCTCAGAAACCTTACCGGAAAACAATTAAATTAGATACTGTGTACCGCACTCGCTGAAGTTAGGATGAATCGAGATTTACTGTAGTACAACTTTTGCAACACAGAGTGCAAAACCATCATGGATAGACACCACATCATCTCTACTTTCTTTCATCACTGCAACATATTATGCACTGCACTAACAGTGCCTTATTGTACTTTAGAAATGAATGAAAGTCACCCCATCTCCGCAATAGAAAACATAGTGGCTATTCATGATGGTACCGCACTCACGGTGCAAAAATTGCACAGTGGAGGATCCGAACTCATCTAGAATTGCTTGTTTTCAACTTTTGACCTCCTTGGCTCCATTCCCATCCGTTAGTGCAGTACACAATATGTAGCTAGGATGAATCGAGATTTACTGCAGTACAACTTTCACAACACAGAGTGCAAAACCATCATGGATAGACACCACATCATCTCTACTTTCTTTCATCACTACAACATATTGTGTACGCCCTAACAATGCCTTATTGTACTTTAGAAATGAATGAAAGTCACCCAATCTCAGCAATGGATAACCTAGCGGCTATTCATGATGGTACTGCACTCACGGTGCAAAAATTGCACCGCGGAGGATCTAAACTCATTTGGGATTTCTTTTTTTTAACTTTTGACCTCCTTGGCTCCGTTCCCATCCTACCCTAGCAAAAAGGAGCACCATGTAATAATATGGGAAGTAGTTTTGAGTGACGAAGGAGCACCATGTCTTCAAATATCAAATGATAAAATCAAATTTCACATGTTCAAACCACCAAGTCTATGGATGCCCTTTGGCCCTCTCTCGTTGTAAAGTAAACAGGGGCTTCTAGATTAGTAGTGGGCACGGCGACTAAATACTGACCGGTTGTAGGAGTTTAGCCTGTCAATATTGGTGAACAGTAACTTGATTGTTTTTCTTTTCTTTTTTCACTGCGCAAATCACATGTATCGGAATCACTACCATGTTCACTTTGGTACCTTGTGTTCTAGAAACAGCAGCTTGATGTTTACTTAGTAGTATAAGAAATATTGCCTGGTTGTAGGAGTTTAGCCTGTCGTTGTTTCAGAGCCAGTCGACTTCAATCCTTCAAAATGCTGTCGGGAGAACAGTATCTTTGCATTAGTTTTTTTTATCTATGTGAATCACATGAATGGAATCAGGTTTCATAACCTTGCGTTGGGCTCACAGGAAAAGCAGAAAAATAGAGCAAGGGAAACCTCTTCTTATCAGTGTTTGGACGCTACCATCCACCTAAATCCCTTTCAGGTCTAATCACAGCCAACATTTTAGACCTCTTATATGAAATTATGTTGACAATTCATCGTACAATTTCCTTTTGTTTTCTTACTAAGAAAATATTGAAAAGCAAACAAATAAAACAAACAAGCTGTAACATTGCGTTGGTTTTCTTCTTCCTTTGCCCCATGGAGGTGGGGGAATGGACAAGCCAACGTGTTCCTCTGTCCTCGGGTCCTGACAAGGTTACCTAAGGCCTCACTTGGGCGAGCTTTTGAAGGACCAAAATGTATTTTCTATTTCTCCAAAAGCACTTTTAGATAATATAGGAATGTTTGGTAAAATTTTCGAAAAGTTGTTTTAACTTTTTTAGAAACCTAAAACAGCTTTTTGATAGATGGAGCTTCTCCGAAAAAGCAATTTTAAGAATTGTCGAAAAGCTGTTTTGAATTATAATATTTTTTTTCTTTTTCGACCAAAATACACATAATAAAATAGAACAATTACACAAAATGTATTATATGATATAATTATAATATTTTATACCTATATTACTGTAATATAATATTATATTATATTATATTACATCATAATACATTAATATGTTATATTAAATAATTTAATATTATGTTATATTATCTCACAGTCATCGAAAAGATAAAAAATTAATTTACACTAATAATTATAATATTTTATATCTTTATTATTATATTATACTATAAATATAATATTATATTACATTATATCATAATATATTGATATGTTATGTTAAATAATTTAATATTACATTAAATTATTATGCTATAGTATACAATATTATATTACTATATTATAATAATATTATATTGTATTACATTAATATTATACTATAATATATATTTATATTTTAATAAATATTATATTTTATTGTACTTTGTTTTATAATATTATGTAGTATCCTTTATGGTCATTTTGTCATACCAAAAATAGTTTGTCAGTTTATTTACCAAACAAATGTTAAAGTTTCATAACACTTTAGAAATTTAGTTACCAAATAGCAAATAGATTTTTATAAAAGCTCTACTTCCAAAAGCTCTCCCAAACGCGGCCTTAACTTACATGTGGTTGTCATTAGCGAGAGAAACCTGCATGTTTTGATAAAGAGAAGGAACAATATATGATAAGGGACACAAGTTGTTTAATGTATACTTTCTGTTATATGGTTTCGTTCATTCTTCAGGAATGAAGTACAGGCAACCTAAATGCGCTTATTTCACGATTTCTCTAGGAGATTTCTTTCAAATGATATATTTTTCTTTCAATTTAATGGTAGAGTTAGAGGGGGAAAAAACAACATTACAGCCATCTTTTGCCCACCACTAGCATGTTTAGTGGACCATACAGTTCACTGATAGAGGCAAAAAAGGTGCAAAAAAATAAATATTTATGCCAAACTAGAAAGAATGCACTTCAAGAAAAAATACATGAATGCGCTTCAAGCATACAAAACCCAAAAACACAACCCAACAACAAAATTCCCAAGAGAAGACACTTGTGGACAAAACAAAACAAAAAATTTAATTGTTTAAAGTATTGTATTATTGTTTAAACATTTTTAAAGTAACTGGTTTATTATGTTTGCTGGAACACTAGGATTTATAGCAACTTAGCATCCTATAAAATGCAGCTTTGTTTACTTGCCAGTCTTCCTGGATCACCATCAAGACACCTTCAAACTCTGGTTGTGTAACTGCTAAATACCATACATCCATTTTCAAAATACTGATAGGAAACCATATAAAAACCAATTTATCATAATGCTCGGATCTGCAGGGAAAGCTAAAAGTACTTCATTGCATTGTCTGAATTCCAAAGGCAAAGCATGTAAGCCTTTTCTCTCGGTCATCATCTGATTGACCTGATAATGTTTGTTTTGCACTTTCTCATCATGTTTGTGTAACTGTTTATAAAACCAACAGGGAAAGCTAAAAGTACTTTACTGCATTATCTGAATTCCAAAAGCAAAGCATCCAAGCTTTTTATCAGTCATCATCGGATCGATCATTGTTTGCTGTTTTTACTTTTTTAATTTCTGACAGAATTGTTCTCAGTACATGAGATGTAGAGCTCAATCATACACATGCCACATTTTGTTCCCATTGCTATCCTCAGTTTCATTCCTCATGATTCAAATTCCATAATAGCTAATTTGCTGTGCGTGTACATCCCAGAAATAAACAAAATTAAATTCTTAGTGACTACTGCACTTAACAACTGTATTTAAAGCAACTTTTATGTGATATAATTACATTTCTTTAATTAATACATAAAATATTTCAAACATTTAACAATGAATCTAGCAAATATAATGTTGTCATCCACATGTGCAAACATGTGGACACTTAATTAGTTCCTTAATAACCGACTATCCACAAAATTCCATATTTTGTCACCTTCTTATATAAGATTTTAATTCTTTTGAGTAAATGAAATTGCTTTTCCTTCATCTATTTATCTTTGCAATATCAGGAAACTTGAATTTCAAGACTTAGAAGATAAAAAATCCATTCATTTGTTTATGAACACTTGCCAGCAAAACATGGTGGATTGTTGATGACAAGTTTAGGAAATCCAGAAAAGAACTTGAACTAGTAATTTCCACATACAAGGTAGAGGTTAATTCACATGAGCAAAGCAGATCTGAGCAAGGTTTTAGCATGGGTACAGTGATTTAAGCTGTTAAGAGACAAGGCCGCAAATCAATTCACATGGCATAAACCAAATAGGCAATTAGGTAAAGCCCTACTCTATGCATGTTACTCTTTTCTTGAAGGGAGGATAGGAAGAAAGGAAAATCTACATGCAAAATCTGTCCTGGGGCATTTGATTCATATTTTATCCATTGCATTTTTATCCACCATGCTTCCAGAAGAAGAGGTAATGCTAACTAGACTCTAAGGTTGCCTATGTCACCTACAATTTTTAGCCCCCCAACTAGTCATGACTTGATGAATATAGGGTTTAGAGTTGGGCCCTTTCCATGCATGATTAGTAGAAAAGCACTGCATCACAAGGTCTTGTGGCTTCCAGCAAGCATTTTCCTCAGCAAATTAAATTATCTTTTCACAACTTATGACAGTATCATCCTAAGAAGAGAATGTGCCACATCCTATGAGAGACTAATCAACTGGCCAACAACCAGGCCAACAGCTATAAGCTCAGCTGGTTGGCACCCATCTCTGCAAAGGAGAGGTTCCAGGTTTACCCGTGGTTCCAGACAACTACATATTGCTAAAATAAAAACAAATAAATAAATAGATAGATCAATAAATAAATAAATAAATACACAGCATTTGGCATGAAGAGGATGTAGTTTCCCTTTTCATTTACATGACTGAATGGCATTCCAACTTTCCATTTGTAAAGAGCATTATGCTCATTAAACACCATGATCATAGTCCTGTAATCCATAACTAGTAAAATGTGGAAATGCATTCCACCAAGTAACCCCAGACAGGATGTGGAGTGATTGAGTATTCCCCTAATTGATTTTGATGAGCTCAAAGCACTTGAGTATGTTTTATGTTGTTCTAATGAATTCAATCTAGTGTTTCAGGTAAATCTTTATTAATTTCTATCTAAGTGCCTTGAGCTTTGGTTCAGAGTCTTTTGGTTAAGTATTGAACTCTGTCTAAACCAAAGTCTGCATCACGAGTCGACTCCTGGACTCTGCGAGTCGACTTCGGCACGTTTGCAAGTTTCTGGCACAAGCTCGAGTCGACTCCGACTGAGAACAGACAGAAAGACAGAACGATGGATTTTCGACCCTAAGAGCGAGTCGACTCCAAAAGGTTGCGAGTCGACTTCGGTGCTTGGCGAGTCAACTCCAGATGGTCCCGAGTCAACTCCAAGGAGAAACTGACAAAAAGGCAGAACGTTAGTTTTTGAGACCCTGTCAGCGAACCGACTCGCGAAGACTACGAGTCGTCTCCCATATCAGCCGAGTCGACTCTCAGTTTGTCCAAGTCGACTCTCAGAGGAAAATAGTCTGAAAGGCAGAGAATCAGTTTCGGAGACCCTGTGAACGAGTCCACTCCAGATGATCCAAAGTCCTCTCCCAAGTCATCCGAATCGACTCCTAGTTTGGCCGAGTCGACTCGTGAGAGAAATACAGAAAGTTGGATTTCTGAAATCCTGAGAACGAGCTGACTCCTAAGTGCCCGAGTCGTCTCCAGCTGTTGGCGAGTCGACTCCAGTTTGGTCCGAGTCGACTCCAGGACAAGGCATGCACTTTAATTCAAATTTGAAACAGTGGTCGAGTCGTCTCCAGTATAGCGCGAGTCAACTCCAGTAACAGCCGAGTCGACTCCAAATCGCGCGAGTCGACTCCGATCCCAACGGATACATTGTCAGATTGTGCAGATGGGTCAGAACGGCTCTAATCTCCTCTCTAACGGCTATTTTTCAAAGGGGATCACTTAGCCAGAGTGAACAGTAGTAAAAGACAAGAGAGTTATTCCACTTAAAGGTTTTCAACCACCAAAAGCATCTGAAGAGTGAATCCAAGCAAAAGAAGGAAAAAGTGCATTCAACTCAAACCAAAAGGCTTTCTTCGCATTCAAAGCTCTACCGACTATTCCCCATCCTCCGGCTCATTCAAGAGGAGACTCAGAAATCGAGAAGCCCCACTTCAACAACTCAAATCTGTTTGAGGGCTTCTAACTCCTCTTTGTTTATATTGCCCTAAATCTGCTTTTTAGAAGCTTTATTGTTGTAAACTTAAACTCTTGCTTTACTTCTTGGTTCAATCAAGGGATTGAATCAAGGCTAGTTAGGTTTGTTGGTGAGCCAAGGTTAAAACCAACGGTGTAAGGTTGTGGTTGGTGAACCGGAAAAAACCAACTAGGTTTGATTGTAAGCCCGAAAAAACAATCGTTTGGTTCTAGTCGGTGAGCCTGTCAAAACCGACCGAGTTCGTTGTAATCTTGTGAAAACAACAAGTTTGGTTGTGAGCTTGCAAAACAATCGGCTGTAATCCTAGGGATTATAGTGAACTCCCAAGTGCGGCTTGGGGAGTGGATGTAGGACAAGTGTTGGCTCCGAGCCACTATAAACCTCTCTATGTTTGTGTTGGTCTTTGTCTCTTTCTCTCTCTTCATTCATTGCATCTAGTGATCTAACTAATCCACTTGCAATAGATTTAGTTAATCACTCACTCTATTTTTAATTGGTCAATAATTAATTGACAACCTAATTCACCCCCCTCTTGAGTTGTCTCCTTGGGCAACACAGGACCTATTGCACAATAGTAAATAAGTTGCATTGTGTCAAACTCAGCTCTAACAAAAAAAAATATGTTGATTACTTGTACAAAATATTATGTTCATTATATTCAGACTCGTGAGTACATTTACTATGTGATTAGTGTTAGACAACTAAATATATTCACATCTTACAAGTTCCATAAGGTTAATACTCTAATGTGTATTAATAAAATATTTACACGTCTTATGTTGTTAGAGACAGATTTTCTAGAAAATTGAGCATACAAAACCCCTTTCGGTGGATCATATGTCATGAGTGTCATGATGGCCGCCATGTTAGGTTCCTAGGAATCATTTATAGGGCCCTCATCTTCCTCTGGTTTTACAAAGAACTCAATGTAAGCAATACGACTAGGCTGCTGAAGACCAGCGGAATCACCATAAGGGTGATGAACACCTTGTTTTGCAACTGAAACCAGGTGCTGGATCTTCAACATCCCACCTCTCCCAATTGTCACTTTGCTTCCTCTGTTGTCCTTAATGACGCTACTAGGAATATTGGAAGTTGTTGCACGAAGGAACTTGTACTTGTACCTATACTCAATAGATTAAACATAGTTTGATATCCTTTATATCAGCATATTAAAAATTTGAAATTCATGGGGAAACCAGAAAAAACAAGAGTGCAGTACTTGTATGAGGCACGCTGATCACATTGGAATGCAATCAAAAGGTCAGCATTGGCATAGTACAGGAACTCTATCTGCAAAGAATTTGTTCACCCATGAAGTGGATTGAATAGCCAGGGTTTTTGATCAATAAAAAAATAACAGAGAATCTTTTCAAACCTGCAGATCACCATGACCTTCACCTCTAAAAGTAACAGAAGGAGGGTCTGGTTGTAGGAGTATCTGGATGCTGGAACCTGGCCATTCGAGATCATCAATTGCTTCCTTCAGCACAGCAGACTGAATATTACACAAAAGTGGAACCAGTATAAGAGATAAATAAAACACTTAAGGGAAATAGGGACGAGAGCAGGACAAAGGAATCACCCTAACAGTAAAACTGACAGGAACATTCCCAGTTGGTTCAAAATGGTAGTCCCAGGATATGGTGTCTGGGATTCTGGTTCTGATCTCCGCATAAATGCAAGCATCAGGGGAATCCACTGACCTAGGATGACATAGTTAAGATAAATGACTATAGCACAATCACAAACACAAAATGATGAATTCGTAACTTGACAACCACAGGGCTATGATCAAAGATTCAAAGGTTTTTTCCATGATCAAATTGCAAATACCAGCATTCTGCAATATAATGAAATTGATTGAAGCTCAATCAGCAATTCATTACATGACAGCTGAATGAAATGCACTAGAAGGAAATATAGTTGTCACTTGGATGTTATTACATTCAATCAAACATCCATGAAAGCGAAATTAATGGCTCTTTAGTTTCAAGTGTAACATAAGATATGTCTATGTATATGATGAAGAAATGATGATGTGCATCCATCCAACAAGGGCCCTTTGGCTATTTGTCAATAAAATATTGTCATGGCAATTTGTGTTGCAATTAGGGCATTAGTGAAGCCCAAACCAAGTAACAGCAGTTTGTAATACCAACCACTAAACAAAATCATCCTGTCTTGCTTATTATCTAGCAAAATCCCCCAAATTAATAAGGGGAAAATGGCTTATGCTCATGGTTTGACTGCCATTCTATGAGCTAGATACTGTATCTCTGAAGGTCAGGTAGCCTATTTTCTTATCAGGCATCTCCTCAGCCTTCTAACTGAATAATAAATCCAAGAGCCACCAACACGTCCAATACATTTATTTCTTTTCATTTCTTTTAATATATATATATATTTTTATCTAAACATGTTACTTCTGTAGAATTGTCTCCTATCTCTTATTTGAGGACTAATAGCAGGAGAATTCTACCTAGGATAATGTACCCACTTTGGAAAACCTCCCGGAAACTCAAACCTGCACATGCTTTCTATGCGCTTCGTTACTTCAAGTGTTTCCAAAATACACGCCTCCCCACACCAACACCAATACCGGCTCCCTTGCCCACTCCTGATTTGGGCAACTAAGGTTTGAGGAGAGGTTCAAGCCGCTTATCTCTTTATCCTTATTCCATATGTTCCAATGTCTCCATGTAGCCTAATATTTGTAAGCCAACTAAATAAGTCCTCGAAATTGTAGTATAACCTTTTATCCTACTCAACATGTATTTCAGGATCTTCATATGAGGAAAATGATTGGTGGAGGACATGAACAAGGAGGCTTATACCTGCTTGATCTTGGTGGATGTTCTTTAGCTTTCTTATGTTATAGGGATTCTTAGTTCGATGGCACTATCATTTAGAACATCCATCCTTCTCAATTTTGAATTCTATTATTCATAGTAACGTATGGACATCTTGTAATGTGTTTTTGACTAGTTAAGAATTTTGTTACTTTTTTTATTACTTTCACACACCTTAGTTATACTATATGAAGAAGGAAAAAGTGTCTAACATGTTCAAAATATTTCATAAAAAAAATTCTAGAATCAATTTAATGTGAATATCAAAGTATTTAGAATTAATAATGGAGGTGAACATATATCCAATGGGTTTGATGATAGTCTTTTGGATCAAGGTATTCTTTAAAAGACATTGCATAGGCGCGACCCAACAAATGGAGTTACAGAGAGGAAGAATCAGCATCTACTTAAAGTATCCATGCATTATTGTTTGTAAGAAATGCTCCAAAATGTTCTTGGAGTGATGTTGTACATATTGCATCTCATATGAAGAATAGAATTCCTTATTCTTTCCCAATTTATAAGAGTTCAAAGCGAGTATTATGCCCTCAAGAACCACAGGTTCTGCCATTCCTAGAGTTTTTGGTTGTGTATATTGTACATAAACTCGGTCTAGCT
Source organism: Phoenix dactylifera (assembly GCF_051530095.1). Taxonomy (NCBI): domain Eukaryota; kingdom Viridiplantae; phylum Streptophyta; class Magnoliopsida; order Arecales; family Arecaceae; genus Phoenix; species Phoenix dactylifera. The sequence continues at coordinate 22,812,529 of NC_143199.1, read as the reverse complement.
CAGGAGAAAATGCATCTTAGGTCCTTCAAATGAATCTTTCTAGAATTTTGGGGTTAGGTGTTAAGAAATTGTATTTATAAAAAGTACGTGTGATTAGATGTTACATTTCATGAAGATATTCCATACTATTCAAAAACAGGTCATATTGCAGGACCATCTTGTGGCTTTGATGGAACTAAAGTGTATCAACTAGTTTTTCCTCCTGTCATTAATAAACCATCTAACACATCCCAGAGGATTCTAGATCATATCCATCAAAAAAGAAATGATAAGATCTCCAAAGACATGAACTCAATTGAAAACACCAAATGGAGATCCAAATACAATTATCAATTCCCTAATCTCTCCTTGTTGATGATTTGTTCCCTATTGCTCCCAAACAACAAAAAGGGCCTTGTAATTCAAGTACCATCAATCATTTTGTCTCATTTGCATATCTTTCCCCTTCTTATAAATCTTTTGCTCTTGTAACTCCTTCCATCTATGTCCCTAATTCCTTCAATTCTCTTAACAATCCAAACAAGAGAAAGGATATGAAGGAAGAGATGGAAGCACACCATAGGATTGATATATATGAGACCTAGAAACTGGTTTTGTTGCCTTTAGGAAGCACACCATAGGATGTTGATGAGTTTACACTATCAAGTTTCAAAGATGAATTGGATAAGATCCAAGGCATGTTTAGTTACTAAAGGCTACACTCAAGCCTTTGGTGTATACTACTTGAGGCTTTTTTCCCAGTAGCAAAAATGAACTTAGTAAGAGTTTTAATTTTTTTGTTTTAGTAAGAGTTTTATTTTTTTTAGGATGGTCTCTTTATCAATTAGATGGCAAGAATGAATTCCTCCATGGAGATGTTCTTGAGGAAGTTTGCAAAGACCCACGTTCAAGTTTATCTCTAACCAAAAGAGCAGCATTGGCTTGCCGTCACACTCGGTATGACAAATTTATCAAAATATTATTTGATTTTGGATCTAGGAGAATTAAAGCAAGTTACTCCGTATTTGTTAAGAAGACTCCTCGTGGACTTGTAGTTCACATTATTTATGTAACAATATTATGTGATAAGCAATGATTTGACAAGAACTGGAGTTTTGAAAAGGTAGAGTTTGGAGATTATAATCAGGATTGCTTTGGTACTTCTTAGGTATTGAAGTAATCCATTCTCATAATAGAGTAGTTATTTCCCAAAGGAAGTACGTCTAAGATCTCCCGAGGATTCAGGACTTCTTGGTTGCAAGCCTGTACATACTCTATGGAAACTAACTTGAAAGTTTTATGCTTATCAATGATAGCCACATAGAAATCCAAATATGTGTTTAAGATTAATAGGACAGCTTATGTACTTGATTATCACTAGACCAAAGATTACTTATTCTATTTTTGTCATTAGTTCATGCAAAATCTTTAAGCTCCTCACCTTGAAATTATGTATAGGATTCTGCACTATCTTAAAGGAGCACCAAGTTGTGGCATACTATATGGCACTCAAGTAAAGCTTAAGGTGATGCTGATTGGTTAGGCTCTCCATTTGATGGAGGATCAAAATCTAAATATTACACATTCATAAGGGGAATGTTGTTACTTGGAAAAACAAGAAACAACCTATTGTTGCAAGATCTAGTGCTAAAGCTCCCAACCAATTGCTTTAACTACATGAGAACTGATGTGGTCTATTTGAATTACGGTCTTGGTTTCACAACCTATTCCTCTTGAGTCTTGCCTGTGACAATCAAGAAGTTATTCAGAACTTACATTGCCAATAACTCGATCTTTCACAAAAGGATGAAGATAAGACATGATAATTTGAGCTGTTTAGACTGGACTCTAACAACTAATATGCATTCCATTTCTTACAAGAACTATTTATATAAAGCTCGGCTGGCTATAGAGGGACAAGCGTGTTCACTACTCCCTTTTCTATAGGTTATAATCGCTCTCATCTTCAAACATCTATACCTCACTCATACACTCAGAGAGTGGAGAAATACACCTTCAAAAAATGGGAATATATTTATCAGTCTAATATTATATATTTAAATTTAATGGAGAATAAAGTGATCTAGACTATATTTCATGTGCCCAATACTAGTATAATATATGTTATTATTTAAATTATTTATTATTTTGAATTATATTGGACTGAAATAGAATGAGTTGGGTCTCGTTCATGTTCACTTCTTTTATTTCTGAGCTTAGAAATCTAGCTTGTGTTCGACTCGATATATAATCAAGCGAGCTTATTTCAAGCTGAATTTCGAGTCGCACATTTGCTGCTCATGAAGAACTCGCTTGTTGATAGCCTATATGGGGCTAGGTCCAGGCCTCAAATTTCAAGCCTATGCTCTCTCCCAGCTTGGTTCAAGCAGGCTCAAACCTCGCCTAGGCCCAGTGCCTAGCCCATTTTACTTCAATCTAAATCAGGCCAGATTTGAAAGCCCATTATATAGATATTGTTTAAATACAGAATAATGTGAACCATTCATTTAAAAATCAATGGTGCAGATTAAACAATTCTATGCCAACAACATCTCCCATTTTATTTCCATCCATCCTCCACTCTTCTCTCCTCTTTAACAAGGTGCCACTTCTTGTTGCTACTATCAACACTGTCCATTCCATACATTGGTCATCGTAATTGGCACCATAGCTATCATCCATGACAACCATTGCCATCAAAGAAACATCCATACCAACAACACTTTGCACCTCTCTCCTAGTCTCTCTCTCATCACCACTGTCCACTCGCCATAACCAGAGTCCATCCACAAGTCACCATCCAAACTTTGACATCATCAACCCTAAAGCCACCAGCCTGCCAAACCACACCTCTTCAAATTGTTTCACCCATTCCTCCACTTGTCTCTCTCATTCACGTCTCGTCGCCCTCCCTTTTTTTTCCAACGCCTATGAATAGCAGGCAAAGGGAGACGGGCCAAGGCAAGAACTCAAATTGGGACAGACCTAGTGTTCATTTTTGGAACTGGACCAAGGCTAGACTTACACTAACTTCTAAATATTTTGATCCAGGCCCAAGCCTAAGAAGGGATGGACCAAAGCCCAGTCCATTAGCAACTCTAAGCAACAAGCACAAGGTTGAGGCCATAGGTGGCACATACTTTAATGTCCTCTTCATTACTCTAGAAGTAGCAATGTTGCGGGACATAATGTATGACAATTTGCATCATTGTTTGACATTTATACATTTCTTAAGTGAGCAATTTGTACCTATTCGTAGGCATAAACTTCAAGAACCTTGCGCCTAATTGGCAATCCACATAAAGACATTATGTTATTAGCTTTTTTATTAATTTAAGCATCTACCATGATAGGACATTCATATCTCCCTATGGATCTGTATGGTTTCCCAGTCCTCTAGTAGCTTAAATTCATTTTTCCAATATTGCTTGCTTATATACTATTTGGCTTATTAGTACCATACTTGCCAACTACTTTGAGCATCACATATTAGCCATACTTGCATTCCTGCCAATTTAGCACAATAATTGCGAGATACAATTGGTGGGAAACAAATTGGCATGCCCTCGCCCTTTCCGCTTCTTTCAAGTTTGACATAGTGATCTATGTTAGTTTCTTCTCTTGCATAAATATCCTGGCATAGTTGAGCATTATAACCTAACTCTGGGTGAGGTTAGGACAAAGATAATCAAGCATAACAAGTTTTAGCAGCTAATCATAAATCAATATAAAAGTGGGCTAAAAGAATAAAAGTGAGCCTAAAGCTCAGAAAAGCCCAAATGAGTTTGAACATAATGAACAAATTCCTAACAATTTCAACCATGGGCCTAAAGCCTAATACCTGATGCAAACCTAACTTGACTTGAATCAACTTAAATTTATACTTCAAAACAATCGGACCACCATGAAATGAGGAGAAAGCAAAGCAAGAAGTGCGCAAGAAGTAGAGATAGAAGGGGATAAAGGGGAGGCTGCTAGACCATTCAAGAGGAAAGCTAATGGAAGAATATAACATGGGGCAAATAAGGGGAGTAGAGGGGAGGAAGCCAAAGCCACTAAATGGTGCAGAGAGAAGGAGGTTGTGGATTTTAATCTATCATGAAGGGGAGGCCAAATAAAGAAAGCAAAGGGGGGAGAGTGAAGGGAAGGAGGCCATTGCCATTGGCCATTAAAAGGGGAGAAGGGCATGGCCACCAAACTATTACAAAGGAGTAGTTCATTGGCCTTGAAAGGGATTGGTTAGAGGAAGAGGGATACCATGGAGGTGAGATGGCAGGGAAGGATGTGGTTGTGCTAGATCTTGAGGTGAAGAGAATTGAGGTAATGGGTCAAGCAAATTAAGAATTGAACTACAAAATATGATTAAAGGGGTTCTAGGGTTCTCTTTCTTAAATAGTGGTGTTCATTCTAGCCATCCATCAAAAGCAAATTGGTGGATACATTTCAAATATCGTCTATAAATATTAAGATATATAAAATATATACCATTTAATATATTCCAAAAATTTAATACAACAGAATAGAATATATCATTTAATAAAGTTAGGTTTATGTTTGTGTTCTAGTCAAGCTAACGGTTGCCTTAACCTGCCTAGAAAGTTATTTGGGCCTGAATTTTTAGGCCCAACCCAGACATAGACCTTAAAAGATTGGGCCCAGAGCCTAGCTAGACAGGAGCCCTCTCTAGATCATTTCTAATCTTACTAGAGGACTACGATAGGCTTTGGAATTCGTTCAAGTCTCAAGAGGTCCTTAACTTCAACCTTTAGCAGCTAATAATCGCGTTAGGAGGCATATACTCACAACGTTCATGCTTGCTTAGGGTTTAGTAGAAGTTACTTTCCTTTATGTATAATTTTTTGGTGTTATTTGAAAAAGAAAAATCCAAATTCCACTTAACTTTCTCAGATTGCCAATTACAGCAATCACATCCAATGACAGCATTCTTTTTTATGCAAGGTTGATCATTCCTGAGCTACATGTGCTCACAAAAATAGTACTAGTGATGAAAGACAACAACCAATTATCTGATTCAAATATTAAGAACAGTACTCTGATTTCAGATTTTATATGTTTTGCTTGCTCAAGAAAAATGTCAAAAAGCTACCCAGAATCTATAATCAGGTATGAATCAGTCAACTGAAAGTCAAACTAAACTAAATTTGGTTCTCTACATGGAGGAATATCCAGAAAACAAAGAACACCTATATCTGTTTTTCAGGCTGAGAAGTTCTCTCAAATGTCAAACTTAACACATATGGTCGCAATAAATAATTAAGCAACAACCAGAGGGCTCTACTTTGCTTTCACCTAAAGATGATCACCAAAAGTTTACAGGCAATATCCATGGTCGATTTAATGATTCTGATCAAATGCTGCTTTCTACCACAGGTCTTCTCATATAGTTTGACAGACACCACAAAACTACAAGATCCCACTAGGATCCAGGTCTTCTCAAAATACAAATACGCCGAAAAATCATCTTAAGGAGCTTAACTGATTTAAATCCTCTTCCATCTCTTGGTGATTTATAATAACCAATAGATCCATAAAGCAGTCTACTTAGTGGTTTTAAATCTCTTCGTTTGAACATGGAGACAGACCCTCTCAAATCCTCCATGCTGTTTCAAAAGAACCAGGAGAAAATTTTATTATGGCATCCAAGGAAATGGCTGAAGAGATGATCTATGAACTCTTACAACACCATTAGGTTATTTGTCCATAAATCCTCCATTTCCTTCTCGAACTCATATTTTTTCCTTTAATCTTTCTATATCTCAAGGTTCAATAAGTTCATATGCTCCTGCTAACAAATTGGCCATCCTCCTGACTTACCATGCTCCTTCTAATCACATTAGGTGCCAATTCACTATCAGACCAGCCCGAATAAATGGACAACAGCACAGATCTGAATTTCATAATAATCATAAATAACCCATAAAATATGTCTATGTCATTTTTATACATTCCAAGGTCTGCAGATATAAAAGCATTCTTGCACGCTATAGTCTCAATCAATCAAATATGCATGCATACAAAATGCTTCTTGAAGACGACATCAAGCAAACACAATGCATATCAATTTAGGACTACCGGCTCAAAGCAGTAAGACTGACCACAAAATTAAGCTCAAGGAGATCTCAAAAAAAAAATAAAAAAATGATAGAGCTTCAGAGCCTACTTGAGAAGAAGCTGCATATCAGGACCAGGATACCGGATTTCGATCACAGGGGCTTGCCCGGGTGCAGAAAATGTGTTGAGGCAGTCAATGAACAGGCCCAAGCTCAGTCCAAACCTCGGCCGCCCCTCCGCAGCATACTCATATACCAGAAATAGCTTCAAATGAACGCGATTTCCATAACCAATTAGATAATTTGACACAATATAATGGTTATTTTAAGTATGTTGGGTCTCTGGCTGAAGGATACCTCGCGCTTCAGGTAGACCTTGGCCTGGAGGCAGCCGGTCTCCTCCACGATGAGGACGATGCCGTGTTCCGAGAGCTCGACGACTGCATCCTGAGTACAAGTGGAAAGGAGACCCTAAGAACCCTAGAAAAGGAAAAGGAGAAGAAGAAAAGAAGAAGGGTAGAAGGCATGGAGAGAGAGAGAGTGGGAGGGAAGAGTATGGGACTTGGTGACGCTTCCAGCGGACGGAGGAGAGCGCGTCGACCATGCCTTGAACGCTGTCGAGCTGGCATACGAGATCGGGAGCATCGTCGGCTCCCCCGAGAGACGAACTCATCACCTTCGATTCTCTTTCTCTCGCCTTTCGCGCCCAGTTTTTCCCCACAATTTAGTGTCTCCTGATGGACCAGCGGGCACGCTATACATGTAACTTTTTTTTTTTTTTTTTTCCGCTAAAACGGGCATTTCATACTACACGGGTACGAATACACCCAGCAGAATTTGCAAACAAAAGACTCCGGAAAGCACCGGACAAGTCATCCCACCAACCCATAGGGTGCTTCCTGAGTGGCTCGCAACATACGCCGCCACCCAGTCAGCCACCCCGTTTGCCTCACGATATGTATGCATAGCCTGAAAAATAAATCCCTCCCTCACCATCAACCATATATCACGAAGCAAAAGATGGACCCTTCTATCTCTGAGAGAACCCCTTTGAACCCAGCTAAGCACCGTGGCCGAGTCACCCTCCAGGAGGATGAAGCTCGCCTGAAGTACATGTCGTGCATACCGTAATCCCATCCAAGCCGCCCGCAGCTCTGCCCCTGGGACTGAGGTGTCAAAGATCTGACAACCCCCTGCTGCCACCATGCTGGAGCTTGAACCCCTGATAACAAACCCTGCTCCTTCCCTCCTGCCTCCGTCCAGGACCGAGCCATCAAAATTGACCTTGAGGAAGCTAGGGGGTGGGGGCTCCCAAGTGAAAAACACCGTGTGATGGGCTGCCGAAGCAGCATAAGGGCCCCAAGTGTCCCTAGCTGTCAAAGGTCTATGATCCAGACCTGCATGAAGGATCTCTGCTGCCGGTGCCCGCGCCCGCTCCACCACGAATCGTGGGGACAAGCTAGGCTCACCAAAAACTCGGGCGTTCCTGGCCATCCATACCGGTAAGCTATGCAGGACACCGTAATAGCCACAGAACACATCTGGTGGGAGCCGGACCAACTCCGGACCTCCTCCAGAAAATAATCCCTCCGGCTCCACGCTACCTTCGAAATCCCAGACAGTCTCCAAGCCCTCCTCGCCCAGACACACTGGAATAGTGCGTGGTCCAACGGCTCATCTACCTCACAATACTGGCACAAAGGAGGAATGCTAACTCCCCGTTGGCTCAGCGCCAAGCTCGTCGGCAACCGGTCCCAGGCTACCTTCCAGAGGAATAATGCAACCCTCTGGTGTAGCCCAACCCTCCATACCCAACCACAGTCCCTACCCAGCTCCGACTCCTGCTGAATAGCCCGAGAAATATCACCAATCCTGACGCTGGCCGTACAAGTGGTGCTCCATACCTTAACATCTGGCCCTGCTGATCTCGGGACGGGAAGAGCCCGTACCCGCTCTGCTAAGTGCTCTCCGAATAACTGATCCATCCTGTCATCATCCCACTCTGCCTCCCCAGACATGAAGAGGTCGTACACTCGGAGTCCAGAAGTCTCCTCACCGCTGATCATCGTCGGCTACAGCCTCAGCGGAAGTGCATCCATCCAAGAGTCCTCCATCACATCAATGCTCCGTCCATCGCCAATCAACCACCTATGTATGTGCCAAAGCCAGCGCCATATACCTCCCAACCTCCCGCCACATGAAAGACGCCCTCCGGCCGCCCACCACCTGGCCTACTGAGCATGCCTGACCATATCTCGCTATCATGACCTGACTCCAGAATCAAGCGGCTCCAGAACAAACTGCACTGCTCGTCGCACCAGGAGTGCCTCCCGCCTCGCCAAAAGTGCTGCACCCCCAAGCCACCCTCACTCAGAGGCAGGCAAACTCTCTCCCAAGCCACCAAATGTACCCCATGACCCTTCCAGAGGAGCCCCACAGGAAACTACGCATACTCCGCTCTATCCTCGCCAGCACCGTCTTTGGCACAATAGTATGGGCCGTAATGTAAACAGGCATAGAGCATAGGACAGACCTGACCAACGTCAACCTGCCCATCATAGAGAGTGATGAGGCTCTCCAACCCTTGAGCCTGCTCTGCACTCTCTGCACCAAAGAGGAACACTCGGTCATCCGCAGCCTCCTCCCTGTGATGGGAACTCCCAGATAGTCTAGTGCCCCCTCCTGCTCTCGCATCTCCAATATCGCCCTGATCTCCCGTCTGACTCTCCGCTCCGTGCTCGGACTGAAGTGAATGGATGACTTTTGGCAATTGATCCTCTGTCCAGATACCGCACAATACTCCATCAATACCCTCATGAGGGCTCGCGCATCCCTCACCCTCGCCCTGGCTAGTAGCAGGCAGTTATTTGCAAAAAGGAGGTAAAAAATAGGACGAGCACCCGGGGCTATAAGCAGCCAACTCCCGGTTCTCGCTTGCTACATGTAAAGCATGGGATAGTGCATCAGAACAGATGATGAACAGGAAAGGGGATAGCGGGCATCTCTGGCGAAGGCTATACGTGTAACTCCCAAAACATAATATACGGAAAAAAAATAAATAAAAAATAAATCACACCGACCTACTGACTGCTGATCTTGAGATCGGTAACATACGTGTATTTGTTCCTTCACTTCTGTAAAATATTTTATTCTTTTAACTCTCATGACAATATTCTAGTGTGAGCCATGATGTGCCAAAAAAAATACTTTTTACTACTTAATTTTTATTATCTGCATGATATATAATCTTCTATCTTTATTTTTTTATTAAATATGCTAATAAAATCATCCTCTCTAAACTATTTAAATATTAAAATATTTTAATCCATTGTGGACAAAATTAAAAGACTAAAATATTTCAAATTAGCTAACTTAATCTTAGAGGGTTATGTGTTATACGCATAATAAAAGTTAGATAGATATATATGTATTTCTCAAATGTTGGAGGGAATTTGTAATTACCCCAGATTTTGAGGGAGATTAGTGTAATTTACTTAATAAAAAAATGCTGCATTTAACTTAGTAGTGTATGAATAATGCTTAATAAAGCTCTTATGGCTTTGAGTTGAGCTAACTATTATCAATGTTAGAGCTTTAATTTAAGCAACTTGAGCTTAGCTCATGATTAATCTAAACCAAGCTTGGTTGGAATTTATTGACTCGAGCTTGAACTCAATGAGTGGGCTCAAAATTATTTTCAAGTTGAGCAAGAAAAAAAACTTAAAATAAAACTTGAAATTTATATAATATATTTCAATATACGTTAGTTAATATATATTCATTGGTTGATCTAATCCAGCAGCTAACCTTTAGTTTAATATATCTAAATCTACTATTATAATGTGAGAAACCTCATATGTCTAGACTTTTAGTTTGTAACTAAGGCTTCGTTTGAAGAGCTTTTGGAGCCCTCCAAAAGTACTTTTAGATGAAAGAAGAATGTTTGATAAAAAATACAAAAAATTATTTTAACTTTTCTAGAAAGCTAAAAATAGCTTTTTGGGAGAAGTTCTATTTGAGAGCTTTCCGAAAAACACTTTTACTCTCCGTCGAAAAGTTTTTTTTGACTAAAATATTTGTGATAAAATATAACAATTACACAAAATATACTTTTATAATTCTGAAAATCTGCAGAATGGTAAAAAATTAATTTATACTAATAAATATAATATTTATATATTTATTATTGTATTATACTATAAATATAATATTACGTTATATTATATCATAATACATTAATATGTTATGTTAAATAATTTAATATTATATTATATTATGAAAAATTAATTTATGCTAATAATTATAATATTTTATACCTTTGTGATTGTATTACATTATAAATATAATATTATATTACATTATATCATAATACATTGATATGTTATGTTAAATAATTTAATATTATATTAAATTATTATGCTATAGTATATAATATTATATTACTATGTTATAATATTATTATATTACATTATAGTAATATAATACTATATCATATATTTATGTATTAATACATATTATATTTTATTATGCTCTGTTGTGTAATACTATGCAATATCATTTATAGTCATTTTATTATACCAAAAGTATTTTCTCAGTTTGTTTACCAAATATATGTTAAAGTATTATAGTACTTTAGAAATATAGTTACTAAACAACAAACAGCTTTTTATAAAAGTTCTACTTCAAAAAGCTCTACTTTTAAAAGCTCTATTTTCAAAAACTCTACTGCCAACAGCTTCTCTAAACGGATCCTAAGTGCCCTTGTGTAGCAAAACTCTTATTAGATTTTGCTTTTCTTTTGTCTTAAAATATAGCTTCCCACAAACAAATAGTTGGAAGTGTTGGATGATTTCTAAGAACTAACTATAATGCACATGCATATACATTTGTATGTAATCTTTAATGAATTAGTAATGTTACTGAAAAAGAGCAGTCCTTGGCATATTAGTAAGGTTGCTTCATTATGGCCTCATATACTAGAAAGGTTGATCCTTATTTACACATTGATAACGGTATTGCAAAGGCCTATCAAATAACAAGTCTCATAAGACTCCAAGATAGACCAAGTAGTAGGTGTTCATGTGGGTTATTCAGGTTTTTACACCACATCTTAATATCCAAGGATTACTATACATGTGGCGGCTCTAAAGAAGAATCAAATAGGGCCTCTAAGATTTTGAACCAAAACATATGTATTTGCCCAGATAGTATAAGGGATAGGCCAAGGTAAATGAATCGGTCTCCAAGATATCTCTAAGTGCCAAAAACTATATTAGAAGCCGAATAAAGAGAGGTAGCCATCGCAAATATGTTAGATAAACCAAGGCCGATAAGATACAATTACTTATCTGACAGTTAGGATAGAGAAATCGTGCTGATGAATATGGAGTACTAGAAGAATAACTGGCGTCGGCTATCAGAATCGTCAAGAGTAGAGGCCAGACATGGATAACAACCATCAAAATGGGCAATTATAATATTTTAGTATAAATAAGTTGAATTGTACTCTATGATAAATCTTTTGTGATATCCAACCTATCAATAAATTTTATTTTATCTTAGCTAATTTAGCTAGTAGGATTTCTACCTTAAGAATAATGTTAACTTAGATTTCTAGTACCATAGCCCTAGCTATATCCTTCTCGCTATCCAAATCCATCTTCTTCGAACGGTGGTACAATGGTGGTGAAAATCTTGGAAGGTTAAGGCACTTAAACCTATCATATATATATATATATACACACACACTCTCATATCATTCCTTCATATATATATATATATATATATATATATATATATATATATATATATATATATACATACACACACACACACACACTCTCATATCATTCCTTCAATCACTACCTTTTAGCTACTCTAATGTTGGTGGCACACCCACATACCTAGCTACCCATTTATCCATGTTGACATTGATTTGTCAAACAAGCTTTCTAGCACACCTATCCCTAGATGGTGATAAAAATCTAATGCATTTATAGTCCTCATCCTAGCTATAGACTATAATGTAGTGCTCAGAGAGAATGTGTAAGAGGCTTCGAGAGCATTCTTTTACTGGGTTGATGCATTTCTTCATTAAAGGAAGCATCTGTCAATCTAGTTAGTGCAATCAATCATTTAATTACAACATTTAATCATCAATTGTGCAGCTTGGAACCACTACTTGATTGAATAGGTGTCTTTTGGTTCATAAGATGTCTAAGGTGTATGTCTTATGAGATATTAGGAGAGGGATGAGGAAGAGAATGAAATGAAAAAAAATATATAAAAAGGTCTACATGAAAGCAAAATTGTGTATGTCATGATTGATCATGGCATGCATACAATAATGGAGTAAGATTAATAATGTTTATTCCTCCTATCTAATGGTGGCAGATCACATATAAATAAGGAATAACTTGATTTCGTAATTGTGAGAACAGAGAAACATGAATCTAATTTATAAATATTTCTGCATGAGTCCAATACATCATAGGACTCCAATGGTGATAAACTTAGAATTTTTATATGGGCTATCCAAGCTTATAAGCTTCAATGATATCATCTTTTTCATAGGGTTGGCCTTATTTGCTCATATCTTATGATTGAGTCCTAAAATTTAAGCTTAGAAACTAAGCTGTTATGTTCTCTTTACTTGGTCTTGCATCTCCTCCTTGAAAGAAATCTCAAAAATATATTAGAAAAAAATTCCTTGACTATAAAATTATAACAAAAACAAAATCATATATTGAGTAACTTTTTTCTTAAAAAAATAACTTTAGAAATCTAAACTCAGCCAAAATAGAAAAGCTCAGGCGTTAATTCTTTAGCCTAATCAACACCATTGATACTAGACCTTTGTTTTTAAGAGAAAACTAACACTAGATTGAAGCCCCTGTATTCTCATATTAAACAACTTTTTCAAAAGAGTTAGTATGGTTGACCTTCTCAAGTTTATAAGAACAACAAATATTTATGTCAAAATAATCAAAGAGCGTTGGGTTGTATAATCAGATAACTAGAAAAACGTATATATAGTCAAAAGTATATGTTAAATAGTGTTCCTTGTTCTTTTATATAGGTACCATTTTTATTCATGAAAATTATATTAAACAGGGCAAACAAAGAGGTGGTGGAAATCTAGCTAATAATGGTAAATGAAACAAGCAAGATTTAAAAGCAAGTTTGATTATTAACTTTTGTTCGTTAATTAGTTTATACTAAAAAAATTTGTGGTTATTTGATTGTAATTGGTTTCATTTGATGTGTTCTTTTCGATTTTTCTCAAAAAGATTTTGTATTAGTTGCCAATACGCAAAATTTTATATGGTTCTATTTATTATTCTTTTTTTGCAGCTAGATGATCTTCGATAGATTTGTCTTGAGTTAATTATAAGATATTAATTATCCTTAAGAGTTATAGATGTATTCAAAGACAATCAAATATTTTTAAACCACTCATTTGGATCTTTTTTTCCATTCTTCTATTAGGACTCAGTTTGGTATTGATTCACTCATGTATTCAATATAAGATGGAGATATTGAATAAAAGGGAGGCACCTTCGAGCTCTTAGTAGTGTCTCCAAATCACATGAAGGAATGGACGGGGCTGTGACAAGAGTATTGAGTATGGCCATTTGAGCGTTTCGTTTTCTATTACTTGACCAAGGAATTGAATTTATAATGATATTATTAAGATCTTCAAGAACTTGGGGAAGACTATAGAATTGGCAGAAGTTGTTCATCAAAATCAATTTTCTAAATGACTTGTTGGATCCCTCATGAATTTAAAGTTCATATATTTAAATTTCAAGGTATGAGTGCAATATATGGATTGTTATTAAGATGTTATCATCATCAAATCTTGTTCTTACCTATTATTTTTTTTTATGAAATTGATATCCTTCTTTTTGATGCTCTAAGAGCATTCTTTTCCTCCCTATAAAAGATTTGCTAGATTTTTTCATGGGGTTATTATATTTATTTTTTTATGCTTTATGAGCCTTTGTTAAAATATCTTATTTTATCTAGTTTAAATTTTTCTTCAAGTTATCTTAAAAAAGAGCATTATGGTGCATGAGGCTCCCGTTACTGCAAGATCTAAGAAGGGTTAGATGTGCATAGCTATGCCCCCATGAATAGAGTGGCCATTTTTATATTTTGAACCTATGACATTCAGGATATCATGTAGTAACCTTACCATTGCACATGCCCACCTTCTTAGGTCATTTTTAGCGTATTTGATACTAACTTCGACTCAGTTGGCTATTGAGCTCCATTTCTTGTCATTGGCAGGTATTTGATGAGTTTATCACATGATTACAAAAATCTTGAAGATGCAATGGTAACTCATTGATGGACAAACAAAAAAAAATTTAGTTCCAGTACCTATCCCAAGAAGCATGAAGAAAAGATATCGTTACTACTTGTTTTTTGTTGATACATGGCGTTAGAGTCAACAAAAAGATAAGAGCTTAGAGTATTTGAGAAATTAGGCATAGACTTTGTGGAGTGATTGATTAAAACCCTATTTGATTTTAATGAGCTCAAAGCATTTGAGTATATTTCTTGTTTACTAATGAATTCAATTAAGTGTTTCAGTGAAAATCTTGTCTAAGTGTCTCAAGACTTGGTTCATAATTTTTGGATAAGTTAAGAAGTCAGCTTGAACCAAAGTCTGAGACTCGAGTCGACTCCAGAGTATCACGAGTCGACTCCAAGCGTATCAAGTTCACTGGCACGAGCTCGAGTCGACTCCGGATCAGTACGAGTCGACTCCGACTGAGAACAGACAGACGAACAGAAAGCTTCAACTCAGAACCTGTCAACGAGTCGACTCCCGAAGTGTGCGAGTCGACTCCGATGTTCACCGAGTCGACTCCAGGGTAGTAAGAGTCGACTCCAAGAGGAATACAAAGAAAAAGTCAGAGAGCAGTTTTCGGGTCTGAGATTCGAGTCGACTCCAGTGGAACGCGAGTCGACTCCGATGGTTGGCAGGTCGACTCCAAAGACAGCAAGAGTCGACTCTCAGCAGTACACAAAGAAAAAGTCAGAGGGCAGATTCTGGACTCTGAGATTCGAGTCGACTCCCGCATTACGCGAGTCGACTCCGAGACTCCGTGACCACAAAGAAGACAGAAGACCAAGTTACTGCCTCTGAGATTCGAGTCGACTCCCAGACAGCTAGAGTCGACTCCAAGGCAGCTTCACATCAAAAAGGCAGAAGACCAAGTTTCGAAAACTGAGAGCCGAGTCGACTCCTAGGAAGCTCGAGTCGACTCCAAGACTGGACGAGCCAAAAGACAGAAGATAGGGAGTTCGGGCTCTGAGCGCCGAGTCGACTCCCAGGACAGTCGAGTCGACTCGAGTGGACCAAATTCAAAAATACGTCCACGGACTTCATGGGATGAGCCGACTCCGAGAAAGCCAAGTCAGCTCCAGAAGTTGGCGAGTCGACTCTGGGTCAAGACGAGTCGATTCCCAGTCGCGAAGGCAACTTTAATTCAAATCTGGAACAGTTGCAGAGTCGACTCCTGATCGCGCGAGTCGACTCCAACCCACCAACGGACACATTGTCAGACTGTACAGAGTGTGCAGAACGGGCAGAAAAAGCTCTCTAACGGCTAGTTTCCGTGGGGGTTGGTTTAAATAGCCACAGAGGACTGTAGCAAGGCAGACAACAACCATTCCACTCCAAGTATTCAAGCATTCAACTCTGCAACTTGTTCTTCAACGAGAAAAAGGGAAGATCTGCATTTACTGCATCCACCTACATCTTTCCAGCAATTAAAGAAGCTCCTCCTGCATTCAAGTCGACTACACATTCAAGAGGAGACCGAAGTTTAAGAAGCCATTCCTCTTCTCCAATTTAAAAGCGTTTGAGGGCTTCTAAACTTCTTTTAGATTATATTGTCTTTCATCTGCTTTTGAGAAGCTTGTTTTTCTGTTTGTCTATTTTATTTACAACTTGTATTTGCTTGATTCAATCGGGGGATTGAATCAAGGGTATAGAGGTTAGTTGGTGAGCCTAGTTATTAAAACCAACGTGTGTAAGGGTTTGATTGTGATCCCGGGAAAACAATCGGGGTGGTTCTAGTCGGTGAGCCTGAGAAAACCGACCGAGTTCGTTGTGAGCTCGTAAAACAACAAGTTTGGTTGTGAGCTTGGAAAACAACCGGCTGTAATCCAAGGGGGTTATAGTGAATTCCCAAATGAGACTTGGGGAGTGGACGTAGGAGCAAGGGTTAGCTCCGAACCACTATAAAACTTGGTGTTTGTATTTGATTGTCTCTCTTCTTCTTCCTCTCTTATCACTCACAGCACATAGCATTTAATTAAACAACTTGCAATAGTTTTAATTAGTCATCCACAACGTTTTAAATATCTAAATTATTTTAAAACCCAATTCACCCCCCCCCCCTCGTGGGTTGTCTATCTGGGCAACAAGTGGTATCAGAGCCTAAACTCTTCCACCCAAGAGTAAAAGATCAAAATGACAACCCCATTTGGATCTTCCCACATTGAGGGTCAGTCCACCCAAAGACCCCCATTCTTTAATGGATCCGACTACTCATATTGGAAGGCTAGGATGAGAATATTCATCCAAGCCCAAGACTATGAGATGTGGACCATTATAGTAAATGGGCCATACATCCCATCCATATATGTAGAGGGTGTCACGGTACCCAAACTAGAAAAGGATTGGGATGAACATGACATGAGAAAGGCACAACTAAACTCTAAAGCTATGAATGTGCTTTATTGTGCCTTAGATAGAAATGAATTCAATAGGGTCTCTACTTGCAATTCTGCAAAAGAGATTTGGGACAGACATGAAGTGACCCATGAGGGCACGAATCAAGTCAAAGAATCCAAAATAAATATTTTGGTTCATAAATATGAACTATTTAAAATGGATTCTAATGAAACAATTACATGCATGTTTACTAGGTTTACTGACATTGTCAATGGCCTAAAAATCCTTGGCAAGAACTATACTAACAGTGAGCTTGTCAGAAAAATCCTTCGGTGTCTACCAAGGTCATGGGAAGCTAAAGTGACCGCAATCCAAGAAGCCAAGGACCTGAACAAATTACCACTTGAGGAGCTTCTTGGATTCCTAATGACGCACGAGCTAACCATGAAACAACACAACGAGGAAGAGTCCTCCCATAAGAAAAAGGTAATAGCTCTAAAATCTACTTCATCTAACAAGGACTTATCTTGCAGTAGCAGCAGTGAAGAAGAAGAACATGAGGAAGATGATGGTGAGGCACTTCTTGTGCGCAAATTCAGAAAATTCATCAACCACAAGAAGTCCTATCATCAAAGGAGAGGCCCCTCTAATTCCTACCGCAAGGACAAAGGTAAGGAAAGGGAAAATGAGGGGATTGGGTGTTACGAGTGCAAGAAGCCGGGTCACATAAGAGCTGAGTGCCCTTTACTGAAAAAGGGGAGCAAGTACAAGAAGAAGAAGGCTCTTGTCACAACACTATCCGACTCCGATTCATCATCCTCTTCATCGGATGATGAACAAGAAGAGAAGGCCAATTTCTGCTTCATGGCCAATGAAAATGAGGTAACTTCCGACACGCATCTTGATTTTTCTTTTGATGAACTTTATGATGCATTTAATGAATTAATGATAGAATATAAGGCAATAAATCTTAAGAATAAAGAACTAAAAATAGCTTATCAATCATACCTACATAAATACGATAAATTAGTTAAGGATAAGGATTTAATCACCAAAGAAAATATAGAACTTAAGACAAGCAACCAACTTTTAACTCAAAAGACTAATACCTTAACTAAAGATAATGAAAAACTAACTAAGGAATTTTCAGAACTTAAAAAACATAAACAAATCTTAAATAAGGATCTCACAAAAGAACTTAATGATCTAAAAGCAGAAAATCAAACACTAACTAAAGAACTTAACAAATACAAACCCTTAGTTAAAAAATTTACATATAGCTCTGAAAAGTTAAATATGATACTCAATAGTCAACGAGCAGTATTTAATTAAGCGGGTTTAGGGTATAAACTAAGAAATAAAACAAAACTTCTTAGTAACTTCTTTGTTAAAGCTGGGGAAACTAAAACTAAGAAAATAACCTACTTTTGTTGTGGGACTATAGGACATAAGGCAAATGTATGTGACTATAGGAAAAGTAAAACAAAAAGAAAAATTAAAAGGGTATGGGTTCCAAAAGGAACCAACTTGACTAACCATGAAGGACCCAAGAAAACTTGGGTACCTAAGATTATATGATCTACTTGTGTAGGAGTGTCTTGCAGCCAAGGTCAACAAAAACTGCTGGTACTTGGACAGTGGCTGCTCAAGACACATGACGGGTGACAAGGATCAATTTTTCACCCTTGAAGCTAAGAAGGGAGGTGCTGTGACTTTTGGAGACAACAACCAAGGTCACATCATTGGTATTGGTAAAGTTCAAATCACCCCTTTTACTTATATTGATAATGTTAGATATGTTGATGGTCTTAAGCATAACTTATTAAGCATTAGTCAATTATGTGATAAAGGGTATGATGTTATGTTTAAACCATCACTATGCATTATAACAAACCCTAATGATAATAGTTTAGTTTTTAAAGGAATTAGACGAGAAAATGTATATGTTGTAGACCTTGAAGATCTTGCAAAACATAACCAATGTCTAGTTGTTAATGAAACTAAGGATAATGATGCTAGTTGGTTGTGGCACCGTAAGTTAGGTCATGCAAGCATGGACACAATAACTAAACTAGTTAAAAGAGATTCCGTGATAGGTTTGCCAAAATTAAAATTTGAAAAGAACAAAATATGTGAAGCATGTCAATGTGGCAAACAATCTAGGAACTCATTTAAATCCATAAAATGTGTCTCTACCTCTAGGCCTCTAGAATTATTACACATGGACCTATTCGGACCAACTAGAACAACAAGCCTAGGTGGAAATAAATATGGTCTAGTTATTGTAGATGATTACTCTAGGTACACATGGGTCATATTCCTAGCACATAAGGATCAAGCATTTTCTGTTTTTAAGAAATTCCATAAAGAAGTAACCAATGCTAGAGATACCTCAGTAATAGCTATTAGAAGTGACCATGGTACCGAATTCGAAAATCAGTCATTTGAGAAATTTTGTAGTAAAAAGGGGATAACCCATAATTTTTCTGCACCTAGGACACCACAACAAAATGGAGTTGTGGAGAGGAAAAATAGAACTCTAGAGGAAATGGCTAGAACTATGTTATGTGAAAGTAACCTCCCTAAGTACTTTTGGGGAGAAGCCATTAATACTTCTTGTCATATATTAAATAGAGTTCTATTGAGACCCATCATAAAGAAAATACCTTATGAACTTTGGAAAAACAGAAAACCAAAAGTTAATTACTTTCATGTTTTTGGATGTAGGTGTTTTGTTCATAATAATGGGAAAGATAATCTAGATAAATTTGACTTTAAATCTGATGAGGGAATTTTCTTAGGCTACTCTACAACTAGCAAAGCCTATAGAGTCTTTAACAAAAGAACCTTAGTTATAGAAGAATCTATACATGTTGTATTTGATGATTCTAGTGACATCTCCTCTAGTAAGAAAGATAATTTTGATGATGATGTTGAAATTCTTGAAGAAAAGATAGATGAGATGGCATTACAAGATGATAATCAAAAGTTGAGTGAAGGAGCATCATCAAGCCAAGAGGCTATTGTGGATCATGGGCTAACTAAAGCTTGGAGGTATGCTCACGGGCATCCTAAGGAACTAATTCTAGATGATCCATCTCAACCGGTTAGGACTAGAGCATCCCTTAGGAATTTGAATAACCATCTAGCTTTTGTCTCACACTTTGAGCCCAAACATATAGAAGAAGCCGAAAATGATGTAAATTGGATAAATGCAATGCAAGAAGAACTAAACCAATTTACTAGAAACAAAGTGTGGAATCTAGTTGAGAGACCTTCTGAATATTCAATTATAGGTACTGTTGCTGGTGGTCCAAACCGAGAACGATTGGCACAGCGGTCTGAACGGGGTTCCCTTGGAGTTGGGTTGATTGCGCTCCACCTTCCACCGGGAAACCTGCAGGCAAGCCTCGCACCACCACTGGGGTAGTGGGGGCCCTCCGACGATCAAGTCAGAGGAGATTGAAGGAGAAGGAGAGATAGTAGTAACGGATAAGAGAATACTCTGGAAAACCTTTGCTTACCCTCCCCCTTCCCCCCCAGCCTCATATATATCAGGCTGGGGGGTTTTTTCGGGGATTCGTCATCGTGTGGCACGATGGGGCTGCCACTGACATGGCCGTTACAGGGCGTCGTGGGGCAGCGCTGGGTACGGCCCTGGCAGGGCATAGTGGAGCTCCGCTTTGTACGGCTGTTACAGGGGATCGTGGGGCAGCGCCGGATACGGCCGTTGCAGGGAGTAGTGGAGCAGGGGGCCGCGGCGTGCCTCAGAGGAACAGTCTGTTGTTGTCGAGAGATTGCCGACTCGGGGTCGGATGACTGGATCAGGGGGCAGCCGACTCGGGGTCGGGCTGCGGAGCCGAAGATATCCGACTCGAGGTCGGATTGCTGGATCAAGGGACTGCCGTAGTCTTCCTGGGCGCGCGTGCCGGTCACGTGGGGCATGGTGGCTAAATTCTCCCGTAACAGTAGCCCCCCACTTCCGAGCCTGGAACCAGGAGGGAAACGGGTGAAGGGAGTGATGCTTCGAGATTGCCGCCATCCCTCGGAAAGGCGCGCGCGCTTCGAGCTCCCCGCCTCCTTTATGGCGTATAGCGGTTGTCGCTGATCTGGCAGTCTGCGGATTTCGGCGGACATCCTTCCTTAATGGCGTCGATTCGCCTTTGGGGCGCGAGCGATCCTTCGGCAGCCAGGCGTCCTCTAGCGTCACCGAGGCATCACCCGCCTTTCCGCCTATTTAACCGGGGGCCCTCCTCCGTCCGCTTTTCTCTTCGCAGGCATCTTCGAGTTTCTCCCTTGCGCTGCTGTCGTTGCCGTCGGACTGTTTGCTCGCTCCTCCTTTGACGCCCTCGGAGCCGTTCTTCCTTCCCTTCCGGTGAGTTGTCCCATTCTTCAATTTAGGGCTCTCCATACTTTCTCCTTCCGTATTAGTGTACTTCAGTCGTTCCGGTCCTTTCCCCCTTCTTGGCCCCGTCCTGACCGTAGATCCACTGGCCATTAGGTATGGACGAAGTAAGAGCGGACCGCATTCAGTCGGATCTGGTCCCTGAAGACCTAGATAGGTTCGTGGCCCGGTACCACCTTCCCGAAGCCTGCAACGTTACGCTCCCGGGGCCTGAGGAGAGGATGTCCCATCCTCCTCCAGGGAAGGTCGCCATCAACGAGGACATCCTTCGGGCCGGGTTCCGCTTTCCCCCCTCGGACTTAGTTGTGCAGGTGCTTCGGGGTTTAAGAGTGGCGCCGACGCAACTGGTGCCGAACTCATGGCGCGCCCTGACGGCCTTCCAGGTTCTCTGCCGCATGCACGAGGTTCCCGCCACCCTGAATGTCTTTTGGAAATGCTACGGCCTGAACGGCCACCCCCAGGACAGAGGGTGGTGGTGCTTTGCGGCGCGGCGAGGGTGCGGCCTCGTCAAGAAGGCTCCTTCCTCCATCCACGGCTGGAAGGAGCGTTTCTTTTTCATTGACGTAGATCCCTCTTGGGGAATCAGGGCGACCTGGGAGACGCCGATGAAGTCCCCGATCGGCCTATCGAGGTTGTCGAGGGAGGAATCCGATGGCGTCGCCGTCTTGAAGGGGTTGGTTGCCGAGGGCCGGCTCCCCCCGGTGTCTCGCCTTATTTCTGAGGACACCTTGGTGAACGTCGGCCTGAGCTCGGTCCCCGCTGACCGTGAGCCCGCCACCACTTCTTTTTTAGCTTTTTTCTCCTCTTTCGTTTCTTCTTTCCATCAGCTTCTCAGTCTCCGACCATCTCGTCCTTTTTGCAGAAATCGACGACGTCATGCGGTCGGACAAGGCGATGGCTGTTGGTAGGACGTCCCTACTGGAAGCGGTCCGGAGGAAGAAACGGACTCCTCCGAGCGGGGTCCCACCGGCGAAGAAGTCCCGCCAGCAGGCGACTCCGACGCCGACAGACGGGTCCGGACCCACCGATCAGGGGGACGCCGCGGGCTTGGACCGACAATTGGCGCTGTATCAGCCCTCCGGTGATGAGACTACCGTTATTCCGGAGGTGTCATCCGAGCGCGCCCGAGACGGCCGGGTTGGACGCGATCGGTCCCCAACCCGGCCTTCGACTCGGTCGGCTTCGGATGACACGAGAAGGAGGGGCGCGCCGAGGCCCCGGCCGAGCGGGACCCTGTCGATTCCTGGAGCGGCCCCCGCCCCGAGCACGGTCAGCATGACTCTTCCCCAAGCGATGGGTAAGGGTAAGGCTGTAGAACCACCGTCCGGCTCCGGGGCGAAGTCGGGGTCGGCCTTCACTTTCGCCGGCGCCCGAAACCTCATCGAGACGGTGCTGCTGGAGAAGGACCGTAGGCAGGTCCGACAGATGAGGATCCCTGACGTCGGGGCTGCCAGCTGCGTCTGTCTTATGTCGGTGAGTGTTCTTTTGGTCGCTTCCGCCACTCATAAGCTCTATTGATCCCCGTCTGACGCTCTCATTTTTCCTATCTTTTAGCTCGCCCAGTACATGATTCGTCTGGAGGAGAGCCACGAGGAACAGGCGAGGCTCCTGGCGAGGGCCGAGAGCCAACTGAAAGCAGTAGAGGAGGGAGGCCAGGCTGCGGCGGGGAGGACGACCAGGGACCTCGAGACGAGGCTCCAGGTGGCCGAAGAGCGGGCACTCGGCTTCGCCGCTCTCGAGAGGCAACTGTTGGAGGCTCAGGAGCAACTCAAGGTTGCCTCGGGTCTCGAAAGCGAGGTCAGGAAGGCGGAGGAGCGGGCCGAAAAGCAGTCCCGGAAGGCTGCCGACTTCCGGGAGAGGTGGGAGAAGGCCCAGCGGTCAGCCGACAACGCCCGCAACCGAACCCGGTCTCTTGAAGCCAAGCTGGGCGAATTGGAGTCGGTCTTAGAGGAGTCCCGCGCGAGCGACCGGGAGCTTCATTCGCGCCTGGAGGAGGCTGAGGCTGCTCGCATTGCTGCCGAGGCGAAGCACAAGGAGGCTCGGGCTGATCTGCTGAGGGTCTCCTCCGAGGCGGACGACCGGATTGTGGCGAAGGTCATGGAGGCAAAAGCTCAGATTACGGAGCGAGCAGAGGCGGCGCTGGCCGAGAAGAGCGCGGAAATCGGGCGTCTGGCGGTACAGGCCTATCGTCAGTCCGCCGAGTTCATCCGTGACATGTCGGAGGCGGTACAGGCCTATCGTCAGTCCGATGAGTTCGTCCGTGACATGTCGGACGCGGGGTCCGACTCCTTTGTCTTAGGCTTCGATGAAGGCTTGGCAAGGGTGTCGGCTAAATACCCCGGGATTGACCTGAGTGGGGTCTCCCTCCTCGACTCCCCTCCGGCGCCATTGCCTGCTGATTTTCCAACCGCCTCCCTACCCCTTGCGGACGTGCCCGGCGTTCCCGACCCAGGGGTTCCTCCAAGCTGACCCTCTGTACCTTTCTTTGTCCTTTTCTTTGTATGTTGGCGTTTTGCCGAGTTGTATGGGTCTCGACCCTGAAACAATGAAAGTTAATGCAAATAGAGTGTTTCTTCATTTCACTTTCGTCCTTCCTCTTTTTAACTCTTGGTAGCGTCTCGCCGACTCCTAACTCTTGAAGTTCTTCCGGCGCTAGGCCAGGCATCCGAGGGTTAGGCCTCAGGAAATTCTTCCGGCACTAGGCCAGGCATCCGAGGGTTAGGCCTCAGGAAATTCTTCCGGCACCAGGCCAGGCATCCGGGGGTTAGGCCTCAGGAAATTCTTCCGGCGCTAGGCCAGGCATCCGAGGGTTAGGCCCCAGGAAATTCTTCCGGCGCTAGGCCAGGCATCCGAGGGTTAGGCCTCAGGAAATTCCTCCGGCGCTAGGCCAGGCATCCGAGGGCTAGGCCTCAGAAAATTCTTCCGGCGCTAGGCCAGGCATCCGAGGGTTAGGCCTCAGAAAATTCTTCCGGCACCAGGCCAGGCATCCGAGGGTTAGGCCTCAGGAAATTCTTCCGGCGCTAGGCCAGGCATCCGAGGGTTAGGCCTCAGAAAATTCCTCCGGCGCTAGGCCAGGCATCCGAGGGCTAGGCCTCAGAAAATTCCTCCGGCGCTAGGCCAGGCATCCGAGGGTTAGGCCTCAGGAAATTCCGCTCGTTAGTCGGCCAAGGCTGGCACAAGCCGAGGCGACCGGTCGGGGCTTCAGGCTAGTCTGCTCCCGGGATGATCATCGGGTTAGCCTGGCATCTGAGGGCCGAGCCTCGGGAGATTCCGCTCGTTGGTCGGCCAAGGCTGGCGCAAGCCGAGGCGACCGGTCGGGGCTTCAGGCTAGTCTGCTCCCGGGATGATCATCGGGTTAGCCTGGCATCCGAGGGCCGAGCCTCGGGGAATTCCGCTCGTTGGTCGGCCAAGGCTGGCGCAAGCCGAGGCGACTGGTCGGGGCTTCAGGCTAGTCTGCTCCCGGGATGATCATCGGGTTAGCCTGGCATCCGAGGGCCGAGCCTCGGGGAATTCCGCTTGTTGGTCGGCCAAGGCTGGCGCAAGCCGAGGCGACCGGTCGGGGCTTCAGGCTAGTCTGCTCCCGGGATGATCATCGAGTTAGCCTGGCATCCGAGGGCCGAGCCTCGGGGAATTCCGCTCGTTGGTCGGCCAAGGCTGGCGCAAGCCGAGGCGACCGGTCGGGGCTTCAGGCTAGTCTGCTCCCGGGATGATCATCGGGTTAGCCTGGCATCCGAGGGCCGAGCCTCGGGAGATTCTGCTCGTTGGTCGGCCAAGGCTGGCGCAAGCTGAGGCGACCGGTCGGAGCTTCAGGCTAGTCTGCTCCCGGGATGATCATCGGATTAGCCTGGCATCCGAGGGCCGAGCCTCGGGGAATTCCGCTCGTTGGTCGGCCAAGGCGGGCGCAAGCCGAGGCGACCGGTCGGGGCTTCAGGCTAGTCTGCTCCCGGGATGATCATCGGGTTAGCCTGGCATCCGAGGGCCGAGCCTCGGGGAATTCCGCTCGTTGGTCGGCCAAGGCTGGCGCAAGCCAAGGCGACCGGTCGGGGCTTCAGGCTAGTCTGCTCCCGGGATGATCATCGGGTTAGCCTGGCATCCGAGGGCCGAGCCTCGGGAAATTCCGCTCGTTGGTCACGCGCCTGTCGCTTGCCGCTCGACGAGATTTCTCCGTGGCCAGCTACGATCGTGTTTCTCCTCTTCTCCAAGCGTCGCCTGGGAAACACCAGAAGGGTATTAAATGGTAATTGAGGCGTTACCTGGGAAATCAGATCGCCAGTTGCTGCTTGCAAGGAGTGTCAGTTAAGCGGCCGCGATACGCGCGTTCTTCGAGGCGGATGCGGCCTGGGCGCGAGCGGATATACGTGGGTCGTGGGATACACACCGCCCGGAGTGTTCTGCATGAAGAATGCAATTAAGAAGAACGACGCTTAGGAGATCGTGGGAGGATACGCCTCGAGAGCTGGAACGGCTCCGGATTCGGTGCGCCCGCCTTTATTGGAGCCACCCGCATCGGAACGACCGGGGGGCCACAGTTTGGCTATAAATATAAGTGCAGGCGCGGTGGAGCCTGCCAAGTCGGAGCTATTCAGGTTACCATGGATCGTGGACCTCCTCTCCGGCGTGTGGCTGGGAAACCCCCGCCGGAGGAACGGGAGGCGCGCCCCTCGCGACTTCCGCCAACTAGCCGTTTCATCTGGGATCAACAAGGAGGTTCTCCCCGGCGGAACTCCGCTCTAGGCGTTTCATCCGGGATCACATCCCCCCTCCTTTCAGCCCCGCCTCCCGATTGAGCTCTGCGCCAGACGCTTCATCCGGGATCGCGCCTCCTCGCGCTCTTCTCCCTTGTATTCCTTCCCTCCCCTTCTCCTGGGGAGGACCGGAATATCCCTTGGAGGTGGCGTTTCTCTGGAGGCAGCGGGAACTCCTCCTTCGTCCACTTCTTCTTCGTCCGCGCCGGCTCTTCGTCCTTTGCGTGAGGCGTGGATGGCGCCTCCGGGGAGAAGCACCCACGCCCGGTGGGATTGCAGCTGCTTCGGATGGAGGGTTCGGGGTCCCAGATCTTCAGCTCCACGGAGTCTCCACCTCTTCCTTGTTTTCTTTACTCCCCAATTTCCCTCTGGGAATTCTTTGTAATCACACGAACACACCGTTGTAACCAGGAATTATTGAAATGAAAAGAATTGTACATTTTTCGAACTGTCTTCCTGGCTTTGTCGCTCTACTGGTGATACACCCGCAGGTTAGCGGAATTCCAGCTCCTCGGAATTTCTCGACCATCTAGGGTCTCCAACTGGTAGGAGCCAGGTCGGTTTACCCAGCGAACCCTATACGGGCCCTCCCAATTTGGCGCCAGCTTCCCACCTTCCGCGGGTTGAGATGCTTTGGCTCGCCTTAGCACCAGATCTCCGATTCTGAAAAGTTTCGGTCGGACCTTGGAGTTATAATATCGGGCCACCCTCCGCTGATACATCGCCATCCGAACCTGTGCCATTTCTCTTGCTTCTTCCAAGAGGTCCAGGTTCCCTCGGAGTTGCTCCGAATTGGCCTCGGGTCGGTGCGCGGCGACCCGGGGCGAGGGGAGTCCGAGCTCCACGGGAACAACCGCTTCCGTGCCATAGGTTAGGCTGAAAGGCGTCTCCCCGGTAGGGGTCCGATGCGTGGTCCGATACGCCCAAAGGACATTCTCGAGTTCTTCGACCCAAGCTTGCCCCGTCCAACCGATTCGCGCCTTAATTCCTTGGAGGATTGTCCGATTTGTGACCTCGGCCTCACCGTTGGTTTGGGGATGCGACACAGATGTGAACCGATGCTCGATCCCGAACTCCTCGCAGAAGTCACGGAAATGCTTGTTGTCGAACTGTCGACCATTATCCGAGATGAGGACCCGAGGTACCCCAAATCGGACAATGATGTTTTTCTTCACGAACTTCCGGACTTGCGCCTCCGTGATAGTGGCCTGCGGCTCTGCCTCCACCCACTTGGTGAAGTAGTCGATTGCAACAATCAAAAATTTCCGCTGGGATGAAGCGACGGGGAATGGTCCGAGGATATCCATTCCCCACTGTGCGAAGGGCCAGGGCGCGGTGATTGGTGCCAAGGGGACAGAAGGGACTCTCTGGACATTGGCGTGGCACTGGCAGGCGTCGCATTTCCGTACGTGATCCTTCGAGTCCTCCAACAAGGTAGGCCAATAATAGCCTTGCCTCATGATCTTGTGCGCTAAGGACCTAGCCCCCAAGTGCGATCCGCAGATGCCCTCATGGACTTCGCCGAGGACGTAGGCCGCCTCCGAGGGGCGGAGGCACCTTAAGAGGGGGGCGGTAAACGAGGTCCGATACAGCCTCCCTTCATAGAGTACGTAGTGGGCGGACTTCTTGACAAGTCGCCGAGCTTGATCTTCGTCTTCAGGGAGGATCCCTTCGGCGAGGTAGGCGACGAGCGGGTCCATCCAAGACGGCTCCGGATCAATCGCCATCACCGCTCCAGCCTCGCCGATGCTCGGGGCATCCAGGATCTCCAGGTAGATTGCCCTCGACAAGTTGTGCGCCTCTGTGCCCACCAAGCGGGACAACCTGTCGGCCCTAGCATTTTCGCTTCTGGGGACCTGCTGAATGTCGACACTGCCGAGGTCGGGAATGAGTGCTTGCACCTTCCGGACGTAGTTCTGCATGGTCGGGCTCCGGGCCTCGAACTCCCCACGAACCTGCCCGACCACCAGCTGGGAGTCGGTGAAGACCTTCAAACGCCGAATGCCGAGCTCTCTGGTGAGTTTGAGTCTCGTGACTAGGGCCTCGTACTCCGCCTCGTTGTTGGTCACTGGAAATCCAAACCTCAAGGCATACTCGGCTATCACTCCATCAGGACTGGTAAGGACCAGCCCGGCCCCTCCACCCTCGGGGTTCGACGACCCATCGATGTGAAGCGTCCAAATCGGAAGGTCGAGGCTGGGCGTTTCCGGCGGTCTAGGTTCCGCCTCCTGCACCGTGCACTCAGCGAGGAAGTCTGCGAGCACCTGGGCCTTGATGGCAGGTCGAGGCTGGTAGTGGATGTCGAACTCACCGAGTTCTACTGCCCACTTCACCAGTCGTCCCGCATTCTCGGGGTTGCTGAGGATCTGCCGTAGTGGTTGATCGGTTAAGAGGGTGACCGAATGAGCCTGGAAATAGGGGCGAAGCCTCCTGGTCGCGGTCAGCAGCGCGAAGGCGATCTTTTCAGCCTTCGTGTACCGCGTCTCGGCATCCCGTAGGACCCGGCTGATGTAGTACACAGGCTTCTGGAGCTTTGCCTCTTCCCGAACCAGCACCGCACTGACCGCGGTTGGGGAGACCGCCAGATAGAGGTAGAGCATCTCCCCTTCTTGCGGCTTGGACAGTAGGGGAGGAGACGCCAGGTATTCCTTGAGCTGGTCGAATGCTGCTTGACACTCGGCCGTCCAGAGGAAGTCTTTCGGGCGTTTTAACACCTTGAAGAATGGTTGGCAGCGTTCGGCCGATTTTGCCACAAATCGTCCAAGCGCGGCGACCCTTCCAGCGAGCTCCTGAACCTCCTTTACTTTGGTCGGAGGGGACATACCTTGGATGGCCTTGATTTTGTCTGGGTTGGCTTCGATACCCCGCTGGTTGACAATGAAACCGAGGAACCTCCCGGCCGAAGCGCCGAAGGCGCACTTCGCTGGGTTCAGCTTCATGCAAAACTTCCGCAAGGTGGTGAAAGTCTCCTCCAAATCCGCGATGTGCTGGTCTGCATGGCGGCTCTTCACCAGCATATCGTCCACGTACACCTCCATGTTCCGGCCGATTTGCTCTTAGAAGATTTTGTTGACGAGGCGCTGGTAAGTGGCGCCAGCATTCTTCAGACCGAAGGGCATTACCTTGTAGCAGTACAGCCCCCAGTCTGTTATAAAGGCAGTTTTCTCCTCGTCCTGTGGGGCCATCATTATCTGGTTGTAACCGGAGAAGGCGTCCATGAAAGACAGCAGCTGATATCCGGAAGTCGCGTCGACCAGTTAGTCTATTCGCGGAAGCGGAAAGCTATCCTTAGGGCACGCCTTGTTCAGGTCGGTATAGTCGATGCACATCCTCCACTTCCCGCTCGCCTTCCGGACAAGTACAACATTTGCCAGCCACTCGGGGTAGCTTACCTCCCTTATGAATCCTGCCTCCAAGAGCTTGTCTACCTCCTGGTCGACCACCCGGATCCGATCCGGGGCACAGTGTCTCTTCTTCTGCTTTATTGGTCGGTGGGTCGGGTCGACGTTGAGGGCGTGAGAAATGACCTCCGGGTCGATCCCAGGTACATCGGCATTGGCTCGGAGGAATTCCACCAACCGGGCCCGAGCTCCCGGGTCGAGATTGGCGCCGACCCGGACCGCCCGGTCGGGGCGGCCTTCCTCAAGGGGGACTTCGACCACTCCCTCGGCCGGCTCCCCGTGCCGCAAGGCCACCTCGTCTCTGGCATCAAGGGACTCGACGCTTAGGGCTTCCACGGGCTTCTTCCCTTTGAGGGTTGCTAGAAAACATTGCCGTGCGGTCGGTTGGTCACCTCGGACCTCTCCGATCCCGACCGCCGTGGGGAACCGCATGAGCAAGTGGTACGTGGAGACCACCGCGCGAAGGGCGTTCAGCCCGGGTCGCCCGAGGATAGCGTTGTAGGCCGAGGGAATACGGACGACCAAGAACCCGAGTCGCACCGTGGCTTCTGCGGGTGCGACGCCCGCAGTCACAGGCAGCTCAACGACACCTTCCGCCGGGACAGCGTCACCGGTGAATCCTACGAGGGGGGTGGACATTTTGTGCAACAACTGTCTGGACAAGCTCATCTTTTGGAAGGCCTCGTAAAACAAAATATCAGCTGAGCTTCCACTATCCACAAGAACACGCCTTACATCATAGTTTGCCATAGTGAGGGAGATCACCATGGCGTCATCGTGGGGAGTCTGAACCCCCTTTACATCCTCATCAGAAAAGGTGATTACATTGCCGACCCTCTGCCTCTTTACGACGGCCGTCCCTGACGCTTCCGTCGAGCCCCCTGCGTTCCTCACGGGCCGAGAGCAGCCCCCAGTGATAGTGTGGATCACGCCCGCAACAGGTCGATTCTGCTCCCGAGGCTTCGGAGGAGCCGGGTCGGCCGGACGTGGGTCTGCGGGGGGACGTCGGTCGCTCACATACCGACCGAGACGCCCCCGACGGATAAGAGCCTCGATCTCGTCCCGAAGCTGGAAGCAGTCCTCTGTGTCGTGGCCGTGGTCTCGGTGGTACTCACAGTACGCCCGGGAGGGCCTCTTTCCAGGGATCCTTCGTATCTGTCTCGGAGCCGGGAGGTCCTCCCGCCCCTTGATCTCCATAAGGATCTGGGCCCGGGGAGTCAGGAGAGGGGTGTACCGGTTGAAACGTCGGGGCGGAGAACGAGGGCGTGGGGCGCCGTGGTTCTTCACCGGCGACGGGCTTCTGCGCCGACGCTGGGGCGTCGGGCTCCTCCTCTGGCGTGCCTCTTTCCGCCTTTTCTTCCCAAGCTTTTGTGGGATCTCGGCGGCCTCCTTGCTCCGGTGGGCGGCCGCCTCCTCGGCGTCCGCATACTGGTTCGCCCGGGACAACAGCTCTGGGAAGCTCCGCGGCAGGCGTTTGTCCAGGAAGAAGGTGAGTCTGCCCTTCCGGAAGCCACGCTTCAGGGCTGAAAGAGCTACCTCCTGACTCAGGTTCCGGACCTCCAGCGTAGCCCTGTTGAAGCGGGTAAGATAATCCCGCAGGCTTTCTCCCTCGTTTTGCCGGACATCAAAGAGGGAGTCGGAGACCAGTCGCCGCCGGCTACTGACGGCGAAATGAGTGATGAAGAGGCGAGTGAACTGGTCGAAGGACCGGATTGAGTCAGCCTCCAGCCCGGCGAACCATGCCCTCGCCGGGCCACGGAGGGTTGCCGGAAAAGCCTTGCAGAGAAGGGAATCTGATGCTCCGTGGAGGAGCATAAGGGTCCTGAAACTCTCGACGTGATCCCGCGGGTCCGCCGCCCCGTCATAGGGCTCGATCGCCGGCATTTTGAACCCCGGCGGATTCGGGGTCCGCAGGATCCTCGAGGCGAGCGCCGGCTGGGAGGAGATCTCTAAGTCGGCGAAGGGATCTTTGGAATGGCCCTTCAGGACCTGGAGTTGTCGGTGGAGATCGTCCACCCGCCGGTCCAGGGAACGCGACCGGTGGGTGGGAGACAAGGAGCGGCGAGAGGGGGACCGACTGGAGCGCGGGTTCCTCGAGGACTGGGGGGTCTGGGAACGCGCCCGGGCCCGCCCCTCGTACCCCGCGCAGCTCCGGTGGGAAGGTCCCGGCAGAATGGAGCGTGCTCGAGAATCCTCCTCGCGTCGGCGCTCCTCCCCATGGGAGAGGAAGGAATGCAGGTTGAGGAGGACAGGCGAACGCTCAGGCAGCGGCGGCTCCTGAGCCTGCTGCGGCGCCTGGGACATCGCACCCTGCAGATTCTGCACCGCCTCCGCGAGGGTGCGAACCTGCTGGGTTAGCTGGTCGAACTGGGCGGCTTCGACCATCTGAATGGGCGGTGGGGCAGTGGAGTGTTGCTGAGAGCGTGTTGGGGATGCAGCGGCCTCCCGGCCAGTGGCGCGAGAGGCCCCGCGACCGGAAGCATTGGAAGCTCCACGACCACCTCGCCGTGCCATTACGATCGCTCTGAGATCCGTCCCTTCCTCTAGCGCCAACTGTTGCTGGTGGTCCAAACCGAGAACGATTGGCACAGCGGTGTGAACGGGGTTCCCTTGGAGTTGGGTTGATTGCGCTCCACCTTCCACCGGGAAACCTGCAGGCAAGCCTCGCACCACCACTGGGGTAGTGGGGGCCCTCCGACGATCAAGTCAGAGGAGATTGAAGGAGAAGGAGAGATAGTAGTAACGGATAAGAGAATACTCTGGAAAACCTTTGCTTACCCTCCCCCTTCCCCCCCCAGCCTCATATATATCAGGCTGGGGGGTTTTTCCGGGGATTCGTCATCGTGTGGCACGATGGGGCTGCCACTGACATGGCCGTTACAGGGCGTCGTGGGGCAGCGCTGGGTACGGCCCTGGCAGGGCATAGTGGAGCTCCGCTTTGTACGGCTGTTACAGGGGATCGTGGGGCAGCGCCGGATACGGCCGTTGCAGGGAGTAGTGGAGCAGGGGGCCGCGGCGTGCCTCAGAGGAACAGTCTGTTGTTGTCGAGGGATTGCCGACTCGGGGTCGGATGACTGGATCAGAGGGCAGCCGACTCGGGGTCGGGCTGCGGAGCCGAAGATATCCGACTCGAGGTCGGATTGCTGGATCAAGGGACTGCCGTAGTCTTCCTGGGCGCGCGTGCCGGTCACGTGGGGCATGGTGGCTAAATTCCCCCGTAACAGGTACTAAATGGATTTATAAAAATAAACTTGATGAAAATGGAACTGTTATAAGGAATAAGGCTAGACTAGTAGCAAAGGGTTATAATCAAGAAGAAGGTATAGATTTTGATGAAACCTTTGCTCCTGTAGCTAGACTTGAGGCTATTAGACTATTATTAGCATATGCATGCTCTAAGGACTTCAAACTATTTCAAATGGATGTAAAAAGTGCATTTTTAAATGGGTATATTAATGAGGAGGTATATGTAGAACAACCTCCTGGTTTTGAAAATCATCAATACCCTAATCATGTTTATAAATTGAACAAAGCACTTTATGGTTTGAAACAAGCACCTAGAGCATGGTATGAGAGACTTAGCAAATTCCTATTAGAACATGAGTTCTCTAGGGGTAATGTAGATACAACTCTATTTCTGAAAAAGAAAAACCAAGATATGCTGTTAGTACAGATTTATGTTGATGATATTATTTTCGGTGCTACTAACAATCGTCTCTGCGAAGAATTTGCTAACTTGATGCAGAGTGAATTTGAGATGAGCATGATGGAAGAGCTGACTTACTTCCTTGGACTCCAAATCAAACAATCTGAAGGAGGCATCTTCATCAATCAAGCCAAATATATCAAGGAGATGCTCAAGAAGTTTGATATGGAGGGAAACAAATCAATCAGCACCCCCATGAGTTCATCATGCAAATTAGACCAAGATGAATCAGGTAAATCTGTAGATCAGAAACTATATCGAGGTATGATAGGATCCTTATTGTATCTTACTGCAAGTAGACCTGATATTATGTTTAGTGTTTGCATGTGTGCTAGATATCAGGCTAATCCTAAAGAATCACATCTAGTTGCAGTTAAGAGAATTTTTAAATATTTAATAGGAACTAAGAATATAGGGCTATGGTACTCTAAAGAATCTAGCCTAAACTTAATAGGATACACAGATTCAGACTTCGCTGGATGTAAGCTTGATAGAAAAAGTACCAGCGGGTCGTGTCAATTTCTAGGAGAAAATCTTATCTCATGGTTTAGCAAGAAACAAAACTCAGTTGCATTATCTACTGCTGAAGCTGAATATGTTGCAGCCGGGAGTTGTTGTGCTCAAATCTTGTGGATTAAACAACAACTAGAAGATTATGGCATTAAATAAGATAAAATTTCCATTAATTGTGATAATACAAGTGCCATTAATCTAACTAAAAATCTAATTCAACATTCAAGAACTAAACATATTGAGATACGACATCACTTCATAAGAGATCATGTATTGAATGGTGATGTGACACTCCAATTTGTTTGTACTGATGATCAATTAGCAGATATTTTTACAAAATCCCTAAGTGAAGAGAGGTTTAGTGTGCTTAGGAGGGGATTAGGAGTGATTGATCCATCCTAGTGGTAGTTTCCACTAGATTCATTGATTTTGATGATTAGTTTGTGGTTAAAATAGAGTTTCTCTTCAATGATCATCAAATCAGATATTAATTTAGTGATTTTCCCTCGTTTGGCACAAACGAAGCATGATTTTTAGGTGCGTGCCAAAGTTAGAGACGACTCGAGTAAGTTTCAGAGTCGGCTCCTAAGGGGGAGTCGACTCGCGCATTTGCGGGAGTCGACTCGCATAGATGGCAGCAGAGGGGGAGTCGACTCACATATAGTCGGGAGTCGACTCGAGGTCTACAGGCGCATAAGGAGAGTCGACTCGCGCATATTCTGGAGTCGACTCGAGGTCGAGTCGACTCGCGACTCAGTGGAGTCGACTCGCAGTCGGGATCCGACTTTTTAATCCTAGATTTGTCGTTTCGAAAATACTTCTTTCTCAAGCCGCCACTGTTCACAAGCCCTAGAGCCGACTCCTAGGTCGTCCCCAATCCTTCCCAAGGCTTTTTCCAATCGATTCTTCACCGGTCTTTGGGTTTTCATCCCTTCCTAGGTCGTCCCCGGTCGGTCCCAAGCCTTCTCCGTCGACCTTTCTCCGTCCTTTAGTTTTTTTTTATCCCGTCTAGGTCATTATGCCGCGTAAGACCGTAGTCCGGAAGAGGTCCCGACCCGAGGCCGGTCCCGAGCGGCGCTCCAAGGCGCGGCACGATCCCGCGAGGCCACCACCTCCGGCTCGTTCCCCGCCTAGGGCGGTTCCCGTGAGGCCATTGGCCGGGAAGGCCGTCACCACCGGGAGATATGTCGACTTCGACTATCTCTCCCGGGAAGGGTTCACCATAGGTGATAGACTTAGGGTCCAGGGCTTAGAGTTTTTCCTTACATTAGACCTCCCCACTTACCCTGGCCTTGTTAGAGAGTTTTACGGTACCGTCCATCGGGGAGATGGGGGTATCGAGGGCACAGTAGCCGGTGTCCCTCTATTCGTTACGGAGGATCTCATTGCCCACATCCTCCACCTTCCACAAGTAGGGGTGGCTCCCACACACCCTGAGGATAGGGTTGAGGCCCTTACGGCCGTTCTAGGGCATCCACCCCAGTCACCTCTAGACGAGGTATCCGCTAGCTCACTACCGATTGAGGTGCGGATCCTCTTGAGTATATTGTCTAGGTCCATCTTCCCTAAGACAGGGAGATTTGATTTTGTAAATGAGAGAGACCTAGCTCTGATGTTTTATATTCTTCAGGACACTCCAATCAACTTCCCCAAACTCATCTATAGGTATCTGTGTGAGCCCCTAGATAGACCTAGGCTCACCCTCCCATACGGCATGATATTCACTCTTCTGTTTAGGGAGTACGAGATTCCCATTTCTGAGGGGGAACCCTTTCGCGCATTGCGATGGACTGATCGCACGCGTGCAGGGACCCTACACAGGATGGGGTTTCGGAAGAGAGAGGGGATCTGGGTTAGGAAGTCTTCCCTCACCACACAGACCACCAGACCTTCCCCCAGTCCTGAGCCAGACTCTGACTTTCCAGACTTACCAGATCTTCCATCCACTCCTGCTCCTACCACCTCCGCTGGACCTTCCTCCTCGGCTCCACCATCCATGGAGGTCCGCATTGATTCTGAGCAGCTCCGGGAGCTGCGGCAGGAGATAGTCCGAGATCTGAGGGATGAGTTGCTTCGGGAGCTCCGAGGTTCGGTGCCTACTCCCTCTCCTGCGCCCACATCTTCCGCATTGGTCCCTTCCCTGACAGCCGTGACAGACATGACGGCTGAGGTGCGGCAAGAGATATACAACATGAGGACCTTGATACAGGCCCAGTTCCACAGCATGAGTGAGGTCACGAGCACCACTCGACGGATGCGGGATGACATCGGCCGTGACATGTCCACCACCACCGCAGGGGCCGAGCGCTTGTCGAATGTGCTCATCGACAAGCTGGACGGACTGCAGAAGTCAGTACTCGAGCTGGATACGACACAGAGCAGGGCCATCCAGGCCATCATTCGCCAGCTAGAGAACGTGACCAATGCGGTCCAATCACTCGTGGAGCGCATGCCTCGAGGAGATACATCCTCGAGAGGAGGAGTCACATCCTCGAGAGGAGGAGATACATCCTCGAGAGGAGGACCTACATCCTCGAGGAGACCGTAGCTACTTTTTGTATTTTGCTTTGACATGTATTGCTTTACGTTACTTATTGTATTCTGAAATGTACTTACATACAAATTAATACAATGAGTAGCCGCATTTTTCTTCAATAATGTGCCTTTTGATCTATGTTTGATTGTGTGTTCTGTTTACCTCCTTTTTGATATGATGACAAAAAGGGGGAGAAATATGTATAAAATATGTAAAAGGGAGAGAAATATGTATAAAATATGTAAAAGAAAAAATATGTATAAAATATGTAAAAGGAATCAATGGAAATCAATAAAAAGATAAACTCTTAAAACACACAAATTTGTTCTAAGTGGATTCGGTACCTCGAGGCTCATTATCTCTCTTTTGGGGCTCCTAATGGAGTAATCTCCAGAATCTATTCAAGGGATATTCGGAGATTAACTGAATCCTACTCAAGAACAAATTGACAGATTTTTCCTCTAAAAACCAAAATTTCAGTTCAAAAAGTTCAAAGCATTAAAAGGAAATTCAAAGAATCAAAACAAAGTAGAATGCATATGTTGAGGGGGAGAATCTGAAATTTTAAGAAAGCTAAATCATTAATTATATATAAGCCAAACAATTGAATGCATGATATGAAGGCTTATATAATTCCAAATGAAAGGGGGAGCTTTAACTCCGAAATTTATTGTTTCACTCCTTTCAAGCTTGGATAAATTGAATTACCGGACATTTGAATTCATTTATGGATTTTATTTGATTGTTTATTGTGCAATTCACTTTACATATACTCAATGTTTTGTCATCATCAAAAAGGGGGAGATTGTGGAGTGATTGATTAAAACCCTATTTGATTTTGATGAGCTCAAAGCATTTGAGTATATTTCTTGTTTACTAATGAATTCAATTAAGTATTTCAGTGAAAATCTTGTCTAAGTGTCTCATGACTTGGTTCATAATTTTTGGATAAGTTAAGAAGTCAGCTTGAACCAAAGTCTGAGACTCGAGTCGACTCCAGAGTATCACGAGTCGACTCCAAGCGTATCAAGTTCACTGGCACGAGCTCGAGTCGACTCCGGATGAGGACGAGTCGACTCCGACTGAGAACAGACAGACGAACAGAAAGCTTCAACTCAGAATCTGTCAACGAGTCGACTCCCGAAGTGTGCGAGTCGACTCCGATGTTCACCGAGTCGACTCCAGGATAGTAAGAGTCGACTCCAAGAGGAATACAAAGAAAAAGTCAGAGAGCAGTTTTCGGGTCTGAGATTCGAGTCGACTCCAGTGGAACGCGAGTCGACTCCGATGGTTGGCAGGTCGACTCCAAAGACAGCAAGAGTCGACTCTCAGCAGTACACAAAGAAAAAGTCAGAGGGCAGATTCTGGACTCTGAGATTCGAGTCGACTCCCGCATTACGCGAGTCGACTCCGAGACTCCGCGACCACAAAGAAGACAGAAGACCAAGTTACTGCCTCTGAGATTCGAGTCGACTCCCAGACAGCTAGAGTCGACTCCAAGGCAGCTTCACATCAAAAGGGCAGAAGACCAAGTTTCGGAAACTGAGAGCCGAGTCGACTCCTAGGAAGCTCGAGTCGACTCCAAGACTGGACGAGCCAAAAGACAGAAGATAGGGAGTTCGGGCTCTGAGCGCCGAGTCGACTCCCAGGACAGTCGAGTCGACTCGAGTGGACCAAATTCAAAAATACGTCCACGGACTTCATGGGATGAGCCGACTCCGAGAAAGCCAAGTCAGCTCCAGAAGTTGGCGAGTCGACTCTGGGTCAAGACGAGTCGACTCCCAGTCGCGAAGGCAACTTTAATTCAAATCTGGAATAGTTGCAGAGTCGACTCCGGAAGAGTATGAGTCGACTCCCGCTACAGACGAGTCGACTCCTGATCGCGCGAGTCGACTCCAACCCACCAACGGACACATTGTCAGACTGTACAGAGTGTGTAGAACGGGCAGAAAAAGCTCTCTAACGGCTAGTTTCCGTGGGGGTTGGTTTAAATAGCCACAGAGGACTGTAGCAAGGCAGACAACAACCATTCCACTCCAAGTATTCAAGCATTCAACTCTGCAACTTGTTCTTCAACGAGAAAAAGGGAAGATCTGCATTTACTGCATTCACCTACATCTTCCCAGCAATTAAAGAAGCTCCTCCTGCATTCAAGTCGACTACACATTCAAGAGGAGACCGAAGTTTAAGAAGCCATTCCTCTTCTCCAACTTAAAAGCGTTTGAGGGCTTCTAAACTCCTTTTAGATTATATTGTCTTTCATCTGCTTTTGAGAAGCTTGTTTTTCTGTTTGTCTATTTTATTTACAACTTGTATTTGCTTGATTCAATCGGGGGATTGAATCAAGGGTATAGAGGTTAGTTGGTGAGCCTAGTTATTAAAACCAACGTGTGTAAGGGTTTGATTGTGATTCCGGGAAAACAATCGGGGTGGTTCTAGTCGGTGAGCCTGGAAAAACCGACCGAGTTCGTTGTGAGCTCGTAAAACAACAAGTTTGGTTGTGAGCTTGGAAAACAACCGGCTGTAATCCAAGGGGGTTATAGTGAATTCCCAAGTGAGACTTGGGGAGTGGACGTAGGAGCAAGGGTTAGCTCCGAACCACTATAAAACTTGGTGTTTGTGTTTGATTGTCTCTCTTCTTCTTCCTCTCTTATCACTCACAGCACATAGCATTTAATTAAACAACTTGCAATAGTTTTAATTAGTCATCCACAACGTTTTAAATATCTAAATTATTTTAAAACCCAATTCACCCCCTCCTCTTGGGTTGTCTATCTGGGCAACAGACTTGTAACATACTAATACTTGAGCGATCTCATTAGAGGGTCTCGTATACTTTATAGTCTATTTCTCTTGCTTTTATTCTTCTATTTCACTATAAGGTACCCATTAATTTTGTAGCTATGTGGGCATCTAGATCGATGATAAGATAGTTACTTATTGTATCAAGATTTTTGTGGCACAAAAATCTTTCTAGATCAATAAGATATACTAGGTTGAATGCTTCTTGGATCAACCTCATGTTGGTTTTTGGATTTTATACTTGTTATATTGGTTATATAATTCAAGCTTTCATTAAGTGAAATTTTTGAATAATTAATAATGTGACGATCTTTGTTAATAAGTTATCGAGAAATTATGCATGTTCAATGCTTGAAGAATATCAACACTATGTATTACCTGCTTTGTACAACCTTTGCCAAGATGGACAATAAACCAATTATGTACATTTATATATAGTAATTGATGTAATCATATATTAAAGAGGTTGATCTTTTTTTCAAATTCAATCGGGTTTTCTCGTATAAGAATTTGACAGGTTCAAGAAAGTACATGGCTATCGAGGGTATTTTGATCACTTACTATGTAGAACATTTGCCAAGATGTTGGCAAA
Organism: Phoenix dactylifera; assembly: GCF_051530095.1. Classification (NCBI taxonomy): domain Eukaryota; kingdom Viridiplantae; phylum Streptophyta; class Magnoliopsida; order Arecales; family Arecaceae; genus Phoenix; species Phoenix dactylifera. Next base: position 22,773,086 of record NC_143199.1, on the reverse strand, counting down.
AAATGAAAGTGGTGATGGATGGACTAAGATGAGGATGAGAGATAGAAGGGTGTTGGAAAGGTGTTGGTTATCTATGGGTCTCGGACATGATATTTCTGTCGATCTTTGAAATCTTCCAAATATAATTGTGTTTAGAAGGGGCACTATATGGTGCAAAATGATTAAGAAAAACTATGATATATATGGATTATAATTTCGTGTAGGTGCTACGAACCTTATACTTTTATAAAAAGAAACATAATATGGAAATGTAAATAATTATTAGCAAGATACAAAGTGGTATATATATGCATGGTTTTAGAATAACAACACCATCTTGATTAGTTGTGCATAAAAATTCTATGCATTCCAATTTGGAAAAAAAGAAATATTTCCATGTTACCCTAGCTAGGAGCCACCTTATTAGACTTGTATATGAAATCAAATACTTATTAAAAACTATTATGTTAGTTTATGTTTTAGGAGGTGACAATGAAAACTTTTGCCTTATACTTTATTGCTCTTATGTTTCTATTTTATGAAACATGAAGATCATGGTTCATAAGGGTGTGATAATTGTAACAAACAGAAACAGAAATATACCATTGTGACAAATTTTCTAAGAGTAAAAATTTGGGCAAGGCCCTCTACAAATTATTTAAAAGTTCAGCTATTATATACTGTAAAAGGCCAATAGTATGGCATTGTCATTTATACCTAGCAATAGATTTTTAGACATTGCTTAGAAGGGACACCGAACCATTTGTTTGCTTTTGAATTGAAGGCATTATTTTCAAGCCTAGCAATGCAATAGTCTATCCTATACTATCAAGAATGACTTAAGATATTCTAGCTATTCTAGCCTCAATTATTTTATCTAAGTTAACATTTAGCACTGGCGATAGAGTTGTAGATTAGTATCAAAGTTTTTTGAGCCCTTCTACTATAGACGTCTTGGTTTGTACCCAGAATTGGCTTCATGAAGAATATTAACAAAGCTATATAAATCTTTTATATTTATGTAATATTTTTCATTTGCTTATTATGCTTATATTTCAAAAATTTATGATTGATATGTGTGTTAACAATTACAATTTGCTCGAGTATTTTAAAGTTGAATGCGGATGTTGGCACCCTGGAGCGAGCCTGGCAATGAATATTAGACAAGAATATTTAGTAATCATCTTTATATTTTTTTTATCCAAATCAATTTACAAGTTTCCATATTTAACTTTCTTCATGTTCTAATTATTTCTTTATTCAAAATCTAGGTATTCACGATAATGGATGAATGAAGATGGAGGAAAAATATTTGCTGAAAACTTTTTGTTTAGCTATTGCATTGATAACTTGCCCATGCAAATGCCTTTTAATTTGATTTGTTTATGCAATTTGTCAAGTTGCTCGATACATATTGATTATATGTTTATGGTTTGATCATGGTTATGGTTGTAATGATCATGGCTAATGATTTTCTTCTTTAATGCCATGTTTGTTAAGATGTATGTGCCTTTTTAAATAGTAGATATAACTTTTGTAGTTGTGGTGGTTCTTCTTTGTGTCATTCTTTTTATTGTATATGGCTGTAGGTGGAGAATAGCTGTAGATGTGGTTGTTCTTCCTCTTGCTGATGGTGATTTGTTAACTGTTGTTCTTGGTATTGACTACCTATTATTGGCAGTGCAGGTGATTGTCATGTTAAGTAGATTAATATTTTTAACAATAATAATTGTGTTTACTAGTTATATAACAAGCTCATAGTGTTTGCACTTCTAGGTGAACCTGTAGCTTTGACAAAAGCAATATTAGTTGTTTGCAATTTATCTTATAGTGGTCACACGCCTGCAATATTCCATGATCATAAATGTCCTTTGAAAGTATTCTTTGCATTTGTGAATAAAAGCCATAGGTGTTTCCACCCTTAAATAAAAGCTACTATTACAGTAAGAAATAATGACCTATTTATTTATTTTGGTAGACTCATGTTTCTTCCCATATATAGTGTAAGCATGATGGTTCAAGAGCTATTTGCTTCTTTTTAATTTCCGACTCTTAGTTCTTAGTCATTGTATGAATTACTATGGTTGTAGTGGATATTTTCTAATTTATGCATGATTTTGATGTTCAGCCTCTTAAAGATATTAATTTCAGTTTTTTTTTCCCGGTAATTGACCATATGGCTGAAGCCACGAGTTCCGTTGGGATTGAGGTAGTCCACCTCTCAATATAAATGTGTGGAGTTTCGAAGATTCTTATGTGAGATATTAAAGTGCTTTTAAAAGTAATAGTTGCAAATATGCAAAGAAATACATATATTGTTGAGTTTCGAATCCTTGTGTGGGAGGGAAGTCCACCAGATCCATTCCTGGTGGCAAGAGTCAGGTTGAAAGAAAAGTTCGGGTTTTTCTAATTGAGCCAGGTCTCGGGCCTGGATAATGCTTTGCTTCAGCCCCATATTGGATTCAACCTGGGCTTGGGCCGGAATTTTGAAAAATATTCAGATCTAGATCCGATCCAAAGCCCTCAAAAACATTACGAGCTAGGCTCGGATAGTGGTGTGGCCTCCCGGCCCATTTCCAGCCCTACTGTACACCCATCCCCTCCCCCTCTCTTTCGACTAGCTGTGGACTCGTGCGGCTACCAACATCGACCGCACGGTGATCGGACCCGCTTCACCCGGGCGCCGATTCCTCTCTCCCTTCTCATCCTATCCTTATAAATGGCGGGAGCTTTCCCTTCTTTCCTATTCTCGCCGCCCATCTCCCGGCTTGGTTAACCGGCCCACCCTCTCTCATCCTTCCGTGCCTCCCAATCTCCCTGAAATTCCCCTCCCAAAAGCCCCCGATTCTCGCCCATCCCACCTCGATCCGTAAAAACCTAGAACCCAACTCCTCCTCTTAGGTTTTCCTCCCAGATTAGGGTTTCTCGAGACCCCTCTCTCTCGAACCCTATTCAAAAACCCTACCCTCCCTCCTTCGCCTCCGATCTTGTTCTTGGAGGCTCCGCCTTGCTCTCTAGGGGTGGAAGAGCGCTCGCTTCTTTTCGTGCTTGCTCCTTTGTTTGCCCTCGGAGCTCAGCTCGATCCGTTGAGTTTGAGGGGGCTCGAGTGAGATTTCGATCTCAATGGAGGCTGCCTCCGGCCGCGGCGGGTCCCTTCCCGTGCCTTCCTCTCAGCCAGCCAGAAAAGAATGGCGTGCCGTCTCCCAACATTCCTTCCGAAATAATGGAGGCGAGGTAAAAGGCGCCTCCTTTTTTTTTTCTTGTTCGATAATGTCTTTTTGCTTCTTGGATTTCTTTCTGAAACCCTTGATGGGCCGCAGGAGCGGGAATATGTTAAACCAGGGCAATCCGACGAGAGAACGGTATATGATGTTGTTATATAAAACAAATTTTAGATTTTTCAAGCAGTAAGAAGGTTTTTGTGAGCGGTTGCTTGATGGTTTTGGAGTGATCATGCCTCGTTGTAAGGTGCAGGAGGAAATTGGGCCACTGGATGTGGACTTCTGTACGATCACAATCGATGGCGCGGCTTTGAATGATGATTTATTGCACCAGAGGCTGCAAAGTATTACCAGGCAGAGAACGGAGCTGCAGCAGATGGAGATTCAGCTGCAAGCGCAGTTCATTGCCAGGTCGGAAATTTTAGAGGCGCAGAACAGCTTTGAAGCCCAGATCAAGGAGCATGCCAATGCTGCTTCTAAACTAAAGGTTACATACTCAATGACATCTTTTTTTCTTCTTTCTTGGTCAATGTACATTCACGGTGCTTTCCTTATTGGCGTGTTACAGAAAACTATGGCTACTGAAAATTTCGTCTTATTCACAATCTTGTCTTACTCAAAATCTCGTCTTTTTTATGCTGGTTCATTGGTGGACTCTTTGCCAATTTGCAGCTACATTTATTGTGTGCAAGGAAGGCACCATGTTGGCTACCTCTACAACCATGTAGATTCGGTTCCTGTTCTACTCTGTTGGAATGCTGGACATAATCACTTAATGAATTTGGGTCTGTGATATTAGTCACCATCATCTAATTGGGCATTCTGCTTACATGATCATCAATCTGTTTTTACCATCCCAATACAATCATTAATTTAGGCACAGATAAATACCTGGAAAATATGATTCAATAATTAATGTCATTTGACAATCTTGTATGGATGGGACAAGACAGACCGGAGATGCTTATTTTCTATCTAATCTATCCACAATATGTAGCTGTGAATGAATCCACCCTGTAGTGTTGCTGATTGAGTTTTGCATGATAGTTGCTCCAACTTACCAAAACTGCCTCCAATCCTTGTAGCACAGGACATTTAGAGATGATGCATTACTTGGTTGATTGCACAAACATAGAGTTGTTGGCAGTGATTAATTTGCAAGTGTCCTAGCTTTTCCAGGTCACTTATGCTCCTAGCCAATTTTCACTGAGGATTTGATTGTGTTGTTTCAAATTTCAACAAATAACTTAACAACAAAGATTTTTGTCCCTTTATTCTACTAGTTGATAAATGCCATCAGATTATTTTGCATCTTATGCATATGCCCACATTTAGCTGCTCTACTCAGACAATAGATACATAGATTTCATGACTCCTGTTCATGTTCCCTTCAAACTCATCTCTTTTCTCTCTCTGTTTTTTTCCTTCTCTATTGATCATACAGGAACAACTGCAAGAAAGAGAACAACACATACATGAGTTGGAGATGAAATTGGAAGATAAGGATGGAGAGCTACGTGCTATGAAAATTGACAATGAAGCGGTTTGTTTTGATCTTCAGAATTTGTATTGCTTTCTTAACAGGTGGCTTGCATGTTGTACATCAATATCTCCATGACGCATTTCCTTTCTTTTGCCAAGGCTTGGGCTAAGGAGGACCTTCTTAGAGAACAAAATAAAGAGTTAGCCACCTTCAGGTATGGGCTCAGTATCATGATTTGATGTAAAGTATATAATGTATATATTGTTGCTGGTCCTATTCCAATGGCAAGTTATTTCAAATGTATAATATTTGGAAATCGTTATGGCTACTCTGGTTGAAGTCAGTTTATTTCGTCACCTCAATTTTGACCCTCTGGTTTATATTTGAGATTGACTCTTTACTAGGATCTTTGTTGGCATATATTGCTTATGAAAGTATTAATTTTCCTACACTTTCTCTTCTATTGATTTTCTTCTAACCTTCTGCAGTTCCACTACTATGCCCCATTTTTCATCACTTCTACTTTTACCAAAATTTCACCTTAACATTCTCATCTTTGTAACATTTGTTCTATGCTATATGGTATCCTTCACTGATGCACACTTCAATCTGTGAAATATATAATATATATCTCTTGTATATGGATGTATATGTTTGTCTTCTGTTGTTTGTCATATTTTGTGATGGCATAGAAATCAAGCTGCACCTGTCATTCTTAAATTTTAGTGAATGCACCCTCTTTTAGCATGGCATCTTTTTGTTTAATGATTAAAGTGTCTCTAATCAAGATGCATCTTTCTTCAAGGACTCATGTATCTCTATTCAGTTAGCCTTCATGTGCTTCTCTTATCAAGGAGGAAAAGAAAACCCTTCATGCAGTACATAGCATCATCGAACAATACTATAAGGGTTTCTGGATATTAACACCAATGACCTCCTGTTGGATGTCATATAATTGATGGGTGCATCTATTACAACCATAGGGATGGTAGTGCCCTAGTGAATCTTATATTACCTGCCAAGAAATACTCTTATCATCTGTTCACTGTAATGAAGTATTTTATACTGAAGGCACCAAGTCAATTTGCCTTACCTAATTCAGAAAATCAAATTATTGTGAATGTTTTACTACTAGTGGTTTTACCGTGCTTCTAATTGCTCTTCTGTATACAGGTTTGGTAAGGCAACTTTGTAATGTGGATGTTAAGCTCCTTAAACATTTTTTGTTGCAGAAGAGAGCGAGATAACACGGAAGCAGAAAGAACACAGCACCTTAAGCAAATGCATGATCTGCAACAACATATACAAGAAAAAGAAAACCAGTTTCTTGCTTTGCAAGAGCAGGTTGTTCCTCTCAGTCTTTCTTAGTTGATCCACATTCCTGTATCATCCATTTCTCATAGATCTGCAGTCTATAAAGTTCAGCACATTGTTCAATCCTTTTCAAGTTATATTTTCCATGAGATGGTTCAGGTTATCCTAAGATCTATTTTGTTTAAGCTACCAAGGAATTTAGACACATAGGATACATGTTCTCAGAAAATGTAACAAGTTCTAAAGGGACGAAAAAGAAACATCAAGGGGATTTAATTGTTGCAACCAACCTATATTAGAATTCCATTGTTGATTTGAATCAAGATGTAAATAGGATTAGATTAGCCCTGACAGAATACTATTTAATTTAGATGGTGGCCAGTGATTAGAATATTGATCTTCAACGTATTCAAGAAAGAGGGTTGAGGCATCTTGTGGATGAGACAGGAGATGAAAAAACAACAAACCATTGTCTCAATGATAGAGAACAGTTCAAAGTCTATTTGAAGGCTGGCATTCACCAAATCAAACAAAATTCAGCAATTCTGGCTATAAATAAGTTGTCTAACTGGTTTCTGTTTATAACAGAGCAGTCATGTAAACAGAACACTAGTTACATGCTCTTGTCCACTATCAACTCATGGGGAGTTCTAGCATTCATGAATTAAAGTGTAGTTTGTTGCCGACTGGAAAGGACTTGCATATTTCATTTAAGTTGCCTTACTGTGTGCTAGTGCATGTGTGCCTATGCATGCTGATGCATGCCAGCTGTGCCAAGCACTAGCAAGACACGGTGTTGGAAGGCACGTAACAAGCCAGTGCCAGGCTGGCACTGCCTGTGGCATGTAAACCTTGCTTATATCCAGCAATTCTTTAAAGTTTATAAAGCCCAAGGCATAAAGCATCAAAATATGAGGTGTAAGTCTTATTAACGTTACCTAATAGTTTAGTAATGTGAGAACACCTTTTGAAAATAAACCAGGTAAAGGATTCAGGTCTCATTTTTGAACTTGATTGTGAAAATTGTGATGAACTAGACATTTCACATGCCAACTGTATACTAATTTTATTGTTTAGTGACAGTTGACATATCTCATATACCTTGGATTAAAATTTGAATCCACCCGCAATGTCATGCAATAGTACAAATACTATATATTTGGTCCAATCTATTTAGTTCAGAAATAATCAAAATCTAACTTGTATTCCTTCTACGTAAGCTAATGCTATCTGGTCTGCATCTTATGTAGGCCTTTTGATATTATATTTTTATGTTACGGATACATACTAATAAGCCTCAAGGTGTTATGGAGAGACTTGCCTTGAGCATAGAGCAAGACAAACCTAATACAGGCCTTCTTAAAAGATGTTTCTAGTGACCTTTTTTTTTGGTGAAGTTTTGGTTTTCAAGGCGAGCTGATGATGATTACATCTGATACTTAAGAGTGAGATAGATGGATGGAATTTGGATGGCAGATCTTTGAAGGGAATATGAATATAAAGACACTAACCCCTTGCTATCATGATATTGCAAAGTGTTCTAGTGAATGTTTGAGCTACTTAATGTGGGGACAGTGTTTACATATAATTAGCCCCCTCCCCCACCCCCCTCCCCCCCACCCAACCCACAAAAAAAGAGTAATATTTCATATAAAAGTTACTTGTAGTAAGCTTGGATCAAAAATCATGACATATTAATTGGATATGGATCACTAAGTAGCCCAATTTGAATGCAAACTGATCAGAGGTATCCAAAAGTAATAATCACAACTCATCTTGAATTGAAGAAATTAATTTTCTCTGAATAGTTGTCATGTAGCATATCGTCAACATTTGTTTTTAGCTGTAGTTTATATATGTTTGGCAATCAAATGTTATGCTAAGTGGGTTGTTGATAATATGTAGATTTTGTTCAATTATTATTTTCTATCATGGCATGCTTAGAATTAATTAAATAACCAATTGTACATCTTAATTTTGGTTTATGTTCAGATTATTTTTACCTGATTGAACCTGAAAAATCCAATGGATCAGTAAAATAAATTTTTAACCTGATCTGGTTCTACCTGAGAGGAAACACATTTGGCTTGGATTCAAATTTTTGACCTAATTCAAATATGGATTTGGATTGGTGTGTGCCACACCTATCCAACCTGACCTGCTTGCAGCCCTAATATAATAGTATTATTTCATATGCTAGATATGCACATAATAAATGAATATTAGGTGTTAGCATGTACAACATGATAGATAAGAGCTGGTACGGAATATTCAATCATACAGGAAACAGGAATTCTTACAAACAATTTTGGGATTTTTTTTTGGTTTAATGGATTGAATTGATCTGATTATCTCAGTTCTTGGCAAACAGTGGAGGTGGTAAAACAACATGCTTTCAATTTTTTTAAGGGACTATTTGATTTAGATAAGTTTCAATTCTTGTTTAATTATTTTATTAGAATATTTTGTCATGTTCAATCTGTTATGAATAATGCAATTCTTGACGTCAGATCCTAATGATTATCTGCCTTTCAGCATAGGATTGCACAAGAAACTATTCTTTACAAGGATGAACAATTAAGAGAGGCACAAACTTGGATTGGTCGTGTTCGAGAAATGGATGCTTTGCAATCCACAACCAACCAGTCACTACAAGCTGAGCTACGAGAACGCACTGAACAGTTTAACCAATGTTGGCTTGGTCTTCAACAACAGGTTGCTTTATCATGTCTCGTAGTTACCTTTTTTTCCCTTTTTATTTACTGAATGTATGCATGAATAGCTCAGCTACAATAAGTTTGTCAATCTGTATTTTATTTTACAAATTCATTTATGATATAGTTGGAATCTGCAGATCACTGTCAAATTTTGATTCTGATAGTCTTGTTTGATAAATTGATGCTAGTTTGTGGATATGGAGCGGCATCATCTGCAAGCCATACAGCAGCTCCAGCTAGAGTTAGCTGAGGCAAGGGAACGAAGTGAAATATACAAAGATAATTCACGAGTGGCTCATGAGAACTCAAAGGATTCATCTTCATATGTACAAAGCAATGGAAACCTGATTAATGCGAATGATGATGGCACATCAAATGGAAACATGGGGTTCTTATCTAATGGAAATTTGGATGGGGGTTCATCTTTTGTTTCAGCTTCCAGTGCATCTAAAAAGGTAGGATAAAAGGTTAAAGCTTTTCAAAGTTATAATGTTACATCAGTGTCAAACATTCAAACATCTTCTTTCTGATGTGTAGATGCCTGTAATAGTTGTTCTACTCAGTTTTGTGTAAAAGATGAAGACGAAACTAACATTGCTTATTCTGTAGTTTGTTAATGTTTAGTCCAACTAGTTGCTTCAAGGTTTTAACTCCTGATGGGATGGTAAGATGTCCTGCAGTCCAGAGTGTTGGGGTGGGACGAGTTGGGAAATATACTGGGATGGTATGGGAAGATGTCCCTGGTATTTGGACATGGGAATCCCATTGCACAGAAAATCTGGGATGGCCTGATACTGTGGTATTTAAAATCTCGAGTTGCTCTAACATGCCCAAATTAACGGATATGTGAAGTTCTTCTCTTGTCCCTTGTGAAAGCAAATCTGCATACCTACAGGCCTTATGCTGCCCCATTTAAGATCTCATGATTAGAAAAACTCTTGCATTTATGATGCATGTAGGTAACTAATCAAAAATGTTTTCTATTCTGAGAACTTTTTATTGTTAATATCAACTATCCATATTGCTGTATGAACTTTTATGCAAAATGTTAAAAATAATTTTACTCTATTGCATATGGATTGTATGAAAGTTGTGTTTGAAAAACATTTATTAGTGCTTGTTAGAAGGCTCATGTATACTTTTGAGCAATTCTTTCATGTCCTTCATACAACTTACCAAAACTTTGTTGATAAAGTTAAATTAGTATCCTTATATTAACTTTATTAGTGAAAACCTTCTACATTAGTCAGCATGCCCTTGATTTTTTTTGCATTGCATATTCTAGGGTTGTCCTACTGCGACTGTGTTTTTATATAGTATGTCTTGAGGTCCTTGGTCCATTGATTGGCTATAGTTTTTGGTAAGCAATATTGATTGGTTAGCAACATTGATTGGTTATTTGATAGTCCTAAGTGACTGATAAGTTCTGGTAAAACAAGATGGAATACGTTGTGCTTCGAGTAGTTAATTCTTGGGGCTAAAAGTGAAGATGCTGTAGCTTCCTTATTCAAAGTTGTGGGTTAAGTTTGAAGGAAGGTTCGTTTGGTTCTCTGTGCTTTAATGTTCGCCATTAAACTTTTAAAAGTATTTTATTTCTACATTTTAATTGCTGAAGCTGATACTAGATGAGATAGTAGATGGGACTGAATCTGTCATGCTCTTAATATAAATATATGGTGCAGAAAGGGGGATTACTGATTTTCTCGTACTTCTTCCTTCAGAAGACTATCTCCAGGACCAAGTTAGATGGGGCACCCTTTATTAAATTGACATTTTCTCCCATGGTGTGGCCATCTCATAATGATGATTATCTGAAAGTTTGAAATTATTGATTGAATTCAAGTTATCTATACTGGAATAGTATTCATATATCTCCAAAATATCGCCTATATGATCATATTTGGATGTCAATTACTCAATTGTATCCCTGACTTATGAAGCTCATGACTATGGAAGCTTGATATGATGACCATATTACAGAAAGTTTTTTATGTGTCCTGGTCTTGCAAGAAATTTCTTATTAATTGTTATACAATGCTTGGAGATTTTCATTGCCTGACCTTAGATGAGCTCTTTTAAGTGTAATTTAATCAAATAATATTTTATTTTTTTTTGAGAATCTTTATTTTTCTTTTTCAGAGTGAACATGTTCCTGGTGTTCCAGTTGTTCCATCTTCCATACTTGGGATTGGTGTATTTCTTCCTCCTGGCCAGATGACTTCTTTGCATCCTTACGTGATGCATCCACAAGGTGTTCCGCAGTCTGCATCATCAACCAACTCTCCCATTCCTCCACCTCAAATGGGCCATTTTCAGCCATTATCTACAATTCCAGCTCACGAGCAGTGGCAAAATGAACAGGTATCAATAGCATAAAGGTTACTAAGATCATAGGTTAGCAGTAACAAGATGGAATATTTTTTCTTTTGCGAATAAATTCTTTTTTCTTGGTTTTATAGGCGGCGCCGGATATCTCACAGATACCCAATCAGAACAAATATCAACCATCTGAAATGGAGCAAAATCTTTTAAGATCAGATGCTAACTATAGGTACGAGCTTGCTGTTGAAAGACAGGTAGTCCATCCAGACAATCTTCACAACCACATTAGCCAACAGCAGAGATCTAGTCCTGTAATCAGTGGATCAAGTGAAGAAGTTCAGGTGTTAAATGTGAACATTTTTCTTTACACATGTATTACTCATTATTACCAGAGGTAAGTGTTATGTTTTGTGCTAAATCTCTGATATCAGGTTCTTGAATTGAATGGCAAACCATACCCAGTGTCCCAAGAACCACAGGAGACCTTGAATGCAAACTCTCAGTTGAGTTCTACATTAGGATTTGAACCACCAGGACATAATAGTGAGCTTAAGGTTTGTTCACTTATTTGACCTTTTTTAAATGCTATAAGAAAAAACATGATATCCATCCACTCTTATCGTTTGGATTTCAGAAGGCAGCCTCAATGAACCATAGAGTTAGGGGAGGTTATATTATGTTCCATCTTTCAACTTTTCAGGTACAGGATAAGACAGTGGCTGCAGTCTACCAATCACAGGATCCAGTTTTGACATCAGGACAACAATGGTCAGCTTCGAGTGTGGTTGAGTCTGTTGCTCCAAACAGCTCTTTAAGCTCCAATATTGCAGCAGACTGCAATGAGAACAAAATGAATTTTCCTGAAGTTTCTGTCTCAGCTGTTCGAACATCAAATCCAATGATACCTGCAAAATCTGTGGAGCCCACTCTTCTAGATGAAAGGTCACTTTTGGCTTGTATAGTGCGTGCTATTCCAGCTGGATCTGATGGTCGAATCAGGATCAGCACAACTGTGAGTATATCTTTTTAATAGTATAGCAGTAGCAAACTCACTGGTCAATGATGGATGGTCTTTTGTTGTCCTTTGTAAGTGAACTGATTGGGGTTTTGGTACCATTTTACATTCAGCTACCAAATAGGCTAGCAAAAATGCTTGCACCTCTTCACTGGCATGATTACAAGAAACACTATGGCAAGCTTGATGACTTTGTGGCTCATCATCCAGAAGTATGTTTTCTTCCTTTGGCATTTGAACTGTTTCATAATTTTGTGTTTCGTAGCTGGACATGCTCACTATGCAATTTCAGTTATTTGTAATCGAAGGGGACTTTATTCACCTTCGTGAAGGAGCTCAAGAAATTATATCAGCTACTACAGCTGTTGCGAAGGTTGCTGCTGCTGCTGCATCTTCTGTGCCTTACTCATCATTGATGCCTTCTGTAGCTGTCACTCCTGTTGCACAGAGCAACCGCCAAAAAAAGGCACTGACAGTTGATTTGAGACCTGCAAATAATATGTCATTCACGGATGGTTCTGTCCTGATAAACTCTGGAGATTCATACAACAAGCACTCACAGATTTCAAAAGTGCACGATCAACAATCAAATGGTGTCAGCTTTAACATTATTCAAGGGCTCTCAGATATTAAAATTTCAAGCAAGTCAAAAAATCTCCAGGAAGTCAATGGTTTGTTGTCTGAAATAGGACCTGGTCATTCATCCATACACATCGCAGTTGGAAATGGAGCAAATATTGATAGAACAGGTTTGTCCTCTACTCAAAGTAAAGGACTAAGTAATGGGAGACATGGTTTTGGAGGGAAACAGCATGGAAGGTACTGGCACCATAATGTCATCTGGATTTCTATTTAAATTTATTGCAAGTCTTTGCCTATTTCAGTCTAGGAGGCTAACTGCACATCTCTTTTCTAGGCTTTCTGGGGTTGGCTTGATTTCCAGAAGATAGTAAGTACCAATTACTTGAGTTATCCATCACATGGTTTTTGCTTAAAGAAATAGATATATTCCCATCACAACTCATATTACTCCTAATTCTCTTTTTTATTTTTTGAGTGCTTATAATTAATCATTATTAAGTTTCATGCTGTATGTTAGAAAGACCTTAAAAAGAATTAGGATTATAAGAGACGACGAATTATATATCTACCAAAGATTTTTGACTGTGGAACATGCTTTGGCTAAGGATTAGGATTATAGTCATAGAAAATTTGAAAGAGATCTTTAAATATAAGTAGGAGTATTTGTGGTGCAACCTATAATCGATTACTACAAGTGTAGATTAATTTTATAATAATCAATTATGGCGCGATTGATTAGACACTTCAGCAAATACTCATCATTCTAAAAGATCATCATATAGGTTTGTGAACGCAAAACAGAACATGATAGATATCTCATTAATGAAGCCTAATCAATGAAATATACTAGTGCAACAAACTGAAAATAACCACAACAGAACAATAAAAAAAATACTGCCAGTAAACTCGGGTTCCAAGAATGTGATAGATGGCAACGATGGTAATGATGATGGGTGGAGATAATGATTGATGGATGAAGAAACGAGGGATGGGCAAAAGATGGTGATAGAACTAGTCGGATAATTACCTTTGCGAGTTTGGTCCCTCAAATCCAATAAAAATTTTCAGGCCGTGCTCCATCAAAGTATCGAGATGAAGGATGACGGGGTCAAGAAGAGGGCTCCAAGAAGAAATAGGTTAAGAAGCATGATGAAAGTGGAAGAAAAAGGGTCTCTTAGGGCTTCGTCCATGGTGGCACTCACCTTTCTAGGGTTTTTTCTCTTTTTTTTTCTTTTTGGCTGTTGTCCTCTCTTTCTATAGGCCGAGTTACTGTTCCATGAATAGTAACTGGATCGGGTTACTGTTCTGTGAATAGTAATGGGTCGGGTTACTATTCCATGAACAGTAACGGGTCGGGTTACCGTTCACGTGAACAATATTTTTTTTTACTGTTTTCTGCGGATTTCTGCATATTTTTTTTTTCTAACTTCCCTCCTTCCATATATGCACAATTCTATTTTTAAGACTATCATCTATCCTTCGTTTCTAGAGATGAGTGATGACCGTGGGCATTGAAGAAAGGCTAAGGCTCAAACAATTAAGTATGGTGGTTTGGAGTTGGGTTAGGCTTCCTATCACACCTAGGTGGACTCTTTTTGCTTGGCAGTATTAGTACATGACTCGACTGAAAATTCAAGCCTAACATGGCTTTGGATGGAAAACACAGATGCAACAAAAAAAACATAAACTATGTATAAGATGGAGTCCTGAGACTACATTAGTTCCCCCCAACTGGGAAGAACTCGACTCCTGACGAGTAGGCCTTCTATATGCGCTGCAACAAATCAGGTCTCTGGCGCCTTAACTCGTCCTCTTTGATCCTGAACTGTCTGATATAGGTCTCCTTTGCCAATGCATAAGGAATTTGCGGTACTACCCACGCCTAGTGTCTACTACTCGCACGTCAAGAATATCCTCAATACCCTCATGAAAACTGGACTCTGAGCTGGTGCTAGGTAGATCTGGAACTGCAACAGTCTCTGGTGGATATCCATGGAACTGGTATAGGTCGGCGACGTTGAAAATTGGGAAAGTCTGGATGTTGTCTGGAAACTCCAATAAATAGGCGTTCTCCTCCAGCTTTCGACGTATGCGGAATGAACCATACTTTTGCGGGCTGAGTTTGCTGTAACTGCCTAATGAAAATCTCTCTTCTGAAATAGACTATCACCAGATCGCCCTCTGCAAAGTGAACCTCCCTGTGATGAAGGTTATCATCATCTTTATACTTGGCACTGGAGTCAAGCAAGCGCTGATGAACTTTTCGTTGGATGTGACATACCTGCTCAATATTGTCCTCTGCTTCAGCACTTATCCGACCATGATAGGGAATGGAAGCACAATCGAGTATGTGTGGAATAGAAAAACCTTAGATGATTTCAAATGGAGATTTACCAGTAGTACGATTTATAAAACTGTTGTATGTAAATTCAGCTTGTGCTAAAATCAAATCCCACTGAGTAGGACGCTCGCTAACCAAACATCTAAGTATGTTACCAAGTGTACGGTTCGCTATCTCTGTCTGACCATCTGTTTGGGAGTGATAAGCACTGCTGAAGTTTAGTTTTGTTTCTAATTTGCCAAAAAGTTTTCCAAAAATAACTAGTGAATTTTGTGTCCCTATCAGATGTGAATGATCTTGGAATACCATGCAGTCTAACAAATTTTTTTTTAAAATAAATGTGCTATATGAGATGCATCAGATGTTTTTCTACATGTAATGAAATATGCCATTTTTGAAAATCGGTCCACCATAACAAAAATCGAGTTAACCTTCCTAGCAGTTATGAGTAATCCTACAATGAAGTCCATGGTGATATCCTCCCAAGAGCCATTAGGAATAGGCAACTTCCCTTTCCCTGACAAACTACCAAGTCTCTTTTCAGTTCATCCTGATGGTTTTCCTCTCTCCTAGGTCTCACTATCTCAGGTATGTTCAATTCTAGTCTAGTCATGAAGTTGGAGAGGTGTTCTACCTGTCGTTGGATCTGTTTTAAGATTTGTTGTTGAGTTCTAAATGCATATTGCCAATTATCAGATGTAACTGTAGGCTAAGATTTGACTCAAAACTGTTTTGAAGGTGCTTCTAATGTTATGAAGGTGAAACAGATTTTTTTTTTTAGATTTTTTTTCGATTTTTTTATTTTTTTAATGCCAAAAATGAATATTTTAATACAGAAATTAATATTTTAATGCAGAAATATTTTTTTATTTTTTTAAATGCGGAAAATGAATGCAGAATTTTTTTTAATGCAGAAACTAATTTTTCTTTATTTTTAACTCCGAAAATTAAAATTTCTGTAGTTTTAAATGCAGAAAATGTAATTTACTATTTTTTTAATCCAGAAAATATATTTCTATGTTTTGAAGTGAAGAAATTTAATTTTCAGAATTTTAAGTGCAGAAAAAATGAATGTTATGATGCAAACACACTAATAAGGATTTCTAAATATGCAGGACCTATTACTCTGATGCAACCTAGAATCGATTATTATAGGTATAGATTGGTTTCATAATAATTAATTATGGTGCGATTGATTAGACACTTTAGCAAATACTCATCATTCTAAAAGATCATCATAGAGGTACGTGAACGCAAAACAGAACATGATAGATATTTTATTAATGAAGCCTAATCAATGAAATATACTAGCACAACAAACTGAAAATAATCACAATAGAACAATAAAAAAATACTGTCAGTAAATTCGGGTTCCAAGAATGTGATAGATGGCAACGATGGTAATGATGATGGGTGGATATAATGATTGATGGATGAAAAAATGAGGGATGGGCAAAAGATGGTGATAAAACTAGTCTGATAATTACCTCTGCGAGTTTGGTCCCTCCAATTTAATGAGAATCTTCAGGCTGCGCTCAACCAAAGTATCGAGATGAAGGATGACAAGGTCAAAGAGGTGGCTTCAAGAAGAAATAGGTCAAGATGCAGGGTGAAAGTAGAAGAACAAGGGTCTCTCAGAGCTTCGCTCACGGTGGTACTCACATTTCTAGGGTTTTTTCTTCTTTTTTTTCTTTTTGGTTGTTGTCCTCTCTTTTTATAGGCCAAGTTACTGTTCCATGAATAGTAACTGGGTCGGGTTACTGTTATGTGAACAGTAATGGGTCGGGTTACTATTTCATGAACAATAACGGGTTCGGTTATCGTTCACGTGAACAGTATTTTTTTTTGTGCTGTTTTCTGCGGATTTTTGCGTATTTTTTTCTCTTTTCTAACTTTCTTCTCCCCTTTTCCATATATGCACAATTCTATTTTTAAGACCATCATCCATCCTCCTCCGTTTGTAGAGATGAGTGATGACTGTGGGCATTGAAGAAAGGTTAAGGCTTAAGCAATTAAGTGTGGTGGTTTGGACTTGGGTTAGGCTTCCTATCACACCTAGGTGGACCCTTTTTGCTTGGCAGTATTAGTACATGACTCGACTGAAAATTCCAAGCTTAAACATGGCTTTGGATGAAAAATACAGAAACAAGAAAAAAATGTAAACTATGTATAAGATGGAGTCCTGAGACTACATTAGTTTGGCATGTAGGTATTAATGAATTAGTTGAATTATACATTGAAATGCAGCTGTAAGTGAATAGATATGGTAGCAAACTAGGCAATGACAATGCCATGATCTGTCTTCATGCATGTTGACTAACAAAGAAAATCCAGCTTTTATCAACTGAACTCCAAAAAGTTTTAACAATGTTTTTTTTTTAAAATGATAATTTAAATTATGAAACTTACTGTGCTTGGACTGGTTAGCTTGACCTATTTTCATATTGGTTTCTAATCTAGGTGCTATCATATACATCTTTTAGTCTGAACTTTCTGGTTTAAGTGAGCTATTTTATATTGTAGATGTTCATATATGAATCTCTACTAAAGAAAAGAACCATGTTATCATGTATCTGCCGTAGACTGGTATGTTTTGTTCCACCAAGTGGTGTATAAAAAGTGGTCTGAGGCTTAACTCACCTTATGCAGTTACTGTAACATATGGCTCATAAGCGAGGGTTAAAACCATATGTGAGCCAAATAAAATGGCTTCTATGAGGCTTACTTTTTGTCTCTGAAAAATTTGAGCCGAAGTATGTTGGTGCAGTTTAAGTGAGGTGTTGTTCAAAGTTGATTATTGGGAGAGAGATGAGTAGAATGATGTTGATAAGATCTAAATCCAGGTAGTATAGGTGTAGTTTGCATGACAGCATGAGAGACCAGTCAAGGTTGATAATTCTCTTTCAACATGACCCACATCAGCTAAAATGTTTGAAATGAATGATTTAGTGCTTTAGAGGTTTCTTATTAATCTTCTTTAGTGGCTCATTTTTTTCTAGATTCTTTATCCCATTCTTTTCCATTTCTTTTTAATTTTTCCTTTGCTTTTCTCTTCCCTTACTCTTTTGATTTATTTTCTGTTCTCTTAAACAATTCTTTGCTGCTAATTTTTTCCCAAGAAGGTGCCACGATTCCCCTTTCCTCCAAGTTTTCTCTTCAATAAATTTGGAGGGCTCTTATAGTTATCCATCCACATGATTTGTGCAGAAAGGATAAAAATGAACAAATGAAACAGTGAAAAAATTTAAAGGTATGGTGTCCAGCTTAGCCTTTTCCCTTTTACAGATTTGCTCATTTTAAATAGGCTTTTCTGTTCATCTATTGGTCCAGAATGATTTCTTGTATTTTATCTTTCAATTGGCAATTTCGATAAGAATGTAATCTTTAAACCAAGGATTTAAATCCTATAAGATGGGAGTGTGCCGGTTTCTCCATGGAACGAGAAGCCCCTCTATCCTGCTTAGGGCTGGAAGTGGGCCGGGCTGGGCCGGGCCACACCCCTACCCAAGCCCGGCCCGAAATTTTTTTCCGGGCTTCGGGCCGGGCCAAGGCCCGAACAATTTTACAGGATCGAGGCCCGAGCCCGGCCCGGGCCCGGCCCGGGCCCATTTGGGCCAGCCCGTTTGGGCCGGCCCGTTTGCCAATAAACTTCAAGGCAGTCTCTGTTTACAAGGATTTGGTTTCGTGGAATACTACCATCACCTGCTACACTCACAATCTCCATGACATCAGATTATAGCAGTAGTATGGTCCCTCTTAAGCTCTTCAGATGCCTCCAGTCCATGGGAACAGAATTTGATGAGTTCATTATGGCAAGCATTCTGAAGTCTTGTGCTATGCAAAAGGATTTAGAAACAGGAAAGATGATCCATGCTTGCATTATGAAACTTGAAATAAAGTTGAAATAAGGCATTCGACAATCGGTGGCCCGCGTCGGGCTGGAAATGGGCTCGGGCTTGGACGGGCCCGGGCCGGGCCAACCAAATACCCGAGCCCGGCCCGAAATAAAAATGGGCTGAATGATTAAGCCCGAGCCCGGCCCGAAATGCAGTGAGCCGGGCCCATAGCCCGGCCCGCGGGCGGCCCGACCCGATGGGCTTCGGGCCGGCCCGAGCCCACTTCCAGCCCTAATCCTGCTCTGTCCCAGTGGTAGTCTCGGTCATGCATTCCTTTGGATATCCCCCTTCTTCTTTCCTTTCTTTTTTTTTTCTTCTTTTCTTTCTTGTTCTTCTACATTCCTTTCTTTCCTTTCCTTTCCTTTTTCTATCCTTTTCTTATCCGATTATTTCTTTTTTTTTTTTTTCTTCTTTCTCTTTCCTTTCTTCCTTCTTTCCTTCCTTTCTTTTTCTTTTTCCTTTCTTTCTTTTCTTTTCTTTTTCTTTCCTTTTACTTTTTCCTTTTCTTCATCTTTCCTTCCTTTCTTTCCTCTTTCTTTCTCTCTCCTTGCATGGATGGGTTTTGGAGTCCCATGCCGTCTCGGTCCAGTTTATTTGTAGGGACGCCTCTTATCCCGACGGGACTTAAAAACCTTGCTTTAAACATAACTTTTGATAGGGATTCTGCCTCCTCTGCATGGATTGTTCTTTTTTTTTGACCTTTCAAGTTCTCTTTAACCTTCCAATAGGTATCAAATATTCAATTCACATATTTTATATGATTGAAAGGATGACTAAGGTATCTCAATATAAGCTACACCATTGTGCATCCGGTGTTTTGAATCCATTGACTTGGGCCAAATTGATTGGGTAGCTGTTCATGAGTTTGTGGCTGACCGCTGTTCAATGAGTTGACCAGGATTAGAGATAAATTGTGATACAATCTTAAAGAATCTTTTTCTTTCCACATCCATCTCTCTTCTCTACCAATGTAGACCTTTTCAGCTTCTTCTAACCCCCTACTATAGAGGCCATCTCCTTCACCATCTCTTATGCCTGCATCGCCATCTACATCCCAGCATTTTCTTCTCCAAGGCCTCCAACATACAGCAACGTTTTTATCGAGCTTTGCCAACAGCTCCCCTTTTCTAGATCACCTTCAATTGGAGGCCTATGACATTGCACTCTTTATCGCCTTTAACTTGAGCCCCATCAACATTGCTTTCCTTAACTATCATGTTCATGTTGAGCACCTCCCCACCTCCGCATCTCCAATTAACTTCTACTATAATTCCGCTCATTGGCCTTCTTGATAACTGTCTCTCCCTTGATTGTTCCCTAGCCAGTCACCAGCCATCAGAAACCACTAGTTTGAAAAAATTGTGGTGGGATTGAGAGTGAATTGAAAGCAAGATAGGGACTAGGGCACATGAAGAATTATTGAGGTATTTTTTATTTATTTTTCCTTCATTAAGCATCATACATTAAAAAATGACCCCAATGACAATAAATGTGTAAGCAATTTTTTTTATATAAAAAATCTATGGTTAGTTTTGATTAGTTTTGGCTGAAATTAATTGAAATTGACTGAAACTCAAAATTGACCTATCAATTTCAGTTTGATCCAAGGATTTAGGACTAGTTCTGACTCGGTCCTTCTCGGTTGCCCTACATTTGGTTGGTGAGAGACTGGGTCCTAGTGTGGCTGTGAACCCTAGGTCCATATGAACAAGCGTTCCTCGTTTGTTCTAGTTGGTACCAGCCTCGATGGATTAAGATAGTAAGCAGGGTGGGTGATGACACCGTCCCAACATTTTGGGATGGCAATGTCCCAGTACTTCATAGGGGTGCTATTTTTTTTTTAAAAAAAATTCTTGGTCTCGTTTGTTATTTTTAATGGTTGTTTAGAGGCTTTTTAGGATTTATTAATATTATTATTTAAGATAGGGGATGTTTTTGATAGTTTAGGGTTTGGGTTTTGGTCTCAAACGCCTAGGGTTGAAGGCTCGAGCAATGATTTGCTAGCACATAAATACAAGACACAATATTATAAAAAAAGGGATAATAAGAGGAAGAAGGGGGAAGAGAACTCAGATCATGTGTACCATAAATCCAATGCCTGATTGGTACTAAATTTATTCCAGTACCGGCATCAATACCATAAACCCCAATCATGGGCTCAAAACCTTTCCTAATCATAATGACAACAAACCCCAAAAAACCCTTTTAACAATCATTAAAAACAACAAACAACAATAAAAAAACAAAAACAAAAAAAAATTGGCATCTCAGTGAATCACCAGAATGCTAAGCTGCCCCAACTGTTGGAATAGCATTGTTGTGTCCAGTCCCTAACTGATACTGAATTGGACTAGAATTTAAAACCCTGTTTTGGTCTTTTGCCAAAAGCAATTTAAATCAGCTGAAACTTCTAACCTATTATGAGATAGTTCTGGCCAACTCTATGATAAGCAAGAATTAAAGTCTCAATAGAATGGGGCATGTGGGACTGTAACTGTCGTAGCCAGCAAATGTGCTGTTTTGTGCAGAAATAGAAGGTAAAAAAGGGATCGAAAAACTCATTTTAATTTAGCAATAGTAGAAAATATTTAATGATTTGTTTTGGATGCTAGTATTAGCTCGGCACACTGCATGCTGGCGGGCATGAACCAGCACCGAATGGCGCTTGCAAGTTTGTAGAATTTGACTAAGAGTATGTTGGGTTGTTTGGAATTTGAATACACTGTAAAGATAAATATAGTCATATTTGGAAAAGACTCGTCTCTATATTGTTTTAGTTTTCCCACCATCCAAACAACTAGAAAATTTAGTTTTTCCGAAAACTTGAGCTTTCCAAAGCCTTTACCAAGAAACCAAACGTACCCTAATTGTCGGTAATTGTATATTCTTGGGCAGCAATAAATTAATCGAGAAAAATGTTTTGTTGATGCATGTTGGTTTGGACTGACATTCTTGCAATAAATTTTTGCATTTCATATTTATTCAAAAATGAGGTAAATTAGAACTTACAATCATGTAACATGAACTTTGCTCTGCTTGTGATTTGGGAGATCTGTTTGTGAATTTGTAAAGTCTAATAAAAAAATGTGAGGCGACTTCAGATTTTTGATGCTATAATGTTATATTGCAACTACTTGACCATCTACATTTGCATTATACATGCTCTTATCTGGAAAATACCAAGTAAATAGTTTCTATGAATGATCTTGCCCTGTTCTATATGTTTCTAACAAAATCTGTGTTTGCCATAGAAGTAATTTTGGCTTTAGCTCGAGAGTTTTGCTCATGTTAATTGTCCTGTCTGCATCGTACTTTTTACTGTTCTTTGTTTCTTTCGATGTTTAGTATGGCTATGATTAGGATAGTTCAGGAATTTGGTCTTTAATGGAAACAAGATTGTGATGGTGATCATGTGCTACAAATATCATTTTAAGATTTCCAAGTTTATCTTGTCCACTCAAAACTGAGAACAGAGTTCGGTTTGGAAGTGTTTGTTTTCATTGAGGATGTTACCTTCGTAGGAATGGACAGTGGAAAACAACCCACAAATACAAATCTTACTGGTCCAATTACAGATACCAGTTTACCACTTTGTATTGGAGTTAATTTTTATATTGAAGTCGTAGTTACGGAATATTGCTTGACATATGCATTATTCTTCAATTTTGAGCCTGACATCAATTCTTTAATTTGGCAGAATTTGATAGATGTGAAATACCACTGGACCTGATGAACAGCTGTGAAGCGTTGCATTTTCTCTTGATGTCCTCAGGTTGGATTCCTGCTGACCATTTCTTTCACAATTTTCTTATTAAATCTTGTGCCTTCCATTCTGTGTGGAATTTTTTGCTCCGCCAGTCTGTTTTTGAATCTGTATTAACAATGGAAGGCAGTAAAATTGGAAAAGATTTTGCAACTGCAATATTTGCTGCATTCTGTTTAATCAATTGAATGTGGTTAAAAAGTACATAGAATGGTGGTCTCCTGGTCTGTTGTGTCTAAACCTGTTATTTAAATTCCCCAAGCTGTATGTTGGCTCGCTTGTTCTGAAGTTCACTTCAGCACAACTCATACGACCAAAAGCTTGATGTTTGCTTCCATATCGCCTTCCTGCAAGTGTTGCTATTTGCCAAATATATTATGCAATTTTTTAATAGAAACACTAAACGTTAGGTATTGTCTTCCATCATGCATGTATTGTTTTCACATATATTATTCGGAATGACTCTGCTTGATTACCAGCTTAACTTAAATAAGAGATATGCGAATAAGGTTATTGACTATATCATTCAATGAAAATGACTTGAGTTGCTTTTAAGCTAGCACTGCGACGCAAGCTCTTTTGGAATATGTACATTACTTGGTTAAATACCGATTATAGGGGTGAATTCATGGTTACACGAACTGGGATGCAATAATTCTGTTTAAGACTAAACGTTACGAGGATATATAGAGGGTTGTTGACCCAACAAAAGTTTCTCGCTCGCCTACGGCTCACTAACTGTCTTCTTTATTCTTTGCTTCTCAATTTTCGGTTTTGAAACCTTCAGAACAAAAGAAAAATTTTCTATAATAGGTATCGATTTGCGACTCAAAGTAGGGATTTCAGGAAATTTCCGGTTGCAATGCAAAGTCGGTTAATAGATCAATTTCTTTCCGTATTAAATATGTGATTCCTCAGAACCTGTGAGTGGTGAATGTAGCGTATTAAACTTCACATTGCTTGGTGGCCCCTACCTGTGCACTGAATATAGCTGGACCCATTTGGCTGGTGCTTCGTCGTCATCGTCTTAGACGAACTCAAACACCACCAAACGTTTTCCGTGGCTTACTGCGATGGAGACGATGCAACCACTACCTAAATTAGCTTCCGCCCTCCAGCCTTTATCAGGTATCAGCAGTGCCGTCGGTACCACGCCATGGTTCAAGGTCTTGAATCATTGGCACCGTAAGTGGTACCCGTTCCCCCAACAGCTCGGCCTGGCTGTCTACATTCCTCGGCGACTCCTCATGCACCGAAGGCTCCGCTTAAAAGAGCTGCAGGAGTGCTTGTTCCCCAGAAACAGCGGAGCAATTAGTCAGTATATTTCTTAATATACTAATAAAATTTAACTTAATTATTTCTAATAATAAAGTAATGTGGGATTGTGCATTATTTTAATATATTATTCTGCTATTATTATTATTGTGTTCCGTCTTTTTGGTTAAATCGTGTTAAAGAATATTCTTCTTTTTTATTGCACGTCTACTCGCAGACAAAAGAAAGCATGCGTTAACATCATCAAATTCTGCAAAGAGTTGTGATCGAACAACTTGTTCGCATGGTGGTGATCTGGTCAAACCTTGTGATGCTTCTGTTGCTTCCATCAGTGGTGGTGGGACGCAACCGAAACATCAGCTGGTGCAACAGTCTGTGTTAGATTTCTGTGCTGCTTTCACCTTTTTGAGAGAGCAAGTTTTCTCCCATTCGTGCATTCCGATGTCGTCTTGGAAGGGGAAGGGCAATCTTATCATGCCCGTTTCCACTGAACCAAACATATGTGCCTGCCCCTTCTCCCATTCCTATCATGTCCTATCTGCTTAACCATAATATACAAACTTCTACACTTAGAGTGGATCTTTCATGGGAAATCTATTTAGATCTGGATTAGATGATTAAAGCTTCACATCGGTAATTCAAGCTGTTGAATATAAATTACAATCTCTAAATTATATGTATATATATATAGTTTATGTACTAAGTGGTAAAAAAAATTGTATAGTTTAAATAGCAGACAATAATACATCCATTTTTACCATTCAATGCATAAACTAAGAGTAGGCCTATTCAAGAGCTGGACGGCCATCTCAGCAGGCTTGGGCCAAGGTTTTAGGCATCTAAAAAATAAGCTTGCTTATTATAGGCTGGCTCAGGCTTGAGGATTAAAGCCTGATTTGAGCCAAGTTGGCTCTTTCTTTTATTTAACTTTATATTTTTACGATTAAATTGTAAGTTTTGTTGATATGCAATTTAATAGGAGAAGATCGATAATCTTAGAATAGTTATCAGGTATTCAAACTGCTGTTAATATATTTAATTATTCATCTTTAATATTTTTATAGCATTTTAGTATTTTTTTTTAGAAATCAGAAAAAATGTTGAGAAGTTGGATATCTAGCCTGGTGCCCAAAGGTCAAGTAAGCGTCGAGTTTAGGCCCATAAACTAGGCCCAAATTCCAGGCAGGGCACGGTTCAGGCCTAAACAAATTGTATTATTTTTGGACAAAACCCAATCACCGGTTTGGTTTTTTCTATAAAGAAGTATGGTTAGAAGTCTCAATCTCGATCTAATGTGATTGGAATCCACTCGACTGTAGCCAAATATATCACTCTTTATATATATATATATATATATATATATATATATATATATATATATATATATATATATAAAATATAGATATAGATATATATAGAATAAATAAAGTAAAAATAAGGATTTAGAAATCTTTTCCCTTTTGAAGAAGGAAGGTGCATTAAAGAAAAAGGTCACCCTCCCTATCTTCCAAATTAATACTTATCGGACTAATTTTGAAGAGGAGTTCCGGACGTTCCTGGTACCAGAGTCTACTTTTTCTATCGAACTTTGCTAAATTGTGCCTCTTTTAATGCTATGCCTTTAAACAACCCTCGAGGCTTGTAGCCAAATACCATGCCTCCATCTGTTTCCTGACTATGTCGTTGACCTTCAAGCAGATTATTGCTGCCGAACTACAAGATTCTAGTTTAGCAAAAGAAAAAAAAAAAACTACAAGATTCTTAAATACACAACCCAAAAACACAAAATTTCGTATATTATAAAATTGAATGGCCCCACCGATCCTCCATACCAGACTTGGTAGATTAAAAGTCATAATCTCATCAAAGAAAATAAAAAGGTAAGGAAGCTCATTTAATAATAGGAAATTCTACAACAACGTAACTTGGAGTAGAGCCTGGATAAACATGATTTTTTCTGGTCATTTACTTCTACTTCTTCCCAATCCAATTCAGTCTCTAGGTGATTCTTTCCCATCTAAACTCAATGCCACTCTTCCCCTAAATCCTTTTAACCCCCCCTCTAACCTCCTCCCACCTTCAAACACCTCATAACTTCTCTTCCATCTCTCCACCTCAATTCTCGAACATAAGCTCAAAACAAGCAGGAGAGAGAGAGAGAGTTATGAAGCCTCACCCGCCATCTTCTCCTCCCTTCTCTCCTTCTCCACCCGCCCTCCGCCGCCTCTTGCCGAGAGCCGTCTCCTTCGTCCTCCTCTTCTCCCTCGGCTACACCCTCGGCTTCCTCTCCTCCTCCTCCTCCTCTCCCCCCGAGCCCCCCCAATTCCACGTCCAAACGCAGTTCCAATCCCAACCCGACAACGAAATCCCGGTCACCACATCGCAGCCGCCCTCGGCGGCGCCGCCGCACGACCTGCTCCGCTTCCGCACCAAGTGCGCCGACCCCGTCCCCCAGCCGGACATCCTCCGCACGGTGCTCGACCGCGTCTACAACGGCAGCTCCCCCTACGCCGGCTTCCCCCCTCCGGCCATCGCCCCGCTTCTTTACCCACCAGCCCGCCGCCTCCGCGGCTGGGGCTCCACCACCCCCGTCTTCCGCGAGCTCGTCGAAACCGTCCGCCCCCTCACCATCATCGAGCTCGGCACCTTCCTCGGCGCCTCCGCCCTCCACATGGCCGCCCTCTCCCGCAACCTCTCCCTCTCCTCCCTCATCCTCTGCCTCGACGACTTCCGCGGCTGGCCGGGCTTCCGCCAACGCTTCCCCCGCGATGTCCCCCCTCCCCTCCATGCCGACGCCCTCCTTCTCCCCCAGTTCATGCAAGCCGTCGCCGCCGCCGGCGAGGCCGACCGCGTCATCCCCGTCCCCTTCTCCACGAGCTCCGCCCTCACCGCCCTCTGCGACTGGGGCGTCTACGGGGATCTCATCGAGGTCGACGCCGGCCACGACTTCCACTCCGCCTGGGCCGACATCAACATGGCCTACGCCGTCCTCCGCCCCGGCGGCGTCCTCTTCGGCCACGACTACTACACCTCCGCCGACGACCACGGCGTCCGCCGAGCCGTCACCCTCTTCGCCAAGCTCAACGGCCTCCGCCTCCGTCCCCACGGCCAGCATTGGGTCCTCTCCCCCAAGCCACTCCACCTTTGATCCTTCCAGTACTCCATCCTTATCTCTCCCTCTTTTTTTTTTTAATTAATTTGCCTTCCTTTCTTTTGCAACAATCCTCTGCCCACTACTATTTTCTCACTTTCTTATGTAATTATAATTTGCCCCATATGATACAATAATTATATGGCCGGCAAAACAAATTTAAAACAATTTTATATAGAGAGAGAAGAAGGGAGAAATAGGGGGTTTATAGATGATTACTTCAAGAGAAAATAAAGAGCCATGCAATGTTGATAAGGTGGTTGGGTTGCTTCCATTAACAAGGCTTTTGGGATCCAAGAAGGAGAATGGTATCGACTTTATTATTTTAAAACTTAAACCCGGTTTCTTGTATTAGTCTAATCCGAAGGGATTAGATTGATGTATTGCATATAGTAGATTTGATTTGCCTTTGTTTTATTTTTTTTTCCAATGCAATATCTTAATGAGAAGGGAGATTGGATTGGATAGTTTATGATTTTTCTCATTTATTGTTCCAGATTACATCTGCTCTGCTCTCATCTCATCTTAGTTGCATATTTTCATCCAGTTTTATCTCTCTGGTTTCATTTAAATGAGGTTGAGGTTGCATATATTTTGTGTGGTTGATTCTATATGTTGATATGTTTAAACATAGTGCTCGATATGATTTTGTTTGGGTAATCTTCTAAAACATAGGGCATGACATGAGCACTAGTTTTGACTTGTTGACTTGAGCTGATCTTCTTGTGTTTTATGGATTGGATACGAGATAGGTAAGCCTACTCGGACCAGGTAAGGATTGCAGGGTTCTAATTTGTTTCACATCATGGTATTCCCTTTATCGAACTTTATTGTAATATTAATCGGCACAATGAATTTGCTGGATTTAACCCTGGTAGCTCTGAACTTCTCTTGTTGAATTTTTATTTATAAGGCATGGGTGAGGTTGAAGTGTGATTTGAAGATGACCAAATTATATAGATCTAGCCATGCCATGTGATGCTTATGGAAGAGGAGCATTAAATAGAGGGTGAAATTTGAGAGGGATTAAAAGTCGTGTTAATCGAGAACGAAAGCAGAGCATAGATGATATTAGCGAAATTTGATCTGGGAACTAATACAAATGCGAGTAATGGGAAATGCCCTAATACGCTAAAATGGAAATGTGATTTTAAAAAAAACAAGAGTATTAACAAAAACATATATCAAAAGTGCATTAAGATCATAGAAATATCGTTTGTAAGCTAGTTTTAAATTAATTTTCATTGATTTTTCAAAATCAATCCATAAACATTGATAAAGACTCAAACTTTCACTAGTATTTATTCTCCTCCTATAAGTAGACAATAAGATAGATGGTTTATCATAATGTTTGGTCCAGATTGTCAAAGAGAATATTTGATTTAGAATTTTCTCTTTTCCTCCCAACTTTCTCCCCACTCCTTCCCATGCTCTTCTCTCACAGATTATTCAATAGGATCCTAATTTATATAATCTCCCTTTCAATCCGAATTTAGATTTCTGAGAGAGTTTCTTAAAAGAATTGCATCAATTTCCTATGAAACACTTGCTTGAGTGGGAAATGTGTTTCTATGAAGTATAGGGAGACATTTCCTCAATAAGGAAAAAGCAAAGAATGGACAATTGTAATCTGGAACTGGTGTTCCGCTTGGTGTTAATAGGAAAAGGTGAAATCAGGTGATAGAGATATTGAGAAATAAAATATACAATAATGTGTAACTATGGTTTTACTTTAAGAGTACACATATTTGTAATAACCTAGAATCTCATCCAAAAAAGATTAGTCAAAAAGTATTATTTGGATTTCTTGATTCTGTAAAAGTACCAAAGATCTATTTAGCGAATAACCGATGTAGGACTAAACACACGCCCACACGGGTCCTCACATACTCCCTCCGTTTAAGCCCTGACGTTCTTGTCAGGCTAAGGGTTCAAATCCATTCAAATCTAATCACAAGCATCATGATCGGTCTGTAGTTAGCCCCAATAGATCCGTACTGCAGTGTCCCCTAGTTCACATAGGATATGGGCCAGGTCCGCTCTGATACCATTTTTAACAACCTAAGACCCGTGCTGGCGTGTGTTTAGTCCCCTATCAATTATTCGCTTGGTAGATCTTGGGTATTTATATATAGGATCAAGAAACCTAAATAATATATTTCGGCTAGCCTTTTTTGTAAGCTCCTGGATTGTTGCAAATAGTATTAGAGCAGATTCGACCCATAACATATATGGATTAGAGGACACTGCAGTATGAATCCATTGGAGTTGACCAGGGCCGATCGTGGTGTTTGTGATTAGATTTGAATGAATTTGAACCGTTAGCTTAATAAGGACGTCCGGGCTTAAATGGGGAGAATATGTGAGGACTTGTGTGGGCGTGTATTTAGTCTCATATCGGTTATTCGCTGGGTAGATCTTGGGTACTTATACAGAATCAAGAAACCCTAAATAATACCATATGGCCAGCTTTTTTGGGTGAGGTCCCGGGTTATGACAAATGGTATCAGAGTGAATTTGGCTCATAATCTATGTGGACTAAGGGATACTACAACACAGATTTATTGGGGTTGAATAAAAATCAGCAACATCTAGATTTTAAGTTACTTATGTGAAAGCTTGTTGAACTCGGAAATCATATTAGGTTGCATAGGTAGGTTGTCCTGCATATCTTGGGTTTCATTATTGACATTGCATCTCACATCATCATCCATAGTGTCATCATTGCATGCCAACCCATAGCTGTAAGGAGTACTAAGCCACTCAACCTAAAGACTTCTTAGCTACCATGGATTCTGACACTCTGAAATTTCTCATGGAACAGTTCGCTGCCATGCGAGCTAAAAATGAAGAATTCAAACAAGAGGTCCGTGAGCTATGCGAAACATTAGGACTCCTGAACCACCAACCCCCGTTGCCGCCTAACCTGAATTCGGTTTGGTCGCACCACCCGTAGTCCTTCCCCATCCTCCTAGGAACCAACCACCTTCTGATTACCAACGCGAACTCGATGAGAGGCTACTACGTGTTGTAAGAGTAGAGGCCCCTACCTTTGCCGGTCAAATCAAACTAAGCGTGTATCTTGATTGGAGAGCGAGCATGGATAACTACTTTGAATGGTATGAGATGTCCGATGATAAGAATGTGCGATTTACCAAGATGAAGCTTATTGGGCAAGCTCATTGGTACTGAAATAATGTTGAACATATACGCGAGACCCAAAGACTTCTTCATATTACCACATGGAAAGATTTGAAAGAAAAATCGAATGAAAAGTATCTACCATTTTCTTACCGACAACCCCTTATGAATAGGTGGCAGAAACTAACTTAAGGAACATCAACTATTGCTGATTACATCGCACGATTTGAAGAGTTTCATATGAGGCGTGGTGTAGTAGAAGAGGAGACTGTCACTCTTTCTAGATTTTGGGCAGGGCTCTGCGAGGAGATCCAGAAGGAACTCATCCTATGAGAGATTACCACTCTTAGCCAAGCATACTAGTTGGCTCAAGATGTGAATAGTTTCTTAAGGACACCAGTGATGAGGCGTATCGACCCTCAACCTATGACCTCAGGAGTCCGACCTACCCAAAACTATCTCTCTCAACCCAGACCACTTCCCAATCCTCCTAATCAGCCCGGCCCTATCCAAGCTCTAGCTAGGACATCCCCGTTGCCTATCCCGAACCCTTCAAATGATAAGAAAAAAGGAATATTAGGTCCTAACCCTCCTTCTCGAAACCAAACCCAGTGCTTTCGATGTCAAAAGTTCGACAACATAGCATCCCAATGTACTGCCAAGATCTACCTGATCACTGAACCAGAAGTTAGGACTCACAAGACTGAGTATGTCAAAGAAGTCTATGAGCCAAACATCGAAGATTATGTAGAAGACTTTGGAGACGAACAGGCCGGATTAGAATTTGTCCAGACTGAACTACAAAAGGAGCTTACTGATCCAAGTAACCAAAATCCTAGGCTTCATATGGTTAGGTGTACCCTCGCAACAAAGACTGAATAAGATTGGCATAAGACCTCCCTATTCTACACTCTTGTTAGGATCAACGAAAAAACTTGCAAAATTCTTTTTGATAGCGGAAGTTGTATCAACGCCATTGCTTCAGAAGTTGTCTCCCGCCTTGGCCTGAAATCTACCTCTCATCCCCACCCGTATAAAGTAGCATGGGTAAATAACACATCTATCTCTGTATCGGAAAGATGCCTTGTCCCAATTCAATTCCTTTCATATAAGGACGAAATTTGGTGTGACCGCATTCCGATGGATGTAGGTCAGGTCATCTTAGGAAGATCTTGGCTATAAGATTTAGACGTTACACTTCATGGACATTCGAACTCGTGTAATTTTATTTTTCAGGATCGAAAAATTAGACTGAACCCAATGCCTCCTAGAGTGCCCGCCCCTGAAAAAAAGAGTGTTGATCTATGCAAAAACGAACCACTTCACATCATTACTTCGAAAGAGGTAGTGAAAGATATCGATAGCCAATCACCTGTGTTTGCACTTGTGGCTCGAGTTATCAGTGTGGAGTCCAGTTTTCAGCACCCCGCCGCCGTAGCTCCCCTTCTGGAGGAGTTTCACTATGCTTCCCTGATGATCTTTCGGATACACTTCCTCCGGTGTGTGATGCCGAGCACATAATTGATTTAGTTTCGGAAGCATCTCTGGCCAACCTTCCACATCATAGGCTCAACCCAAATGAAAATGCTGAGCTGAAACGTCAAATGGACGAACTCCTCGCAAGAGGGTATGTTCGTGAGAGCCTAAGTCCCTGTGCTGTGCCTGCACTCCTCACCCAAGAAAGATGGTTTTTGGAGGATGTGCGTTGATAGCCGTGCCATCAATAAAATCACGGTTATGTATCGCTTTTCCATTCCTAGGCTGGACGACCTCTTAGATTCTATATTTGGTACCACGGTATTTTTCAAGATCGATCTGAAGAGTGGGTACCACTAGATTTGGATTCGTCTTAGGGATGAATGGAAGACTGCTTTTAAAACAAAAGATGGACTCTACGAATGGTTAACAAATGCTTCCAATACTTTTATGAGGGTGATGACTCAGATCTTTAGACCTTTTCTGAATAAATTTGTCGTTGTGTACTTCGATGACATTCTCATATATAGTCGAACTCAAGAGCTCTATCTCACACAGTTAAGGCAAGTCTGCGATGTCCTTAGAAGAGAAAGCTTCTTAAAAACCCCAAGAAGTGTACCTTCCTGATCGATCATGTTACTTTCTTAGGGTTCATAATGTCTTCTAAGGGTGTCTCTGCCAATCCTGCGAAGGTTGGCGTGATAGTAGATTGGCCCGAGCCCAAGTCTCTAACGGAAGTATGTAGTTTTCATGGCTTGGCCACTTTCTACCGCTGCTTTATTAGGAGTTTTAATTTGATAATGTTTTCCATTATGGATTGTATGAAGAAAGGAGACTTTATCTGGACAAAATCGACATCCCAAGCATTTCACGAAATTAAGAAAAGAATGACCAAAGCTTTTGTTTGGCACCTCTTTGATTTCACTAAAGTATTTGAGGTCGCATGTGATGGCTCTGGAGTTGGCATAGGTGGTGTGTTAAGTCAAGAAGGTCACCCTGTCGCATTCTTTAGTGAAAAATTAAATGACGGTAGCTTACGCTACTCCACCTATGACAAAGAATTCTATGCGGTAGTGCAAGCCTTAGACATTGGCGACACTATTTGCTACCTAAAGAGTTTGTCTTATATTCAGACCACGAGGCTTTAAAATATCTTAACTTTCAAAAGAAACTGAACCATAGACACGGCCGATGGGTCGAGTTTCTCCAAGCTTACACCTTTGTTTTAAAGCACAAGACTGAGGTTGAGAACAAAGCTGCGGACGCACTCAGTCGACGAATCTTTTTCCTATCCATGATGAGCACTGAAGTGATTGGTTTTGAGAGGATCAGGGAACCATATACTACTTGTTCTCACCTAACAGTTATTGGCCCCATTACTTAGTTAAGTCGGACCCACCGTATAACCGCAGAAATAAAGTCGTCATTGGGTCCTCACCTAACAGTTATTGGTGCCCAACCCCACCTTTACCTCACAACATCTCATGTCTAATAGAAAGGTCCAGTCCCCCGATGCAACTTGCCCACTGTGTCCAGCCGAGACAAATCAACACCGAAAAGACCTTAGCAGCTCTACTACGGTGGAAGACCTATGGACTTAATATTGCATAATCAAGTTTTAGTGTTTACAACTGGAGTTCTTCATAAGAGGTAATCGAACAATTGGCTAGGTAAGCAGGTGGGAGGCTCCCCTTACTCAGAGAGTAAGGTCCTAATTAAGTAACCACCTTATAGGCTTGCCTAGACACCAATTAGATCAATTAATCTAATATGACTAACTTATGTTCGTT
The DNA here is from genome assembly GCF_051530095.1 of Phoenix dactylifera. NCBI lineage: Eukaryota > Viridiplantae > Streptophyta > Magnoliopsida > Arecales > Arecaceae > Phoenix > Phoenix dactylifera. The sequence continues at coordinate 22,739,620 of NC_143199.1, read as the reverse complement.
CACCCTCGACTGATTAGGGAGGTTTCGATTTAGGTCTCACTTGATCGCGTATTCACATCTCATGCCAATATAAGTCTACCCGCATAGACATAAGCATTAAACATCCAGGCATTTATCAAAATAAAATTAAATGGTGATGATCATGGATCCAGGATGGGGTCATTTTACAAGCACATGCACGTCAATTGGTTTGATCGTCTTCAACTCTTGACTCGAGGTCCAATTGTGATCAACTCCTTGATCCATCTTCAATCAACCCTTGATCTCGATCCGCGCATGTTGGGCTTGTTGATGTACATATCGATCAACCATCGACGTGCAACACACATCACAGATTACATCCCAGATTGCTTTAAAAATTAAAATTAAAATAAAAGAATAAATTACAATCCTTTTCATGAGACATGCAGGTCTCTAATACATGAATTTAAAATGCACGCAGGCATCTGAAAATTAAAATTACATGCATCACAGAACATTGCAGAATATTTCAGCACATTCAAAGGGTCCATCCATGATGATCACCATACGCATCACATGCATAAAAATTATTTTCAGATCTGATATTTAACTGATTATTTCATCTCATGACTTGCTGATTATGCAAGATATGATTCTAAACATTTGTAATCATATTATCAAAGTATTAGAATCATTAATCCAAGCATCCAATAATTAGTATGCAGAAAAATCAGCAAGCTGAAAATTCTGCATACATAAATTTCAGCAAGCATAATCCCTTAAATTTCAGATCTAAAATGCCTTGAAAAATTTAATTCTAATCTTAATCTACATAACCATGGCTCTGATACCACTGTTAGGATCCCACATATGCCATGACAATTCGAAATAATTTTCAGATTGCAGCGGAAAAACTATGCGGGATCCGTTCATCGCATGAACGTATTTTAAAACCATTTGTTTGTAGATAGATTAGAATTAAATTATTTTAAACTATTTTTAAATCATTAAGAAGATTAGATCTTCACCTTGTGCGGGTAGATGGTCTCCGCAAATTTGATTCACGTGGATTTGTAGAAGGTTCGATGGAAGCCGCACACGCGTCCGGCCTCTACGGGTATCCACACGAGGTAATGATTCGATCGAAGCCTACGTATCTCCCCGGGGTAATAGCTCCCTTGCAGAGATGGCTTTTGATGGCTGAAGTCCTCCCTTTCAATCAACTCTTAAATGCTTAGGGAGGAGGAGGAAGAAGGATGGATTAAAAGGAACAAGAACAAAGCCCTACAGCCTTTTTCTTTTTCTTCCCTTTTAAAACCGAAATGAAGAAGGAAGAGGGCGATCAAGGCTCTTCTTTTTCTTCTCTTGATGGCGGCTCAAAGGAGGAAGATGGAGGAGAAAGGTTGCTGTCGAAATGCATCAGAAAAGGATCATGAAGAGGGGTCACACGCCTCCTCTTTTAATCCCTAAAGTGATAAGGATGAGTTCCTATTTTTTAGGAACTCATCTTTATCTTTTGTTTTGGCCAACAAGGAGGGGCGTGCGCCCCTCCTCTTTCTCCCACGCACACCCCAAGGGGAGGGGCGTGGGCCCCTTCCTCAAGTTCATTTAAATCTGCTATTTAAATAAATTAAAGGGGGTTTTAATTTGGGTCCATTGCATGAGTCTAATCCTAGTCAAAATAGGATTTTTATGAACCCATTTCAATTTCCTCCAAATCTTAATCTAATTAGGATTTAATTGAACCATGACTCTATTGAACTCTTCAATCCTAATCCAATTAGGAGTCATGAAATTAATTAGATTAAATTTAAAATTAATTAGGACTTAAAATAATCCTAATCTAATTAGGACTTATTAAATTTCAGCCCTAAGATAATTAGGACTTTAGAAATCCTATTCCAAATAGGATTCTTATTTAATTTGAAATCCTAATCCAATTAGGACTCCAAGGATCCTACTCCAAGTAGGACTCATGATCAAGTCCAATTAATTAAATTTAATTAATTAAATTAAATTGCAATCCGATTGCAATTGTTCCTTCTTCTAACCACTAACTCTTAGCGGGTTTTCATTTATCAATCTAATTGATTATTTGTGATTCCTAATCACATTCAACCATCGGATCGGTCATTACCTCTAATGTGTGTGACCCCATAGGTTCCATTCTGACTGGTAGTGAGATATATTGCGATCTCTATCACAATATCATTAAAAACTCTTTTCAATGGGTTGAAACAATTTCAACTCAACTCATCAGTGTTTATCGACCATCAAGATGATCCCTGTGAGTCTCACCATCCACCAGTGACACCTAGTAGTATGTAGTGGCCACCCAGCAGAATAGAATGATGAACCTCTAGGTGCAGTTATCGTATGATACAGTTCTTCTATCGTGGATCCCTACAGATCGAAGGTCATGGATAACTCGTCAAACACCGTCGTCTGTCATATGTCTAGATTTATTCGACTTGAGTTCGATAGTGGAAAACTCTTTCTCCACTGTATATTATTGCCCTGGCCAAGGTCTTAGAACTCTGTCTAATAAATCACATAGGATCACTCCTCTTCTATCAAGGTCGATAGATTCCATGTAAGTGCATACCCTACTCCTACAGTGAACCTACTGCAGCCAATCTACACAACAAGGACCCATATGACTAGAGACCATGTATATGTGCAGTCAAACTACAATAACCTCACTGTGAGTAGCCGAAGCACTGCAGGTCAAAGGACCAGTCACACTACTGCAACATCAAGTAAGTCACTGACGAGTGGATAGATATCCAAGTGACTTCTTGTCTTGGTCACGCTCAGTACCCTTGTTCTCTAACAAGCACCTGCACTCTCACTTCAGTGTCCCTACACTATGGACTCGAGTCTCGTCCATCCATAAGGAAAGCGATCTGTGCACTGATCGGATCGATCACCGTCCTCGTGATGATCCATTGAGCAGGAGCATTTAGAAATTAATTACCAATGATACATGGATCAAATTCTCAACTCTTGAGAATATGTATCATCATCTTATTAATTTCTTGGACGATTCATAGACACATAAACAATATGAATGAAAAGATGCCCATTTATTATTCAATAATAATAAAGTCAAGTACAAATTTATGTCCCAGAATAAATAATGTGTCTGCCAGATTGGCTTCTAGGGCATACATCTAACAATCTCCCACTTGCACTAAAGCCAATCAGCCATATATCTAAGTCCCATCTTCTCAAGGTGGGCTTCAGTCTTCTGCTGACTTAGCTGTTTAGTGAGCGGGTCTGCCACGTTGTCCGCGGAGTCTACTCTCTGTACCTCGACATATTTCTTCTCGAGATAGTCGCGTATGAGGTGGAAACGCCGCTCTATGTGCTTGGACTTCTGATGAGACCTTAGCTCCTTAGCGAGAGCTATGGCGCCATTATTATCGTAGTAGAGTGTGATGGCATCTAATGGCATTACATCTAGCTCTGCAATGAATTTCTTGAACCAGAAGGCTTCCTTTGCAGCTTTAGAGGCGGCGATATACTCAGCTTCCATGGTAGAATCAGCAATGATCGGTTGTTTGGAACTCTTCCAATTTACCGTACCTCCATTGCACAAGAACACATATCCAGATGTAGACTTTCTATCATCAATATCAGTCATAAAGTCTGAATCTGTGTATTCTTCTACCTTTAACTCCGATGCTCCTCCAAAGACCAAGAACAAATCTTTAGTTCTTCTTAAGTACTTAAGAATGTTCTTCACATCTGTCTAGTGCTCTTCGCCTGGATTCGACTGATATCTGCTAGTGACACTCACAGCAAGGGCTATATCAGGTCGTGTATATAGCATGGCATACATGAGGCTCCCTATTGCAGAAGCATAAGGAATCCTGCTCATGCGTTGAATCTCTTTAGATGTGTTGGGGCACATCTTTTTGGAGAGATGAATCCCATGCCTAAGGGGTAATAGACCCCTCTTGGAGTTTTCCATACTGAACCTCTTCAGTACCTCCTCTATGTACATCTTCTGTGATAGGCCAAGCAACCTCTTAGATCTATCTCTATAGATCTTAATCCCCAAAATGTAGGATGCTTCCCCAAGGTCTTTCATGGAGAACTCTTTTGACAACCAGACCTTGACCGAGGTTAGCATGGGAACATCATTCCCAATCAAGAGGATATCATCCACGTACAGTACGAGGAACACGACAGCACTCCCACTAACCTTCTTGTAAACATACGGTTCCTCTTCGTTCTTGATGAAATCAAACGATTTGATTGCATCATTGAAACGAGTATTCCAGCTCCGAGATGCTTGCTTTAGTCCATAGATGGACCTTTGCAACTTGCAGACCTTGTGATCTCCATCACTGGAAGTGAAACCCAAAGGCTGCTCCATATAGATATCTTCATCAAGATATCCATTCAGGAAAGCAGTTTCACATCCATCTGCCATATTTCATAATCTTGAAATGCTGCGATGGCAAGCAATGTTTGAATGGATTTTAGCATGGCTACAGGTGAAAAAGTCTCCTGATAGTCAATGCCTTCGCGCTGACTATACCCTTTCGCCACTAGCCTTGCCTTATAGGTCTCTACCTTTCCATCCGAACCTATCTTCCTTTTATAGATCCATTTGCATCCAATAGGTACTATACCTTCTGGTGGATCTACTAAGGTCCAGACTTGGTTAGAATACATGGAGTCTATCTCTGACTTCATGGCTTCCAGCCATTTCTCGGAATCGATATCTGATATCGCCTCATTGTAGGTATTGGGATCCTGTACATGTTCCCTATCTCCCATGAGAAACATTTCCTCGGTGTCCTCTACTAGTATACCTAAGTATCTATCGAAAGGATGGGAGACCCTACTAGATCTACAAGGTGGAGGAGGTACTATGTGTACTGGCTCTATGTGAATAGGTTCTATAGGATCCATTACTCGTTGCTTTTCAGAGACTTTCTCTTCAAGCTCAATTTTCCTCCCACTGCCTCTATCAAGGATAAACTGTTTTTCCAGGAAGACGGCATGTCGGCTCACAAACACATTGTGATCCACTGAGATGTAAAAATTGTATCCTAATGACTCTTTAGGATATCTAATGAAATGAGCACTAATGGTCCTAGGCTATAACTTGTCCGCCTGTAGTCGCTTGACGTGGGCCGGACATCCCCAAATCTTGAGATGACCAAGACTCGGCTTCTTACCATGCCACATCTCATACGGTGTGGTAGGAACGGATTTAGAGGGAACTCTATTTAATAAATAAATCGCGGATAATAAGGCATCTCCCCAAAGAAACATAGGTAGATCAGTGAAGCTCATCATGGATCGGACCATATCCAATAGAGTCCGATTCCTCCTTTCTGACACCCCGTTGAGTTGAGATATACCCGGAGGCGTCCATTGTGAGACTATGCCATTTTTCTTGAGATAGTCCCGGAATTTCCCACTAAGGTATTCTCCTCCTCGATCTGATCGAAGAACCTTAAGGGTTTTTCCAGTCTGTTTTTCTACTTCATTTCTGAACTCTTTGAACTTTTCAAAAGACTCAAATTTGTATCTCATAAGATACACATACCCATATCGTGAATAGTCATCGGTAAAGGTAATGAAGTATGAATAACGACCCCTGGCTAGCACATCGAATGGGCCACATACATCAGTGTGTACCAGGGTAAGTATTTCAGTGGTCCTCTCCCCATGTCCTACAAAAGGTAATCTAGCCATTTTTCCTTGAAGACAGGACTCACAAACTGGATATGACTCGGAAGTCAATGGGCCAAGAAGCCCATCTTTCTCCATTTTGTTCATTCTGTCCTCTCCAATATGGCCAAGCCTGAGGTGCCACAAATACTTCTGGTTTATCTCATCTCTGGATCTTTTAGATCCTATGGCACTCACTACTTGCTCAGACACATTCACAGATACATCAATATGCAAGTGATAGAGACTGTCAATCATAAAACCACGTGTAACTAATTTATTTCTGAAATAAATAGAACATCAGTCTTTGTCAAAAGTCAAAACATGACCATCCTGTGCTAAACACGAAACAGAAATTAAATTTCTGCTAGCAGCAGGGACATAATAACAGTCTCTAAGCAATAAACTAAATCCAGACGGTAATCGCAGAGGGTAGGTGCCCACAGCTACAGCAGCAACTCTTGCCCCGTTGCCAACCCGAAGGCTTACTGCACCTTCCGCCAGCCTCCTACTTTCCTTTAGACCCTGCATAGTAGTGCACAAATGAGCACTAGAACCAGAATCTATAACCCAACTAGAAGTAGAAGAAACCGTAAGGTTAGTTTCAATCACGAGCAAGTCTAGCATACCTTCAGAAGGTGTGTCCCTTTTGTTCTTCAGGCTCTCGAGGTATGAAGGGCAGTTCCTTTTCCAGTGGCCGTTGACGTTGCAGTGAAAACATTTTCCTTTGTCATCAGTCCTTTTCTTATGAACTTCCTTCTTAGGCTTTTTGTCTTTCTTGTGCTTCTTTGCAGGCTTCTTTTTCTTCCAAGTAGACTTTCTCTTGGAACCAGAAGTCAGCTCAGCAGCCAGAACAGAGCCCCTTGAACCTTTCCAGGCCCCTTCAGTAGTTACCAACATATTCAACAATTCGGTCTTAGTGCATTCAATTTTATTCATATGGTAGTTTACTATAAACTGACCAAATGAATCAGAAAGGGATTGCAGGATTAGATCTATCTGCAGTTCCTTATGCATGGACATACCGAGCTTCTCAAGCTCCTCGAGGTCCTTGATCATAGTCAAACAGTGATCGTGAACAGACTGCCCCTCGCGCATCTTTGCCTTGAAGAGCCTCTTGGACACTTCAAAGCGTGCAGTGCGACTCTGCTCACCATACAACTCTTGCAGATGAGCCAGTATTTTTCTAGCAGTCTTCATGTTCTCATGCTGGCATTGAAGTTCGTTAGTCATGGATGCCATGATGTAGCACTTGACCCTAATGTCGTCATCTGTCCACTTTTGATGCGTCTCACGCTGATCATCAGTAGGATGTGCTGGTAACCTAGGGATATCGTTCTCGAGCACATACCCTAGTTTCTCACAATTCAGAACAATTTTCAGGTTTCTAAGCCAGTCTTTATAGTTGATTCCGGTCAGTCGATTGGTCTCAAGGATACGTGTCAAAGGGTTTGAAGCTGACATTGTGATCTGTAGAGAGTAAAGATTTTAGTTAGACTTTGTACTTGAACTTAATTTGTTCTATGGACTTTTAAAACAATATGCTTCCACTATTTTCTCGAATTCCTCATACTTCCCTGATGGAGAAACGAAAAACCTACGCGACTAGGATTTTTAGTGGATACTGCGGTCTCACCGATTTACATGCCGCCTCACCTAACAGTTATTGGTGACATATAAATGGATGAGTGTACAACTCTTGTACAATGCTTCTCAAGCATATTGCAGTGGTACTTGGTCTCTAAGTGATGAAGACCTCACCTAACAGTTATTGGCCCCATTACTTAGTTAAGTCGGACCCACCGTATAACCGCAGAAATAAAGTCGTCATTGGGTCCTCACCTAACAGTTATTGGTGCCCAACCCCACCTTTACCCCATAACATCTCATGTCTAATAGAGAGGTCCAGTCCCCCGATGCAACTTGCCCACTGTGTCCAGCCGAGACAAATCAACACCAAAAAGACCTTAGCAGCTCTACTACGGTGGAAGACCTATGGATTTAATATTGCATAATTAAGTTTTAGTGTTTGCAACTTGAGTTCTTCATAAGAGGTAATCGAACAATTGGCTAGGTAAGCAGGTGGGAGGCTCCCCTTTCTCAGAGAGTAAGGTCCTAACTAAGTAACTACTTTATAGGCTTGCCTAGACACTAATTAGATCAATTAATCTAATATGACTAACTTATGTTGGTTCACCCTCGACTGATTAGGAAGGTTTCGATTTAGGTCTCACTCGATCGCGTATTCACATCTCATGCAAATATAAGTCTACCCGCATAGACATAAGCATTAAACATCCAGACATTTATCAAATAAAACTAAATGGTGATGATCATGGATCCAGGATGGGGTCATTTTACAAGCACATACACGTCAATTGGTTTGATCGTCTTCAACTCTTGACTCGATCTTGATCCCTTAGGTCCAATTGTGATCAACTCCTTGATCCATCTTCAATCAACCCTTGATCTTGATCCGCGCATGTTGAGCTTGTTGATGTACATATCGATCAACCATCGACGTGCAACACACATCACAGATTACATCCCAGATTGCTTTAAAAATTAAAATTAAAATAAAAGAATAAATTACAACCCTTTTCATGAGACACGCAGGTCTCTAATACATGAATTTAAAATGCACGCAGGCATCTGAAAATTAAAATTACATGCATCACAGAACATTGCAAAACATTTCAGCACATTCAAAGGGTCCATCCATGATGATCACCATACGCATCACATGCATAAAAAATATTTTCAGATCTGATATTTAACTGATTATTTCATCTCATGACTTGCTGATTATGCAAGAAATGATTCTAAACATTTGTAATCACATTATCAAATATTAGAATCATTAATCCAAGCATCCAATAATTAGTATGCAGAAAAATCAGCAAGCTGAAAATTCTGCATACATAAATTTCAGCAAGCATAATCCCTTAAATTTCAGATCTAAAATGCCTTGAAAAATTTAATTCTAATCTTAATCTACATAACCATGGCTCTGATACCACCGTTAGGATCCCACATATGTCATGAAAATTCGAAATAATTTTCAGATTGCAGCCGAAAAACTATGCAGGATCCGTTCATCGCATGAACGTATTTTAAAACCATTCGTTTGTAGATAGAGTAGAATTAAATTATTTTAAATTATTTTTAAATTATTAAGAAGATTAGATCTTCACCTTGTGCGGGTAGATGGTCTCCGCAAATCTGATTCACGTGGATTTGTAGAAGGTTCAATGGAAGCCGTACACGCGTCCGGCCTCTACAGGTATCCACACGAGGTAATGATTCGATCGAAGCCTACGTATCTCCCCGGGGTGCTAGCTCCCTTGCAGAGATGGCTTTTGATGGCTGAAGTCCTCCCTTTCAATCAACTCTTAAATGCTTAGGGAGGAGGAGGAAGAAGGATGGATCAAAAGGAACAAGAACAAAGCCCTACAGCCTTTTTCTTTTTCTTCCCTTTTAAAACCGAAATGAAGAAGGAAGAGGGCGATCAAGGCTCTTCTTTTTCTTCTCTTGATGGCGGCTCAAAGGAGGAAGATGGAGGAGAAAGGTTGCTGTCGAAATGCATCAGAAAAGGATCATGAAGAGGGGTCACACGCCTCCTCTTTTAATCCCTAAAGTGATAAGGATGAGTTTCTATTTTTTAGGAACTCATCTTTATCTTTTGTTTTGGCCAACAAGGAGGGGCGTGCGCCCCTCCTCTTTCTCCCACGCACACCCCAAGGGGAGGGGCGTGGGCCCCTCCCTCAAGTTCATTTAAATCTGCTATTTAAATAAATTAAAGGGGGTTTTAATTTGGGTCCCATTTCAATTTCCTCCAAATCCTAGTCAAAATAGGATTTAATGGGTTCATTTAAATCTGCTATTTAATTTGCATGAGTCTAATCCTAGTCAAAATAGGATTTTTATGAACCCATTTCAATTTCCTCCAAATCCTAATCTAATTAGGATTTAATTGAACCATGACTCTATTGAACTCTTCAATCCTAATCCAATTAGGAGTCATGAAATTAATTAGATTAAATTTAAAATTAATTAGGACTTAAAATAATCCTAATCTAATTAGGACTTATTAAATTTCAGCCCTAAGACAATTAGGTCTTTAGAAATTCTATTCCAAATAGGATTCTTATTTAATTTGAAATCCTAATCCAATTAGGACTCCAAGGATCCTACTCCAAGTAGGACTCATGATCAAGTCCAATTAATTAAATTTAATTAATTAAATTAAATTGCAATCCGATTGCAATTGTTCCTTCTTCTAACCACTAACTCTTAGCGGGTTTTCATTTATCAATCTAATTGATTATTTGTGATTCCTAATCACATTCAACCATCGGATCGGTCATTACCTCTAATGTGTGTGACCCCATAGGTTCTATTCTGACTGGTAGTGAGATATATTGCGATCTCTATCACAATATCATTGAAAACTCTTTTCAATGGGTTGAAACAATTTCAACTCAACTCATCAGGGTTTATCGACCATCAAGATGATCCCTGTGAGTCTCACCATCCACCAGTGACACCTAGCAGTATGTAGTGGCCACCCAGCAGAATAGAATGATGAACCTCTAGGTGCAGTTATCGTATGATATAGTTCTTCTATCGTGGATCCCTACAGACCGGAGGTCATGGATAACTCGTCAAACCCCGTCGTTTGTCATATGTCTAGATTTATTCGACTTGAGTTCCATAGTGGAAAACTCTTTCTCCATTGTATATTATTGCCTTGGCCAAGGTCTTAGAACTCTGTCTAATAAATCATATAGGATCACTCCTCTTCTATCAAGGTCGATAGATTCCATGTAAGTGCATACCCTACTCCTACAGTGAACCTACTGCAGCCAATCTACACAACAAGGACCCATATGACTAGAGACCATGTATATGTGCAGTCAAACTACAATAATCACTGTGAGTAGCCGAAGCACCGCAGGTCAAAGGACCAGTCACACTACTGCAACATCAAGTAAGTCACTGACGAGTGGATAGACATCCAAGTGATTTCTTGTCTTGGTCACGCTCAGTACCCTTATTCTCTAACAAGCACCTGCACTCTCACTTCAGTGTCCCTACACTGTGGACTCGAGTCTCGTCCATCCATAAGGAAAGCGATCTGTGCACTGATCGGATCGATTACCGTCCTCGTGATGATCCATTGATCAGGAGCATTTAGAAATTAATCACCAATGATACATGGCTCAAATTCTCAACTCTTGAGAATATGTATCATCATCTTATTAATTCTTGGATGATTCATAGACACATAAACAATATGAATGAAAAGATGCCCATTTATTATTCAATAATAATAAAGTCAAGTACAAATTTATGTCACAGAATAAATAATGTGTATGCTAGATTGGCTTCTAGGGCATACATCTAACAGCTAGGATCTGAAATTTAGTGTTACCGACAGCTGAGTTTGTATATAATAGTTCGGTCAATAAGTCCATAGGGATGAGTCCATTCAAAGTGGTGCATGGTTACATACCTAGGCAGCCCTAGACCTGATCTCCATGTCTCATCAGCATAGACTATTTGAGTCTACATAGTCATTTGTATCGCACCTGCGTTCATTGCATCAAGAACTCAGCAAACGCATTCACTCTAATAACTTAAAATATAAATCTCTTGCTGATTTGTACAAACGTTATCAAGAGCTAAATATAGGAGATTATGTCATAGTAAGAATTAGACCTGAACGATTTTCTTTAGGAACGTTCAAGAAATTACAAGCTCGTAGTGCGGGATCGTTCAAAGTTCTAAAGAAAATCAACTCCAATGCTTATGTTGTGGATCTTCCTGAGGACCGTGGGATTAATGTGACATTTAATATTGAAGATTTAGTCCTCTACAAAAAGAGAACAATTATTTCTTCTGACCTGATCACCCTGATCCGTTACCTGTTGTTGATCCGCCATCTTTAAAATTTCATGCACGCAGAGAACAAATAGAATATATATTAGATGAGCAGGTTATGTCAACCAAAAACGGTGGATACCAACGTTACCTTGTTCGATGGAAAGGCCGACCAGAGGCTGACGTGACATGGATCTCGAGAGCTGAGTTGCAGCGCATTGATCCTGACCTTTTGGAGCAGTACGACAGCCGGCCAGACCTGCACTCGACGGGGTCGAGTTTTTTCCATCTAGGATGAGTTGATAAGGACATCAGAGCTATTCATTCAAATAATCGCGCCATCAGAGCCACTCGCTGTTCGCATCAGAGATTGACATCATTATGGCTAAAAGATGATCTTGAGCCACCAACTTGAGATGGGCTCCGAATTGGGTCCAATCAAGTTTGCGTCATTTCTACTTTATTGCATTATTAGTTGCTTTTGTTATTGCTTGAGTCGATTTGGTTAGTTATTGAGTCAAGTGATTAGATCAATTGATCGATGTAAGACCTAATTATAAAGGTCTAATTTTGGGTGTAATCATTTGGTTTAATGATCTAATATTAGTAAGTGTTTAATTGATGTGATGTAAGGTCTAATTTGTAAGGGGCCAAGTTTGGTATGTAGTCAACTGATTGACCTAATATAAGGCCTATATAAAGGCCACCCCTCTCAAAAATTAGGGCATTGAAGAATTGAATAAAATTATCCTCTCTTTCTCCTCCTTCCTCCTCTCCTCTTCTTTTTCTTCCTCCTCCTCTTTTCTTCTTCCTCTTCTTTCTCTATTCTCCTTGCAGTGGTCCTCCATCAGCTTCCCAGGCAGGATTCATCTAAAGTATATTTGGTTCATAATCGAAATCAAAATTGGAATGAATTAAAATAAAAATTGAAATAATTATATTCTTCGATGCGTTTGGTTGGTGACTAGAATCAAGATTAGAATCAAAACAAAATTTTAATATTAGAAAAAAATTGAGATTGAATTTTAGAAGATTAGAGCATTCCTACGGAGCAGGGATAAAACTCTTTTTAACTAAATCGCTGAACTGTAAGCCGTTTATTTTTATTTCCATTCTCAAGTTCAGCTCCCTCCAATTAAGAATGCTTTTTGCGATGGGTCGAAGTTGCCTTTTGCCGTATCCAATTTTGCTGATGCCGTCTCAACCACGAGTCCTCGATGCTTTTATGAAGGGCAGGCATTGCCATCAATAATAGCACCATATTTATGGGTCTCACAGCAAATTGTTAGATCCCTTAATGACCAGTTATGATGTACCTCTCGCTCAATCTAGTTAAGCATACCATTTTCCAACTTCCAACAAAGACCCGCAAGCCCGAAAAAGGATGGCACGGACGAGAAGCCGAGATGGAGACAGCAAAGAGAGGCCGACAAATGAAAGAGGGCTCACCAGACCGCTTTCAGTTTCATTAGCGGTTCCTCGGAGTCGGAATGACGTAGATCATGGGAAACCGGAGCAACAGTGGCCGTCCGATCGGCAGCGGGTCATAATGGGCCTAGCGCGGGAGACGGGGGAGGTCGCCGTCGAAGCCCATCACGCGTTCGTCGGAAATTATTATTTCGTCTTCGGTTTGGGTGCCGACTGCCGAGAGAGAAGAACGCAAGCGGGACGTCGGACGTCGAGACGCGATCCAAGGTTTGGGAGACCGGAGGGGGGATTCTGTTTCGATGGGGGTGGTGATCGAGAGGGAGGTATGGGAGCCGAAGCCGATCTCGTATGTGTTCCTCTTCGCGTCGTGCTTCGCGTCCATCTCCCTTCGCCCCTTCCGCTCGAGGAGCGGCGGCGGCGCCTCTACGGCGCCGTTCCTGCGGTTCCAGAGGAAGTTCTTGCTCCTCTACTCCCTCGCCTCAGGTTTCTGGATCCGGTTTCTTGAATACCATTTCTTGTTTTGTGAATTTTATGTATAGTTTTGGGATCTGCGGGTTGAGATATGGGTGTTGGATTTTGGGTTGTTTTCGAATTTGTTGCAGGTTTCTCTGGTATTTATGGATTCTTTTTCTTTTCCTTTCCTTTCTTTGTTTCCCCCCCCAGTAATGGAAGGGCTTGAGTCGGTGTTTGGGGAGTATGAGTATGCACATTATGGAATTAAGGGGGAGCAGATGGCGATGTGTCTCGCGGCTGGAGCTGCTGCTGCTCTCTTTGTGGGTCCTTTCTTAGGCATTCTTTCTGATGTCAAGTAAGTCTGTTCTCCTTTTTTTCTTCTTCTTTTTTTTTTTAATCATTTGCAGTGGTATTATGACAGTACTCCAAAATGTTCCACTTTGGGTAGAGGGCATATTGCTGGACACATTCTTGAATATCCTGTTAGGTGAACATTCAGGATGAAATCATTATACTCAGAAAATTGATGAGACGAAGTGATGACTTTTTGGTATCCTCTGAGATCAGAGTGGGCTCTTGCCCTCCCTTTCCTCAAAAAAAAAAAAAAAAGGATTTTTGATATCCTCAGTCACATTGGTTTTAGTTGTAAATGATGACAACCTGAATCATCTTCCCATGATATATATATTTTTAATCTGCTTCAGTTGCATCTGAAAAGGTTTAATGGAATAGAATTCGGAAATTATCCTGTGAGATTTACCCATCCACTCAATTCCTATCTTTCTGCACTATCATCTTCAGTTGATCTCTAGTTCTGAAGACTTTATTTTAATCATCCAATGGTGGATTAAGCAAATAAGTAGCTTAATTAGTTATCAGGATTTTATCAGGGAGTTTCTAAAATCTCATAATTGTTTCTTTTATCTCCGCTTCAGCACAAGATTGTTTCATCTTTGTGATGAATTTGAGAGTAATGTCAAAACAATCTCATCATTCTTGAGAAATCTGGGTACTCAAGCTGGAGGACTTTCTTCTTCCTCTTCTTCTTCTTTTTTAATGAATAACTTTCTTTAAAATATCATAAATACCTTCATCTTATTGTAGTTTTTGAATGTTCAGTAGGAACTCTTCCATCTCATTTTGGAAATAATGACTAGAATACTTTTCATACTCTCTGATGTTTCTTTTCATCAATTATGATCTAGAAGTATAACTAAGGTCCACAAAATTGGTACCAAGAACTATATCGGTATGTTACCAATTTGGTATGGTACAGTCGGTATGGAATGGTCGGGTACGGTATGGTATGCATTCCACTGAGACAAGATTTCAACATTTTCTTCATTTGCAACCATAGTATTGCCTAAAATCAGGTGGTATGGGTCGATACCAGGCAATTTCACTCAATTCGGGTGGGTACGAATCGGTTTAGCTCGTATATCAAACCAAATCTCGATACTGTGAATGGTACAATACGGTTGGTATAAAAGACCTCGAATATAACTATTTCTTGCATGACTTCCTACTTTGAGGCTTGTTTGAAAATTACCTTCTTGGTAATTAATTCCTTTAGACATTCTATATTCTCAAATTTAGATGGTGGGGCTGCTTCATTGGATGCCAAAAGTCAACTAATACCTGGAAATGGCCGAGAATATAAAAACCTATAGTTGACCAGTTGGGCAAAAAAATTGATTCAATAACAATGACATATTCAATGAAGGTGGAACTATTTGGAGCTTTTGTAATTTAAATTGTGCAGTCCTCTGCATATCCTGCACCGCCTATCATGCTGCATATTTACTCAAACCATTATTAGAGATAGTAAGGCTTATCCATGTTTTAAAGCAGCTTGGTAGACTTTACAGATCTGTCTCGCTTTATTCATACTAAGAGTTGCATCCTTTCTCTGTTTCATCATTTTGTTTTTTTTTTGTTTTTTGTAACATCAGTTTTTTCATAGATCTTCCCATTGCCTCCACAAAGTCTTTTCTAGCGAGCATTTCTTAGTACTGTTAAATAAATCTGAAGTATTCTTCTTACTAAAGGTATCCTAAGATTATTGTTGCTTGTGATGATACCATGTCAATTCTTTCTGTACATTTGTTTTGCAAATTGTGCAACTACTGTGCTTTGTAAAATATACCCATTTCTACTCTTATTCTTAGCTTATTGACATCTATCATAACATTCCCATCTCAATCACTCATGTGCTTGGACCCTCTATTGTTGTACATATTGATTTATATATGATTGAGGACTCTAAAGGTATTTTATTTTCATTTTTTATATATTGATTTATATATGTTGTCAGATTCCTACTTAGTTTCATTTTTTTTTACTTTTGTTAGATGTGCACTCATCAATCAAAATGTTCCCCATCCACTTTATAAATATCAATCAATCCACTTTTCCTTTGTATCATAGACCAGACTACTTTTCTAGGTATTTAATAATGTGCTTCATCCAAGTTAATATCAATTACATGCTGGTTCATTCTCCTCTCTTGAAATCTTTCTGCACTTGTCCATGTGTAAATTGTCTCCATGGTTATTGGAGTTTTTTAATATTGGTCTTGATATATCTTGTGATTATCCTCTCCCTCTTTCATGTTGAAAGGTTCTATGATAATAGGTGCAAACTTTGTCAATATAAATGGTTAACAAAATGCTTTCTTTCAACAGTATGGCAGCATCAACTTGTGAATAAGTTTCATATAGGGGACATTCCCCTCTATTGATCTCATGTAGTTTGTCAATTGCTTTTTCTTCCTTTTTCTTTCTTTTTTTGGGGGTGGGAAGGTGGGAGGGTGGTGGTAAGAGAAGGCCCTAAGGCATTACATTAGAATTGTACATATTTTACAATTTAATCCAAGGTTTGCCGAACCAGTACTGGGGCTCGTATCGGCCGGTGACCGGTTTGCTATGGCATGGAACCGTATCATGCTGTTTCGGGATGTACTAAAAAGAGAGGAAAAGAGGGAGAGGGAGGGAGTCAAAGGAAGAGGGAGGGAGAGGAAGGGAGGGAGGAAAGGGGAGAGAGAGGAGGGAGGTTGGAATCCAAGGAAGAGGGTTGTCGTGGATGCAGGGAGAGAGAGAGATGGGGAAAAGAATCCCTTGTTTCTATCTTAAACCTAGCCTTCCAATGGCGAAGAAGAAGTGCTAGCAGTGGAGGGGGGAGCCGCCGTGGATGCGAGGGAGAAGAGAGGGAGAGAGAGGCTTACCGGTGAAGCGAACGGTGTTGAGCAACGAACGAGAGCCCTCGAACCATCAAACAGCAAAGGAGAACCCTCGAACCATTGAACAACAAACAAGAGCCTCTTTATGCTCTCAAAGCATCGAACCAGTGGGGGTGATGGATTTATAGCCGAACCGACTTGACTTGCTGAACCATTCCAACTTGGTGTCAGTTTGGTTCATTGTGGGCTGAGTCACCTGATTTGGGTCGATTCGGTGATCATTGATTTAATCATTTTGTATTGGAGATCTAAGGGGCAATGGAGTTGATGAAACATCTGCTAAGTATTATGTCATATCTTGGTACGAACTTTTGTTGCTAATTGATTAGCTGGCTCATTCTGAAATCTCCTTCTTAATGCTTGTTAGATGCATCACATGCCATGCACTGCTAAATTGAGTTCAAATACTCTCGAGACAGTGCTGGTAGTGCCAAAGATTGAATAAGGACTTTCGTTGAGCTTTATTAATAATGAGTGTATATGTATGAACATCTGTTTTTTTGAGGATGCAACAAGAACTTGAAATAACAGCCCAACAGAACCATTGGGCTATAACTTTCCCAACATTAATCATAGTTCACCACGTATAAAGGTGATGTTTTATTTGTTCCTAGGATGTCGGGTGACAATAATAGAGAATGTATTCAATATCATCATTTGAGAAATCACATAGGGTTCAATTAGATGTATAACTATATATATGAGATTGAAGAAAAGAAAGTGCATGAAGTGTGCCATGCAAAGAGTTAGACAGAAATAGCTGGACCTGCAGGTGGACTGGAGAAGCCATTTTTTCATCCAGCTAGGTGGTTGATTGCTGCTTTGGTTACCCTGGGTAATGGTATGCTGTATTGATATTTATATGTCCATGAGGAGTGAAGGCCCTAACTCGTAATTTTGTTATCTTTGGAATAGTGCCAAGGCACATTTTGGCTGATGATTTCCTCTTTTATATCATCTGGGAATAAGTCTTTTAGCACTTGAACTTTCTGTGCTCTGTAAAAGTAGTTGATATACCTTTCTGTAGTGTGGCACTTTATTCATGTCAGTAGGAATACTCGATGATTTAAAGGTGGGCCACATAACAAGTGATCCTTATAAAATTTGATTGTCTCCATTCCAATGCTCTGTCTATCCGCTGATGAATCTTAAGAAATACTTGAAAGACTAGTTTTCATTTTCCAAACAGGAGAAAATTATCTGCGAGGTGGCATAGTCCATTACCCAGCACTATTAGTGTATTGTTCTTTAACTATCTGGTCCAAAACTGATTGTTATTCCTCAAAAGCTTGCCTCTCGCTTGCATAATAGAGCCAGTCTAATAAGTTCTGCATCTCTAACTGCAAGTTCTATTTCCTTTTTCCTTGTAATAACTTGCCAGTTTAGTGGGTCAATGCCTTTGCTATTCACATATTTTTCTTTCTAGAGAAAATTATGGCTGTACATCTGACTCTAAAGTTGACTGCCTTGTGTAGATGCATGCCAGAAGTTGCTTGCTAGTGCATAGATTGGGATTGCCAGAAGGACTACCTTGAGTAATCCAATCCATAATCATGTCGACAAGGTCTTGCTTTTCTAGGCTTAGAATTGGTTTGTTAATGAGCTTTACAGGCTGGCACAGGGCTGCTCACATTCTAATGAATCTCAATGCACATCTTTTTCACTATAAATTTAATTTGCCTAGGACAAATGGATATCACTAAACTTCAAATTTCTTCATATTGGTAGCTGGTTAGTCTGCAGGGGCTTAATTCCCTCCAAGTATGCTTAATGGTCCAACATTCTTTTTGAGCCTGGACAAATTTAGGCAAGAATATCCAGACAGTATAGCTGCTGTTTCGTTCATAATCCAAGTTAACTACAGCCGGTGCATAATATCAGATTCATTATTGATGGCTGGCATTTAGAGATGGTTGTAACTGTGAACTTTGGAAGTGTGGTCAAAGTTTTTAATGTGTAGATAGCTTGATCATTCCATAAATTTAATTGCTCTGACCTTTTTGCAATCCTGGCCTCTCATCAGTTCCCTATTACAGCAAAATAATTAAAGATGGCAGGATCTAACTTGTGCTCAATTGCAGCGGGAGCTGGTGTAGTGCAGATATAAATTCAAGCATTGGATTCTCATGTCTGGTGTAGAAAAGGACATGTAATTATCATAGATTACTCTGCTAACTGAGCTCTATAGTGCTCTAGTAAATGTCATTGATGGTTCGCAATCAGTAACTGTAATTGGGAACATGCATTGTATTGCATTTGGGTGGATGAGTAGGGAAGCAAAGCTCTTGTAACTCTAGTGTATGGAAGTACCTAGAAATTGTAGGCATAGAATAGAGTTTTGTGCTCTTGAATAATATCTTCTAATTTAGGATTTAATCAAATGATATATTATATGTAATAGTACTATATTTTTATATATTTGAGTCTTATCAAGCCAAGCTTGATTGAGCTAGGTCTGTCTTTGGCTTGTGGTATGAAATTAATTTTGAGCCTATTTGCTAGGTCAAGCTTGCTTTTTAGCTCAAACTGCATTGTTTGTTTGACATCCCTATATGATACCCTAGGTAAAATATATATATAAGCTACAAAACTTTGACACATGGTAGGAAAATCTACCATTACTATAGAGTATAGACAGGTTGTATTGTGGCATTTTTTCCTTCTGAGAACTTTGGTGTTCATTTGTTCTTGCAGGCCCTACAGATTTGCAGCATAGGCTAGTTCTGTGATGGTCTTCATCTGCATCAGTAGGATTTATTTCTTGTTTCTAGTGAGTCTTCTAGAACACTTGAAGCAAACACATAGTTAGCTATAACTAATGGAAATGCTTCCCCAAACAGGAGGTTCATGCAATACTTTATTTCAAGTTCTGCAAGTGTCTTCGAGACAAATCCAATTAAAGAACTCTCAAGCACTGTTAACTTCACATTCCATTGTTCATCATTGCCATAGTATCCCCATTGCCATAGTATCCCCCAACAGAGTTTGCCTTACTGACAGCTTCATATTTTCAGAGTATATTTGTTTTATGTTTCTGTGTCTGGATCAAGTCTACTCTTTTCCTTTTATTCCCATTCTGATTTACAGGGTTTTCCTTATTCGTATGAGGTCAAATTATGTAACTACTAAGTTTGGCTTGTATTCGTGTGATTTGGATTTTCTGTTTTCACTGCAAGTCCATCCCTTGCCTCAATTTGCCTTGACCAATAACTTTGCACCAATTTATGGAGAGTAAATTTTGGGGTGAGATTCAATTGTAGCTTGTTCTCAATTCTTGATGGATCATACTTTGAGCATAAGGTTGGCTCAACTTTTAAATCACCGCATTGTAGATCCAATCTACTTGCTACATTGTCTCTGATTCTATGACCTGTAGCCACTCTGGTTATAAATTCCAATTAGTTCCCTAGTTTGGTATGAGTTTTGTTGACCATTACGAAAGAAAATGAGCTGAACCAAGTACTTGGCTTCTCAGGCTCAGCATATTATATGAAAGTGTTAGTCAAGCTTGAGCCAAACTCCAGTTGAGCTTGACAAAAGCTATTGGCTTGTGAGCTTGAATTAGCTTGTTAATGAGCTGAAAGTGAGCTGTCCATGAACAATTTGATTCACTTCCATCCATTTTAGCCACATACTTTGATATGGAATTATGATTTATCTTCTTGATGTCATTATTTATGTTCTAAAAGAAACAATTTTTCCTATTTATATTGTAGTAAATTATCACATTCATGATTTCTGCTATTGGTTATCCGGTGCATCGAAATTAATGATTCATTTATTGATATCTGTAGAGGCCCAAGAAAGGCTTGTCTGCTATTCTGCATCCTTCATCTTCTTCTGGGTGTCTTGAAAAGCATAAGCAGGCATCCAAGTGTATGGGTAGCAAGTGTATGCCTGTCACTCGCCTCATCTGTTTTCTCCTTCTGCTTTGAGACATGGATGGTAACTGAACATGAGAAGGTTTGTGCTTTAGTCTGTTGTTTATTCGTAATGTTACCTACGTCTTCCAGTTAATGTCCTTTTCTTACTTTGCAGCAAGGTCACAGGCAGGATTGTCTAAGTGACACCTTTTGGCTAATGACCTTTTTTGAATCTGCATCTCTTGTTGGAAGTCAAGGGCTGGCAAATTTATTATTCAAGGATTTTGACAAAGGATTCTTTTCCCCCTCAGCTCCAGCTGCACTGTTGGCAATTATAAGCATTCTTTATATCAGGAAAGAATGGAATGGATGTCAGCAACAATCAGTTATTGGGAGTTACAGAAAATCGTTTTCTGCACATGTTCTTAATGGTAAGAATTGCGTATGCAGAAAGCATGTCAAGTTCTTGGCTGCAACTCTTTTTTTAACATGGTTTACTTCTTAAGAAATGCATAGCATGCTATAGGAAGTGGCCTTGAATGGTTTATAGTTTTCTTTTCTACCCAGACTAATTGAGCTGTAGTGTTATATAAAAGGAGAAGTCATAAATGGGAACTCAAGGGTAGAGCTCTTAGAGTGGATGGCAATATAGGTTTCTCATGTTGGTAATGATATATAAGTAAACATCGAAAAATTCACATTAGTATCATCTTTTAAACCAGACAAAGAGTCAATAAATTAATTATAAGTACTGCAATATCATTCTAGCATTTGTTTAAATGTCAAACCTGAAAATTTTGATATATCAAAGCTCTTTAACTTAATGTATAAAATTATTGGGTTTATTATGTAAATCAAACTTATAGAAAGGTCAAAGCTCTTTATGTCATGGACCAAGAGTTTGCAAGCTGTTTTCAATTCAGTGTCAATACAATACCATGTCATTCATATAAATAAGGACTGAGAAAGATATTGTACTAAGCATAGATGTGGAGGTTCTTGGTGGATCTATTTTTAAGTCCTACTTGATCTGAATGCTTAAACTAAGCAAAAAGGTCCAAACCAGAATGCTTAAACTAAGCAAAAAGGTCCAAACCAGGATGCTTAAACTAAGCAAAAGATCCAAACTGTTCTAAGTATTTTCATAATTCATACGTTCGGTACTCAAATTTCATTATTCAGTCTGTTGCTTCTCTCTAATCTCCACCTTATCTCGAAGAGAGAGTATCTACTCATGTCGGAAATTATACAATTGGAGTCAACTTATCTTGATGTTATGTGCTCTGCCAATCTTCAATAACATAAACAAGTAACAGAATGTTGAGAAGGGTTTTGAAAGTCGTTAACTCGTAATTGAATGCAAACTGTGCTGTGACATTCTTCACATTTTGGGGTTAACCTTGGCAAAATATTTAAATTCCATCATGTACCTATCTATACTGTATTCTACGTACATTATTGGCTATAGATGAGCACATTAATAAAAGGGTGGCCCTGTGCATGAGGCTTGTGTCATTGCAAGGCCTAGGGAGGCTTAGATATACGCAGCCTTACCCACATGTGTGAAGAGGTTGTTTCTGTGCTTCGAACCCGTGACTCCTAGGTCACAATGGAGCAATCTTATAATTGTGCCAAGGCTCACCCTCACATATGAGCACAGTACTATTTGTATTGTGTGTGCCAGTTCATGCTATTTCATATCGATCATTATAGACTGATATTGAACTGTTATGGATCCCTATATTTTGAGATGGGCCTTGGAATGATTCTGGACACAAGGTTGGTTGGCATGGTACAATACCATGCCAACCTATAACCAACATTTTATGCTTATGTCCTTGGCCTTAGTTGCAACAACAATTGGTTCCTCGCTGTGGATGTTGGCCTTGACCTTGAGTAAACCATGAGGAACAAGTGTTATAGCTCCCAACAGAAGTCTATTGACTCTGTAAACTCACTTTAAGGCAATGGAAGTCTACCCTCCAGGAGGGCAACAAGATTCCGTGCATGTGCTGATTGGTGCGGAGAGAGAACAAAGCTCCTTTGTCATGTCATGCCTACGAGTGTAAATGTTGAGCAACCTCCTGGTAGAACTGCTATTATTGAGTATGAAAAACTGCACAAGGGTAGTGGGGAGAATTACTGTTACTCAAAAGAAAGTGATTAAGATAAGGAGAACGAAAAGTAAGCTCATGATAGTAATGAGAAATTGAAGGGAGTTTGATGCAGCAGGACCTGTGTTGCCCAGAGATGCAGCCCAAGAAGGGGGGTGAATTGGGTCTCTTTAAAAATAATTAAAGTTAAAACGTATGGAGAGTATGAGTTACTGTTATTTTATAGATTCAGCAGCGGAAATAAGATTACAAATACGACAGTGAATAAAGTTAGGAAAGCAGTCAGGAATATGCAGAGGAAAGGAAGAGAAGAACTACAATCACAAATACCAAGGTTTATAGTGGTTCGGTGCACTCCTAGCACCTACGTCCACTCCTCAAGCCTAGCTTGAGATTTCACTATAACCTAGTAGATTACAGCCTGATTATTTTCCGGGCTCACAATCAAAACCCAGTTGGTTTTCCCAGGCAACCAACCGAAAATCTTTTGTTTTCCGGGATCACAAACAACCCAGTTGGTTTTCAAATAAACCAACCAAAAATTTTACACCGTTTGTTTTTCTGGGCTCACAAACAACCCAGTTGGTTTTCAGATAAACCAACTAGAAACTTTTTCCTTATTGAATATTCCCGATTCAGCAACTTCCAATCGAGGCTTGGAAGAGTCTTTACAAGTTTCAAATCAATGAAACTGTTACAGCAGCAATTAATCCAACTAAAAGAATGCTGTAACTAGAAAACTTAAAGCTTCAGAGCATATAAAGAATAAATCAATGAAAGTAAAAGCTGAAGCTGATGAAGAAGTTGGTTGTGGAAGGATGTTCCAATGTCCGAACAGCAGCTCTTCACGATGCAGTGAGAAACTTCGACTGATCTCCTCGAGAGAAAGTTTCAGATTACAATGCTGGTGAGGATGATGAACTGTTAAGCTTTTCTTCTCTTTTACTCAGTGGAAACCTTTTGTTTTCAATATAATCTTTTTTCTTTCCTTGTTGTTTCCATTTTGAGGTTCCCTCGTATTTATAGACAAATTCTTCGGCGGGATTTGAATTTCTTTCTTTCCGTTCTGATGAGAATCTTTTTCTGTTACAGAAGAAGACAAAAGTCATTCACAGCTTTCCGTTGTGGTCCCAGTAGTACAAGGGTCAACTCATATAACTCAGGGGTCGACTCATGTTCATTCTGGGTCGGCACTTCAAAATGTGGAGAAAGCTTTTGCTGTCATCTTCAAAGGGTCGACTCTTAATTCTTAAGGGTCGGCTCATCTTCATTAGGAGTCGCCTCTTTAAACACAAGGGTCGACTCATCGTCTTCAGGAGTCGCCTCTTTAAATGCAAGAGTCGACTCATACCATAATTTTCCGTCTGTCGCTTAAACTGAGCTGGGGTCGACTCTTCAAACGCAAGGGTTGACTCTTCAATTTCGGGGGTTGACTCATTTTGAACAAGGATCGACTCTTCAAGCTTCTCTCAGGTGGTAAAAACTTTCTGTTTACTTTAAACTACAAGGGTCGACTCATGTTTTGCGGGGGTCGACTCATTGACTGTGTTCCTTGAATAAAACTTATCAGAATCAACTTAAACTTGTCCTTTTTGCTTAGGGGGTTGACTCAAGTTTTTCAAATAGAAAGCTTTAGACTTCATCTCTGATCTCCATGGATTAGATTATGATCATTTTCTTTTGAAACATGTCCAATGAGATGTTTGCGAAGAACTTATGATTTTGCAGTGCTTCATTCCTTCTAATTTTTCTTGACTTAGAAATCTTCACAATTAGGCCAATGTCATTAGTACACAATATGATCTCAAGTGTTTTGTAATCATCAAAATTCATCCTTTAGGGTTGACAACCTGCATAGGGATCTCCTGCAAGTCCCTAGATCTTATATTAAATATTCATCTCTATTTTGTTTAAATCTGATAATAACAGCCTATTTGTTGAAAATCAGCTAGAAGGGTGTGTCTATATGTATATATATGTTCTTAAGGCATGGCATGAACCCCTAGGTTTGAGGCAATCAATCAAGAATCAAAGAAACATCAAGGCAACACAGGAAGAATAAACAAAGAGCTAAAACTTCTATTAACTGCAGCAAATGTTATTATATCACTCTTTGTTCTTGTTTTAAATTTTAAAGGATTTTAAACAGGATTAAAAAACTAGATATAAATTACCTAACAATAGTCAATGGATGGTTTAAAAGGAAGAAAAAATGCTCAGGGAAGAAGGTGAGGCTGGCCTATGCAAATGACAAGGCTTCTTTCTTTTGTCCTCATTCTGTTGCCACTTTCACCTCCCTCCTTTTTTAGGTGCCCAAAAGAAGTCTGATGTTCCTGATCTTATGTGGGAGGATGTGGGTCTCATATCTTTTACTTCTATTTTGTGGAGTGGGGTTCATAAAATTGACTAGCCTAGTTTGGCGGTTGTGCCCAGCATGTTACCAACACTATGCTAGCATGGTTGGTACTAGTATGGGGTCCGGTGCCAAGATGGCAAACTTTGCCTAGTAGCAATTGCTTTATTGCTGAAGATCTTTTTCAGTGCTTTGAGTCTATCAAAGGCTTTGAAGGTTGTTTGCTACTCCCCAAAATCCACTAGCTTGTTATCAAACGATCCTTAAAATCCTCTGAGTTGCTTTGGAGTTCATAAAAGCATGTGTAAGATCTTTACTTAGAGAGAAAAACTAAAGTGTGATTTATTGATAAAAACATTAAGGTACACTCACGAGAAGAATACTTTTATTGATGTGTCATTTGAGGGCATGCAGGTATTGATAGGGTTCTGGGACCCCTTACATCAATAAATTTTGGACCGCTTGCTTACTTCTAGTCTTGAAGAAAGGACTAATCTTGGTTAATTCTGCACAAGGTGGTTACATGGCCTTCAAGGCATCTGATGGCTATATTTGCATTGCCAGTCACTGGAAGTCAATGAGATGCCTTTAGATGGTTTTCCCACTCCAATTTGGAGTAAAAGTCAGGTTTCTGGCTTCTGATGGTCGTTTCCAGCCTCAGAATCTGATGGCGGGTTTCTGCTGCCTGCTACTTCGAAGGCAATTCTGTGCCACTAAAAACAGGCAGCCTGACATTGCTTCTCTATTTTATCCATAACTCTCTCATTTGAGCTCTAATTGAGGTAATTTATGATGTTTTGTAAGCTAACTCAGTATTTTATCCAACGAAACTATTTGAAGTCTAAATTCAAACTGTGTTGCCTCTGCCGAAGCCTTCTTTCAGACTGATATGTGCAAAACGGGTCTTTGGAAGGTAACGTGTGATGCATCCTTCTACCATAAATATAAAACACAAGCCAGTGTGCAGCTATGTGTTTGGTGTCTAACATGTAATGACTTCTAATTTGCATCAGGAAGGTTAGGCTTCATGCTAGAAATTAAACTTGGTGCCAATTTGACTAGTCCACTAGTTTCTTAATCAAGGTTCACCATACCGGTGCATACTGCCCTATACCTGGTGTACCGGTACCAAACAAGACTCGATACAGGGGGGCGTATCAAGTCTCCATGCATTGAACCAACCCCTATACTAGGCATACTGACACTATATTAGCCAAGGTCTGACGAACCAGCCCGTACCGGTCGGTTCGAACCAGTCCGGCCTATAACCGATATGCTGGAGTAGTAGAAATCGGTACAGAACGGTTCTGTGCCGGAGACGAAGAAGACGAAGAGGAGAGAGAGCGCGGGGAAGAGAGGGAGGGAGGAGACCCGTTGCTGCCATTGGAGAGCCGCAGAGGGGCGGTGGAGGCCGGGGGGCGGGGGCGGGGGAGCCTGCGGGGGCGCGGCGGAAGAAATAGGGGATGTGGCCACGGCTTTTAAATTTGGAAATTTTAAGAAAAATCGACACTCGATTTGCCGATTTCACTTAAATTTCCTCCTCGGCATCGGCCTCCGCTGCGCCCCCGCGGGCTCCCCCTCCTCCCTGCGAGCTCCACCGCCCCCCCGGCCTCCGCCACCCCTCCGTGGCTCTCTGATGGTGGCGACGGGTCTCCTCTCTCCCTCTCTTCCCTGCGCTCTCTCTCCTCTTCTTCTTCCTCGGCTTCGGCGGAAAAGAGCTGACCGGTTCGTACCGGCTAGTTCCGGAACGAACCGGAACCGTACCGGTCCGGTAGGCAACCGGTATGCTTATCGGACCCGGTATGGCAAACCTTGGTATCAGCATGGTACTGGTATGGAGTTTGGCACTGAGATTGCGAATCTTGCTCTTAATATATTCCACAGCCATGTTAATTTGCTTCTAATGCCACACGTTTTTCAATGGTGGAATTATCAAGCTTGTACGTCACCAAAATGAACTTGTTGTCTACCACAACTAAAAATTCAATTGGGGAACTTCCTAATTCACTTTATCTCCATTTTACTCTCTTTTATGCTGCTAGTGTCTTAAATGTATTGGATAACTAAGGAAACCAGGTACCGAACTTTCCAGTTATATTAGCATTATAGAACTCTATCTTAAGTTTATGGCTTATTGTCTCACTCTCATATGTCAATAAATTATGGTTTGCTACCTTCTCCTTTCATAGCCTCTATTTTGCTATCCATTGTTTGCAAAATCTGTTGGTTTCTCCCCTAAGACTCCAAAAAAAGCACTAGTGTGGTTGTTTCTTTGGTACCACATGCTGCTTTTTTTCTGCCCTAAGAAGTTCTAATCAGTATATGATTTATTCTCAAAGCAGGATCAACACATGATTGCCCTAGGATTTTGAAATCAGCATTTGTTGCTCTTACATATTTTTGACTATTCCTCTTGGGCATGAAATAGTATATAAGTGATATTATTGTTTTTATTTGGAAAAATATAGATTTTATCTCCCTAAAAATTCTTCACAAATTCAAGATTTATATCAAACTTTTCCAAAATATACTGCATTTTGTCCATATGCCTTGTTTTTGCCTCCAACTCTAATAGCTTGCCCCCAACAATCGTTTGTAGATCGCTGCTTGCATAATTGATGTTCTTGAGGTTCTCTTCAAAACATGGAAGCTAATCATCACATTTAGCTTGGGTCATCATTGAAGCGTTGCAGATCTGAAGCCTTGATTTAGGATCTTGGATGCTTAAATACCACTTTATGCACTATGTTTTTCTTTTCAAACTCTAAATCTAAAATTAAATTTCAAAGTTGTACAATTGGATATAATTGAAGCCAAGGACTCTAGTCGCGGTGAGATATCCTGCAGGACACTGGGATGGGGTACCATCCTGACTGTGGAGACAAAACCATCCTGCCATTGTCTTAGCATCCCAATCAGTACATCTTGGGGCATCCCCTATCTCAAGTATTAGGATGGGCCGGGATGGTGGCGCATCTCCTTCCATGGAAAAACTGCAACAACCCCATCCCATAGGATTTAAAACCTTGATTGAAGCACCTGCAGGTATGAACTTCTAAAACAGGTACCACCCTAAGTGGAATTTCTCAGCTGCTATGCACTCTAACAATGCTCCTTCATTTAAAAAGATCCATAGTCCTAATCATGCTTTGAAGGTTGACATTTTTCAATAGGCTCTATTCCTTCTTATTGTTTTTATTTATTAAAAAGTGATATTTTAACTCATTACATTTCTTTTTAACTTGATGCAAGGTGAAAATGTGCCATACACTGCAACGCAAGTGCCTGCAACGATTAGAACAGAAGATCATGCCATTGCTCTAAGTTTCCATTCTTTCAATCTAAACATCAACTTAGATGTGACAGAATGTTCAGACCTCACTCAACCAATAATACAATTCGAAACATAGCTTGCCATTTCCTTGTAGAAAGAGGAATAAGACTTCAAAAGGAAAAAAGCAACATGCCTCATGAAATAGCCATGTTCTGTTGCAATCTCAAGCTTCTTGCATGGAGAAAATTACTTTTCCGATCTATCCATTCCCTTGCCATCAGCAGTCAAAGCTACATTACTCCTATCTGAAAAAAGGGTGTTGTTGATGATCTAATAACTTCAGCATTTGCTGTCTTGTTAATGGATGTCTAGTTTGTCACTGCTATCGTATCTGAACAATATATGCCAATTCTTCGGCTTATTGTAAGTTGAAACTTCAAGCAAGAGCATTCACATTGCATTTCCTGAAATTGGGGTTGAGTGCCACCATCTTGAACCAAATGTTAAACAAATAGCTGAACATCATCCTGTGAAATGGTTACTGCAAGTACTCTTCATGCTTGCAATAAGTACCTGGACCTTTAGGCCACATTCTAGGTGCTAGCATACCTATGTTGCTTTCTATTTCACCACTGCCGGAGCTGCTCCAGTTCCAACCTCTGCCTCAGCTCAGAGGCCAAAACTCAAGGTTTGGGTCAAATGCTGCTACTTTGTAATGGGACTGTAAGAATGGCACCAACTATAGGTTACCTCCATGGGCCTCCTGATGACAACATTTTCCCCACAATAGCAGTGATGGAAAGATGTAGTCAAAGGACCACAAGGAGCAGCCATGCACATCTCCTTGGCCAGTCCTTGCTAGTTAAAGAAAAGTCAGCATAAACAAGTTTTTTCTGCCTTTTTCAGGCGATTAGTTAGGCAATTTTTGTTTTCTTTAGCTATAAGATTTCTATATTGCGATAGGATTTACTTTGCTGGCTTTTAGAGACTGTTTTGGAAGTTTCTTCTTGCATTAATTTGGGCTGCAATTAGGCGCCAGATAGGTGTTAATCTAGGAAGCATGGATACAGACAAGATGCAGATATGACACAATATGTTGAAATTGTAGGATATGATATGGCTAGGATACGATCTTAAATTGACGCTTAAGAGTCAAACTTTGGATGGCCAAGAAATCATCTTAAAATTAAAAGGATATGATTGATTTCTTTCTGTTTTAGGAGTCCTAACAGGATTCAAAGAGAGGGATGCAGCCAACATTAGCTGGGTGGGCCTTGCCACTATTCTTTTTGCTTTTTTAATTATTTCTAGTTTAGGAGTCCTAGTGATGTAAGAAAAGGTGTCCAGCTGAGGCTGTAAAATATATTTGTATGCAGGTCTGGGAATATCGTTGGTTGGTCATTCCTTGGCCTTATGAGTCTAATCGGGTGTACGTGCCTAGTTTTGGGTTTTCTAAGCGAAAATAGATCGCATGCTTTCAGACTGCATCCTGACCTTTTGCCTATCTTTTCATTCCCTTTTATGAGCTGCTGTTTGCTTTTTTGGGGGGCTTCCCAGACAGGAGGATATGGCTGCTTTCATGGTCTCAATCAAGCATCCATTTTTCCATGGCAGTCTTTTGGATTCTTTGGGCACCAACCATAGTGGTATGTTTATGTGATTACTATATACTTATTACCATGTTATATGGAATTTTCATGCGCTATTTTATTTTTCATTTTAAATTTTGTAAAAGATATATGCTGCATTTTTGAGACTAGTGATCTGATATATATACATTTTTTTTGGAATGTTGTACTGTTGGGTTGAAAGCAAGCATCACTTTTATGTTCCATGTTTCAACTTACTAAAATCTTAGCTCAGGACATGCCAATTTTGTATCTCAGACTCTTATTTGTGAAGTCGTATACCTTGTTTCTATTAACAATGTGAACTTTGTAGATATTAGATTATAGTGCCTTTTTTCCTTTTTTTAGTTAATGTAGTTCTTTTAACATCGTTCACAAAAAAATGCCATGTTCAGGGCTTCTGTGATTTTTTGCTTTTGGTTATCCATATTATATTTCATTT
Organism: Phoenix dactylifera; assembly: GCF_051530095.1. Lineage (NCBI taxonomy): Eukaryota > Viridiplantae > Streptophyta > Magnoliopsida > Arecales > Arecaceae > Phoenix > Phoenix dactylifera. Next base: position 22,709,289 of record NC_143199.1, on the reverse strand, counting down.
TAGATGATCATTCTTGTGGGTTGAATGAATTGTGGAACAAAAAAGAAATGAAGTTCTACATTGTGAGGCCACCATGAGAAGGTAACTCATCGATTTGTAAAGCATGCAACAATATGCTACGATGTTTAGGCTCAACACAACCAGACTGCATTCCATCATGATTTTACAAAACAATGTGAATATCAAAGGGGCTTTATGTCAGGTAGCTATCCTACACATCTGATTGTTGAGCTATATTTTAGGACTTCATGCATTTTCTATATGGCTTTGATATAGCTTGGAGATCTCCAAAGGCTCATCAGAGCTAGCAATTATTGTAACGGAAAACTATCTTTGTAAACTCAGCCAACAAGAGTTTTCTCAACAATTTATGAATTTCAAGGATTTAGTTCCCTTGAAAAAAACTGTTGCGAGGATTTGATTTGCTTGATCTAAATATCTTATTGCTTATTTCCTAAGTTTTTATACACTCAGTGACATGGGAAAGTGGGGACTCAAACTGGAACATACTTTGATGGACCTTAATTATTAGCTGGGTGGTTATCGTAAACCTGTTTGCAATTTGCTGTTTGAAATGTTGATTCAACACTTCTTTGCATTATGACGTTGGGCATAATTAATTGTACAGCTATTAGCTGAAGAGCAAAAACAAAATAATAGGTTATGGCCTAGTCTAATGCAGAGTCAATTGCATGCTTGTGTTAGGATAAAGATTCTAAAATAGGACATTCAAATGCAAGGTGAAGAATTTGTTAACTGAGGTTTCAACCAACATTGTTCATAATCTTTGCAAGTGCATTCTAACATCTTTCTAGAGTACTAGAATGATCCTTTTGGATTCTATGCATATCGAGAAGTTTTATTGTAAGACCCAGCTCTTCTTCACGTCCCAGATCAAGGAGAGAAGAAGTCGTATAGAAGAGAAAGGAAGAGATCTTAATATTTAAATAGACTTCAAAAGGAAAGAAAACGAGGTAACAAGCTCTACTTCCTGGGTGAGAGCAACCCGATGCATGCGAATAGAAAATACTCTACTTCGGGTGAGAGTAACCCCAATGAAAGCTAATAGACAAGAGATAATACCACACCCCCCCAGCTATCCTCTCACGCCCTCATTTATTTCCCATGGGTGACCTCTTGATAACTGACGTGCGGAAAAGCCGGATGTCATTTCGGAAGACTGTTTCTCACTTCTGATGTTGTAGCCTCGTGCATGGCTTTCGTTCCCTCCCTCTCCTTCACACCCGAACTGCAAGTGGCTGACTTCTTCTCTTCCTTTACCAGACTCCTTGCGACTTCGGCGTCTTCGTGGGGAACGTGATCGATGGTCGCGAGATAACGTGGGTTCGGCCTCCGAACTCGTCGAGGTCTGCTGATCCCATCATCCCTTCCCCCTTCAGCCAAAGCCTTGTCCTCGAGGTTGGCTCTTGGGTATTGTTGCTTCAATTGATTATATTCTTCCCAGGTAGCGTCCTCCTCTGGCAACGATCGCCATTGAACGAGAACTTCTTCGATGATCTTCCCTCCCCTTTTGACCCATTGATAGTCCCTGATGGTGGCTGGTTCCAGTGCGAATTGTCCGTCCTCTTGGATGAGTGGTGGCCCTGAACAAGGAACTTGTCCCTCTCCTAGCTTCCGTTTGAGAAGCGATATATGAAATACCGGGTGAACCCTTGCATCCTCTGGTAACGCTACCTATAAGCGACTGGTATGACGCACTGAATAATGCGATAGGGTCCGAAGTATTTCTAAGCAAGCTTCTGGTGCACTCGCCGGAAGATCATCTGTTGCCGATATGGTGGAAGCTTTAAAAACACCCACTCCCCTACTGCAAAAGTGACTTCCCTTCTATTCTTGTCTGCCTGTTGCTTCATTCGTCCTTGCGCCTTCTCCAAGTTGTCTTTTAACTCCATCAGTTGGTCACAGGCAGCCAAAGTTCTATTGACTTCATCCACCGCCGTGAGCCCTTCCATGTAGCGGACGATTGTTGGTGGGGCTCGTCCATACAATGCCTGAAAAGATGTCATTCTGGCAGTGGAATGGAAAGTGGTGTTATGCCAGTACTCCGCCCATGCCAAGTTCCGCTCCCACGTCTTCGGAAACTGCCTGCACAAACACCTGAGGTATTGTTCGACACATCTGTTAACCACCTCGGTTTGGCCATTGGATTGAGGGTGGTATGCAGAGCTCATGTGGAGAGTGGTGCCTTGAAGCTTGAAGAATTCACACCAAAAATGACTTACGAATATCGGGTCTCGGTCGCTAACAATCGACCTTGGCATCCCATGCAATTGGGCCACTTGGTTGACGAAGAGTGCTGCCACTTCCCTTGCAGTGTATGGATGGGATATGGCCAAGAAGTGGGCATATTTGGTGAGCCGGTCAACGATGACCAAGATGACGTTCTTCCCTCTAGACCACGGTAATTGTGGAGTGATTGATTAAAACCCTATTTGATTTTGATGAGCTCAAAGCATTTGAGTATATCTCTTGTTTACTAATGAATTCAATTAAGTGTTTCAGTGAAAATCTTGTCTAAGTGTCTCTAGACTTGGTTCATAATATTTTGGATAAGTTAAGAAGTCAGCTTGAACCAAAGTCTGAGACTCGAGTCGACTCCAGAGTATCACGAGTCGACTCCAAGCGTATCAAGTTCACTGGCACGAGCTCGAGTCGACTCCGGATCAGTACGAGTCGACTCCGACTGAGAACAGACAGACGAACAGAAAGCATCAACTCAAAACCTGTCAGCGAGTCGACTCCTGAAGTGCGCGAGTCGACTCCGATGTTCACCGAGTCGACTCCAGGGTAGTATGAGTGGACTCCTAGGAGTCACAGGCAGAAAAGTCAGAGAGCAGTTTTCGGGTCTGAGATTCGAGTCGACTCCAGTGGAACGCGAGTCGACTCCGATGGTTGGCAAGTCGACTCCAAAGAAAGTGAGAGTCGACTCTCAGAGGAACACAAGGAAAAAGTCAGAGAACGTTTTTCGGACTCTGAGATTCGAGTCGACTCCCGCAATACGCGAGTCGACTCCTAGACACCGCGACCCCAAAGAAGACAGAAGACCAATCTGCTGTGTCTGAGAGCCGAGTCGACTCCTAGAAAGCTCGAGTCGACTCCAAGGCAGCGGTACACCAAAAGGGCAGAAGACTTAGTTTCGGAAACTGAGAGCCGAGTCGACTCCGGGGAAGTTCGAGTCGACTCCAAGACTGGACGAGCCAAAAGACAGAAGATCGGGAGTTCGGGCTCTGAGCGCCGAGTCGACTCCTAGGACAGTCGAGTCGACTCGAGTTGGCCAAGTTGAAAATTGGCTCCGTGGACTTCATGGGATGAGCCGACTCCGAAAATGCCAAGTCAGCTCCAGAAGTTGGCGAGTCGACTCCGGGTCAAGACGAGTCGACTCCCAGTCGAAGAGGCTACTTTAATTCAAATCCGAAACAGTTGCCGAGTCGACTCCAGAAAAACATGAGTCGACTCCCGCTACAGCCGAGTCGACTCCTGATCGCGCGAGTCGACTCCAACCCACCAACGGACATATTGTCAGGCTGTGCAGAGTGTGCAGAACGGGCAGAAAAAGGTCTCTAACGGCTAGTTTCCGTGGGGGTTGGTTTAAATAGCCACAGAGGACTGTAGCAAAGTAGAGAACAACTATTCCACTCAAAGTAATCAAGCATTCAATCTCTGCAACCTGTTCTTCAACGAAAAGAGGGAAGAGCGGCATTAACTCCATCCAACTTCCTCTTCCCAGCAATTAAAGAAGCCTCCTCCTGCATTCAAGTCGACCACACATTCAAGAGGAGACCCGAAGTTCGAGAAGCCCCACTCAACTCCAACTCAAACGTGTTTGAGGGCTTCTAACTTTTCTTCTGTTTATATTGTTATTTATCTGCTTTTTGAGAAGCTGTGTTTTCTGTTTGTACCTTTTATTTTCACCTGGTCTTTACTTGGTTCAATCGGGGGATTGAATCAAGGGTATTGAGGTTGGTTGGTGAGCCGAGTGTAAAACCAACGTGTGTAAGGGTTCGATTGTGATCCCGGGAAAACAATCGGGGCGGTTCTAGTCGGTGAGCCAGGAAAAACCGACCGAGTTCGTTGTGAGCTCGTAAAACAACAAGTTTGGTTGTGAGCTTGGAAAACAACCGGCTGTAATCCAAGGGGTTATAGTGAATTCCCAAGTGAGACTTGGGGAGTGGACGTAGGAGCAAGGGTTAGCTCCGAACCACTATAAAACTTGGTGTTTGTGATTGATTGTCTCTCTTTCTCTTACTCTCATATCACTTACAGCACATAGCAATTAATTAAACAACTTGCAATAGTTTTAATTAGTCATCCACAACGTTTTAAATAGCTAAATTATTTTAAAACCCAATTCACCCCCCCTCTTGGGTTGTCTATCTGGGCAACAAGTGGTATCAGAGCCTAAACTCTTCCACCCAAGAGTAAAAGATCGAAATGACAACCCCATTTGGATCTTCCCACATTGAGGGTCAGTCCACCCAAAGACCCCCATTCTTTAATGGATCCGACTACTCATATTGGAAGGCTAAGATGAGAATATTCACCAAGCCCAAGACTATGAGATGTGGACCATTGTAGTAAATGGGCCATACATCCCATACATATATGTAGAGAGTGTCACGGTACCCAAACTAGAAAAGGATTGGGATGAACATGACATGAGAAAGGCACAACTAAATTCTAAAGCTATGAATGTGCTTTATTGTGCCTTAGATAGAAATGAATTCAATAGGGTCTCTACTTGCAATTCTGCAAAAGAGATTTGGGACAGACTTGAAGTGACCCATGAGGGCACGAATCAAGTCAAAGAATCCAAAATAAATATATTGGTTCATAAGTATGAATTATTTAAAATGGATTCTAATGAAACAATCACATGCATGTTCACTAGGTTTACTGACATTGTCAATGGCCTAAAAAGCCTTGGCAAGAACTATACTAACAGTGAGCTTGTCAGAAAAATTCTTCGCTGTCTACCAAGGTCATGGGAAGCCAAGGTGACGGCAATCCAAGAAGCTAAAGACTTGAACAAGCTTCCACTTGAAGAGCTCCTTGGATCCCTAATGACTCACGAGCTCACAATGAAGCAGCACAGCGAAGAAGAGTCCTCCCATAAGAAAAAGGTAATAGCTCTTAAATCGACATCATCTAATAAAGACTTGTCTTGCAGCAGTAGTAGTGAAGAAGAAGAGCTTGAGGGAGATGATGGTGAGGCTCTTCTTATGCGCAAATTCAGAAAATTCATCAACCACAAGAAGTCCTATCATCAAAGGAGAGGCCCCTCAAATTCCTACCGCAAGGACAAAGGTAAGGAAAGGGAAAATGAGGGAATTGGGTGTTACGAGTGCAAGAAGCCGGGTCACATAAGAGCTGAGTGCCCTTTACTGAAGAATGGGAGCAAGTACAAGAAGAAGAAGGCTCTTGTCACAACACTATCCGACTCTGACTCATCATCCTCTTCATCGGATGAGGAACAAGAGGAAAAGGCCAATTTCTGCTTCATGGCCAATGAAAATGAGGTAACGTCCGAATCGCCTTTAGATTTTACTTTTGATGAGCTTTATGATGCTTTTAATGAACTAATGATTGAATATAAGGCTATAAATGCTAAAAACAAAGAACTAAAAGTAATTAACCAAACTTATATCCGTAAGTATGATTCATTAGTTAAAGATAAAGATGTTCTTATCAAAGAAAATTTAGAACTTAAGACAAGCAATCAACTCTTAACTCAAAAGACTAATACCTTGAGTAAAGATAATGAAAAATTAACTAAGGAAATTTCAGAATTTAAAAACAATAAACAAAACTTAAACGAGAATCTCATAAAAGATTTAAACATTCTAAAAACCGAAAAATAAACTCTAACTAAAGAACTTGAAAAGTACAAACCTTTGGTAGAAAAGTTTACATATAGTTCTGAAAAATTGAACATGATACTAAATAGTCAACGAGCAGTATTTAATAGAGCGGGTTTAGGGTATAAACCAAAAAATAAACAAAAACTTCTTAGTAACTTCTTTGTTAAAGCTGGAGAAAGCAAAACTAAGAAAGTAATCTGCTTTTGTTGTGGAACTGTAGGACATAAGGCAAATGTATGTGACTATAGGAAGGGAAAAACTAAAAGAAAAATTAAAAGGGTATGGGTTCCAAAAGGAACCAATATGACTAACCATGAAGGACCCAAGAAAACTTGGTGTACCTAAGATTATATGATCTGCTTGTGTAGGAGTGTCTTGCAGCCAAGGTCAACAAAAATTGCTGGTACTTGGATAGTGGCTGCTCAAGACACATGACGGGTGACAAGGATCAATTTTTCACCCTTGAAGCTAAGAAGGGAGGTGCTGTGACTTTTGGAGACAACAACCAAGGTCACATCATTGGTATTGGTAAAGTTCAAATTATCCCTTCTACTTTTATTGATAATGTTAGATATGTTGATGGTCTTAAGCATAACCTATTAAGCATTAGTCAATTATGTGATAAAGAGTATGATGTTATATTTAAACCATCACTATGCATTATAACAAACCCAAATGACAATAGTTTAGTTTTTAAAGGAATTAGACGTGGGAATGTGTATGTTGTAGACTTTGAAGATCTTGCCAAACATAACCAATGTTTAGTTGTTAATGAAACTAAGGATAATGATGCTAGTTGGTTATGGCACCGTAAGTTAGGTCATGCAAGCATGGACACAATAACTAAACTAGTTAAAAGAGATTCCGTGATAGGTTTGCCAAAATTAAAATTTGAAAAGAATAAAATATGTGAAGCATGTCAATTTGGCAAACAATCTAGAAACTCATTTAAATCCATAAAATGTGTCTCTACCTCTAGACCTCTAGAATTATTACACATGGACCTATTCGGACCAACTAGAACAACAAGCCTAGGTGGAAATAAATATGGTCTAGTTATTGTAGATGATTATTCTAGGTACACATGGGTCATGTTCCTAGCACATAAGGATCAAGCATTTTCTGTTTTTAAGAAATTCCATAAAGAAGTAACCAATGCTAGAGATACCTCAGTAATAGCTATTAGAAGTGACCATGGTACCGAATTCGAAAATCAGTCATTTGATGAGTTTTGTAGTAAAAAGGGGATAACCCATAATTTTTCTGCACCTAGGACACCACAACAAAATGGAGTTGTGGAAAGGAAAAATAGAACTCTAGAGGAAATGGCTAGAACTATGTTATGTGAAAGTAACCTCCCTAAGTACTTTTGGAGAGAAGCCATTAATACTTCTTGTCATATATTAAATAGAGTTTTATTAAGACCCATTATAAAGAAAACACCTTATGAACTTTGGAAAAACAGAAAACCAAAAGTTAATTACTTTCATGTTTTTGGATGTAGGTGTTTTGTTCATAATAATGGGAAAGATAATCTAGGTAAATTTGACTCTAAATCTGATGAGGGCATATTCTTAGGTTACTCCACAACTAGTAAAGCCTATAGAGTCTTTAATAAAAGAACCCTAGTTATAGAAGAATCCATACATGTTGTGTTTGATGATTCTAGTGATTTTTCCTCTAGTAAGAAAGGTAATTTTGATGATGATGCTGAAATTCTTGAAGAAAAGATAAATGAGATGACATTACAAGATGACAATCAAAAATTGATTGAAGATGCATCATCAAGCCAAGAGGCTATTGTGGATCATGGGCTAACTAAAGCTTGGAGGTATGCTCACGGGCATCCTAAGGAACTAATTCTAGATGATCCATCTCAACCGGTTAGGACTAGAGCATCCCTTAGAAATTTAAATAACCATCTAGCTTTTGTCTCACACTTTGAGCCCAAACACATAGAAGAAGCCGAAAATGATGTAAATTGGATAAATGCAATGCAAGAAGAATTAAACCAATTTACTAGAAACAAAGTATGGAATCTAGTTGAGAGACCTTCTGAATATCCAATTATAGGTACAAAATGGATTTATAAAAATAAACTAGATGAAAATGGAATTGTAATAAGGAATAAGGCTAGACTAGTAGCAAAGGGTTATAATCAAGAAGAAGGTATAGATTTTGATGAAACCTTTGCTCCCGTAGCTAGACTTGAGGCTATTAGATTATTATTAGCATTTGCATGCTCTAAGGACTTCAAGTTATTTCAAATGGATGTAAAAAGTGCATTTTTAAATGGGTATATTAATGAGGAGGTATATGTAGAACAACCTCCTGGTTTTGAAAATCATCAATACCCTAATCATGTTTATAAATTGAACAAAGCACTTTATGGTTTGAAACAAGCACCTAGAGCATGGTATGAGAGGCTTAGCAAATTCCTACTAGAACATGAGTTCTCTAGGGGTAATGTAGATACAACACTATTTCTGAAAAAGAAAAACCAAGATATGCTACTAGTACAGATTTATGTTGATGATATCATTTTCGGTGCTACTAACAATCGCCTCTGTGAAGAATTTGCTGATTTGATGCAGAGTGAATTTGAGATGAGCATGATGGGAGAGCTGAATTACTTCCTCGGGCTTCAAATCAAACAGTCTGAAGGAGGCATCTTCATCAATCAAGCCAAATACATCGAGGAGATGCTCAAGAAGTTTGATATGGAGGGAAACAAATCAATCAGCACCCCCATGAGCTCATCATGCAAATTAGACCAAGATGAATCAGGTAAATCTGTAGATCAGAAACTGTATAGAGGTATGATAGGATCTTTATTGTATCTTACTGCAAGTAGACCTGATATTATGTTTAGTGTTTGCATGTGTGCTAGATATCAGGCTAATCCTAAGGAATCACATCTAATTGCAGTAAAGAGAATCTTTAAATACCTAATAGGAACAAAGAACATAGGGTTATGGTATTCTAAAGAATCTAGCCTAAACCTAATAGGATACACAGATTCAGACTTCGCTGGATGTAAGCTTGATAGAAAAAGTACCAGCGGGTCTTGTCAATTTCTAGAAGAAAACCTAATCTCATGGTTTAGCAAGAAACAAAACTCGGTTGCATTATCTACTGCTGAAGCTGAATATGTTGCAGCCGGGAGTTGTTGTGCTCAAATCTTGGGGATCAAACAACAATTAGAATATTATGGCATTAAACAAGATAAAATACCTATTAACTGTGATAATACAAGTGCCATTAATCTAACTAAAAATCCAATTCAGCATTCAAGAACTAAACACGTTGAGATAAGACATCACTTCATAAGAGATCATGTACTGAATGGTGATGTGACACTACAATTTGTTTGTACTGATGATCAATTAGCAGACATTTTTACAAAACCCCTAAGTGAAGAGAGGTTTAGTGTGCTTAGGAGGGGATTAGGAGTGATTGATCCATCCTAGTGGTAGTTTTCACTAGATTCGTTGATTTTGATGATTAGATTGTGGTTAAAATAGAGTTTCTTTTCAATGATCATCAAATCAGATCATAATTTAGCGATTTTTCCTCATTCGGCACGAACATAACATGATTTTTAGGTGCGTGCCAAAGTTAGAGACGACTCGAGTAAGTTTCAGAGTCGGCTCCTGAGGGGGAGTCGACTTGCGCATTTGCGGGAGTCGACTCGAGATTGATGGCAGCAGAGGGGGAGTCGACTCGCGCATATTCTGGAGTCGACTCGAGGTCGAGTCGACTCGCGACTCAGTGGAGTCGACTCGCAGTCGGGATCCGACTTTTTAACCCTAACTTTGTCGTTTCGAAAACACTTCTATTCTCCGCCGCCACTGTTCACAAGCCCTAGAGCCGACTCCTAGGTCGTCCCCGGTCGTCCCCAAGCCTTTTCCGTCAACCTTTCACCGTCCCTTAGGGTTTTCCTCCCAATCTAGGTCCTTATGCCGCGTAAAACCGTAGTCCGGAAGAGGTCCCGACCCGAGGCCGGTCCCGAGAGGCGCTCCAAGGCTCGGCACGATCCCGCGAGGCAACAACCTCCGGCTCGTTCCCCGCCGAGGGCGGTTCCCGCGAGGCCGTGCGCCGGAAAGGCCGTCACCACCGGGAGATATGTCGATTTCGACTATCTCTCCCGGGAGGGTTTCACCATAGGTGGGAGATTGCGTGTCCAGGGCTTAGAGTATTTCCTCACATTAGATCTCCCAACTTACCCTGGATTAGTTAGAGAGTTTTACGGTACCGTCCATCGGAGAGATGGGGGTATCGAGGGCACGGTAGCCGGTGTCCCTCTGTTCATTACGGAGGATCTTATTGCCCACATCCTCCACCTTCCACAAGTAGGGGTGGCTCCCACACACCCCGAGGACAGGGTTGAGGCCCTTACGGCCATTCTAGGGCATCCACCCCAGTCACCCTTAGACGAGGTATCCGCTAGCTCACTTCCGATTGAGGTGCGGATCCTCCTGAGTATATTGTCTAGGTCCATCTTCCCTAAGACCGGGAGATTTGATTTTGTATCTGAGAGAGACCTAGCTCTCATGTTCTACATGCTTCAGGACACCCCAATCAACTTTTCCAAACTCATTTATCGATACCTGTGTGAGCCACTAGACAGACCTAGGCTCACCCTACCCTACGGTATGGTATTCACTCTGTTGTTTAGGGAGTACGAGATTCCTATCCCTGAGGGGGAACCCTTTCGCGCATTGCGATGGACTGATCGTATGCGTCCGGGGACCCTACACAGGATGGGGTTTCGGAAGATAGAGGGGACATGGGTTAGGAAGTCCTCCATCACCACACAGACCACCAGACACTCCCCTAGTCCTGAGCCAGATTCTGACTATCCTGACTTACCGGACTTTCCATCCACTTCTGCTCCTACCACCTCCGCCGGACCCTCCTCCTCGGCTCCACCACCCATGAAGGTCCGCATCGCTCCTGAGCAGCTCCGGGAGCTGCGGCAGGAGATAGTCCGAGATCTGCGGGATGATCTGCTTCGGGAGCTCCGAGGTTCAGTGCCTGCTCCCTCTCCCGCTCCATCTTCAGCGTTGGTCCCTTCCCTGACGGCCGTGACTGACATGACGGCTCATGTGCGGGAAGAGATCTACAACATGAGGACTTTGCTCCAGGCCCAGTTCCATAGCATGAGTGAGGTCACGAGCACCACTCGACAGATGCGGGATGACATAGGACGTCACATGCACACCACTACCGAGGGGGCCGAGCGCTTGTCGAATGTGCTCATCGACAAGCTGGACGCACTTCAGACGTCGGTGACTGAGCTCTCCACTACACATAGCAGAGCCACTTCGTCGATTATCACTCAGCTCGGGCATGTTACAAATGCAGTCACCCTCCTCATGGAGCAGAGCAGATTGAGAGGAGGAGCCACATCCTCGAGAGGAGCCACATCCTCGAGAGGAGGAGATACATCCTCGAGAGGAGGAGCTACATCCTCGAGGAGACCATAGCTGCTTTTTGTGTTTTGTTTTGACATGTATTGTTTTTGCTTTACTTATTGTATTCTCAAATGTATTTACATACAAATCAATACAATGAGTAGCCATATCTTCTTCAATTCTGTGCCATTTGATCTATGATTGATTGTGTGTGCTTACCTCCTTTTTGATACGATGACAAAAAGGGGGAGAAATATGTATAAAATATGTAAAAGGAATCAATGAAAATCAATAAAAAAAAAGAAAAACTTTTAAAACACACAAAAATTTGTTCTAAGTGGATTTGGTACCTCGAGGCTCATTATCTCTCTTTTGGGGCTCCTAATGGAGTAATCTCCAGAATCTATTCAAGGGATATTCGGAGATTAGCTGAATCCTACTCAAGAACAAATTGACAGATTTTTCCTCTAAAAACCAAAAATTTAAAAGTCAAAAATTCTTAGAATCAAAACAAAGTAGATTGCATATGTTGAGGGGGAGAATCTGAATTTTAAGCAAGCTAAATCATTAAAGATATATAAGCCAAACAATTGATTGCATGATATGAAGGCTTATATAATTCCAAATGAAAGGGGGAGCTTTAACTCCGAAATTTATTGTTCACACCTTTCAAACTTGGATAAATTAAATTACCAGACATCTGAATTCATTTATGGATTTTACTTCCTTGTTTATAGAGCAATTCACTTTACATATACTCAATGTTTTGTCATCATCAAAAAGGGGGAGATTGTGGAGTGATTGATTAAAACCCTATTTGATTTTGATGAGCTCAAAGTATTTGAGTATATCTCTTGTTTACTAATGAATTCAATTAAGTGTTTCAGTGAAAATCTTGTCTAAGTGTCTCTAGACTTGGTTCATAATATTTTGGATAAGTTAAGAAGTCAGCTTGAACCAAAGTCTGAGACTCGAGTCGACTCCAGAGTATCACGAGTCGACTCCAAGCGTATCAAGTTCACTGGCACGAGCTCGAGTCGACTCCGGATCAGTACGAGTCGACTCCGACTGAGAACAGACAGACGAACAGAAAGCATCAACTCAAAACCTGTCAGCGAGTCGACTCCTGAAGTGCGCGAGTCGACTCCGATGTTCACCGAGTCGACTCCAGGGTAGTATGAGTGGACTCCTAGGAGTCACAGGCAGAAAAGTCAGAGAGCAGTTTTCGGGTCTGAGATTCGAGTCGACTCCAGTGGAACGCGAGTCGACTCCGATGGTTGGCAAGTCGACTCCAAAGAAAGTGAGAGTCGACTCTCAGAGGAACACAAGGAAAAAGTCAGAGAACGTTTTTCGGACTCTGAGATTCGAGTCGACTCCCGCAATACGCGAGTCGACTCCTAGACACCGCGACCCCAAAGAAGACAGAAGACCAATCTGCTGTGTCTGAGAGCCGAGTCGACTCCTAGAAAGCTCGAGTCGACTCCAAGGCAGCAGTACACCAAAAGGACAGAAGACTTAGTTTCGGAAACTGAGAGCCGAGTCGACTCCGGGGAAGTTCGAGTCGACTCCAAGACTGGACGAGCCAAAAGACAGAAGATCGGGAGTTCGGGCTCTGAGCGCCGAGTCGACTCCCAGGACAGTCGAGTCGACTCGAGTTGGCCAAGTTGAAAATTGGCTCCGTGGACTTCATGGGATGAGCCGACTCCGAAAATGCCAAGTCAGCTCCAGAAGTTGGCGAGTCGACTCCGGGTCAAGACGAGTCGACTCCCAGTCGAAGAGGCTACTTTAATTCAAATCCGAAACAGTTGCCGAGTCGACTCCAGAAAAACATGAGTCGACTCCCGCTACAGCCGAGTCGACTCCTGATCGCGCGAGTCGACTCCAACCCACCAACGGACATATTGTCAGGCTGTGCAGAGTGTGCAGAACGGGCAGAAAAAGGTCTCTAACGGCTAGTTTCCGTGGGGGTTGGTTTAAATAGCCACAGAGGACTGTAGCAAAGTAGAGAACAACTATTCCACTCAAAGTAATCAAGCATTCAATCTCTGCAACCTGTTCTTCAACGAAAAGAGGGAAGAGCGGCATTAACTTCATCCAACTTCCTCTTCCCAGCAATTAAAGAAGCCTCCTCCTGCATTCAAGTCGACCACACATTCAAGAGGAGACCCGAAGTTCGAGAAGCCCCACTCAACTCCAACTCAAACGTGTTTGAGGGCTTCTAACTTTTCTTCTGTTTATATTGTTATTTATCTGCTTTTTGAGAAGCTGTGTTTTCTGTTTGTACCTTTTATTTTCACCTGGTCTTTACTTGGTTCAATTGGGGGATTGAATCAAGGGTATTGAGGTTGGTTGGTGAGCCGAGTGTAAAACCAACGTGTGTAAGGGTTCGATTGTGATCCCGGAAAAACAATCGGGGCGGTTCTAGTCGATGAGCCAGGGAAAACCGACCGAGTTCGTTGTGAGCTCGTAAAACAACAAGTTTGGTTGTGAGCTTGGAAAACAACCGGCTGTAATCCAAGGGGTTATAGTGAATTCCCAAGTGAGACTTGGGGAGTGGACGTAGGAGCAAGGGTTAGCTCCGAACCACTATAAAACTTGGTGTTTGTGATTGATTGTCTCTCTTTCTCTTACTCTCATATCACTTACAGCACATAGCAATTAATTAAACAACTTGCAATAGTTTTAATTAGTCATCCACAACGTTTTAAATAGCTAAATTATTTTAAAACCCAATTCACCCCCCCCTCTTGGGTTGTCTATCTGGGCAAAAGTAATCCTTCGATGAAATCCATGGAGATGTCCTCCCACACCTGGGTTGGCACCGGCAAAGGTTGGAGTAGCTCGGCCGGAACTTGAGTTTCATATTTATGCTGTTGGCAGACCATGCACTCGGCTACAAATTTTTGGATATCTTTCTTCATCGACTCCCAATGGAAGGCCTGAGAAATCCGTTTGTAGGTCCTTAGCGTTCTTGAGTGTCCTCCAATTTTTGTATTATGGAATTCCTCCATTAACTTCACACCCAACGGTGAACTGGGAGGAATCAAGACCCGATCGTTATAATATAAAATTCCCCTTCTGAACTGATAGTTCTTCATGTAGTCGCGTGTAGCTTCGAGTTGTTGAATTTTTTGCTGCAGATAGGGATCTTCCTGATTAGCAGCCCTTATCTCCTCCCAGATGTTGAATACGGGGCGGCTGAGGGCATGGAGTGCAATCTCTTCGGGTAGTCGAGATAAAGCATCGGCAGCCGAATTGTCCTTCTCAGGTTTGTAAGCTATTTCGTACTCGTATCCCAATAGTTTGGCGACCCATTTTTGTTGCTCCGGTGTGCTCACTCGCTGCTCTAGAAAATACCTTAAACTCTTCTGGTCAGTTCGTATCTGAAACTTCTTTCCCAGCAAATATGGCCGCCACATCCGCACCGCTTCCATTATCGCCAACATTTCCTTAGCATAAGTCGACCATCCTTTCTTTGTTATACCCAACGCCTTACTCATATAAGCAACTGGTTTCCCTCCTTGTGTTAGCACAACGCCAATGCCTTTGTCTGAAGCATCTGTTTCGATCACGAAGGTCTCTGAGAAGTTAGGAATGGCAAGCACGGGGGTGGTCATCATTGCTTGCTTAAGAAGATGGAACGCTTGCTCAGCCTGTGGATTCCATTGAAACTGTCCTTTTCTTAGCAATGTCGTCAAGGGGCCACGATGACCCCATAGCTTTTAACGAATTTTCGGTAGTATCCGATTAACCGCAAAAATCCCCTTAGTTCTGTCATGGTGGTGGGTCGCGGCCATTCTTTCATGGCTTGTATCTTGGTGGCATCAACCTGTACCCCAGCAGCAGATATGATATGACCAAGATACTCCACTTCTTGTTGTCCAAAGTGGCATTTTGAGGGTTGTAAATAGAAGCAATAGTCGGCCAAAATCCTTAGTGTGGTGCTGAGATGGGAAAAGTGAAGCTCCCAAGTAGCGCTGTATACCAGGATATCATCAAAGAAGACCAAGATGAACTTATGCAGGTAACTCTTGGAGATGGAATTCATGGCCGCCTGAAAAGTTGATGGGGCGTTACACAGTCCAAAGGGCATCACCAAATACTCAAAATGTCCGTTGTGTGTGCGGAAAGCTGTTTTATGAACATCATCTGGGTGAACTCTGAGTTGGTGGTATCCGGCCTTAAGATCCAACTTAGAGAAATAACAGGCTTTGTGCAATTCATCCAACATATCATCGACAGTGGGGATCGGAAACCTATCTTTAATGGTGACCGCATTGAGAGCTCTATAATCTGTGCAAAATCTTCATGTGCCGTCTTTTTTCTTCACTAACAGGACGGGAGAGGAGAAATGACTCTGACTCTCCCGGATAATCCCGGCCTCTAGCATCTCAGTTACTTGGCGCTCGATTTCATTCTTCTGGTAATATGCATATCGGTAGGGCCGGACATTGATTGCCGAAGTTCCTTCTTGTAGAGGAATCCGATGGACATAAGGTCGCTCCGGAGGTAATCCTCTGGGTGCCTCAAAGAGTGGAGAGTACCTCTTCATCAACTGTTGGAGGTCCGTGGGCCACTCCTTTTGCACTGCCTTTGGTTGCTGCTCTTCGGTGCCTCGGACTATGATCGCAAAGAGTTGGCTACTCCCCTTGATCTCCTTCTGCATTTTCCAGAAGTCTACGGCTCGGGTAGGTCTCGCCGGTTGCTCGGAAAGCCCACACTCTTGGCCGTTCCACCAGAATGTCATGGTCATGTGCTTCCAGTCGCAGAGCACAAGCCCAAGTTTCTCCAGCCACTGTATGCCTAGAACGGCATCCAACCCTACAAGCGGCAGTGTATAGAAGTCTACCAGGAATCGCTTCCCTTGCAGCTCCAGCTCCACCGACTGGAATATCTCCTGGCATTGTAGGACCTCTCCGTTTGCTACTCGGACTCCAAACTTGACGGTGGCGTCTATGGGCAGCTGGAGTACCACTCACGAAGTTGTGGGTGGAACCGCTGTCAATCAAGACTGTCAATGGATGCCCTTGGATGCATGCCGCCACCCGCATCGTCCGCGGCCCATTCCATCTCGAGAGAGCATGGAGAGAGATCACTGGTTGCGCCTCTTCTCCCGTCGTGTCTTCGTCGTAATGCTCGATGTCGCCGTCTTTAGATCCTTCTGCATCTTCCAAGCGATCAGCTTCGATTACATAAGCCTGAGGGGTCTTGCACCGGTGTCCTGGGGAGAACTTCTAATTACATTTAAAACAAAGTCCACATTCCCGGCGCTGTTGCATCTCCTCCCAGGTGATGCGTCGGATCGGTGTCGGAGCCTGCAGCCGCGGTGCAGTAGTGGATGGGCTCTGGGTTCTCGGAACACTGGTCACTCGGGATGCCACGCCACGAAATGCCTTCCGCTTCTGCTCCAGCCTCTCCTCCCACATCCGGGCAATCGTGACTGCTTCGCGCAAGGAGTGAGGTCTCCGCATACGCACCTCCTTCGCGATCTCCTCCTTGAGTCCTTCGACGAAAGTGCCAATGAGTGCGTCTGGCGGCCATCCCCGGACTCGGTTGGCTAGTTTTTCGAACTCCTGTTGATACTCCCTCACAGTTCCATGTTGCTGTAGTCGTGATAGCTTCTCGTTGAAGTTAATGTACTCATTGGGTCCAAACCGGGCCAGAAGTTCCCGTTCTAACACCCTCCAAGTGATTACAGCTCCCTCGTCTTGGTACGTTCGCCGTAACCACTGCCACATGTGGTTGGCTTCCTCGTCCAAGTAGAATGAAGTGGTGATTACCCGCCGGTTAGCGGGTAATTCTTGGCCATCGAAGTACTGCTCAGCTCGATCGAGCCAAACAATCGGGTCATTACCAGTAAACCGTGGGAAGTCCATTCTGGGATGGCGTTGGACCCCCACGATGTCCTCCGTTCGCCCAAGGGCTCCTTCTCGTGGTGATGGTGGTAATGATTCCGTTGGTTCAAACGGCGGAGGGGACTGCACTGAAATTTGGAGATGTCGGATAGCCTCCAGGACCTCAGTGAAACGCCCATCCATCCGTGCTTCCAAGCCGTGCAGCTCTTCTTGCATGGTGTTCACCTCGACTTCCAGACGCTTGATCCTTTCTTTATTCGACATAGCCGGCTCTGATACCAGTTGATAAGACCCAGCTCTTCTTCACGTCCCAGATCAAGAAGAGAAGTCGTATAGAAGAGAAAGGAAGAGATCTTAATATTTAAATAGACTTCGAAAGTAAAGAAAACGAGGTAACAAACTCTACTTCCTGGGGGTGAGCAACCCGATGCATGCAAGTAGAAAACACTCTACTTCGGGTGAGAGTAACCCCAATGAAAGCTAATAGACGAGATAATACCACACCCCCCCAGCTATCCTCTCACGCCCTCATTTATTTCCCATGGGTGACCTCTTGATAACTGACGTGCAGAAAAGCCGGATGTCATTTCGGAAGACTGTTTCTCACTTCCGATGTTGTAGCCTCGTGCATGGCTTTCATTCCCTCCTCCTTCGCACCAGAACTGCAAGTGGCTGACTTTTTCTCTTCCTTTACCAGACTCCCTGCGACTTCGGCATCTTCGTGGGGAACGTGATCGATGGTCGCGAGATAACGTGGGTTCGGCCTCCGAACTCGTCGAGGTCTGTTGATCCCATCATTTTAGTATAGGTTTCTTTTAATTTTATACCAGTGACCATTTTTAGATTTGTGGTACAACTTGCTCAAGATGGATATGATGCAAGAATGCCATTTCTGATAGTTTACGGAGTACTGGTTAACTATATGAACTAGTTCAGAACTGGCAATTGTCTAGAGGAATGTTTTATAGCAACAACATTAGGGGCTGCCGTACCATCTTTCACTATGTTTGTTGTTGAAGTCTTGACATAGTTGATAAGATCCATCAGTTTAGACCTAACGCATCTTCACTCCAGTGCATTTATCACAAGTAACCAAAATAAAGCATCCAGATTAGGATTTTTCCCAGAATATACTGAAACATATTGTTCACTTGTCAGGATTATAGATTGTCTAATTAAATCATTTGAAGATGTTAAATTTTGTAAGATTAAAAGTTCCAGTGATATAGATCAACAGAAAATTTTCTTTAAAAATCCATTTTAGAAGCTTGGTGCTGTATTCCAACATTCCATGTAATTGAACAAGTCACATAGGAAGATAAGTAACCAAAAGACATCCCACTTGTAGATTTTATTGAAATTCATGTTATCTGTGACACAATATTTTCTAGCAACCTGCTTGACATGTTACTTGATTGCATAATATTGGAATGAACAATTAAGAAAAATTACATCATGAGCAGTCATTTGAAGAATTATTAGCCTGTCCATATGCATGTAGGTTTGATTTTATAAACTGAACTCCGTTCTTTTTTCTTTTCTTTATTTCAGGCAGATGGGAGGGAGGTTCATTTATCTCGATTGTACCCATGTTTCATTGGCTCAAGAATGCTTGGCAGCACTGCTTTTCCGTGGTTCTTTGGTGGGATATCATGGCTCCACAATGAAGAATACCTCACAGCTGCATATGTTGTCGCTGGTTTATCTTTGTTAATTGTATCTTATGATTATCAGGTACTGCAAGTTAAACCTGGAACCAATATATAACCAAGCTCAAAGTTCTGTCTGATTCTATAACAGACTTGATATTTTTTAGTATTTACTGTCAACAGGAGATTGGTGTTCTGGTAATGCTGTTCTGTGTCTACCATGCTTGTGTTGGCTTCATTTTACCTTCACTTGCAAGATTGAGGACAATGTGAGCCAATACTTACTTTCTCACCTATTCAGTTTCCATTTAAAGGTTTCATTGGTAAATCTCTTTCTGCCACTTGAGCAGGTACGTCCCAAATGAACTGCGAGGGGGCATGATAAGCTTCTCCTTGGCACCAGCAAGTGCAGCAGTTCTCTTAGCTCTGATACAAGTTTGTTCCATTATCTCTCACCTCTTTAGAAACCTTGGTTTAGATTGTGGAAGCATCATTATATCTTGATTGAAAGCTTTATAGATATGATAATGCAAGAAATTATGTTGACTGTAGGGCGGTTATCGTCAGAACCTTGCAAATGCCATGATTATGGCGCTTGCAGCGCTTGGGCTGTTGGCTGCTGCTGGTTGCATTCATTTACTGACATTGTGGAGAAAACAACCACGCCCCAATTGGCATAAACCTTAAGCACATGATTGAATTTGACACGGGAAAGGGTGGATGGGCTGCATGCAGATTGTCCCCCCTGCTAGCATCACGCTGTTTGGAGTCCAAGGTACTCTCAGTTCAGTGGTTTTTGCAGCAGCATCCTGTCATGGGGCAGGTTATAGGCTTCAATGAGCATTGCTAAGATTGCGAGATTTAACTGCTTCTAAACTTTACTGATACTGACACTAACTAGCACAGACAAAGGCGTCCAAAAGAGTGATGATTATGTGGCCGTAAAAGATGATGGAAACCTATATGAAAGAGTACCCACGAGATGATATATAAACGGCAGAGTTGGTGGAGCTCTGGCGTTACACATAACATACACCTATCCTTGTTTCACAGGGGCAGATCAAGTTTATGTCTGCGCATAGTTCTGTATGGAATGACAATACAATGTTTTCGTGACAATTATAACAAGGTTTGAAATTCTTTACCATGAAGACAAAAAATAACTTAGTGCTTGCTACTACTTTCCCAGATGCTTCAAATATTCAGCTGATAGCGAAACATGCAGTTTTGTAAGGATTACAAGCCAAATTACTATCCAATTGCCCCCATTTGTTTTCTATAACCTGCATGAGAGAGACCTGAAGCAGCACACTTTGTTATTGAAGTGGTTGCTTTGGTAGAAAGAATGCATCAGTTACTAGAAATTGTTTTATCTTATTATTCAAACATAAGAACCTATCATTCTTATTGAAATCGACAGAAAAACTCGAATTACAATGGTGGTCCTGGTTCATTAAATATAAACTGATATGAACCGGTATTTGACTCGGGCAACTATGATAGAAAGTAATATCATGAGTATTTCTTCATTGGCTGAAGGGCGGCGTGATATCTTGATTTTGATTCCTCGTGTGAGTATATTAGGTAATTTTTCTCACAGGACTATCCGGGATAAAAAAAGAAAGGAAAATAAGGAAATTTGAACGTGATTCAGGTTTTTGTCATTCTGGGAAAGTGGAAGTGGAAGCCATCCTAAATATGCCATTAAAAAAGAATTGATGTAACCTTATAGTGTTTTTATCAAACCCACCATAAAATTATGAATTAATAAAAAGTAAGCGGACCTGACCCATTATTGAATAATAACTATATCAGCTATTCTGATATTTATTATTTCATCATACCCCACTTGACGGAAAGTGTCCGACAAGGGACCCTCGATGATGCTGGTCTAGGGGTTTGGAAATGGCAAAATAGCATCAAGATAATGGAGTCAAGAGAACTTAACTAAGGATCTCTTGGAGTGTGCTTTATATAGACAAGAGTTTATATCCATCACCAAGCAAATCGGGTATATGTGGTGGTCGTTTGGTAACAACCCGCACATCTCGCTTAAGCATCACATTCGAGCATCACACTTGTGCGGATTGCTTGCACATCGCGCGCATAAGGATACTGCATATGATTGTAGGCCGAACTATCACCAACTAAAGAAGAGTTTAAAATTTGAATGATTGTGCATGCACCCTTATGATATGCTGCATAGCAAACTCTCATTGGCCAGTCTACAACCTCAGCTATAGTCGATTTCAACCATATCACTTCCCCCCACTTCCAAGAATGAGTTGACTTTAGGGCTCTAGCAAAATAGCAAAATAGTTATTACAGTTGTCGAGCTGACCAAACCTCCCAAGAAGGTTCCGAAGATTGCATTTATGATTGTGTGACGTCTTCTAATCTTCCCAAGGCATTATCATTAGTGGCGGGATTTTCATATTAATAATTTTAATAATGATGATCCGGGTGATCGCCCCAGGCTGAATGTCTAAGTGACACATGGAGTAAATCAGAATGAGCCTTTGAACGATTAGACTAATTCAAGCCATCTAAGGCTTCGATATAAGGCGAAGAGGCTACCGTCTCTTCCATTTTGTGTGCTTCCATTGGGAGTGTCCAAAGTGAGCGAGCAAGCACCTTCAGAGCCCTCTTCCTCTTTCTTCACCAGAGCACCTCCCTCCTTGCTGAAGGCTACATCCTTCGCTAAATCTCCCTTTCCTCTTTTCTGAAGTCAAGGCTAGTGGCTGATGCCCGTCCTCCTTTGGAAAAAAGTAGGCTATTCATTCGCATCTCTCAAGAAAGAGAGAGCAGTCGTCACCTTCATCAAGTGCTAGCAGCAAAGGAAAGAGCTTGGTTTGGCACCTCGATGTCGGCTCTTCGCCACCTGGGGCTGTAGTATGTTCCAAGGGTTGGGCTGTTCGCCCATTAAAGCGGTACGTGAGCTGGGTTCAGAACGTCGTGAGACACCTCAAAGTTGATGGCTTGACTACTACCCTAATGGCAAAGTCAATGGTCTGATTGATCGACCATTTTGATTGCAGCCTTTTCCTTTTGTTTCCCATTCACTACCTTCATCCTTGCAATTCTTAGGATATCTCCTCTCTCAACAGTAGTGACACTAGTGTTGATAACCAAAAGGAAAATAAAGTGAAGTGTCGGTAGTAGTTCTGGTGCCTTAACTTTCAAGGATCTTCACTATCGTGCATGATACCATTTGCCCTAAAGAAGAAGAGGTGGGATGCAGCGGGGCTATGATTTTGCATTAGTAACTATGGATAAACTAGAGTTAAACAAGGTAACTTAAATAAGAAAATTAAAGATAAATATAATGATAAATTAAAAGTAAAGATAAGGACAAAGATAAGTATTTGATTGGCCAAACATTTTTTCTTTTCCAGTTACATATCACTATTTCTATATCGTATTATAATCGGCTTGGTAACTGTCCACCTACAGTGCTAACACATGTCCGTGTCCACTTTTCTAATAGTTTCAGTATCTACTGCTAAACATTCTCCGCTCTCTATATTCTGACAACTATCAAGTTTCGTACCGTATCACAATCTTCTTGTAAGGCCAATAGGAGAAACCCATAGATCACTGTACCTCCTCGACCTTAAACTCAGTATGTCTAGATCTTATTCGATCTATCTCTAATGGTTATGTCTAGACTGATGCTGTCCTTATTCGGCCTTCATAGCATTACATAGGTTCTACAACCCTTCCTAAGCTTACTCGGTTTGTTGAGCGGAGGGCACCAGGGCTTCAGCCTCTAGGTGACCTATCAATTTGAAAGTGCTAATTGGCTCTTGGTTTTTCCATCATTATCCTATTCTGGCCTCTACATGGATGAAAAGGTGATGGGATGTATCGAGCATATCTGTGCCCTCGTTATATAAGCTACCTCTCAAAACTACCATAACCCGATCTTTGAAGATCTCATAATAAAAAAGAATCCCTTTGGATCATGCCTCGGTATGGTGCATTATCTGGCTATAAATCAACCATCTTCTTTAGCCTTTTTCTTCATCATAACCTTCAGCCCTCTAATCCCAATCACCATCCCTGTCTTCTCACAAACTACTGACCACCATGGATCCTGAAACTTCCTTCTGAACTATTGCCCAACAATGGCAGGATAACCTTTCTTGCTCTTTTATTCTCAAACAAGTGAACCTACAAGTACTCATCCATGATGTTGACTATGTCTTGAGTTTACAAGTCCTAGAGATCGAGTCCAAATTGATTTAGGGCACCAATTCGAGTCAAAATCATCTTACTCTATTTTATATATAGTGAACTCGCTTGATTATTGTAGGATTATTAGTTCGAGTTTAGGTTATCTTACTCTATTATATACGTCTCTAGAGATTGAGTGCATTTAGAGATAGGGTTTGTGAGAAAATTTTGTACTCTATAATCTCTATTTTTTTTTATAGTGAACCTTTTGCATCGTCTCTCCCTATGGATGAGGCCAGTTAACCGAACCACATAAATATTACCTATTTTTGTTCTTCTCTTGTTCTTCTATCTTTTTCTTTTTTATTTTGTTATTCTTTCTGCTTGTTGCAATAAGTGCTATTAGAACCTTGGCCTTTTCGATTGAAGTTTTGCAATGATGGTTTCAAAATTCAAAATTGAATAGTCAATGGTGTGAACAATTTCAATATCTAGTAGATTAAGATGCGAGCCCTTTTGGTGGAACAAGAGTTATGAAAGATATTAGAAGGCAAGGAGAAGTTACCAGATAGCATATCCGATGGAGATAAAAAGGAGCTGTTGGCGAAGGCACACAATATAATTTAATTATGCTTGGTAGACGAGGTAGTTAGAGAAGTTGTTAAGGAAAAGATAATGGCTGAACTATGGTTAAAATTGGAGAGTATGTATATGACCAAGTCACTCACAAATAAATTATACTTGAAGCATCGACTCTACCACTTGCACATAAAAGAAGGTACGCCCATAAAAGATTATATAGATGAATTCAATAAAGCTATTTTGGATTTAAGAAATATTAGTATTCTAATTGATGATGAAAATTAGACCCTTAGTTTATTGTGCTCACTACCACCCTCTTATGAGAATTTCGTTGATTACATGCTGGGTGGTGGAGAATCTCTTTTAATTAGTGATGTAAAAGACATCTACAATCTAAAGAGTTGAAGAAAAAGGTGTTATGTGGAGAATCAAGGAGAAGTCTTGATTGCTAGAGGTAGGAGCAAGAAAAAGGTTTCTAGTAGTAGGAGCAAATCTAAATCAAAGTCGAAATATAGAAACACCTATTGTTTTCACTGTCATAAGGATACATTAGAAGACTTTATCTAGAGAGAAAAAAGGGTGAAAAGAGAGAGCCTATGTCTAAAGCTAATAACAATATGGCATAGAAAAATTTGATGATACTAGTAGTGAGGTTTTGTCAGTCAGTGTTAGTAGCTCTAAGACAGAGTGGATTCTTGATTCTAGTTATTCTTTCATATGACTCCTAATAGAGACTAGTTTTCTACCCATCGGACTAGGGAAGGAAAGGTTCTGTTGGGAGATAATAAATCAGTTGTGGTTGTTGGTATTGAAACAATTCGAATTGAGATGTATGTTGGTACTATGAGGACCTTAGAAGCTTGGCATGTTCCGAAATTGAAAAAAAATCTGATTTTCTGGGGTCCTCTGGATTCTTAAGGGTATAAATATATTGGTGAAAATAATTTGCTGAAAGTCTCTAAGGAAGCCTTTGTAGTGATGAAAGAAAAGTTGGTTAATAGCTTGTATCACTTATTGGGTAAAACAATAGCTAGTACTGCAACAATTTCTTCATCATCAAGGTTGTCAAATATGGATGCGACTCATTATGGCATATGCATGTAGGGCACATGAGTAAGAGAGAGATAATGATTCTATCCAAAAAAGACCTTTTTGATGGTGTGAAGACAGGAAAACTGGACTTCTGTGAACATTGGTATTCGGATAATAGTGCAGAAAAAAGTTTAGTATCGGTATTTATAATACTAAGGGCACATTGGATTACATCTATTTAGACCTCTGGGGTCCCTCTCCAGTTGCATCGTTGAGTGGACATCATTATTTTCTAATGTTCATTGATGATTATTTTAGAAAGATCTAGATATATTTTTTGAAATACAAGGATGAAAAGTTTGTCAAATTCATACAATGGAAAGTCTTGGTTGAGAAGTAGACCAGAAAGAAAATTAAAATATTGAGAATCGATAATGGCTTGGAGTACTATTCTAGTGAATTTGATGAGTTCAGTAGGAAGGTATAGTGAGACACCACGTTGTATGAAAAATACCATGGCAGAATGATGTTGCAGAACGGATGAATAAGACACTTATGGAGAGAGCTCAATGTATGCTCTCAAATGTTAGACTTGACAAAATTTTCTAGGCTGAAATACTTAATACAAGACTATATTTAATAAATTGGTCTTCATAAACCGCAATTAAGTGTAAGATTTCACATGAGGTATGATTCAGTTAGTTTGTTAATTATTCTAGTTTGAGAATATTTGGTTGCCCTGCATTTGTTCATGTGACTGATGGTGAACTTGAACCAAGGGCAAAAGATGCATATTCTTAGATTTTGTATATGGGTTGAAGGGATATAGATTATGGTGTATAGATGATTTTAGGTTACCCAAAATTATTATTAGTAGAGATGTTACTTTTGATATTAAACTAGAAGAAGGAATTTGTTGATAGTATAGGTATAGACCGTGGTGTCATTAAACAAGTAGAGCTTGACGTTGAAGCTCTAAAGAGTTTTATGAAACTCTTCAACTCAGCCTAATAAAGTAGACATGCAAGATTCTACATAGGACGATGTGTCACAACAATAACAATAGTACAATATTGCTACTGTTAGAGAGTGGAGGCAGATTAGACTACCTTTATGATATACTGACATAATTGCTTATGCTCTTGCAATAACTAAGAGTGTTGAGGGTGAGGAACCTTCCTCATATCAAAATCTAGTTGATATATTGACTAAGCCACTTCCAATTGACAAGTTCAAGCATTGCTTAGACTTTATTGGTGTTTGTAGAGGTTGATGCCCTTAGAGGCAAGTGTGGAAGAGACAATGAGAAAAGTTTTGCTATTTTTGACTTGGCAAACTTTAAGCCAAGATGGAGATTTGTTGAGTATTTCTTGAGTTTCCAAGTCCCAAAGATCGAGTCCACATCATTTTAGGATACCAACTCGAATCCAAATCGACTTGCTTTATTTTATATTTATTGGACTAACCTGATTATAGTAGGAATGCCAGTTCGAGTCTAAATCAACTTACTCTATTATACATATCTCTTATAATCCCAAGGAAAGATAGCAATTGAGTATCCTAAAGATTGGGTGTATTGGAGGCTAGGGATGGTGAGAAAATTTTGTACTCTATAATATGTTAGATGTATGCCTTAGAAGCCAATCTGGCTGACACATTATTAATTCTGGGACATAATTTTGTAGTTGACTTTATTATTATTGAATAATAAATGGGCATCTTTTTCATTCATATTATTTATATACATAAACAATAATAATATTCTCAAGAATAATAATATTGTTTATATATTGTTTATATTATTTATGAATCATCTAAGAATAATAAGATGATGATACATATTCTCAAGAGTTGAGAATTTGAGCTATGTATCATTGGTGATTAATTTTTAAATGCTACTGATCAATGGATCATCACGAGGATGGTGATTGATCCGATGAGATCAGTGCACAGATCGCTTTCTTTATGGATGGACGAGTCTCGAGTCCACAGTATAGGGACACTGAAGTAATAGTGCAGGTGCTTGTTAGAGAACAAGGGTACTGAGCGTGACCAAGACAAGAAGTTACTTGGATGTCTATCCACTCGTCAATGACTTGCTTGATGTTGCAGTAGTGTGACTGGTCCTTTGACCTGCGGTGCTTCGGCTACTCACAGTGAGGTTATTGTAGTTTGACTATACATATACATGATCTCTAGTCATATGGATCCTTATAGTGTAGATTAGCTGCAGTAGGTTTACTGTAAGAGTAGGGTATGCACCTACATGAAATCTATCGACCTTGATAGATGAGGAGTGATCCTTTGTGATTTATAAGACTGAGTTCGTAAGACCTTGGCCAGGGCAATACATACAGTGGAGAAAGAGTTTTTCACTTTCGAACTTAAGTCGAATAAATCTAGACATATGATAAACGACGAGGTTTGACGAGTTATCCATGACCTCCGGTCTGTAGGAATCTACGATAGAAGAATTGTATCATATGATAACTACACCTAGAGGTTCATCATTCCATTCTGTTGGATAACCACTACATGCTGCTAGGTGTCACTAATGGATGGTGAGACTCATAGGGACCATCTTGATGGTCGATAATTCCTGGTGAGTTGAGTTGGAATTGTTCCAACCTATTGAAAGAAGTTTTTAATGATATTGTGATAAAGATCGTAATATATCTCACTACCAGACAGAATAGAACCTATGGGGTCATACATATTAGAGGTATTGACTGATCCGATGGTTGAATTATGATTAGGAATCACAAATAATCAATTTGATTGATAATTGGTTAACCCGCTAAGAGTTAGTGAGTTGAAGAAGAAATAATTGCAATTGGATTACAATTTAATTTAATTAATTGGACTTGATCACGAGTCCTACTTGGAGTAGGATTCTTAGAGTCCTAATTGGATTAGAATTTCAAATTAAATTAGATTCCTACTTAGAGTAGGATTTTTAAAGTCCTAATTAGATCAGGACTAAAATTTCAGTAGTCCTAATTAGATTAGGAGTTCTTAAGTCCTAATTAATTTTAATCTAATTAAACCAAGGACTCCTAATTGGATTAGGATTGAAGAGTTCAATTGAGTTATGGTTCAATAGAATCCTAATTGGATTAGGATTTGGTGGACATTGAAATGGGTGCACTAATCCTATTTTGAATAGGATTGACCCATGCATTGGACCCAACCCTCCCCACTTAATTTGATTAAGTGGGGGCTGACCAAATGGGATAAGAGGGAGGGGCGTATGCCCCTCCCTTGGCTGAATGCGTGAGGAGAAAAGGAGGGGCGTACGCCCCTCCTCTTTTGATTTCAAAAGGGATAGAGATGAGCTCCTAAAATTCCACACGCCATCAAAAATGGGGTTCAAAGGGGCTGCCGATTGGTGGTGTTTTTTCTCTCCTTTCAGCCGTGAACCCCTCCTCCCTTCTTCCTCCTTTGAGCCGCAAGCAATAAGGGAAAAAGGAAGCTTTGGCGTGGCCTCTTCATTCCTTCATTTGATTCCAAAGCAAGGAAAAAAGAAAAGGCTGCGAAAGGGCCTTTAGATTTTCTTCCTTGGCTCTTCCTTCTTCTTCCTCCTCTCAAGGCAATCAAGAGTTGATTCAAAGGA
The DNA here is from genome assembly GCF_051530095.1 of Phoenix dactylifera. NCBI lineage: Eukaryota > Viridiplantae > Streptophyta > Magnoliopsida > Arecales > Arecaceae > Phoenix > Phoenix dactylifera. The sequence continues at coordinate 22,681,086 of NC_143199.1, read as the reverse complement.
GAGGATATCAGCCATCAAAAGTCTTCTCTGCAAGAGAGCTAGCATCCCGGGAAGATTCAATGACGTAGATCGGTCCACTGCCTCATGTGGATACCTGTAGAGGCCGGACGCATGTGCGGCTTTCATCGAACCTCCATTAAATCTACGAATAATAGATTTGTGGTGATCATCTACTTACACAAGGTGAAGATCTGATCTTCCTAATGATTTAAAAATGGTTTAAAAGAATTTAATCCTAATCTATCTACGAACGATGTTTTAAAATAAGTTCATGCGATGAACGGGATCACACGCATGCCTTTCCGCTGCGCATTGAATTTTTCTGAAATTTTCTACGGCGTGCGAGGGATCCTAACATAATCTTCAGTTTTTTTTTTATAATGAACCTTTTGCTTTGTCTTTCCCCATGGACATAGGTCAATAGACCAAACCATATAAATATTATGTGCTTTTCTTCTCCTCTTGTTCTTTTTTTTTTCTTTTTTTGTTATCCTCCATGCCTATCACAACACAATCCCTCGAGTTTCCTTTTTCTCGGTCTCATCCTTTTATCTAAGTTTTCTAATGCTCTTTTCTCTCTCTTCCTTCATTCTTTTGATAAAACCTTTCTATATGAGTGGTCGGGCTTCAGGACTTCGGTCTAGAAGAACTCAAATTGTCATTGTCCCTAGCTAACTAGGACCCACTTTTGGGATCTTTAGTTCGACCAATTCTCGTGGCAAAAAGTTGCCTCCTGAGGAGCTAATGGCCTCTTGAATGTTCTTTCCTTTTCAAAATCTCCTCCCATCAACAATTATCCTTTAATCCTGGCCATTTTATGCTTTTTCTTCCTCAACAAAATTCCTTTCACCTTAACTTTGGCATATCTAGCCCTCACTTTTAAGACCTAGGATTCCATTAAAAATTGGACCTACCGATAGGGTATTTAACACAAACACTCCGATTGATAGTCCAAGGGCGACTTTAGCCTTGATTAGGGATGCAAATGGGTCGTCGGATCAGATCCACGACTACAATTTTTGACCTAACAGGTCATTCAGGTCTGGTCGGCTCCATGTATAACCCGATCCCAATTCAAAAAATTTGGATTTGATGTTAGTCCAGGTTAGGTCTGTTTGTTTGGGTCCGGATCATCAACGGACTATCAAAGTGTAACGAATTTACCAAACCAATTAAATTTAATAGCATCCTAGCACCACTCAATCCATTAAAGCTTGTTCAACTAAAGTTAGTCGTAGCCTGACTATAATCTTGGATAGCTGCAATATGTAGTTAAAATGGTATTGTCCATACTGTCATGTCTGCTGTTGTTATACTTGCCAGGCAATGATGAATTTAGTATTGCCAGTTCAATCTAGAGGTGCCTACTCTAAAGCTCGGATAAAATATGAAATTAAGTTTTTCTAACATCAAATTCAATTTACCACCATGCAAGTCTACTTCCCTTCTTCGGCTTCCACTTTTGCAATGTTTTCCCCCAAACCCAATAAATAAATTAATTAATAAATTAATAAAGCATAAGGATTGCCATGATCCCATGTAAGATTTTCTTAGTTCCCTTAAAAATTTAAAGAAAAAAGGATGTTCTCAGATTCTAACTCTATTGAAAACACTCTTTTTGTAAAGTCAAATATTCAAAGAGTTCAACTTGTCATGATGCACTTAAAACACAAAATAAAGTGAATATGCACAATTGGATTTTCAGTTACAAAGCCCTAAAGCAAATAGGTTGTAGCATTCAAATCACTCCATGGTTAAACTTGATCTTAATTCTCTCAAATCCTTTTGATATTTTTCAAAAAATATACGAGCAACATTATATAACATTAGGAACTTGGCACTATTGTTTACTGCATTTCAGACCACTTAATGCTGATTGATGGGTGGTGCTTCAAGCGAAGCACGTGTTTAGAGAGGCCAACGGGGCCGCAAATTGGGTGGCCTCTTTTGTTGCCAACTATTTAGGGGACCACCTCTAGGTGGGGGAGGCAGAGTTGCCCCGTGCACTCCATGATGTACTTCTTTTTAATTTTCTTAGCTGTATCCATACACGTTATGTATGATACGCCCGTTTTCAACACAAAAAAAAAGAACTAGGCAACCCACTCCAAATAAAGATCCATTCCCCACCTATATATTTTGATATACTACATGCAACATTTCATGTCTCATACATTGTAAACCATAAAATGCTACTTTTCAGTGTTAGAACACTTGCCCCTTTTATGAATATGATGCTGTGGTTGCATGCCGGCATCACTAGCAGATCTTGGACATGATACTATCTAAAGCATGGACCGCCCATTCCTTCATGGTTGCAATGCTGTTCACAGATAGAATAGCAGGTGGGTCATAATTCAAGATGACATCTCCTGATGATCTAGTTATAGAATATAAAACCACTCGGTTCTAACTACAGTCTACAGATATATCTTGATTAATATCAATAGCCAAAGCCCCCATATGGAGAGACATACAAATCCAAATATTTATCACATAGGAGTCTCTTATCCTTCAGTTTGCAAAGTCGCGCCTCGATGCTGTCTGGACTTGATAGAAAATAGCTGCAAAAAAAAAATCTCTTTTTCACTTAGATAATAGATATATAGTTAACTATGCATAAAAATTACAATATTATTAACAATATAAACATAATAATGATGATGATTATTACCTACATAAGCTAATCATTAGTACTAATAACAATAGCTATTTCGTAATCTTTAACTTTATAATTAGTATGAGAAGATGGGTCATCTACAAATTAAAATATATATATATATATATATAATTTAAAATTGAAAAGTTTTAAAGCACTAGTATATGATAAAGTTAGAGATGTTCTACAAATTGAACCTGCAAGATGAGGCAAGGTATCTTGGAGCCAATCTTGTGTGCATATCAATGCCTCAATTTCGGTGATAGGCTACTATGGAAATCATCTAAAATCCTGCCAACGGTGCTGAAGGCAGACTCAGATGCAACGGTATAAATAGAAATTGCCAAGATATCACATACCATCCTGGATAATTTTGGATATTTTGATTCATTGAATCTCTAATAGTCTAAAATGTCAATATTTTGATCCCTAATGGATGAAATGCTCAAAAAAAGTACATTGCAAGTTATTTTTATTAGTAAAATTGACTTATATTTTAATGCAAGCATCCAAATTGGAGATCATAAAATAACTTTTCTTCCAAATACATCTCTATTTCTGACTTGGATGGTTGGGCAATTTCTTTTTCTTGGATAAATTCTTCATAGTATTGCAAAAAAAGATTTTCAGCTCCTTTACTATGAGATGTGGACACCATCTCCTCCACTTGAACATAAGAGATATTTGCACCATATAAAATTGTATAATCATCATAAAGATTTTGAAGAACATCGTACACTTTCTTGATCTCAAATGAAGCACGATCACTATTACCATAGATTTTCTGAAAGTAATACTTAATAAGCTTCATCTTATGTCTTGGATCAAGAACAATCAAGAATGTGAGTGAATTTCTTCTAATATTTGTCAAAATTTTCTTACATCTTGAAGGCCATAATTGTCACAACTGCATTTAAACTCCTAGATTCTTGAATCGATATCATTTATATTCTCCAAATTTCATAGAAATACAAATTTGTAGTTAGACTTTGAGATTGTGAAAAAAAATTAGTTATATGATGGAAAACTTTTAAGAAATTACAAATAATAGTGCCTTGAAACTAATATTCCTCAGTTGGCACATCTTCAAAATTAGAATTCCGTGCCTCAAGTCGCATAAAGACATCCTTGAATTGTGTAGCATCATCTAACATGAGGTACTTAGAATTTCAATGAGTAGGTATATCTATGCATATCCTTTTCTTACCATGCATCTTTAATTGTTTCACAATTCTCATAAATATTTCTAGTCTTGCTTGAGATAATTTTATATATTTAACAGCCTCACGGATCCTATGAATAGCACCCTCCACTACCTTCAATCCGTCCTTCACAATTAATTAAAAATATGTGCACAGCAACACACATGAAAGAACTTACTATCCAAAAATAAATCTCTTCTATGTTGTCTTTGAAGTTCCATGGCCACAATTGTATTTGTTGACAAATTATTAAGGGTGATTGAACCCAACCTTTTCTCAATATTCCAAAATAAAATGAACTATACAATCACTAATGACTAAGCCCGTATGTCGTGAAGGAACCATCTTAAAATTGATAATATGCTTTTTAAGTTTCCAGTCATTAGCGATGTAATGTGCAGTGAGACACATGCATTCCAATGTCTGATTTGATATCCATATATCATATGTTAAGCTAATTCTTCCATAGTTTGCCTTAAATAAATCATAAAGTCTTCTTTTTTCCTTTTCATATGCTTTAAGGCAATTAGATGCCAATGTTGTCCTTGAAACAACATGAAATTCATGTCTAGGGTTCCTAACAAATTTTTGAAAAGCTGGGTGCTCAACTGTTGTAAATGGCAACCCTTATAGAACCATTCTTACAAGATCCTCACATCTTCTCTTTGGATCAAATGAATAGGGAGTCAACTCATTCAATACAACACCATCTTTTGAAGTCACATTATCTATTAACTGTTTCTATCTCCTATCAAGGCCTTTTTTTGAACTTACAGTTTTTTGTATATTTGTGAAGATGACTTGTCCCATTTTTAGGATCGGTTGAAAAAATAAAGTCGCAGTAATTATATTTAGCCTTGTCTTTTTAGTTTCTACCTAACTATAATGATTCCATATCTCCGACCTTCTTTTTTTGCTCGCTTGGGAGTTATCTGTATTAGAGAACTTCATAGCTTGAGAACTACTACAATGAAGTGTATTTAAAACTTCAGTTGTGTTTTCATTGCTATCCATTATAGACATTAACCCATTTTGTACATAATTCAAGAAAATTGTATAAGCATGAAATGCAACTAAACGATTGAGAGCTTGTTTCATATTTGTATTGCAAGAAATTACTGAACTACATTCATCATTATGGGATATAGCAAACTATCATGCATTGTGCTCATGCTGGTGAACAGCTAGCACTACATTTAGTTCATAATATTTCAATAGCCTAGCCTTGAAAATCCCAATCTCAGAGAGAACTACATGGAAACTTTTAAAGGAGAAGACAATTATACATAGACTTATAAACGATAGAGGATAAGAATCATGCCATGTAGACGTATAAGGAAGAAATAAGTCCACTTGATATACTCAAATTTTTTATATACTAAAACCCTTAAAGTGAAAACTTTTAAAGTCAGAAGTTTTAATCCAAACTATTAAAGAAAATCTCACACTTAACTACAAAGGGGAAAAAACTATGCTTCTTTTTCTTTAGTCTCAATAAGAAGACTAATGGGCCTTAGACTGAAACATTGTAAGGTTCAGATTTAGCTGATCAACAGAGAGAGCTTGAAAGTAAGATTAGCATAGTTCTGAGGCTTAACCTTGAGAACTTTCTCAGAAATGGATGGTCAAGTTGTTGCATTCTTGTCCAATGATTCAATCTAGGAGAAAGCAGGCTACAATAAAATTGGATACCTTGGAGGCAACACTTAGAAGCTGAAGCAAAAATAATTTTGCACATGCTAGTATGATGACAAAATCAAATACAACCACCATGGTGTAATGCAACAACTACAGGGTCAGACAAGCAGTACATTAAGGGATTGTTTGTTTCCACATAAGCGTTGGCATATGAGAACTGAAATTCTCAGAACTAAGTTTTAACATAAGTGTTTGTTTCCACATAGGTGATTGTTTTGCAGGAAGTTGAAGCAATGAACTCAAATTTTTAGGTGTTAAAATTATCATTAAATTATTTTCAACTATAATTAACACCTAAATATTGCTTAAATGACTCATTTGTAAGGAGAGAGTAAGTGGAGGAGCATCACTTGTAACTTGACTTCAGAGCTTCCCCTTCTGAAATCAATAAGGGCTTTTTAGGTGAAGGAGTTTTGAGTTCATAACCAGTCATCGGGACCAAAATTTAATCCCTCTCTGATTCTGTGGTTCACCAGAAAACAACCAAAAAATTCAAAAACTAACCTAAATTTCCACTCCCAACCTGAATCTTCCCCCGATCAAAACCCCAAAAATTAAATCAATAATAGAAATCGAGAAAACAAAGAAGAAAGCGAGAAAGATCAGATATTTACCAAAGCGATCTCAAGATATGATAGGAAATTAGAGTCGATCGCTTCTCTCTCCCTCCCTCCCTCTCCCCCAACTCTCCCTAAATAGTAAAAATGCATGCAGTTCTATGGTTTTCCTCGAGAGTCGGAACAAAGTACAATAAAATTGCCGGAAGCCAAAGTCGACGGACGCTGAAGTCACTGGACACTGAAAAGATGCAGGATCTAGGGTTTTGCTGAAGAGATCGATTGTGATTCACGATAGGCAAGAAAAACTGGCGAATATATTACGACTGGGGTCTACCGTCTAGGAGAGAAAGTGCTAGCTGATGGGGATTTGCAGATCTGGGATTTGCCTGATCTAAGATTTATCAGACGGGTTGGGACTCAGAATGGCCGGACGGAAGAGGGAAAGAGACAAAGCTCAGTGGAAAATCGAAATGGTAGAAAGTGGAGACCGAAGACTTAAGAGTTAAGACTCAAGAGTCATAGAGCTTTGAGCTAGGCCTTAAGCACCCAGCTAACCTGTTTGACTTGCACCCTGCGGCCCGCAAGCCCATATAGTTTTGCAGCTCGGGCCAGGGCAGGTCGTAGAATTGGAAATCCAAAATTATCTAAATTTCAAATTGATCAGGTCGGACTCAGCCTCAAAAATGGAATGGGTCCAATTTTATGGTTAAGTTGCAAAATTTGTTTAATGATCACATCAACTATACTAACTATCTCGAAAAGAATCTTCGCCAAATATATATTCTTGGGGAAATTAATCACCGGTACATTTATTGACCGGTCTTTAACGTTTAATCCCTGTTGACTGGTTGTTTAACGATCAGTCCAGCCATATTTCAATACTTTATTATGAGACGAAAACGCCCCCTAAGAATATTAAAATGCCCCTGCCCCTTTTGATCTCCCATTCCCAAAAGAAGAAGAAGAAACAGGGGCAGCCGCCACCGACCACGGCCCGTCCCCGCCCGAGCTCCCTCCCGCGGTCGCCACCGGCGCCGTCTCGCTCCCTACCGAGCCCCATCCCGCGGCCCCGCCACCTCCCGTGCCCCTTCCCTTCCTAATCTCCCGTTCTCAGAAGAAAAAGAAGAAGAAGAAGGCCCGGCCGCCGCCGACCACAGCTCGCCTCTGCCCGAGCTCCCTCCTGCGGCCGTCGCCGGCCCCTGCTCGCCCCCTCTCGCGGCCTCTTCCCTCCCGAGCCCCCTCCCATGGCCCGCCCCCGTCCGAGCTCCCTCCCACGGCCCCCGCCCGAGCTCCCTCCCGCGGCCGCCGTCGGCCCCGGCTCGCCGTCGACGGCGGCCCCGCCCCCTCCAACGGCCACCACGGCCTGGCCCCCTCCGGCGCCGCCGGCTCGCAGGAGGAGAAGAAAGAAGAAAGAAGAAGAAGGGAAGAAGAGAAGAAAAAGAAAAGAAAAAAAGGAAAAGAAAAGAAAAAGAAGGAAAAAAAAGAAAAAAAATAAATAATTAAATAAATGCATAAATAAATAAATCAATAAATATAAATGAACAAATAAAATAAATAAAATAAATAAATAAATAAATAAATAATATATTCTATAATAAAATAAAATAATTATAAATAAATAAATAAAGCCGCCACGGCCGGGCCCTCTCCTGCGGCCCCCTTCTGCGGCCGCCATGGCCGGGCCCTCTCCCCCGGCCTCCGGTGGCGCCGGCCTGCGGGAGGAGAAGAAAGAAGAAGAAAGGAAGAAGAGAAAAAAAAAGAAAAAGAAGGGAAAAAAGGAAAGAGAAAGAAGAGAGGGAAAGAAAAAGAAAAAAGGAAAGAAAAAGAAGAAAAGGAAAGAAGAAGAAAAAAAGGAAAGAAAAAGAAGAAAAGGAAAAAAAGAAAAAAAGAAAAGAAAAAGGAAGAAAAGGAAAGAAAAAGAAGAAAAAGGAAAGAAAGGAAAGAAAAAGAAGAAAAAGAAAAGAAAAAGAAGAAAAGGAAAAAAAGAAAAAAAGAAAAGAAAAAAAGAAGAAGAAAAAGGAAAGAAAAAGAAGAGAAGGAAAGAAAAAGAAAAAGAAAAAAGAAAAAAAGAAAAAAGAAAAGAAAAGAAAAGAAAAAAATAGAAGAAAAGGAAAGAAAAAGAAGATTCATGTATGTGCAGAGAATACTTAATTGTGTACAGAGAACATTTAACTGTGTGCATCACACAGTTAAGTGTTCTCTGTACACAATTAAGTCTTCTCTGCACACACTTAACTGTGTGATGCGTAGAACACTTAACTGTGTGCAGAGAAAATGTAAATGTGTGCATATAAGACTTAATTGTGTATAGAGAATATTTAACTTAACTGTGTGATGTATAGAATACTTAACTGTGTTGAGAGAAGATTTAAGTGTGTGCACAGAAGACTTAATTGTGTGTAGAGAAGGAAAGAAAAAGAAAAATAAAAGAAAAAAAAGAAGGAAAGAAAAAGAAAAAAAGAAGAAAAAGGAAAGAAAAAGAGGAAAAAGGAAAGAAAAAGAAAAAAAGAAAAGAAAAAGAAGAAAAGGAAAAAAGAAAAAAAGAAAAGAAAAGAAAAAAAATTGTCGATTAACTGTGTGCAAAAAGCAGAAAACTGTGTGCAAAAAGCACAAAACTGTGTTCGGGGGTAAATTTAGTGTGTGCCAACGTTAATTAAGTATGTTTCCAGGTTACATGCTCTAGGCTTACAACAATAAGTGTGTGCAAATGACACATATCTGTGTGCAGTAAACAATAAATTGTGTGCACAGAGCAGAATGCTGAACTTAACTGTGTGCACATGGCACATATCTGTGTGCAGTAATCGATAAACTGTGTGCAAAAAGGAGAAAACTGTGTGCAAAAAGCATAAAACTGTGTTCGGAAAATTGTGTGCATGGAGCAGAATGCTTAACTTAACTGTGTGCACATGGCACATATCTGTGTGCAGTAGTCGATTAACTGTGTGCAAAAAGCACAAAACTGTGTTCGGGGGTAAATTTAGTGTGTGCCAACGTTAATTAAGTATGTTTCCAGGTTAATTGAGTTTGTGCCATGCTCTAGGCTTACAACAATAAGTGTGTGCAAATGACACATATCTGTGTGCAGTAAACAATAAATTGTGTGCACAGAGCAGAATGCTGAACTTAACTGTGTGCACATGGCACATATCTGTGTGCAGTAATCGATAAACTGTGTGCAAAAAGCAGAAAACTGTGCAAAAAGCATAAAACTGTGTTCGGGTAATTGTGTGCACAGAGCAGAATGCTTAACTTAACTGTGTGCACATGGCACATATCTGTGTCCAGTAGTCGATTAACTGTGTGCAAAAAGCAGAAAACTGTGTGCAAAAAGCACAAAACTGTGTTCGGGGGTAAATTTAGTGTGAGCCAACGTTAATTAAGTATGTTTCCAGGTTAATTGAGTTTGTGCCATGCTCTAGGCTTACAACAATAAGTGTGTGCAAATGACACATATCTGTGTGCAGTAAACAATAAATTGTGTGCACAGAGCAGAATGTTTAACTTAACTGTGTGCACATGGCACATATCTCTGTGCAGTAATCGATAAACTGTGTGCAAAAAGCAGAAAACTGTGCAAAAAGCATAAAACTGTTTTCGGGTAATTGTGTGCACAGAGCAGAATGCTTAACTTAACTGTGTGCACATGGCACATATCTGTGTGCAGTAGTTGATTAACTGTGTGCAAAAAAGCAGAAAACTGTGTACAAAAAGCACAAAACTGTGTTCGGGGGTAAATTTAGTGTGTGCCAACGTTAATTAAGTATGTTCGGGGGTAAATTTAGTGTGTGCCAACGTTAATTAAGTATGTTTCCAGGTTAACTGAGTTTGTGCCATGCTCTAGGCTTACAACAATAAGTGTGTGCAAATGACACATATCTGTGTGCAGTGAACAATAAATTGTGTGCACAGAGCAGAATGCTGAACTTAACTGAGTTTTCTGCTTTTTGTAGAAATAATCCTTTTCTTCTTTTTCTTTTCTTTTTCTTCTTTCTTTCCTTTTTCTTCTTTTTCTTTCATTTTCTTCCTTTTTCTTTTCTTCCTTTTTCTTTTCTTTCTTTTTCTTCTTTTTCTTTCTTTTTTTTCTTCTTCTTTCCTTTTCTTCTTTTTCTTTCCTTTTTTTCTTTTTCTTTCCCTCTCTTCTTTTTCTTTCCTTTTCTTCTGTTTTTTTTTCTTTTCTTTTCTTTTTTTTTCTTCTTTTCTTTTTTCTTTTCCTTTCCTTTTCTTCTTTTTTCTTTTTCTTTCCTTTGCTTCCTTTTTCTTTATTTATTTATTTATTTATAATTATTTTATTTTATTAGAATATATTATTTATTTATTTATTTTATTTATTTGTTTATTTATATTTATTGATTTATTTATTTATGCATTTATTTAATTATTTATTTTTTTTTCTTTTTTTTCTTTCTTTTTCTTTCCTTTTCTTTTTTTTTTCTTTTTCTTCTCTTCTTCCCTTCTTCTTCTTTCTTCTTTCTTCTCCTCCTGCGAGCCGGCGGCGCCGGAGGGGGCCGGGCCGTGGCGGCCGTTGGAGGGGGCGGGGCCGCCGTCGACGGCGAGCCGGGGCCGACGGCGGCCGCGGGAGGGAGCTCGGGCGGGGGCCGTGGGAGGGGGCGAGGCCGCAGGAGGGGGCTAGGGAGGGGGCGAGCAGGGGCCGGCCGCGGCCGCAGGAGGGAGCTCGGGCGGAGGCGCGCCATGGTCGGCGGCGGCCGGGCCTTCTTCTTCTTCTTTTTCTGCTGAGATCGAAAGATTAGGAGGGGAAGGGGCACGGGAGGTGGCGGAGCCGCGGGATGGGGCTCGGTAGGAAGCGAGACGGCGCCGGTGGCAGCCACGGGAGGGAGCTCGGGCGGGGATGGGCCGTGGTCGGTGGCGGCTGCCCCTGTTTCTTCTTCTTCTTCTGGGAATGGGAGATCAAAAGGGGTAGGGGCATTTTCGGTATTTTTTGAAAAAACAAAAGGGGCTGAAGGACCGGGAATTAAACTTAATAGAGATAATGGACGAAAAATTTTAAGACCGGTCAACGGGGACTTTTTGTTATAGCGTGGTCTAAAAGAGGGTGGGTGATTAATTTTCCCTATATTCTTTCCAGGCAATTAATGTCCACCGAACTTGTGACTCAGACTCGGTCCATCTGGAACATCACCCTTACTTGAAAGATATAAAATTTTATTCCATCAGTTTAAAAATCAATCTCGCATTTTAAAATTTATCTCAAGAACATACCTATAATTGTTTCCCTAATTCTCCCTTAATTCTTACGTTACGTATCAACTACTCCGTGATTTCACTCATCACTATGCTATGAGGTGACCCACCAATTTTGTATCGTCACTAATATGACAAATGCCTATAAGGTGTTGGAATCCAGAACAAAGGCTCATATGACCTTCACCCTCGTAGCATCAGCGAACTCCCGGTCTTCAAATTCCAGTCGTGCTGCCTCCCAATGCACCCTCCTTTTTGCCGCCTTTATAGACCACATCGCACCATCCCAAAACCACCAACTTTACATGAAATCATCGTAGCTATTGCTTCTCCTGCAATGGAGCCTGGGCACCATAAAGTTCATGGCAGCCACGCCAACACCGACGTCGGAGCTGGCCGGAAGCTGCCGCCGGTCATAGCCAACGCTTGCTTGCTCGTAGTTAGCCTCTCCGGCGCCGGGCTGTTGGCTTGGTGGGTCTTGGAGTTCCACCCATCCAACCGGCAGTTATGGATGGTCCCTCTCGGCCTCATCATGGCGTGCACACCGGTGGTCATGTGGCTTTCGGTCATGGCTTCCGACGCCTTCCATAGGCTCGAGCTTCCATCAGCCATGCCCGGCTCTCCGGCGTCGTCGCCGGCTCCGAGCCGGGAAAAAGGATTGAAATGTAATCTCTGTAGTATGGTGTGAAGCCAAATAAGCCATATCCTTCATACCACAAGAATCAAGAAACTCTCGCAGCTTTGATTTATTTCTTTGGTTGATTGTAGCTTGTTGCATGTTTATGCTTAATTTGTGCAAGTTTTTCTCCCTTTTTCTTTGCCATTAAACAAAATAATCAATTTTTATTTTTATTTTTTGTCAAAACGGCGTTTCATTTCCAATAAATTAAGTTTGAGTACATCCTGTCAAATCAAAAGAAAGTAAACAGTACAACAAGTAGGGAACACCTGCTAAACTTGTCCAAATGACGTCGCCAGAGTGACGTGCCACATATGAGGCATTCCAGTCCGCAGTTTTGTTCGCTTCACACACATGATCAATATGGACGGCGGACAGCTTCTGAACCAGTCTATGAATATCCCGAATCAATGGATCGCCATACCTATCCGCTCTCCATATCCAGCCAATCACCGTGGCAGAGTCTCCCTCAATGCACAATTTGTCGACACCCAGCACAGATCTCGCATACAGGATGCCATCCCAGGCGGCTCGTAGCTCTACCCCTATAACAGTCAAGCCTAGTGTGCTCTGACCACCAGCTGCAAACAATCTATCATAATGGTCTCGGACAACAAAGCCTCCTCCACCGGAAGCTCTATCCATCGCCATACCACCATCAAAATTCACCTTAAGATAATCAGTTGGTGGGGATACCCAAGAAAAAGAAGCATACCTGCATGCTGCAACAGTAGAAAAGGAATCCCATATATCCCTGGCCAACTCAGGTGAAGTTGATGGAGTCACCAAAAAGACCTCCGCAGTCTGGGTTACGGCTCTGTCCATCACAATTCTTCGGAGCTACCCTCTCCCCTCGACCTTCATAGTGGACAAATGGAACGCGTTTCCGGGTCAAATGGGGTAAGATGGCCCGAGATTTTTTTTTTTCTCGCATTTTGTCCGGATTCTCCCTCTAAACCAAGTTTGACTTGGCGGGAGAATAGCAGCCCAGCAAACGTCTTCTAGAAACCACAATTTTGTTGCCACTTTCAAATGTTATGGTAATGTGATGGCGTGGATCATCAGCTGCTTGCCTTGAGATCTGTGCCGACGGATGAACGGTGTGCGCTTGGGGATCCAACGGTGGGTGATTTGTGTCGCGTGTGAAAGGACGCGTCTTTTTCCCAGTCTCCATCGCAGCCCAAACGGAACCAGCTTCTATAACTAGGGGAGTAACCATCTGGGTCCGGTGGGAAAACGAAAGCAGGAATGAGGCGTTCTTTCGCTGTCAATGAAACCACTCTGGCCCACAAAACTACTGCTCTTACCCTGATCAGCAATAGAAGGAACCTTTTTTTTTTCCTTTGTTTTCTTTGATGAGATGTTCTTATTTACGAACTGGGCGATAGCCCATTGGTAGCAACTTTCCTCTGCTCGTGAGATGGTTGGGGTTTGAGTCTTGGGTTTCCCCCTTAAGAGAAAGTTAGAAATCATGTGAATCTCAGTGCTAGCCTAACTTTTAATCATGCATATAAGGTTCACTTTTAATGATTTCTTTATGCTCATTTTTGAATGTTCACTTTTAATGAATTGGATTGAGTCATCAAGAGATACTTCCTTATAGTTTTAACAGAGAGAGAGAGAGAGAGAAGAATCTAGAGATATTTGTCTTTCAGTCAACGAGTATACCGGAAGAATGTTTTCTTCAGCCGACTCAGTTTGGCCAATTAGGTTTTGCTCAACCAGTCTGGCAATTAGGTAGGACAGTCTATTTGAATTCGAGGGAAAAACCTGCATGCATAGGCTTAGGTACTAGAGGGATGACAAGCTTGAAATTACATGTGCCAAACATAATCTGTATACAAGCAAATTGAATAGGAAAAAAAGTTGCATCTTTCATGCCGAAAACAACGGATTCATCTTCCTTCGCATGAATCCACTATTTGATCGTCCACTGCACAGCTCTCAAAGCACTTCAGACTCCATCATTTATCTGCCTGCATAGATCTCAAAGCAATCAATGGATGATCCAAATGTGGATTCACATGGAGAAGGCTTAGAGATAAACTCTCTAAAAGGCCGATTTGGATTTGGACAAAGCACATAGCCCAAGTGATTCTAAAGTTCATGTATGATTTTGTGAACTTTTCTTCAATCATATGACACCACATCGGTGCATAAAATACTCTCCAGAACCCTCTCCAAATATCTAATTCCGTGGTTGTATCCAACTCATATGATCAATACCACACGACTCTCTCGTCTCTCTAGCTTTGTATTCGAGTGGCTAGACTTGAACTTCATTTGTTTTATGACTTCATGTGTATGGCACAAGCTAAACTAGGAATACCTCCTTGTTGCGTATCAACCTTTGGGTTGGGGGGGTCTCTCCTGGGGCCGGTAGTATTTGGAGTTGAGGATATCGTTTGCCCAAAAAGTATTTGAGGTTAGGTGTTTGCACGCACACGCATGCCTCCAACGAATGGGACGGGCTCCAAACCCGTCCCTCTCGAAGATACTCCATATACAGGCTCAAGGAGGTCGGTCCTTTGAACTTTTAATAACAACATTCTCAGAAGGAGGGAAGTCCTCACACGGCAGGTAATTGTCACTACTTAGGCCCGTCTTGACTGACGGTGGTCTTTGGTAATTGATAAAATTTGAGACCACGACTTAGGTGAGAACAAGGTAAATGATCCAATGGGAAAATTCCAACGTACCGTAGTCACAAATCAACTTCTTAATTAGACCAATGAATGTTAGAATATGCATTGGAGGGGAATAAGGAAGCTAGGATTTTGGTACCTAGTACTAGGGATAATCCATTTGATGCATAAAGAAAGTTTGTGGCATTAGTAGTGTAATATATGAAGATGAGGGAGGATTGTCAAAATTTTGAATTAAAAAACTGGCATTGGTGTATGCAAGGAACTTTTTGTGTGCATATAATAAGAGCGTCAAAGCATTCTCCCTTTGTTCATTTTCCATTGGATTCAGAGAATTTCTAGCTGTATTGGTTGGGTCGAGTTTTGCTACTCATTTTGTTGAGTCCATGGTTCTAAATTTTGCTTCAAAATTGCACTCTCTTACCTATTAATTGGATCTCACCCTATATTAATCTCGTTTGCAAAAGGACTGGCTAGGTAAAACATTCTGAGGTTTAGGTGGATCTCCTAGCACATGATCCTAGAGTTTAGATTCTCTACGGTGTGTTTTGTGTGCAAATGTGTTGCATGCCTAGATGGACCACATGCCATCCATCTTGGAGATGCATGGTTGCCGTCTACATCTCAGCTGTGCCAAACAGTGGTGTCGTGCGAGAGTCAAAAGATAGGCGACAACCATCCATATCCGAGATAGAAGACAACCATCCATCTCCGAGATAGAAGATAGCCATCCATCTCTGAGATAGGTATCATGTCATCTATCTAAGCATACATCATTCTTTGTGGTGCTAAAACATGCATGGCAGTGGATCCTAAGTTGTGGTCCAATGAGTTTTTCATATTGCTTTCTGTTTTTGAAGTTATTTGGTCCTCCCTTATGTGGGATCATAGCATAGATGAAGTGACATGGAGGGGAGCCATATGGAACTCAATTAGATTTGTTGGAAAGCAAAATATTGATGGCATTTTTGACCCATATGGAAATTTTGATCTATTAAATAATGCATCATTCAACTAGGTGAGACTGCTCATGTACATACCTATTTTTCCTTTTTTCCAAAAAGAAAAGCAAAGGTTACACGTGTAGATACTTGAAGTGTAACAACCCAGGACCTCACCCAAAATGGCTAGCCGGAAGGTACTATTTGGGTTCCTTGATCCTGTATAAGTACCCAAGATCTACCCAGCGAATAACCGATGTGGGACTAAATACACGCCCGCACGGGTCCTCACATACTTCCCCGTTCAAGCCCTGACGTCCTCGTCAGGCTAAGGGTTCATATCTATTCAAATCTAATCACAAACACCACGATTGGCCCGTGGTCAGCCCCAATAGATCCGTGCTGCAGTGTCCCCTAGTCCACATAGGTTATGGGTCGGGTCCGCTCTGATACCATTTGTAACAACCTAGGATCTCACCCAAAATGGCTAGCCGGAAGGTATTATTTGGGTTCCTTGATCCTGTATAAGTATCCAAGATCCATCCAGCGAATAACCGATGTGGGACTAAACACACGCTCGCACGGGTCCTCACATACTCCCCTCGTTCAAGCCCTGATGTCTTCGTCAGGCTAAAGGGTTCAAATCCATTCAAATCTAATCACAAACACCACGATCGGTCCGTGGTCAACCCCAATAGATCCGTGCTGCAGGTGTCCCTAGTCCACATAAGTTATGGGCCGGATCCGCTCTGATACCATTTGTAACAATTCAGAACCTTACCCAAAATGGCTAGCCGGAAGGTACTATTTGGGTTCCTTGATCCTGTATAAGTACCCAAGATCTATCCAGCGAATAACCGATGTGGGACTAAATACATGCCCGTACGGGTCCTCACATGAAGTGTCAAGACTCTGCCTAACTAGAACCGGTTCGGGGCTAATTTAATTAGGCTTGGACCCCATTTTGACATGTGTGCCTTGCACATGCTGCGCAGTGAAGAGACTCCATTTAGGAGTCTTCTTTCCTTTTGACTCCGATGTACATCGAGAATCCTAGGGGGTGCTAAATTCGAGCTAAAACCCTAGGATCTGTCTATAAAAGACCATCCACTTTCTCTTATGTACTCCACCACCGAAACCACGAGCAATCACCATCCGTTATCAAGCTTTTTTGGTAGAGTTTTTCCTTGGATTTCCATTGGAAAAAGTCGTTGGACCACTCTTAGAGCTTTGTTGAATTTAGGTAATGGGTCAAATCTCTTTTTCCTCTATGTTTTCCAAATCCATAGCCATTGTCACCACTTTGATTTGGACCGACAAGTTGCCAGATGGGCATGAATAGCGTCTCCTTGTTTTACCCTTCTTCCTTTATTTTTGCCTACCTCCATCGATTGTAGTTCGTGCCCAAGGTTGTCGTCGTTACCACTATCGCATGCTGCTATAGATCACTTACCTACCAGCCTTTTCGTTTCTATGTTAAGAAAGAGAGAGAGGGAGTTTCCCCTATTTTGAGGAAGAAGAGAGCTCTTTTTCTTCTCTCTCCTCTCTCTTCTCTCTTTTCTCATTCTTCTCTTTCCTCTCTCTTCCCACTCTTTCTCTCTTCTTTTCCTCTCTTTTTCTTTCTCTACTTAGCTTGGGAGACTTAGTGAGTGGTTTAAAGTTTTGTATTTCCTTAACGTCGATTTGACCCTAGTTGGGTGTTCTAAGTTGTTGGGAATCATATTATATCCGATGATTGGACCTAGTCCTGTAAGGGAGCGGCAGTTTGGGTAAGAATGAGCTAGATGCTCTGCATCCTAGTTCGTAGATAGCGAAGCAGGTCGATGCTTGTTGTATTTGAGTCTGTCATCCGTAGAGATAAGAAATGGATTCAATTTTGCGTAAGATGACATGATTTTAAATGATTTTTGGTACAAGCATATGTATATATATGTGTGTGTGTATGTGTGTGTGTGTGTGTTTATTATATGTCGATATCTGCTATTGAAGATATAGCTATATAAACTATAATTCTAGTTATCTTGAAATTGTAAGGAATACACCGATAAATTTGAAATTGATTTGATAATAATAATATGTAATTAATTGGATGGATAAGAAGTAGTTTGGACTAAGGGTGGTAATCGGGTTGGGTCGGGTTGGATGCGGGTCGGATAAAAAATTCATCAACCAAAATTCGATCTGTTTATTAAGAAGGTCAAAATTTCAAATCTATATTCGACCGATTTATTAAATAGGTAACCTGACCCAACCCACATAACCTATTTGTTAAACAAGTTAAACGGTTTAAATGGGTTAGATGAGTTTTAAACATGTTTAATTGATTTAAACAAGTTAAATAAATTAAGCGGATTGGGTTAAATAGGTTTCAAATAGGTTAAGCATGTTTCAAATAGGTTAAATAGGTTAAGCAGGTCGGATCATAATCTAACCCAATTATTAAATGGGTCAAAATGGGTTAAATGGGTTAGAGGTTTAAATCTGAACCCAACCTATTTAATAAATATGTTTAGATAGGTTGATCCATTTACGACCTAAATCTGTTTATGTCTAACCCAAATCTACTTAAAGCGGTTCGTTCGTGGGTTGAGTTGACGGGCCGGGTCATAAATTGGCATCCTTACTTTGGATTAATCTCATCATGTAGATAGTCTCCATAGGCTTACGCATGAAAGAGCTTTTACGAACTTACGCGTGAGATAGTTTCCACAAGCTTATGTGCAGAATTGCCTTCATAGGCTTACATGTAGGATAGCCGCCAAAGGCTTATGCATTGAAACTTCATTTATCAGTCATGGACTAAGGAATAATCTTGGTTAGTCCAAAGTCAAAAAATAAACTAATATCAAATCTAGAATTGATAAGACATAAATTAATGCTGAATAAATGATTTAACTTATTGGTACTTGTGATATATATTTCTTTGGGATAAGATGGATATTGATGACATATGTATATGTTATTTTGAATAATTTTTTTGAATATTATTATGGTATTTATTTCATCTGATCTTATTTATCTAATCATCTTTATTATTAATTTATTTCATTTATATTGGTGTTCCAGTTGGAGATTCTTACTAGGATGAAAAACTCACATCCTTATGTTGCATTTTTTCCAGAGACAAGATCATTGTTATGGATGGATTGGGCATGGAGTTTGAGCATCAAAGTTATTAGTTAGTTTATTTTCTACCAATGAATATTCAAAAATTTTGTAATTGAATAAGTTTCGTTATTTGATCATGGTGGATTTATTTAGTTGGATTATTGTCTATTAATTGTTGATCTAAATTTTTGGAGTTATTGAAAATTTGTTCATTTTAGGCATTGTATAATCTCTAAGGCGACGCGATGCTTTAGAGTTAATGTGGCCATGTCATATAACCAACCTAGATGGTGGGTTCAGGGTGTGACATGAAGAGGTTCAAATACAAATTGAAAAGAAGTAAGATATTCAATCATTAAATTATCAAGTATAAGATCATTTTCAACTATATGTCTAATGTGCCCTTTTTTTTAGATTACTAAGAACAGAAATATCAAAGGTGCTAGCTGGCCAAGCTAAGGTAGTCTCTTGATAGAGATGTAAAAGAGAAGGAAAATTATTAAGCACCTTTATTAACATTTTTAAAATATATTGTATAGCATCATTGATATTGATAAATAGTATCATCAATGTTACCTCACAACAGTATGTGATCACATAATGAGAAAAGTGCCAATCCTGCCAGTATTTGTCCTAATGGAAATTAGGTCTAACATGCCAAAGTAATTCAAAAGTTAATTTATTTAATATGACAAAAAGAACTGACAATTCAAAGATTGAAAATGGGATTATTATAGTTGTTGTAAACTATTCAGTGTTTTAGTATTTCCATTGTCATGGAAAATGAGATCTTAATACGCAATAAATATAAAGGAGTGGTTTTCTTAAATTATGGAATATGTTAATGATTGGGTTGACAATTTGTGTGGCACTGAATGTAATAATGCTAATAGCCAAGATACAAATATTCAGTATGCATATCTATAACATGACAAGCTCATAAAATTGTTTTCGCTCTTTTGGCTATTTGGAATAGATTGATGACTTTCTTGTATGAATACTACAAAAGACATGCGGATAATGTTAGAAATTGACAAATAGGAATATATTCACCAATAAAAGCCTCACCACATGAATCTAGAAGAACTTATAAAGCCTAACAAAAGTCTTTATGAAGTTTAATTAAATCATTGCAACTAGCTACTAAAAGAATTGATGAAATTATAAGGTTTTTTTTATGGAAAGGAGAGTCTTATGTCTGGTTGTTTTGTTTGCAACTGGCGGTGTTGCAAATCCAAAAGTAGGTTCGGGTATTAGGAATTATCAATATTTTAATCGGGCTTTCTTGGATATATGGTGGTGGAGATTCATTAATGACGAACAGGTATATTGGAGGAGGTTGAATTGGTTTATTAGTTATAGGAGGAGATCTTTTGATCAGCATTCTTCTCTTCCTCATACTTCTTTTTGAAAGGACATTGTTAGATTAAGAGATAGCTTTTCATGTGGTACTTCATTCAGTTTGGATTATGGTCAATTTGGTAGATTCTGGTAAGAAAGATGGTCAGGAGAGTTCACTTTGGAATTGTTGTTCTTTAAGCTATTTGCTAATGTTTATTGTTGCCACCAGAAACTGGCCAGTCCTAGGTGTTGAGTGAATGATGCGTTGATGCTAGAGGACTTAGCGACTGGTTGCGCGGATCGTACTTGGCCACGGCTTGAGGCGGATGGCTGCTACCGGGATCCTGGTCTGCGACTGTGCTCCGACCTAAAATAGGAAACAGAGGGAGGAACTTAAGTACTCTTGTCGATATGTATCCGGCAGGAGACCCTCCGATGCTTAAGTTAGGATGATTCTTAGGAAATAGAAGGAGGTTCTTAGAAGTCTGTTAGAGCGTCCAAGCACTTATTTAGAAGGTCTTCTCAGAGAGTTGGTTGTATAAGCAAAGGCGAGAGCCTAATTCCATGAAATTTGGACATGTGGATTGGCCAGGATTGGTAGCCTTCGCACTTCTGAATTTGGGGTGCAGGCATTTTGCACCCAAATCACATCCCACCTGATTGGTCGGCATGATTTTAGAGATCGCGTGGGATCTCGACTGTGGTGTCGCTAGCTGTAAGAGGTTTTTGAAATTTGAACTTGGCCATACACTTTTGGGCATGCTAAGTGGTTGGCCCCCACTGGTGACATGCTAGCTTTGTGGCGAGCTTTGGTTGGAGAGCCCTTCAAATGACCTGTGGTTGGCTTCGATGCATATCACTTATCATAAATATTGTGTGGTTTTTTTTTCAGTAGGCCAAATGATTAATAAATATTTAATACTATTGTCTACCTTCGGAAGGAATATGGAGGCTGAGTTTTCTGGGTGATTATTATGCTTTGTTGGATCTTCTGAATTTGAGTTTCTTTTAAGGTGTAGTCTTTTGATAAAATAATCTGGAGATGGACTTGTGGGGGGAATTTTGTATGAAGTTTTTCTACAAGTTTCTTAACTTAGGAGTTAAAAGCTTGCTAGCATCATGATGTTAGAAGTATGCCCTAGAAGCCAATCTGGCTGACACATTATTAATTCTAGGACATAATTTAGTACTTGACTTATTATTATTGATTAATAAATGGGCATTCTTTTCATTCATATTGTTTATGTGTCTATGAATCGTCCAAGAAATTAATAAGATGATGATACATATTCTCAAGAGTTGAGAATTTGAGCCATGTACCATTGGTGATTAATTTCTAAATGCTCCTGATCAATGGATCATCACGAGGACGGTGATCGATCCGATCAGTGCACAGATCACTTTCCTTCTGGATGGATGAGACTTGAGTCCACAGTGTAGGGACACTGAAGTGATAGTGCAGGTGCTTGTTAGAGAACAAGGGTACTGAGCGTGACCAAGACAAGAAGTCACTTGGATGTCTATCCACTCGTCAGTGACTTGCTTGATGTTGCAGTAGTGTGACTGGTCCTTTGACCTGCGGTGCTTCGGCTACTCACAGTGAGGTTATTGTAGTTTGACTGCACACATACATGGTCTCTAGCCATATGGGTCCATGCAGTGTAGATTGGCTGCAGTAGGTTCACTGTAGGAGTAGGGTGTGCACCTACAAGGAATCTATCGACCTTGATAGAAGAGGAGTGATCCTATGTGATTTGTTAGACTGAGTTCTAAGACCTTGGCCAGGGCAGTAATATAAAGTGGAGAAAGAGTTTTCCACTATCGAACTCAAGTCGAATAAATCTTGACATATGACAGACGATGGGGTTTGACGAGTTGTCCATGACCTCCGTCCTGTAGGGATCCACGATAGTAGGACTGTATCACACGTTAACTGCACCTAGAGGTTCATCATTCCATTCTGCTGGGTAGCCACTACATGCTGCTAGGTGTCACTGGTGGATGGTGGGACTCACAGGGATTATCTCGATGATCGATAAACCCTAATGAGTTGAGTTGGAATCGTTCCAACCCATTGAAAGGAGTTTTCAATGATATAGTGATAGAGATCACAATATACCTCACTACCAGTCAGAATAGAACCTATGGGGTCACACACACTAGAAGTATTGACCGATCCGATGGTTGAAAAGTGATTATGAATCACAAGTAATCAATTCGATTGATATTCAGTTGAAGAAGGAACAAAGGGAATTAATTAATTGGACTTGAAACAAGAGTCCTACTTCGAGTAGGATTCCTAGAGTCCTAATTGGATTAGGACTGGGAATCCTAGTTGGAGTAGGACTGGGATTCCTACTTGGAATAGGATTCCTGCAATCCTAATAAGATTAGGAGTTTTGAATCAAAATTGTATTCCTACTTGGAGTAGGATTCATAGAGTCCTAATCGGATTAGGACTTCGGATTCAAATAGAGTCCTAATTGGATTAGGACTAAAATTATATATGTCCTAATTTGGATTAGGGTTTCTTAAGTCACAATTAATTATTAATCTAATGAATCAATAAGACTCCTAATTGGATTAGGATTGAAGAGTTCAATTGAGTCAAAATTGATTTAAGTTCTAATTGGATTAGGACTTACCTAGATTGGATCCAAATTGGTTCACCCTTGGGCTAAGCCTAATTGGATTAGGGCTTGACCACATTAGGGCATTTCAAACCCTACTTAATGTGGATTAGGGTTTACCATGAGGAAGGGGATAAGCCCCTCCCCTTTCCACGTGGAGAAGGGAGAAGAGACGGCACCCCCTCTTAGGAAAGACATCAAGAGCTCCTAAATGTTAGGAGCTCCACATGTCTATAAAAAGGGACTTGTGGGCGGCACCTAGGGTAAAAAAAGAAGAAGTGCTCTCTCCTCTCCTTGCTGCCACCACCCTCTCCCTTTCCCTTGGTTCAGCCGCCAACAAGAAGAAGAAAAGAAGAGAGCCTTGTCCGCCTCCTCTTCCTCCAATCCTTCTTCCAACGCAGGGAAAAGAAAGGCTGTGTTCTTCTTCCTTGAGTTCATCCTTCTTCTTCCTCCTCCCAAGCACAATCAAGGGTTGATTGAAAGGGAGGAAATCAGCCATCAAAAGAAGTCTTTGCAAGGGAGCTAGCACCCCGGGAAGACAAGAGAGCTTTGATCGGATCACTGCTTCGTGTGGATACCCGTAGAGGCCGGACATTTGAACGGCTTCAAGCGAACCTTCATCCTAGACCACGAACTTCAGTTTGCAATGATCATCTACCCGCACAAGGTGAAGATCTGATCTTCTAATGTATTTAAAAAGTTTTAATTCTTATCTAACTACGAACGGTTCATGAAACAACGTTCATGCGATGAACGTCGATCCCGCTTATGCCGATTCCGCTGCCATCTGAATTTTTTTGAAATATCAGCGGTATGGGCGGGTTCCTAACACATGAATATGTGGAAATTGTGTGCTCCTAAAAAGGTGAAGTTTTCCTACTAAAGATTTTAAGTGCTGATAATTTATAGAAGAGAGGTCGGACTTTTCCTCCAGCTTGTTATTTATGCAATTCTGCTCATAAATCACGCTTCCATATGTCTGTGGGTTGTAATTTCTCTAAGGTGATTTCAAAATTCTTTTTTTTTTGGGTAAAACGGTCGCTCACGATAATCTAGTGTGAGTACAACCAACTGAGTCAAAATACAACACGTGGCCTAAAGAAGGGGGTACATCATTAGCCCATATCCATGAGAACTCTCCAGAGTGATGGGTAACAAAGGAAGCCACCCAATCAACTGCCTTGTTCGCCTCTCGATATACATAAGCAGCCTGAAAGGAATCACAGTTTCGCACCATCCACTGTATATCGCTAAGGAGAGGATGACCGTTAACCTGTCTCACAGCATCCTGAAACCAGTCGATCACCATAGCAGAGTTTCTTTCCAGGATGATCTCACCAGCCCCTAGAACAGTCCTCGCATATGCTGCCTTGAGCTCCGCTCCTATGATTGTCGTGCCATAGATGCGCCGCCCTCCCGCATCAATCAGGCGGGAGTTGTGATCTTGGATCACGAATCCTATCCCATCTGTATCTCCTCCTGCTAGCACACTACCGTCGAAGTTCACCTTGAGGTGACCAGAGGGTGTGGTTTTCCAAGTGACAAGATGACTTTGGGCAATGTGACAGCGATATTGGAACCCCAGGTATCCCTAATCCCCCCAGCTGAAGTCGCCTTGGTTATGTCAATGATCTCAACTGCATGGTGAATAGCTCTGTCCACCACAACTCATAGGGGTGACCTCCTTCTCTCAAATATTCGGGCATTCCTGTCTAACCAAATATAATAAGCTGGGCAAGCACAAGTGATGCCCCACTCCACCGTCCCTGGCCTCCGCATGGATGCCTGCAGATGATGTAGTAAATCCTCTATCGATCCCCAGCTTTGCGGTAGAGATAGTGCTGCGCTCCTCCACACCAGATCGCCCGAGGGCAGCAATTAAGAGCATGACTAATGGTCTCCTCCCCGTCAGGGCAATCCTCACACATTGGGGTCGTCCTGACACTCCTCCTAGCTAGTACACTGCGGGTCAGGAGGCATCCCCAAGCCACCTTCCAGATGAATAAAGCCACTCGAGGATAGACGTGCAGTCGCCAGATCCCCCTCCTCTATTTGTCGGATAGTCTCCCTCCCCATCATTGCCTGCAGATCCCTAGCATGCACCCTCGTCCTTCCTGTCGGAGTCCATACCAGCCTATCCACCCCCTCCCCAATCGGGATCAGAAG
Source organism: Phoenix dactylifera (assembly GCF_051530095.1). Classification (NCBI taxonomy): domain Eukaryota; kingdom Viridiplantae; phylum Streptophyta; class Magnoliopsida; order Arecales; family Arecaceae; genus Phoenix; species Phoenix dactylifera. The sequence goes on along the minus strand of NC_143199.1, from coordinate 22,656,255 downwards.
CTCTAGGGCCCTCTCAGCTAGCTGCTCTCCGAAGACGTCCCGAATCAGTGCCTCCTTCCAATTGCCCGTACCAGAAGTAATCAGCTCACTAACCCTACACCCTGACAATCTCGCCGAGTCCACCATCGTCGGCATCCGCCCCAGTGGCTGCTCAGTCACCCAGGCATCCTCCATCACATCAATGGATCATTCGTCACCAATCATTTATCTGATCTCGGGTAACATCGTCGGTGCATAGGCACAAATCTCCTTCCAGATAAAGGAGCTATGGAGTTCAACCCAAAAGTCAGTCACCGCCGAATGCGAATCATACTTGCTCTTCATAAGGGCACTCCACAAGCTGTCCGACTCTAAAATGTAGCTAGCGGCATGTCTCGCCGCGATGACCTCTCGCCTCGTCAGCAAGGAATGTACTCCCAAGCCACCTGACCTGATTGGCTGACATACCGTTTCCCATGCCACCAAATGAATGCCAGCTCCTCCCCTCCTAGCCCAGATGAACCACCTGAATAGTTGCTCAATGAGCCTCAACGGCGGTATCGGCACAATAGTGTTTGATAGCAGGTGTATTGACATCGAGCTGAGGACCGTTCGCATCAAAATCACCCTGCCCATCATAGAGAGAGCATCCATCTGCCAGCCCTCTAACCTCTGTCTGATGCTGGGCACCATGTCAAAACAATCCCCATGCCGGAGGCACCGCCTGGTGATGGGAACTCCCAGGTACTTCAGTGGTCCATCCTGCTCGCTCACCCCCAGGACCTGCTTGATAGATGTCTTCACTTGTGGCTTGATCTTCGGGCTGAAGTTGATTGCTGACTTGGCCAGGTTGATTCATTGGCCTGAAGCAGCACAATACTCTTCTAGGATCCTCCGGATGACCATCATCGTTTGTCTTGTAGCTCAAGCGAGGAGCATGCAGTCATCTGCAAACAAAAGATGTGATACCTGGATAGACCCTGGCCTCGATCTATAGGCCTCCAGAACCTGGGTCTCAGTGGCATGATGGAGGGCTCTGGACAGGGCATCTACATAGATGATGAAGAGTAGGGAAGGCAAAGGGCACCCCTGCCGAAATCCAATAGAAGAAGCGAAGAAGCTTGAGGGTGCACCATTCACCAAAATAGCGAAGGTGAGGGATCTAATAGACCCCATGACCCAGCTGATCCACCTCTCATGGAATCCAAAGCTCACCAGCGAGTCCTCCAGGAAGCTCCACATCATCCTGTCATATGCCCTCTCTATATATGGCTTGATCCCCCTCAAGCTTTTTCGACTCGGGGCCCTCTTGAGATCAAACATGAACTCCTATGCAAGGAGCACATTGTTAGTGACACTCCGTCCCTCCACAAATGCTCTCTGCTCCGGGCTGATAATCCTCGGCAGGATGCTCCTCAGTCTAGCAACTAGGACCTTTTCAAAAAGTTGTAGATGAAAGATTATTTGGGTCTTGTAAAATTTCTTTTTGGACAATGTGGAAGAGGAAGAAGTTTTGAGAGGTTGTTTAGAGTTCATGGAGTTCATCGGAGAGCGATCATGAAAGAGAAAGAGAGTGTCAAGAGATAGGACATGATGAGGAGAGGGTAAAGGGATTAAGGGGTTTGGGGGTTTAGCCCTATGCTTTAGTTTTTTTTTATTTGTTTATAAAATTGACTAGAGAATGGACCTCTGTTAGCTTGCTTTCCAACTTTGGTTTGTGGACAGTCAAAGGGAGCTATAAGGCTGCAAATGGGTCAGTTGGCCCGCGACCCGACCCGATCCATTTTAGAGGACCCGTGGGACTGGGTCTGATTCGAAAATTGGACTCATTCTATTTTTCGGGTTGAGTTTGAGTTTGTTAAATTTAGACTCTCGATATAATCCATTTGAATTTTGGATAATTTTGATTTTCCAACCTTACGACCCGACCCAAATCCAGAAAACCATTTAGGCCCGAAAAACTACATTTTGTATCTTGAGTGTATAGCTCCAATTCAAAATATAGGATGATTCATGTAGTTTCATTGCTTAGTTTTGAAGGCTTATTAAAGAATAATGAGTATTTGTAGCAATAAAGTAACAAGTGGGCCTCACAAAGGCCTCAGTATGAAGACATAGGTTGTTCTTCATATAATCTGATTTGATGAGTATTGCATGTTGCTTTTATAGCCGGTCAACCTTATCTGGTTTGTGGTTTTTTATTCTTCAAGATCCAAAAGAAAAGTTGTTGAGGCTGCTTTCTGCTTTACAGATACAACATACTCTTTCAAATTCATTTGGACCCTATCCGGACCCAAATTTTTTGGGTTGGGACCGGGTTACACATGGATTCGACCCAACTCGAATGACCTGTTGGGTCAAAAATTTTAGTAATGGACCCGACCCGACCTGACCCGATCTTTTATTGGATTGAGTCTGGGTTCAATATTAGAACTCAAACAAGAAACCAGATTGGGTCGAGATCACTTATGATCCGGTCTGACCCGACCCATTTGCACTCCCAAAGAGATAGCATGGAAGAAAGTTGTATATCTACCATCCACTTTGTTTATTAGTCCTTTTGCTAATAACGGGTACAATGTTAAGCATAGGCTACTAATCAGTTGTCCAATATGAGAATTACACATCAGATATTAACTTTTTTTTGTGTAAGAAATTGATATTACTCAAGCATTTAGCATGGAAAATCTTTGGGAGAGGAGATATGGGAGAAAGTTACAAACATATGCTATGTAAATTTTGTGTGGGAGACTCTGTTGTTGCTTCGACGTTTGGGTTTAAAATACATGAAAAAGGCTCATGTGGATAATTATATGGCACAACACTAAGAGAAAGAGTAGGGAGCTAGCATGGAAGGCTACGAACGAATAGGATGTAGATCAATGTTAGTGTAAAACAAGAATCTTCTATAAAAATGTTGCATTGCTACAAGCTAAGATTCTTCTATCAGTTACTTCACTGGTAACTGAAATGGTATCAAACATACGGCACCAATCATTGGTTCAAGGAGTTGAAGTAAAAATTTTTATGCACAAATTTCTAATTTCTAAGGCTCTATTTGGGAGAGCTTTTGGAGGGCCAAAAAGCACTTTCTGACCCTCCAAAAGCCTTTTAAATAAAATAGGGGTGTTTGGTGAGAAAGCTAAAACAGCCTTTCGGAAGAAGCTCAATTTTGAAGCTTTGCGGAAAAGCACTTTTAAGTCCGGTCGGAAGGCTTTTTTTTACCAAAATACCCATGATAAATATAACAATTGCACAAAATGTCCTTTTATTAATTGTTTAACTAATTTTATCATATAGCTAGAAAATTCATTATATTATGAAAATTAATTTACGCTAATAATTATAATATTTTATATTTTTATTATTGTATTATACTATAAATATAATATTATATTACATTATATTATAATACATTGATATGTTACGTTAAATAATTTAATATTATATTAAATTATTATGCTATAGTATATAATATTATATTACTATAGCATAATAATGTAATAGAGCATAATAATTTAATATTATATTAAATTATTATGCTATACATTGATATGTTACTTTTGCTATATTATATTATTATGTATTAATACATATTATATTTTATTATGCTCTATTGTATAATATTGTGCAATATCCTTTATGGTCAGTTTGTCATACCAAAAGTACTTTATTAGTTTGTTTATTAGACACATGTTAAAGTGGCACAGTTCTTTAGAAATATAGTTAGCAAACAACAAAAAATTTTTTATAAAAGCTCTACTTCCAAAACCTCTACTGCCAATAGCTCCCCCAAATGGCCCTAGAACATTTCTCTATTTTACTAGAAAACATTTCTCTAAAAGGATATATAAAAATTTAAATTTGGGAAAAAGAATTAAAAAAAAGAGAGTAAGACATTAACCTGGCTATCGATGTAAGAGTTTATACTGATTACATGAGGACCATGTACTGCATGAGAAGCCCATGGCAATCGTAGCCGTTGCACCATACACAGACGACCCCGATTTGCAAGACCGACCCGGGATAGAAGCCAATTACTGAGAAAGGTCCATGTGGATGGCTATGAGGCACGACCCGGGGGGGGGGGGGGGGGGGGGGGCGTTTAGTATGAGGTGATCATCCAAAGGCGATGTTGGTGGAGGTGATGAGATCACCGCGTTTGGTTTCACTACGGTCATTCTACGTGGCGGTGATCCTAAATCACCTTCACTCCTCAAATCACTGCCCAACTCGGTGGTGGGATAACTGTCCTTGAGATCAAAAATCCAAGATCACCCCAGGGCAGTGATCCTAGGTTGAAAGTTAAAGACAAAACTACCCCTCAATTTAGTAGAAAAATTGATATATCAATATACCATCAATATATTATATATTATGTCAATGTTATATATATATATATATATATATATATATATATTATGTTGATATTATATATTATATTAATGATATATATTATATTATATTATATTACTAATCATATTATTATCCTATTATTATTGAAGGATAATTTTAAATTTTAGTAGAAATATATTATTATATTTTATATTTATATAATAAAAATATTTAATATATTACTCTTATTTACCTTATTTTACTAATCAAAATAATTATTAGTATTAAAAAATCTATTATAAATATGAATAAAAATATTAATTCTATAATGAAAAATAACATATTTTTATAAGATTAATAATTTATAGGAGTAATAAATATATTTTTATAGAATATATTAATAATTAATATATTGATAAATATATTAATATTTTATTATAATATATTTTATATGATTAATAAATATATGATAAGGGCTACTAAAAGTAAAATATATGACAAAATTATGGAGCTAATATAGAAATTAGTATATTGACTTATATTTTTGATTCATGAGAATTAAAAACACATAAAAAACCTATCTAAGATATATTAGGGGTATTTCTGGTATTATGTGGTCGGTGATCTTGGTCTCCGTACCATATCAAACAAGTTACTCATGGATATCCGGAGATTTTTAATCACTGGGGAGGGAAGTTTGGTAACCCCTCCCCAGTGATCCGAATGTTGGGGTGATTTGATCCCAGTGATCTAAGATCGATATGTTTGGTAGGCCATGGTCGAGTGATTAAAAATCTCCGGATATCCATGAGTAATTTGTTTGGTATGGTACGGAGATCCAAAATTACCGAGCACATAATACCACAAATACCCCTGATATATCTTAGATGAATTTTTTATGTGTTTTTAATTCTCATGAATCAAAAATGTAAATCAATATACTAATTCTTATATTAGCTCCATAATTTTGTCACATATTTTTCTTTTAGTAGCCCTTATCATATATTTATTAATCATATAAAATATATTGTAATAAAATATTAATATATTTATCAATGTATTAATTATTAATATATTCTATAAAAATATATTTATTACTCCTATAAATTATTAATCTTATAAAAATATGTTATTTTTCATTATAGAATTAATATTTTTATTTATACTTATAATAGATTTTTTTTAATACTAATAATTATTTTGATTAGAAAAATAAGGTAAATAGGAGTAATATAGTAATATATTAAATATTTTCATTATATAAATTTAAAATATAATAATATATTTCTACTAAAATTTAAAATTATCCTTCAATAATAATAGGATAATAATATGATTAGTAATATAATATAATATAATATATAATATCAATATATATATATATAACATTAACATAATATATTGATGGTATATTGATATATCATTTTTCTGCTAACTTGAGGAGTATTTTTGTCTTCAACTTTCAACCCAGGATCACTACCCTGGGTGATCTTGAATTTCCGACCTCAAGACGGGTATCCCCTCACCGAGTTGGAGGGTAATTTGAGAAGTAGAGATGATTTAAGATCACAGCCATATAGGATCACCATGGTACAACCAAATACGGTGATCTCATCATCTCCACCCACATCACCTTGGTCCTAGGATGATCATCCCGTACCAAACTCCCGTGAAATAGGGGAAAAAGTGGCTGCGTGCCCCCAGTGTCACACCCCTGGCTATGGCGTGCACGGGGTGTGCGCGGGCTCTGCCATGCGCAGGCCGTGGCACTGGGCGCACGGCCGGGCAGAGTGAGGAAGTGTGCGGCGGAGCACATGCGAGTGGCCAAAGGCTGGCGCTGGCCTGTGCACGGGCTGAGCGTAGGAGGCGCACAGCCGGGCCAGGCGCCGGGGGGTGCGCGGGTGTACGCACGCAGGATGGCCACGGGCGCGCAGAAGGCGTGCCGGGCACTTGGCCGTGGCCAGGCCATGTGCACACTGCACAGTGCGCAGGTTACAGCGCAAACGGCAGTGGCCCTGTGCAGCGGAGACAGGCCGGATCCAGCCTATGCACAGGGGCGTACGCAGCGGAGACGTGCGCGGATGCTGGCCCATGCGCAAAGGCGCGCGTGGATGGGCCAAACGTGGAGGCCAAGGGAGCGCGCGGGGCGCGTAGGCGTCGGCCCACCTGCAGGCCGTGCGCGGGGCACGGAAGGGCGGATGCTGCGGCGTGCGAAGGAGGCGCACGCACCAGGCCTCGGGACGGCATGCGCAGTAGACGCGTGCCCAGACTTGGCCGTGAGCGGGCCGTGCGCAGGTGCGCGCGTGGCCAGGCCGAGCAGAGAAGTGCGCGCGCGGCGCGCGCACACAGTCGGCGGACCGTGCGCGGGCGTGCGCACGGCAGAGCGGCGCTGGCACGCGCTGGGCGCGCGCAGAGGAGCTGGACCGCGCGCAGGTGCGCGCGCGGCCAGGTGAGCCAGGGCCGGGCCTTGCGCTAGGGCAGTGCGCGGGGCGCACGGCAGGAAGGACGCGAGGGCCGCGCAAGGGGCGTGTGGCCGAGGCCAGACCCTGACCTGCGTGCGCGCGGGGCGTGCACGCGCAGAGACGGCGGGCCGGGCACAGGGCATTCGGCGGACCAGCAGGGCCGCGCACAAGTGCGCGCGCGGCCGAGTGGTAGCAGCGCATTATGATAAAGGAGGATTTATCTTTGAGTCCTTAAACTTGTTCGCGACCAAATGATATGTTGTTACTAGGACGACAACATTATCGAGATTAGGTCGTTGTGTGACATATACGTTGGTTGTCCTCTTAACCAAGGAGTGTGGAGACACTGGTATGCCATACAGGTGAAGTGTAGGAGTACATTTCACTGAACGTGACCAATTCCGGAATGCTCTACTGTCGAGAGATGTTCCGAGTGGATATGGGTATAAGTTTGGCCCTCTGACCTGAGATCGCAACCTGTGACTAGCAAGCAACTCACTGTACTTTGGTACCGGACTACCTGAATTTCTAATTCAGTGACGGAAGGTCACTGGGTCCGAGCGCGCGCGCGGGTGGACCAGGGCGCCGGGCGGCCCTGGGCGGCTGGGCAGACAGCCGCACATGGGCTGTTCCCTCAGCAGGCTGCAAGCGGGCAGTCACATGGGCTGTCCATGGACACTTGGCAGGGTGCTGTGCATTGGGCGGTGGCTGGGCAGGCTGCTGGGTAGCTGGGCAGGAGGAAGCACATTCCTCAACCGCCAAGGAAGCACAAATTCGGGTGAAAGGCCTATTGACCAATGGGAGGCCGCAGAGGGCTTGCACACTGATTGAGGCTGCAACCGGCTGGGAGGACGTGCCAACTCCAAGTGGCACTATAAAAAGGCTTAGCCGGCTGCATTGAGAGGGACTTGGAGAAAAAGCTTAGAAGCTTGGGCGGGCTGCTTTTGGGGCTGTTTTGAGGGTCGTCAAAGGAGTGTCGGGCCACTAGGCCCTTGGCCAAAAGGAGCTTGGCCAAGGCATGTTTGGCAGAGGCCAAAGAGGAGGCTTCCTTGCGGAAGTCTTGTGAGCCAAGGGAGGGTTCCTTGGCCGACCACTTTGGGGTTCCTTGGAGGCTTCAGGAGGAAAGCCTAGGCCTAAGTGCGGGTTGAAGGGGAGTTCGAAAGAGGTGAGCTATCCTTGTACATGCGTCCACCAAATGGAGTTTTGTGAGGGTTCTATTTGGGGTTGGGGGCCAAGGTTGGCTGGGGGTTTTTAGAAGGGCCAATGTAATGGCTATCTCCTCGGCTTGTGAGGAGGGATTTGTGTTGGTATGAGCAATACAAGCCTTCTTTCCCCTAAAAGACTTGTGCCTATGTGTGTGCTTGGTAGGATAGGGTCTTGGCAAGGGATTTGGCCGAGCCAAGACGCATGCGGGGCTTGATCCGGCCTTGACGCATGCAAGAGGCTGACTAGTGGTGGGTAGCCAACTCCACACTAGTGCCGCACACTGAAAAGAGGGAGAACTCAAGAAAAATTTGGTTACTCCATTCCGACCTTTTCAAGGGTGTGACAGTTGGTATCAGAGCCGCGTCGGGAGCGGTTCTTGGAGGACTCATTGGCGGCAGCTCATGGCACAGTGCGCAGGAGGCGCACAGCAGCCTTGACGGCAGGACGGCGGCACTGCAGGCCTTGGTGGGTGGCCAAGGCATGGCAGAACCTGGGCGCAGTCCTTGGCAGGCGGCCAAGGCAGTGCCTAGGCCACTGTGCAGCCAAGAGCGCGCAGGGCGTGCGCAGGGCGCGCGCTGAGCCTGCGACATCCAGGGCCAGGCCACGCGCAGGAGCGCGCGCGGCGCACCCAAGCCAGACCGGCGACGGCGCGTGGGGCGTGCGCACGGGTTCTTGGCCACAGCAGCAGGCCGAGGCGTGCAGGGGGCTGCCGGGCGTGGTGCTGGCCCGTCGATCAGCAGGCTGGCCAGGCCCAACGTGCGCCCAGGGCGTGCGAGCGGGCAGGCTGCGCGTGTGTCGCGCGGCGGAGCGGAGGGGCCGGCCATGAGGAGGAGTCCTTGATGGTGGACTTGGACGATCTTCCGGGTATGGGACCGGGAGAAGGATCCAAGGCCGTGGGTTTGACCCCACTTTCGGGTATGGGACTGAAGGTGAGGGCAAAGGCCGTGGACGGGCGAGGCAACGTGAGGCGGAGGTCCACCATACGGGTTGCCTTGAGGGGAGCCGTCGACGAGGGCGTCGACTTCTTCCGCCGGGGGAGGATTGTCACACCCCTGGCTATGGCGTGCGCGGGGCGTGCGCGGGCTCTGCCATGCGCAGGCCGTGGCACTGGGCGCACGGCCAGGCATAGTGAGGAAGTGTGCGGCGGAGCACACGCGAGTGGCCAAAGGCTGGCGCTGGCCTGTGCACGGGCTGAGCGTAGGAGGCGCACAGCCGGGCCAGGCGCCGGGGGGTGCGCGGGTGTACGCACGCAGGATGGCCACGGGCGCGCAGAAGGCGTGCCGGGCACTTGGCCGTGGCCAGGCCATGTGCACACTGCACAGTGCGCAGGTTACAGCGCAAACGGCAGTGGCCCTGTGCAGCGGAGACAGGCCGGATCCAGCCTGTGCACAGGGGCGCACGCAGCGGAGACGTGCGCGGACGCTGGCCCATGCGCAAAGGCGCGCGTGGATGGGCCAAACGTGGAGGCCAAGAGAGCGCGCGGGGCGCGTAGGCGTCGGCCCACCTGCAGGCCGTGCGCGGGGCACGGAAGGGCGGATGCTGCGGCGTGCGAAGGAGGCGCACGCACTAGGCCTCGGGACGGCATGCGCAGTAGACGCGTGCCCAGACTTGGCCGTGAGCGGGCCGTGCGCAGGTGCGCGCGCGGCCAGGCCGAGCAGAGAAGTGCGCGCGCGGCGCGCGCACACAGTCAGCGGACCGTGCGCGGGCGTGCGCACGGCAGAGCGGCGCTGGCGCGCGCTGGGCGCGCGCAGAGGAGCTGGACCGCGCGCAGGTGCGCGCGCGGCTAGGTGAGCCAGGGCCGGGCCTTGCGCTAGGGCAGTGCGCGGGGCGCACGGCAGGAAGGACGCGAGGGCCGCGCAAGGGGCGCGTGGCCGAGGCCAGACCCTGACCTGCGTGTGCACGGGGCGTGCACGCGCAGAGACGGCGGGCCGGGCGCAGGGCATTCGGCGGACCAGCAGGGCCGCGCACAAGTGCGCGCGCGGCCGAGTGGTAGCAGCGCGCAAGAAGCCGCGGGCGCAGGAGCGCGCCCGCCCAGTCTGGCGCAGGAGCGCGCCCGCCCAGCCTGGCGCAAGGCGCCGAGCGCGCGCGCGGGTGGACCAGGGCGCTGGGCGGCCCTGGGCAGCTGGGCAGACAGCCGCACATGGGCTGTTCCCTCAGCAGGCTGCAAGCGGGCAGTCACATGGGCTGTCCATGGACACTTGGCAAGGTGCTGTGCATTGGGCGGTGGCTGGGCAAGCTGCTGGGTAGCTGGGCAGGAGGAAGCACATTCCTCAACCGCCAAGGAAGCACAAATACGGGTGAAAGGCCTATTGACCAATGGGAGGCCGCGGAGGGCTTGCACACGGATTGAGGCTGCAATCGGCTGGGAGGAGGTGCCAACTCCAAGTGGCACTATAAAAAGGCTTAGCCGGCTGCATTGAGAAGGACTTGGAGAAAAAGCTTAGAGGCTTGGGCGGGCTGCTTTTGGGGCTGTTTTGAGGGTCGTCAAAGGAGTGCCGGGTCACTAGGCCTTTGGCCAAAAGGAGCTTGGCCAAGGCATGTTTGGCAGAGGCCAAAGAGGAGGCTTCCTTGCGGAAGTCTTGTGAGCCAAGGGAGGGTTCCTTGGCCGACCACTTTGGGGTTCCTTGGAGGCTTCAGGAGGAAAGCCTAGGCCTAAGTGCGGGCTGAAGGGGAGTTCGAAAGAGGTGAGCTATCCTTGTACATGCATCCACCAAATGGAGTTTTGTGAGGGTTCTATTTGGGGTTGGGGGCCAAGGTTGGCTGGGGGTTTTTAGAAGGGCCAATGTAATGGCTATCTCCTCGGCTTGTGAGGAGGGATTTGTGTTGGTATGAGCAATACAAGCCTTCTTTCCCCTAAAGGACTTGTGCCTATGTGTGTGCTTGGTAGGATAGGGTCTTGGCAAGGGATTTGGCCGAGCCAAGACGCATGCGGGGCTTGATCCGGCCTTGGCGCATGCAAGAGGCTGACTAGTGGTGGGTAGCCAACTCCACACTAGTGCCGCACACCGAAAAGAGGGAGAACTCAAGAAAAATTTGGTTACTCCATTCCGACCTTTTCAAGGGTGTGACACCCAGGGCACCGCGCATAAAAAAGGCAAGGCTACTGCCCCTGACCAAGGGTCGAACACCTTGTCGTCGAGGGTAGGAGCGCCGTCCGCGAGCAAGCGAGCAGAAGGGATCGAGCAAGCGGGAGGAGCGATGGGGTTCATGTTCCGAGTGAGGCTGTCGTCCTTCCTCGCAGGCGCCGCGACGTCATCGGTCCTGGGCTTGTACCTTCTCTACAAGGACTACATGTTCGCCCACGAAGCCATATCCCGGCAGGTCCCTTCCCCCGCTCCTTCCCTCTCTGCTTTCATTCCTTACTTTATAACCAATTCAATTCTGAGGATTGTTTGCTTCTTTATCTCCTTCATGCATTCCATTTCTTTGGTGTCTTCTTTAGGCGTGGGACTGTGGCAACCGAGGGGTTAACTTGCCCTATTTTTGGACAGTTAACCATTCACTAGTAAAAGTTAGTTTTGTTCTTCTTTCTGTTTATTCTTTTGAGGACCTAAGAATATTAAAGCTTGGTATTTGATACGCTCGTCCTTTTTTTTTGTTTTAATGATCAGTGCTGCTGTCAATCTCATTCTAACCTGCTTTTGAGTTATGCTTTGAACCATTCCTGTTAACCTGCTTGTCACTCTGCTACTTTTTGCTTTAGGTACCATTTTTTATGGCATGGCAATTTGAGGTTCCTTTCAGCAAATTAGAGGAAAGGTTGGGAATAAGGTTATGCTAATGATTTTCTTAGAACTATATTAGCATGAAGATTTTGAAGGCTGGATATGATAGGGTTGTTGATTTTATGAGCTGGGAACAACCCAGGATCCAATTGGGGATGGGATTGGGATGGGGTGAAGGGAATGGGAGAAATGAGCTTCTTAGGAAGGATTAGTGTGTTCCTCTGTTGTTGCTTGTTATTTCCCATCTTTGGAAAGCGTAACCATTCATATGGTTTGAAACATTCAGGCAGATTCACCCCCTTTTTCTTTCTAATAGAAAAAGAAATGTTGATTCATATGCTAATTGTAAACTTAAGGATTCAGTAGTGTTGAAATATATTGATTGGCTAAACACTCATCGAGGGAGAGAAAGAAATGGATGTTGTGAGACAGGAGTTCAAAGTTCTCTATGATGGGGTTGCGCTTCTTGTGCTGCACATTTATCTGTCTTTCTTTTGTCTCCTCAAGATAACTCCATTCCTTGTGCCTTTAAACTAGATGTATCCGTAGATCTTTACTATAAAAAAGTGAGATTTTAATCTAGTGTTTAATTTTAAAATACACAAAAGAGTATTATTAATCAGGTTCATTATCATCTCAAAATAAAATGTATAGAAGCATCATTATGTTCCAACCTCTCTTTGGATTAAAATAATCTAAATTGAGAGAAGCTTGTGCAATGCTTTCTTGTTCTGTCCCAGTTGTTCTGATCTTCTGTTCATGACTAAAACTATTTTAGTAGAGAGATAAAAGGAATGTTAAACTAATTAGGAACCCATGCGGGAAGCTTTCCCTTATATTCTTAATCACTGACTTTTAATGTTATTTCTCGAATACCTCCTCCATTGTATGGCTTCCCCACTTTTCTCCTTAGACAATTATCCTTCTGCACAGGCCCATAGATTCTCATTGTAATTATTCACAATCATTCTGGTGCACTATCGCTTTTCCGGTCATATCTTTTACATATTGCGATATGTAAGTTTCTCTTCAATGGAAAGCATTTTGCCTACTTCTGTGTGTTGTAACTTGTAATTTATTTGATTTATTTGCTTTTTCCAATCACTTGGATAGACCAATATTTATTGAGACCTATTTAAGATTAAAAGATGTCCTTTTCTTTTCGCCTTCTTGTTCAAGTGTGTGGAAGTGATTGGATGTTGTATGATATACTTAATATTGCACTCATTGTTATTAGCATGATATGTTGTACAACATAAAGGAAAGGCATATGTTCTGACAAATAAAGATGGTCTTGCTTCCTGTTGTTTTGTATCTAGAAAGTTGTTGAGTTGATGTAACAAATTTGTTATGCAGTGAAAAAATTAGGAGATGTTTAACAGGTCCCCTGAAAAGTATTTTTGAAAAATTGCGTTATTTGTATCTATATCTTTCATGCTTTTGTGCACACATACTATGAAAAATGTCCATCAGTATTCTCATTTTAGTTGATTAGTTAGGTGAAAATAACGTATCATTTTAACTGAAAGAGAAATGCTTCCTTTCAAATTTATCTTAAGCTCCTTTATAGAATGTGCACCATAGCCTGCTGTTTTCTTCTTTGGATTGTTATGCTTCACTATCTTCCCTATTCCTTCACTTTTTTTATTAACATAAACATTTTTTCAAAATGTAGTTCTTTTGACTTTTTGACCATGTTGCCTAAATTATCCTTTTACATTTACAATTCTGTAAAATAATTTTGTAATTTGGCAAATGAACTTGCCTCCTTTGTCCTTTGCCAGCCATCTATCCTTGACTAAAACCTTAAAAATGCTGCAAGTCAACAGATCTGTTGGAGATCTGCTTTCAGATCTGGCGAACTGTAAAAAGGTATCACAGAGTGCAATTGCAAGGAGGAAAAAGAGAATGAAGAGTAGAGAATTGAATAAGTGGCACAAAGAAGTAGAAGGTTAAGAAATGAAAGAGAACAGAAACGAATGTTAAGAAGAGAAAAGAAGAATATGCAAAAGAATAAGGGAAAAGGGAAGGAGGTCCTCAATCTTTCTCTGTCTCACTAATATTCTCTGCCTATAAATTTCAAAGACTCCAAAACAGAGCCTGGATCCCTTTTACTAATTTAACCAGCCAGCAGTTCTGCTGACATTAGAGTACATAAATAAGGAGATAAAAGTTAGACCTAATTGCTGACTGAAATCCTCTAACTTGAGACTAATTGGACACCTTTTTTAATCATATAAGGACTCCTAATTAGGAAGCAAATAACCAACTAATAGCCACCAAAATATGGATGGTTGGCCATCTATAATGCCTCCAATTGAGTTCAATTAGAACTCAATAGAAGGAAAGCATCCACTGGATTGTTGGGTTCCCAAAACCAATATACATTGATGTCCACAAGCCTCTAGAACTCCTTAAAATAGTCTTAAAATATTTTAATCTCAAAGTTAAGGTCTATTAAAGCCTGTTCATTTAGCCTTGGCTGCAGCATATGTTCTGTATTTTGTTTGTTGGCTGGCATCTTAATGCATGGTACTATGAAACTCTAGGATGCATCAGTTATAATCTCGGCAGTCCCTATACTTGTCCCAAATGTCCAAAATTTTTTTAATGTCCCAGGTGAAATGAAAGAACGTTGAACATGATTTTTATTAATTTGAAGCATTTACAAGCTCTATAAGCTACTGACTGCATGTGGATCAAATAGGTGTCATGTGCCATAAATTTTGTTTGACCAGACACTCTTAAAACCTATGCCAATAACCGAGACTTCTAACTGCTGTGGCAAGGCACTCTAGGTTTTAATGTCACAAGGTGTCTTATGGTGTTGCATTGTGTCAAATTGTTCACAAATGTTGGCACTCCAAAATTTCTAAGAGGTAAATTTTAAGGTGATACACAAGTACAGTGGACAAAGGCAAGGTGTTTCTCTGGAGTGTGAAGTATTCATTTGATAGAGTTTACAGTTGGCGGATATTTTATGATATTGTTACTAGACCAATTCCATTATATGGATAAGAATTTATGTAGCAAGGAGGGCCATAAGCATACCAAGACAAAAGAAAGTTGAGGATGTTATGGTAGATCTTGGATAAACTTCGAGGGAGAGTTAGAAGTTACAGTATTAAGAGAATTATAAGTGTGACACTAAAGTGAGGTCTCACATATCTAACATGTAAGAATGTTCAATCAGTTCGTGATATTATTTGATATATTGAGGTGGATGTGTAAAACAATGTTTTTTTTCTTATGTCATGCTAAAAATGAGAATAAGGCTTGTTGTTTATATTAATTCTCATACTTTGTTATGTGAGGTCTCACATAACTAACATGTCAGAATGTTCAATCAGTTCGTGATATTATTTGATATATTGAGGTGGATGTGTAAAACAATGCCTTTTTTCTTATGTCATGCTAAAAATGAGAATAAGGCTTGTTGTTTATATTAATTCTCATACTTTGTGTATGACTTGCTTGCATGGTTGAAATGAATGTCATTTGAAAACAATGATTGAATGAACTCATTATGTTATTGTTTCTTTGCAATGCTCTTTGCCTGCTTTGCATGACTATATCATGTCACACCATTTAAATAGTACAAAATTCCATGGTCATTTTCTTGCATCTTATTTTACTTTTTTTTTTCCTTTGTTTGCAAAATAGGTTGCCAATATTTTTCAATAGTTTCTTACACCCTGTGGTATAACCACTCAGCGTTATGCATTTTGTTCTAATATGTCTAAGGAGTCAGTCAGTATAATCTTGATATAGTATTTACCATCAAAATTGCTTCACTGATTCAGCAGAGAAATGTGCATTATAACAAATTGCATTTATTAGAGATTCTTGGATTTATGCCTTTGGAGCAATGTACAGCTATACTAGAAGGTGCTGAAATTGTTATCTTTTATTCATTTTATTCCTTTGATTAACGTCTTGCTTCCAAGCTACTTACTCTTTGGCACAAACTATGCCACAGATGCCTACGGACCCCCACCAACACACACATGTAGGCACAGATGCACGCACAAATATGTCCATGCACAAACACACTAATACAAGGCTTTTTTGCTATATTTGTTGTAAATATTTGCTGTAAATATTTGCCAAGCTGTAGAATTTCTAGTCTGGCAGTGAAGTGATGTTTAAGCCTTAGTAGCCACTGCCCATTGGTAATGACAAGCAACCAATTCAAACTGATTATTCAAAAGAATATTTGTTGTGTACGCTGTGGTAATGCAATTCTGCAATTTTAGGGTTTGATAACATATGATAGTAACAATTTTGTTTATTTTGGAGGGTGCAAATTGCAAAGTTGAGTGTTATGCATGTATGAGATTTTTGTTTTTGAATATTTTTCAATATGCGATTAATGTAAGGGTTTTGCTTTATGGATTGATGAAGAACACATGATGGGTATAAATTGGGTACAAGAGTTAAAAGATGCTTTCGATGAGGCTAGCCTGCACCCAATGTTTTGAATATTGGTATGGACCCCATATGGTTTTTTCCATCAGCATAATATGCGTAATGATAATGAGATATTGAAACAGACAGCATCAAAAAAAATGAAAAACCATTGGTACTGACCGGTTCGGTTGGTATGGTATCATTGGTATGCATCTTCAGATCGATACAGCCATTGCATATAAGGATGGATGGTTTTGGCATCTAGGACCCCGCACTAGTATTCACATGTATGGTACTGGCAGCACCATCTTGTTCAAACGTTTCTAAATCCATGCATGGACCTCATATTAATAGAAATAGAAATAATTAAGGCTAGATAGAATGGGAGAGCAATATTCACAATTTAGCTTAGTCTGGGGAGTACAAAACTAGAGACAAAAACCATGCAGCTGCAGTAAGAATGAAAATGTGGTGGTTTTGGTAAATGGCGGTCTTAAGCAAAGATTGAGAGGATGTTTCCAACTTTTTGTTCAAATGACAACTTTAGTTGCAGGATTAATTTAGGTGATGCTCATTCTATTGGATTATGCAAGCATGAGTTAACATATTCATAATGAACAACAACAATTGAAGTTTTTGAGGAAAAAGATGAACGGAAAGTACATACTTCGTCCTTGATATGGGGTCCAGTCAGTCCTTCAAATCATAATCTTAACTAGATGCTCTATTTATAAATCGTGGTTTATTCATAGTTCTAAACTTGAACCTCCAGGACAGCAGCATGACCTATTAGACAACAAAATTAGTAGATATTAGAGAATAAAGTGGCCCCAACCATGGTTTTCAATCGAATACCCAAATAGGGTATTAGTTCTTTATCTCATTCTTGACCATATTGTAATGGGATAATGAATCTATTTCTTTGTTTTTTCACCAAGAAATCAGAATTTTCTTGGAGAATAGAAGGATATTTGAAATTCCAATGACCATTAGATATGATTCGATCAGGTCTTGAATAGTCAAGGATTTTTCTGTCTTTTTTACCAGAAGTATCCAACAATTTATGTCTTACTCGATCATTAGTCATTGAGAGGTCAAAGATATATCTTTCTTCGAAAGAAAAAGGATGAACATTCATTTGATCTTAATCTTTGTGGAGCAGAAAAGATACTGTACTGGATTTGCGCGGACCTCCTGCTGATATGCATAAATGACTTGTTTTTGGTAATA
Organism: Phoenix dactylifera; assembly: GCF_051530095.1. Lineage (NCBI taxonomy): Eukaryota > Viridiplantae > Streptophyta > Magnoliopsida > Arecales > Arecaceae > Phoenix > Phoenix dactylifera. The sequence continues at coordinate 22,638,908 of NC_143199.1, read as the reverse complement.
GATGAACATTACCATGTATATATTCAGATGCATAGTGGACATCGGTATTCTAGTGCATTTCTCCCTTCAAAGAGGTGTGCCAATTAGTTGGCTTGGAAGAACTGTGCTTTGTGTTATGTCTGGGGTTTCGATTCAACTCTTTTACAGTGCAGCCAACATCCCTTACTTCACATGTCAAGAAGGAATCAATTAGCTTCTGATTTGAAGAAGCTGGCCACCTAGCCACCGCTACCCTACCTTGTTGTTATAGCTACACTAGTAGGTAAATAAACAAGAACATCAAGGGACAAGAGGTTGGACATGCTTGCTTAGGCATAGATACAATCAGAAAAGGTCTTTCACTTAGACGAACCAAGATGAAGTAGCATAGCAAAAGACATAATCGGAACCAAATGATGGTTCTGCATGTCCAAGCTGTATGTTGTTTATTTTATTTTTCGCTGATCAGGTAATCGGGAAATAATTGCAGCAGTTTAGTCAATCTTGCTTCCTAGTTGTTTGCTCTAGAGAACATTGACCTTAACTGATTAGGGTTGCTAAGAAATGCTTCTTCTCTTAATGGAGAAGACAAGGTGATAATAGGGTCATGATATCTTCTGAACCTCTTTTATTGGAGATTTCTTTGAAGAACAGGTGCAGCATGAGCTTGTGCCAATGTCAGCATCTTGAATCAATAATGGATCTACAATTAGCATGGCATGCATTCAATGCTGGTGGATGCCTGTACGTTCCACCAAAAGGATTGCTAAATCAGTCTACATAATAAGGTGATTTGCTAAGAGAAAGTGGTGTTTTGCAAAAGAAAGAGCTAATTTATCAAAAGGCCAAATTCTGCTTGGTGCAGATGATGTCGTGTGGGTGGTGGATCATGCGATAGAGGTAAAAGGTGAGTAACAGATGCCAAAACATGGCATCCCTTGTGTTTTAAACTTTATGATTTTTGTAGTTTAATTTGTATTGTTTTAAGGGTTATTTATTGTTTCTAATCGATGTTTAATGCAAGTGGTGGTGGACCGATCAAGTTTAAACCAACCAACTTAAGTTTTTGAGGTCACATTTAGAAGTGGTCAGCCACATCAGAGAGGGTTCACCTCACTTTTATAATGGAAGAGAGCATGTGGCACTAGTGGGAGGAGAAGTGAGAGCAAAGCAGAGCATCCTTAGAGACTAGTCATTTCAAGGATCATATGATTGGGCTGAACCTGCTTTAGCCATAATAAATTGTGTAAATCATGTATCGAAGAAAATTCTGTTGATCGAAAACTAAATTCTGGATTTGGGGAAATTTTTTCATCAGAATCTCTTTTATTCAGATGTACACATTTTTAGATTTGATTTCTCAAATCAGATGTACATCAAAAGCTCATGCCTTAAACCTTATTTATGTAATATATTGGATATACATCAGCAATGATTTTTGCACCAACTAAAGAAGGAAAAATCATTCTAGCAAGAGATGTGAATTTGCATGGTAAAAATGAGATTTAGTCTAAGTTTTATTTGATTTTTGAATTAGAAGAGAGGTAGGTGCAAGAGATGAGATCAAATTTGCACTGGAGAAATGGTAGATTAAGAGTTTGAGACTGTTTGTGGGAATGAAATCAATTAATGCATAAAGAGCTTTTTCCACTAAGTAGAAAGAGATATATGTGTTATATTACAACAAGAAGGAAGAAGTTGAAAGAGGTTAGCTAATTAATCCCATCGTCTACTTCTAAACTTGAGATCTTCCATTGCTATTCGGTTAAATTCCTGGGATCCAAAAATAAAAAGAAAAGCAGGAGGAAGGTATGCTTTCACCAAAAATGGTCAAGGGGTTTCTCTCCTTCACTTCATCTCCTTTCGATGCTAGAGAAGAAAGCAACATGAAGTAAAGTAGAGAATCTTTTCACAATGTGAGAATGCTGATGGTTTCTCGTAAGGGGCATTGTGCTGAAGCTGGATATCAGAATGTCATATTGGAACTTCTATTTTTATATGCCTAAAGCTTTAATATACTGTACTTGAATGTGACATTGTGAACTCTGGCATATGAAGTGGCAGAGCAACGATAACTGAAGTTTGATTTCCTGTTGCCAGATAACAATAGAATCCTAAATGCTACTTTTTTGGCATGTTCATTTTTTACTTTTCTTAAGGAAAAATCCTTAAAATTATGCTTTGCTCCTTGAGGCTTATGTACTACCTTATTGTGGGGTAGCGTGCTTTTCCAGTCATAACTTGTTTGACAACTTTATGGTGTCCACTCTCTTGTGAGACATGCTGATTGAGAAATAATCTATCATGTCAAAAATAGAATTTTAGGCATAGATCTAGTGGACACATTTGCTTTGAAATATTTGAGAGATTTGCAACATGCTGAGACTGATTCAAATGAAAGCTTTTTGGACTTCTGGCATTTTCCAAGATTTTGTCCAATAGCTTCAGTTCATTTGTTGTCACCAGGTGTGATATGCCAACAAGTCTTTTGGCATCTTTCACCCTTCTACAACCATGTTGTAGGAATAGCTGTGATGATCTCATGCAATCATGGATTAAGATAATGTAGCATGCATGCATTTACTTTGTCTTCTTTTGATAGGTAGATATCACAAGAACTAATGCTGCTAATTACAGTGGATCAGTTAATCCATAAAGTGGTTCTGCATGCTAGGTTTTCTCCTTTGTGAGAAACTTTTATATCTCAGTGGATCAGTTAGCATGGTGTGGACCATAAACCTCCCTAAAGAATGAATTGGTCTAGCCTTAGACATAAAAAGGTGCATGTTGATTTGCTACATAATAAATGGGAATGCTATGGTTCCTGTTTAAAGGAAACTAACATTATTCTAGTTCTTTTCTTGATTTCAAGTATAACATGATTTTATTCGTCTAAATGAATGAAAGTTAATCTTCACTCAAAGGCAAACAGAGGTAAGTGGCGGTTTTAATTTTATTTTGGCATCATTTAGCCAGTGTAAATGATAGATATCTTAATCTGCAGTTCGGTTGAGTAGCAATTGCTGCTTTGTTTTTTCCAGGTAGGAGGCTTTCGTGAAACACTTGATGAGCACTATGAAGCTCTGAATGGGCGCATCACAGCATTGGAAAGTCTGAAGGAGGTAGAACCTGCCAAAACAGCGGAGGGATCTGAGTAGATAATATGGCGTTGCCTTTTGAGTGACAAGGTTTGCTTCCTCGCTAATGTTTGATTTTTTCATGCCCACCTTAACAACGGCAACGTGATGTTATGCCACTAACTTGAGTTCATCGAGAAGATTCAATATGTTACTCTGAATGCATTTTGGTGTAAGGATGTACGCTCATTTCTTCCTTTTATTCTTCCTTCCTGTTTATTTAATGATGATTGCATTTCTTTACAGTAAATGGTATCCAAAAAAATATGATTACTTATGTCTTCATTGCTTTTCATTTTCTGTCAGGTGCAGGTGAATTATAGCATCTCCAAGGCATTTGGGCGAGGAGAGCTCCTTTTCTTTTTTCCTTTCCACACTTGAGATGGATGTGTTTTCTTTCACTGTTTTTTCATGGTCAATAAATCAAATCAGAGAGGGCGGAACTGATGTGCTTGGGCTGATGATGAACTATGCAATGGTGGTGGCTTGATTGCTTAACCAAAGGTTCATTTAGTATTCAAGGCTTATCTGCTCTGTATCAAGCAATGAAATTGTTTTACATCACAAAGTTTTCTTTCATTGCAAAACCACTGCGTTCTATTCCAATCAGTTTGAATTTGAACTGGTATGAGAGCAATGGTAGTAGCAGTAACAATAATTGACAGGATATCAGGTATAAAAACTTCTAAAATAAAGGCTTCAGAGGAAGGATCAAGTAGGATTTTTTTACTCGTGTATTATTACTCAGGAAGATTAGATGTCAATTCCACATTTCATGTGACCGTTCCTCAAGTAACACTAATTGTGGAGAAGGATGGGAGGGACAAGTATGTTAAAATAGTGGGTTTGGCTTAAGGATGACATCTTTTTTTCTTCTCATCCTTATTATTCTTATGAAAAAGAGTGCACAATTTTCCGAGACATTAAAATGGAGAACTAAGAAATCACACCACTGTATATGTTGGCTGAATCAAGGCGTTGGTTCTAAGAATTGTTTTAGAGAAATTAGTGTTTTAGACTTTAAATGTTGCATTAGTTTTTGTAAAATTGTTGCATGCTTCATTGTTTATGAAGCTTGTTAGACGGATTTGTCTGTAAATCTGGCTAAATGTGCTTCAATAATTTCAACTTATGTTCTCTTCTTCTTCTTCTTCTTCTTTTTGCTGAAAACGAGTTTTCATACAATATGTATACGAATACACCCAATAAAGTTAAAAAACACTAACTCACGGAGAGCTAGTGGCAGCTCTCCCTCCCCCATCTAAAAAGTGTACCCTGAATGATGAACCGTGAAGGCAGCCATCCAATCGGCTACCCCATTAGCTTCTCGGAAAACATGGCTTCTTTGAATACATGTTTGGCCTGGATGGCCATTCCAACCCCACACATCATCCCTATATCCCGAATCAAGGGGTGGTCTGTGCTCTCAGCCCCTCCTGGATCCAACTGATAACTATGGCCGAGTCGTCAATTTCTGTTTTTTGGTGTTCAGAGTTGACCCATGTTTGGCTTTAGAAACGGTTCATACTTTGGTCTGTTTTGCTTGAGGCTGACATTTAAACGGGTTCTGCATATGGTTTGATATGAGCCTCAGCTTGTGTGCATGTAGTATATAGACACACCTATTTACATACATGTATATAAATATATGCACGCGCGTATATATATATATATATATATAGAGAGAGAGAGAGAGAGAGAGAGAGAGATCCCAAATGGAGAGCTAGGATGTTGATAAGGGGGCACCAATATATATATATATATATATATATATATATATATAGAGAGAGAGAGAGAGAGAGAGAGAGAGAGAGAGAGAGAGAGAGAGAGAGATCCCAAATGGAGAGCTAGGATGTTGATAAGGGGGCACCAATATTCATCAAGAGATGATTGTACTTTAACTATAGATTTATTTATCATAAAAAAATATAAACTCTAAAATTTGATCCAAATTTGCATTGATCATTTGATTTTCTAACAAACCATTTCTTAATTACATCACTATAGAATATTAGAAAAAAAATGATAAGAGGAACTCCATGACTCACTTAAATAGAGGAAAGATTAGAAGATGAACTCCCACAAAATTCGCCAGCTAAACTTCTCCAAATAATAGCTTTCTCCGCTCTCCATTCTCCTTCACTCATAATCATTTCTCATCTGATTAATATCTAAAATTGAATCTAGGTGTCTACTATGTGTATATTAGTTGATTAGTAAAATAAATAAATAATTAAAACCCCGTGTCCAAGAACAGGGAGACAAGGACCTAAATCAGTTATATCAGGCGGTTGACGAGGAAGAGCCTTATCTCAAGCTGCCATGGGGAGAGAGGATCATAGGGATTGGGAAATGTCCAACGAGAGAGAATCAGAGCTGGGAGGTGAGAGGCAGAGAGATGGATGTGATGTGCGAACAAAGAGAATGGAGCATGGTGACAAGATGAGTGATGGGATGTAGTAAGTTTCGATCATACGAAGGATCGCATAATCCTACAATTCATTTTTTATATTTATGTGCCAGTTGTTTGGTGAAATGCGCTTGTTCTAAGTGGATCTTTGGGTTGTTGGGGCTTGAAACGGGTGGCTTTCGGCTACAATGGGGTAGGAGGCGCAAAATAAAATAAAATAAAATAAAATAAAATGATGTACTTTGGAACCAACTTCAGTTGGTACAGCAAATCAATCAATAAATGCTCGTTGAAACTCTTCCTTCTATTGACAACAATTCAGCCATGATCGCTGATAGTTTTCTGGCAAATGCGACACCTGGGCAAAGCTCTGTGATCGAGAAGTATAAAAATGATTCACGAGCAAAATACGCGGATTGTTACCATATCAATCAGTATGACAGTATGTAGCTCCGAATTACTCAGCGATGGACTCAGACCCTCACTTATATATTGCATTCATGAGACTCTCTAGAAAAATTTTCTTTCGATTCTTTTGCGCTGCCTCTCTGCCTCTCTTAGGTCCTCCTTTTTTTTTGAGAGTCATGTTTGATTTAGGCATTGAAGGATTTTTCCATCGGACATGCTCCAATGGGCAGACTTCTTTATTTTTGTTGTTTTATGTGGAGCTAGCGTCGGAGTACCGATCGAAGTAGTTCCTCTACCATCCAACACCAACTAGGAGCGCTCGGCATCGAGATCATCATTGATCGAGTGTAGCGGCGATTGGATCATCGTCGCAGAAGCCACTTAGGTGTGCAGCGATTCCATTCAATATTTCTGATCCGGATAGTGGACGAGCCGAGATCTCCAACAACTCCATTAACTAAACATCTAGATTGGCCAGTTCTCAACGGCAACAGATGGCCCGTTAATTCAATATCTAAATTGAGTTTCATGTCTTCTTGCAATTGCATACACTTTGAGAATTTGAAAACTAATAATTTCAACTATTAGGTTTTGGCCTCCTCAATATCATTCTCCACAAACTATTAGTTTAGAGATATATTCAAATGCAAATGGGCATTAAGCAAGAATGTGTCCTTTGCATTTCAATTGTTCTGCACCAACTCTACAATTGTAACCTCCGCTTGTGTGAATATTATTTTTTATTATTTCAATGAGAAAGTCCTATAATCTATAGGACATCACAAGTTATTTCTACTCTAGAGAATACAGGTTTCGATATGAGTATACTTCTCTCCTTAGGAATCTAAAACTTACATACTAGTTGCAGGCTAGTTACTTGCAGCACAAACACTTGATATTCGTAATTACTACTTTTTACATATTAACATTATGACACGTCCATTATATGTGGGTAAATCATATCAAACAATTTATATATAGTTTTAATGATTTGTATTATTTATACAAAACTTGTAACGTATCATAACACATATAAGTACATATTACAGTAAATATACTATATTATAGTACACATATATTATATTGAATAAATTACAAAAACTCTCTCAAAATTTATATTTATTACACTTACATATAATAGTTTGTAAAACCTATACTTACATCTAGTTAAATTAATGGCATTAAGAAAACCATTTACCTTATATAATAAATCAAAAATGTTTTTGAGTAAAAAAGAGGATATATACATTTTCTTATATCCTTGGTGTTTTGTCACTTAAATGATTTTGATCATTTTTTAAATTTTTTCTGACATGGCATTAGGATTTCATTTAAGATCAACGGTTTGACTAAAGTTCTATTAAATTATGAGTTAGCCGGATAAAAATAAAGTATAAAGAATAAGTATAGATGTTTCAAATTATTGAATGTAAGAGGAATTTATTTCTAATTTTTAAGTGTTTTTTTTGTAATTTACTCTATTATCTTTTACGGTGGACCTAGCAAATACAAGTCGGCCCTCCTGGCCCAATGTTGACTATGCCAGGTGGGCCAGGCTTTTATTTTTAGTCTCAACTAAGATTCTGGCCAGCCCGCTAACCACGACCCGGCCATCAGCTAGGACGAATGGACCCTCACCCAAATCACCCGTACATTCCTCCCTCCGCGATGCTCGCCGCGGCACCCGTCCGTCCCGTCGTCCTCCTCCCAATCCTCTCTCTTGGCCGCCGCCACCGCGCCGTCGCCCCGAAGCTTCCCAGCCGTCGCAACCTCGCGTCCTCCGCCGGCGAAGAGGCGGCCGGCGTGGCCGCTCTTGTCGCTATCAAATCCGGCCCACCTCGCGATGGCCGAGCCCTCGGTTCCAACTCGAGAACCGGCGGGGCTTCAGAGGCCGAGGGGTGTTCTAAAAGGGCGTCGGCGCTGAGGGGGTCGGACGTCCTGCAAGCTCTCCAGAGAGCCGTCGCCGCGAAAGAGGCGCGGAAGGGGAGGAAGAAGTGGCCGACGAGGATGAGCGAAGGAGGCGGCGGAGGAGGAGGAGGAGGAGGAGGAGGGGGAGGAGGAGACTACGACTATGGCGAAGCCCGGCCGATAGAGGTTCGGGCCGATTGGAGCCCACGGATTGAGGAGTTGGAAAGGCGAATCCAAGAACTACAAGCACACCACCCCTACTATTAGCTTCATATTTTGATTTCGTTCTGCTATTGGCTACTAGAAGTGTCTTGATTTCTCTAACAATTACACATATGGAAAGCAAGAATTGGACTTAAGAAGTTACTTGAGGCTAGGAAAGTTATATGACTGGGAATACTTTTGCATTTCTTTTTGATAATCTTTGGAGAAAATTGATGGGGGATAACTGTCCATTTGGGGCTGTTCAATGATTATTTTTGGTTTCCTACATGCAGATATCTCAAAAAGGGATCATTGCATCTGCCTGCTCCCTTCAATTGCGGTCATAATTTCTTTGTTCAGTGAAAAGAATAGATGGCTTAGGACAGAATTCTCAATGGATGAAGAGGTGGATTGAGAATTTTCCAAGGGCTCTCATACAGTGGACAGAATGTAATTTTAGTTCATTAAGTTCTTCGAATTATTTTTTCTAGTTCATCAAACAAATCTTACACACAAAAAAGAGGTTGCACTTGTCACAAAAGATGTTTATCATGTCTCTCTTTCATGTCTTGCTTATATTATCTTGCCCTGAATACTTCAAGTTTTGTTTATTATTTTTTTTGCTTTATTTTGGAAAGAGAAAGGAGGGAGAATTCCGCAATAAATTCTTATGATAATGAAAGGAAATTCAGAAATGAAAGGAGAAGTATTAGAGATAAAAAGGCCTTAATCTGCTTGATTTTTCTTAATGTCAGTGAAGGAAACATCGATCTTTATATTTACATTAACTTTACCTTGTTATTCTATTACCTTCTAACCCTAAAGAAATGTCACTTAATGTTTACTATGAATAAATTGTATACCCAAAAACAGTTTGATGAGTGTAGATAATGAAACGACATTAGAACAGTACTATGCAGCAAGGCTGTAATACTGCATGGCCTAGCAGCAGCCGCCCTCAGTCCCTTGTTGGCAGAACTTTCACAAGAGATGAGGAGATTTTCGAATTGGTGTTTTGCAACAAAAATGCTTGATGTTTTAGCATAGGAGTGCTCTTACTATATGCTCCTTAACCTCTTGGTGGCTTTCATTTCAAACATGAATAATTCAATCAATTGTAATTTTTTTAGGAGACAAGTTTACTGGATTGTCAAATTTTTCTCTGCCAATAAATCAAGAACTGCTACTTCATTTATTCTGATTACACTGGCTTACTGGCAAAAAGTCAGTAGCCAGATTAAGAACCACTGAGTTTAGCATCACAGGGCTCAAACACATCCCAATACTGTGATTACAAATGCAGACTAATTGAGGCTACAGATGAATTTTATCCCATCCTCCAATTGGTGGCAGCAATCTCTCTCCCCAGTCCACACTCCAGCCACATTTCCAGACAAAGGACTGGAGAGAGCCTTGCTTCTGTGTCCCCTTCTAGGCCTCACATTACATGATTGGCAGGGCCATTCCCCATCTCAGCTGCAGGTCTCAGGTTACTGCTATTTGATCAGTGTCCCTGGCCACTATTATCTTCTTTTGCATGGCTAGAATTCCTTCTGAAAACATCAACTCATGTTTTACTGAGAAATCTAGACAAACATCTCCACAGTCTCTGAAACATGTCAGCTAGACCCCTCACACTTACTGTTCCATCTCTGCATGCAGTCTACATAACTTGCAGCCCTCCATTTGGGCATTCATAAAGAGAGTTTTAGAAAGAGAAGAATTATGGAGCTCTTATCCATACCCTCTGCTTGGTTGCCCATAGGGAGGTGGCATTTTGGTCATACTTGTTTGAATTATTTGTGCAGGGATAGTACAGCCATCTGGAGTTCCAGCACCAATTGGCACAAAGCACAGAATTTGGGGATGGAGTGTCTGAGAAGGTCTTCAAGTCGCGGTTGGCTCGTAAGATGGAGAAGTTTACAGCTGGTGGCGGTGAGGGGAAGAGCAAGAGGAGCATGTGGGAGTGGGACTATGAGAGCTTTGTGGATGTTTCGAAGAGGGCGATGATGGGGAGGTCAGGAAGCAGCAGCAGAAGGTGGTTTGGGAGGTGCTCTTTTCCATGCAGCACCCTGGTGCTCCATCTCAGATCTGCATTGAATTCACATATATTGGATTGCTACAACTCACCAACTTCAGTAATAAGAGAAAGCAGAAGACTGTGAAATTCTTGGAGTGACTAAACTTAGTTGAAATTATTTCTTGGTGCCTAGATAATTGATAAAATAGAATAGAGACCACATCACCTGGAATCAGTCTAATACCAAATAGATGTTCCAATGAGACTTGCCATTGTTATTTATTCTTTTATTTGTGTGGATGCAGTTTCAGAAATTGTTTCCACCAAACAATTGGGCAGCTAAGTTATAGAGCTTGGATGCCTTTAAGTGATAAGAAGATACCTAAGTAGTATTGGATGCATCTTAAGAAGAAAAATACCTCTAAAGTTTGTCATGGAAAGGGAAACCTTTGTCCTTATGAGGAAGAATTATGCTCATTAATTCTGTATTAACAGCCAAGTCTTCTTACTTAGGGTCTATACTTGAGTTACCAAGATGGGTTGCTAACAGGATTGATCAAATGAGACATGCTTTTCTATGAAAAGGGAAGGAAAGTATCAGTGAATTCCGTGCAAAGGAAGAAGTATGAAAAGGGAGTCTGGGTCCAAAGAATATTAGAAACATTAATCTCGCTTTGTTAGCAAAATAGGCTTGGAAGCTAATTAAAGGGTTGGATGCACCTAGAAGAAATCAAATCAAGTTCTTATTATGCTAGAAGGAAGCTTAGTGTGCATGTTAGAAGATCCTTGGTCAATTTTTCACCTATTTGGAAGGACAATAGGAAAGAAGTTGAAGCCTTTTGGAATTGTACTCCTTTTAGCAGAGTTAACATCCATTTTTGGTAAAACTCTTGGGTTGGATCTATGCTGTTGTCTGCTCTCTTTGAAGATCTTTGTTGCAGAGTTGTAAAGGCTAATACCCGTTGCACTAATGGAACTAGAGATCCTTGACATGGAACATAAGATTGCAAGGTCTGCTTTTCCTTCATGAACCAAGATAGCTATAAATTATGGAGGATCTCCTATTCCCATTAAACCATCTAGAATAGCAGACTTATCGGTGCGGAGCCTTACAAAGAGTGGTAGTTTTACTACTGACTTCTACTACAAGTTCATCAATAACATGGTATTCTTTACCCTTACTACAAAACAATCTGGAAGAGAAAGTTAAAATGTTCCTGTGGCTTGCCTTGGAGAATATATTGCATACTGGAGATGCTTTTGTGAAAAAGGTTGGATGGTCAGCTCAAGTTGCCCATTGTATCGTAAAATTTCTTAACTGCCCGTTTACTAGAAGCATTTGGTCCTCATTGAACTCATGTTCGAAATTGAATTATTGGCCTCCTGATCTTCATGCCCTTTGGACAACCTGGAGATGAAAGAAAATCAAATTGTTGCTGAGGAGGGCTTGTGATCAACTTCTTATGGCACTGCATCGACAAGTTTGACATGAATGGAACTCACGAATTTTCCTCGGTAGAAAATATTCAAGAACCATGGATCTGAATAAACTTTTAAAACCTTCTAGTTGTGGAGAAACTTATGCTTGGACAAGTTAAGGGGGACAGCCATAGATTCCTCTCGAGTTCCTTGTCTCCCTTAATGCAGATCGCTCCTCAATAACTCTTTTGTAACTCTCTTTAGGGTTTGTTTGATTGGAGCATGTCAAATTACGGGGTAATCTGAAGATTTTTGGGAATCATTTATTTAGAGAAATGATTGCAGGAGAAAATAAATTTTACCATTTTTGTTGGTGGAAAAATTACTCTAGAAAATGACATCAGAAAAAGATTACTATGGTTGGTTGGAGATAATTTTATATAAAAATATTGCTAAATTTCCAACAATGTCTTTGAATAAATAATTTAGATAGTAACATTTCTTTCTCAGTCCATTTGTTGGCTATTTATGGCCCACTTACACAAACATTGTCCGTATTGGCTATTTCGAATATTAAAATATATTTACATAAGTTAATAAATATATTTAAATTAATTATATATATTAAAAATATTTTTTAATATAAACAAAGTTTAGTATGTTTTGGTATAAAAATAAATATATTAATTATTAATAAATTCTTTTAGATTTATTAATAGTTAATAAATATTTATTAATTATTAATAATTATTAATAAATATATTATTATCAATCCGATAAAAGTTTGACTTTAAGGCAGATATAATCGGATCAAATTTAACCCACTTTAAAAATATATTAATATTATTAATACAATATTAATATAATATAAGTTAGAGTATTTTCATCAAGAAATGATATTTTCAGATTATCTCTACTGGGTAATCCAATGTAGAAAAACAAATACCACCCTCCTGGTGGTATTTGTTTAACCTTCTCTCTTAGAAAAATAAGCATGGAACCAACCATTTATTTTACCATATTTGTCATCCACTTTTCGTACCAAATATGGTAATCTGACATGGGATTTATTTTTTCATGCCAGATTTACCCCCAACCAAATGGGCCCTTAGATCTTCCTCTTCATCTTTCCCCTTCCATGGTAACTATCACGATATTTCGTATTAATTCATCTCTTCTTACTAATAGAGCTGGGGCAGTGTCTCACTTCCTCCATTAACCCTCAAAAAACAAATGGGCAGCTGAGTTTAATGCTGCGTTGACAGTGCCTTTCTTCCACCTATTAGTTTGTTCATCTGAGGTATTCACTGGTTTATTAAGATTTTTAAAAACTTAGTTATGAATTAGAAGTTGTGGCACCTTCATATGAAATAAGCTTGCAATTAATTCTTGTTTCAGAATTAAACCATCTATAAACTGAAAATATTATTTTCCAAAGTATACTTTGTCTTTATATGTTAGCCCGTACTTGAAGCTTTATAAATTATAACAAATATTAGTATTCCCTGCCTATCTAGTGAATGCTGATATTAGGAATTTTTTGCTTTACTCTTTGAGGATGGTACTGATATCAGGAACTTACGTTCTAATCTTAGGTGCTTTGGCTGCTTCAGATTCCTTGAGAAATTTTCTCTTATGCTTATGATTTGGGAAAATTTGAAAAGAATTATATTGTCATATTATACTTTCCATTTTCTTTTTGACAAAATTCATCTTAGAAAACAACCATTAATTACAAGCATGGTGGTGTTCTGATCCTTAATAAATTTTTAAAAGAAATTAATGTCTGAAACCTGACTATAGTTTTTTTCCCTTCAGTCAATTTATGTTAATATATAAATTACTATATATTATTTCTTTGCATCTGATTCCTCTTTATCATTATTTACTCATGCTTGTTAATTTGCATATAAAGTATCTAGTTTTTCTAAAGAAAAATGGTATCACTGAGAAAAGGAAGTACAACAAAATACCCTAGTACATTCATTGATTATGATTCCATAGATTGCATTTATGAATATTGTTATCACCCGTTCTACTAATTAAGTGCATTGTGCAATTTGTATGCTGCTGTTAGTGCCCTGCACCCTGTGACTAAGATGTGTATATGTCATATCTTGGTCTCGATGCCATCTAATTTTTATTCAGATGCTTAATAAACATTTAGGATGCACATGACATTTATCTGTTTTATTATCATCTGTTTTTATGATGATGCTAAAGATATTTAAGTATCGCTCGTGTGGATGAACAAGAAAACTTGTTGTTCCACTGATATAAACATGTTTGATATGTTTTACTGAGGGCTGAGCATCCATTAGGTTAAAGAAGTGGAAGTTAACGGGTGAAACAGATTAAGTGGTGTGCATATAAAGAAGTGCAGCTGTGTCACTGTCTCTTTCATTTTGAAGATTATTCATGGAGAATTAGCCTACATGTAGAATTGTTCTTTATCTTGAGTCATACCTCATCAATAGAATAAATATCTGATATTCAAATTTTGTTATCTGATTACATTTAAGAAAATCAAGCCGATGTTCTGATTTTCCATTTATTCATATGTATAGGTACTTGGAGACCCAGTGGATGTGTTGGAATGGCTGTGACTATTTGCAAGAATGCAAACCAAGATTTCTTTACCAATGAATTTGGACTTCCCTTAACCATGAACCCCAAGTATGTGAGCCTGCTCCATGACACTTTGTATGTAGACAAACACAACTTTTCTTCTGCAAATATATATGTTTTTAGCAAGAATTTGTATCTGGTTTCTTAATTTGTATGGTCATATTCTTTTCTCTCTCAACTATATTGTTGAATGGAACAATTTTCATCTTTTACTATTGTTTCAAATGAATTTTCTCCTCTAGGAAGCCATCAAAGTTTATGAATAAGGTTGGCCTCCTTATTATCCTATAATCGAGGTTTCCCTGCAACAATATCAGCTGTTCAATTAACTTAACAAACAGACAGATACACAGACAGGGAGATGGATAGGGAGAGAAGCAAAGTTGTCGTGGCTGAAAGAAGACTATCCAAAATTTTGATGGCAGATCCAAGTGGAAAGTTTGAAAAAGAAATTGGTGATTCCATAACTTTATTCTAACCACCTGATTGCCTAGATATCATCAGCTCTATAAAAGAATATTTGTATGTGATGAACTGGTTATTTGACAGTATGGCTGATCCACAAGTGAAGGTCAAGCGCCTGAAATCAAGTACAACATGGCTGGAGATGATGTTTAGTCAGTGGCATATACTTGTCCTAAAGTTCACCTTTCCAGCAAACTTGTATCTCTCCTAGTCTCAATTTAACAGTCACTGAAACATAAGGCTGAATATTGTCTAATTCGGTGAACCTTGATCTAAAATACGCATCTTAAACTGCTCCTATAAAAATTCTATATTTTGGGAACATCTTAATATCATTTTGGTCCTTGAATTGCTTGCGAGACCTCACATCATTAATAATGTAAAATCTTGAAAAGAAAATCTGTAGTTAACAATATTTCACTACTATTTAGATCTCAAATCCAATCATGTGTTTGTGGGGCTTTATCATCTCATATTAATCTTTATTCTTCTCCTTTATTTCTATAATGATTCATGATTGTGAAATCTTATGCAGTCATATGCGGTAAATTCAAAAATTCTGCGCCCCTCACCCTTGTGATCTTTTGATTTTTATCCAGATTTTGAGGACATGAGTTGTGACATGGTGTATGGTGAAGTACCTCTTCCTTTTGAAGAGGATCATCTTTCAAAGTAGCCTTGCTATGTTGACGTGTGTATGTTAAATATTTATGATAAATTAAACAGTAATATGATCCTCCTGTACTTCCTAACCATGAGTTCCACAGCTTCTATGGCCAATCCCAGCTCCACTGTTTGCCCTAAACTTGAAAAAGATCAGGAACCTAACTCAAACTTCTGAGACAACCAAGAGCATTGTATCATTACTTCTTCAGGGTTATTGACAATGGCTTTTGTTTTGTCATAGCTGGTAAAAAGTCCTGCATCATGCAGTTGCTTGGAAAAGCTCCCATCTGGTAGGAATTGTTTAACTCCTGTTTGTATTGCAACACAAAGTGTATATGTTCACAGTCTACTTTAGTCAAAATTTTATCTTTACTAATTACTGCATTGATGCTTCTAATTATGATGCGAAGTGAGTACTGGATTTCGTGAGATGAATAATATCAAAGGAACGCAGTACATTTCATTTCACATATTGATGATACTAATGTCAGGTCTGCAAATAAGTTAATTCTTCACCTCAGAGGTGGTCACAAAAAGAATTTTGTGGAGATGGCCTGTTAATAAGTATTTTTACAGTGTATTTCCTTTGACTGGGAATGTAAATGCATGACTTTACCATCAGTAGATCCAGTCTTAAGGACAAAAGACATTGGTTTATGATTTAAATTTAGCTGCTATTATTCATACAAAACTTGAGTAACATAGAAATGATCAAAAGCAAAACCGAAGGGCTTTTGTTTGTTCTGTCCTCAATGAGCTATAATGGGACATGTACCAAAGAGCCAAGGGGGAAGAACTATGAATAGTTGATTACTAAATGAGGAAAATGAAACCTAGGTGTGACTCGTGATCTGTGCTAATACAGGCTTTGTTACAGTGTTGGAGTGCTCCCAGATATCAATCACTGATCACAATGGTGATCCAACAGTCTGGTGCTGCATCAGACAACCTGTTGGTCCGACGAGCATCAAACCTAAACTGCTCCCCCGGTCCGCCGGACCGGTCCTCATGCCTACATTCTATTTGATTTATTCAAGGTTTCAAGTTTGTACGTGGTCTGATACATTCCAATGTTTCAGTACAGGCTTCAAGTCATAAAGCTACACATTTTTCATAATTTTTCAGTTTGTGTTTCGATCTTAGGTCATGAGGATGGCTTATTACTTGTCAAGTTGTAATTATGTACCTTATTCTAGTTGACGGAGGGGAAATACATGTTGCTAAAATATAGGCAAGGAGAGGAATGAAGAAAATAGAAAGGAAAGGATGAATCAATGTGATCATGGTGGAAAATGGAGAACAATAACCTCCATACCAAACTATTGCTATGAAATTGAAACTCACAGGTGCTTCCATTCATGAGGCTCCACTCTCTAATTTTCAATTATCAAAATACCCTATCCCACATCGTCCAACCATATATTAGACAATTGATTAAAACATATAGTTATTAACAAAAGATATCGAAGGGTCTGAACCTTCCTCACATTTATTATTTATTATTTACAAACAAAAAGCTTATTATGTATCTTTTCATCTTCTCTCTTTTTCTTAAAAAATACATAGATGCACGGATCATCCATATTAAGAGAATTAACTAGCAAGGATCATCTAAATTAAGGTTAAGGAAATTAAAGAAACAGATCCAAAGATCATTACATGAGTAGCAAGGCTCACCCATAGTAAGATTAAGCAAATTAAATAAATGGATCCGCAGTTTGTTGCTCTGCCGTTCAAAGGACATGTCATCCCTTAGTTTATGCAAACGCAAACAAGCTAATCTCAGAAGAAGGAACAGGTACAACAATCTTGTGCTTGTATTGATCAGAAGTTTGGTATGGAAGCCTGATGATGATCCATGTCTACACCTGTAAAACTTTGGTCTGTTTGCATAAATGGCCAAAAAGGATGGATGGCTGGTGAAGACATCTTCAATGGATGTTGCAAGCTTAACACCGGATTAGTAAGGGCGATATCGGCGGCCACGGTTCCCATCACTGCCCCTTCCTCCGCCCTCAACTGAGCCACCACTGCGATCACTCCTCCGAGAAGGTGGCGGTGCAGCTTGTGGACCAGGCTGCTGTCTAAAAAATTTACCATGCAAAACAAGTAATGGATAACTGAATCGATATCGGGTGCTGGGACAAGGTAGAAGTGTTGCATATATATGACTAATTACTAGCACTCACAGAACATAACCAAGTCGACCATCAGGAAGTACCATCGGCACCATTCTCATCCCAGCTGGCATGGGTCCTCTACCATATATCACTGGCTGCACACAGTGACCAACATCCAACAAAAATTTCAACTAGGAATGTGCCAGAATCTCATTATTTTCAAAAGCAGGAGTTAGCAGTGGGGAAAAAAGATGGCAGAATTACAGTGCATGAACAATCCCAAATGTAGTGGCAAGGGGAATCCAACCTGGCCGAATCCTGCTGCACCATACCCACCCCCGTAGGCCCCATATGGGTCCCCAGTGTAACCATAAGCTGGATATGGAGGGAAACTTGGAAGAAGCCCTGGTTTGAGTGAATTTGAATTTGAAGCATAATCAGACTTCTTGTCAACCTGAGGTTTCGCAAGGGCGACATCCACAACATGCCCTGTGATTCACTTTCTCTGTTAGTCATGAATATTATCTGAAAAACTACAATCATACAAAAAAATTTAGCAGATAAAGCATGTCGATATCATTTAAATGGCTATTCTCACTCGGACTAAGTTCATTAAAATTTTTATTGCAGCATTACTAGAACAATATAATTAAGGTTATAGATGTTAAATGGAGTTTAGATGCCTTCAAACAGACCAGACCCAGCAAGAAATGACCTATGTTCATCGCCCCCATTTATATCAATTAACAAATAACTCAAATTTAAGATATGTTGGTTGGTAACAAAGATGTATCTTGAGGTATGTCAGGAATTGCACTGGTGCTACTTCTTTCCAATTGTTTAATGCTTAAGACAATATCCAAGAAAGTTACCATCGATTTCATATTTTTCTGTTCCTTTAACTGCCTTCAACGCACTAGATCTCTCAGCAAAATGGATGAATCCAAAATCTCGCTTCTGCCCAGCTTTAGCAGGAGGCAGAACAACTTTTGTGACCTCTCCATGGCGTTCAAAAAGTTCCCTTAACTTTTCTGGCGTAACATCCTCCGGTAAATTCTTCACATATAAAGCCTTCACCTGCAAGAAATTCAAAACGCCATCATATGCAGCAGAAGCCTCAAAAGGTACTTAGAATGTACATATCCAATCCAATAACTGAAACATGGAAACACTGATCTGTAAGACTTAACATGCAAGACTTAAAGATCTCAGGGAAAAGGAAGCCAAAGGACAGGAAAGTACATAACTGAATTTGCAAGCAATTCTATGACATGACACTACGAAACCTCATAAACTTCTGATTTTGTGGATTACTATTTAAATATTTTTAATACCTCATAATCATATCATACTTCCGGCAGCGTGATGATATTTATTTCCAAACAGTTGTACAAAAAGAAATTAATGGGCATGCAATACTAAAAAATAAGGAGTATGGGCTAGAATAAATGTAGAGAAAGCAGTATCCCATTGAGATAATAGATAGTAGGTGATGCAACTCTAGGGTTAGGTCCGTACATAAGAGGGTTCATAGGCCCTTCCACAAGGTATTTGAGTATTTGAAGAGAAACTGCAAGCGCTGTCCTAAATTATTTGCTGGCTTAAACCATAAAAAGCAAGTGCTAAAACAAACCACTACATTAAGATCTCTAGCAGTTCTATAGCACAGCAGTAACAAAGAGAGATTTTTGACAGACTGAAAATTCCAGAAAACATCCAAAGAGAGTTATCTTGCAAAAAATATGAAATTAACCCACAATTGTGATGTACCTACGAACAGGATAAAAGATATGCAAAGGTAAACTAACTTTTGTTAGTTTCAAGTGAGAGAAAAAAATAGTCGAACAGCAGAATATGAGAAATTTCCAGCCAAATAAAGAATTGATAAGAAAAATGATACAAGAAAAGGAATCAAGCAGTAAGAGGGAGGAAGAGAGAGAGGAAATGAGAAGAAATAAAGAGAATGGAGAGGGAGACAAAAAGAGCCCCTTGCTATCTATTGAAAAGAAAGAAGCCTTCACTCTATTCCATTCATCTGAAACTAAATTATGATGAGTGGTTGATGGCTTTATAAGAGTAGAAACCCTAACTTAATCCTAAAATCCTCAAGCTGTGCCCTATGAGAGAAAGGTACTTTTCATGGTACTTCAGCACAATAAGTACCATGAGTGATATTGCTACAGTCCTGATCTAGCTGTCAAAGAAGGTCCCTGATCTTGTAGTCTTCGCCCTCAATCCACAGCTCTCCGGGGTATCTAGGGAAACTGTTTTTTTGATTATATAAAATCCTACAATCATATACATCATAGAAGCCACATAAATAGAAGCATATGCATAAAATACAGTACAGGCTGTAAAACAACAAATAGGAAGTACCAACAGAGTGAACATATTGATATAGGCTACTGAACGGAACAAAGAATGCATAAACAGTAAAGCTGCCACCACCAAAGTCGGTCAAGAGAAATCGTCCAATAGTTATACAAGATTGGTGACGACTATGAATTGTTCAAGATTATACTCAGGCACCTGTGAGAGGTCACAAGCATTGATGCATCATGGTAGTATTGTAGACTGGTGATGACTATGGATTGTGAGCCGAGAAGAGATTATATTAAAAGCATGAGTACTAATATGAGATCATAAGCATTGTAAACAGAATATTGAGGAAGTAGGCCAAGAAGGTGCATCACTGTTGATAAACTTCTGAGCGACCCAGGTAACAACTAGACCTGTTCATAGGCCGGGCTGCCAGCCCAGTATGCTTGAGCCCGAAGCCTTTTAGACAGTCTCACTCTCAGGCTTGGCAGGCCAGGCTAGGACTAGAAAATAGGCCTATTTAATAAACAGGCCAGGCTTGGGAATTAAAGCCCGGCATGAATTTTTTTTATTTTTCTGGTATTATTTGTTTATGTTTGATGCATTTGTAAACTTAATTGACAATTGTGTTGATATGTGGACTAGATAGGATAATAAACATGTTGTAAATTGTTGGTAATATTTAACTATTCATATTTAGCATTTTTAAAGTATTTCTAAGCATTTTATTTTTTAAAGTAAAAAACGGTCATGAAGCTTTAGGCTGGCATGAAGCTTGAAGCCCGAGTAAGGGTTGGGCTTGGGCCTGGAAGGTAGGCCCAAAGGCCAAGGCCAAGGCCAGGCTCAGGCCTAAGTAATTGATGTTGACCTTTGAGGAAAACCCAACCTACGAACAGGTTTAGTAGCAACCAGAGAATTTGTACATGCCAAGAAGTTGAATCACGTCATAGTTATAGGAACTATGATTCATCCACCACTAAAGCCTCAAAAAGCAATTTGATAATTGCATGAACATCTAGACCTAAAATGCTGGCAATTAAGACCACAGGTTGGTAGGCCTGACTAGGTATTTTGTGAACTACATGGCGAATTACACATGTAGCAAAGTTGTTTAGCCAATTCCATAAGAAATAATTAATTAGATGATGCCAGAAAGCTGCAGATTTAAGCAATAACAACGATGGTGGTAATGTAGAATCATATGACAAACAAGCTACCAACAGGATAGTTAATGGGGATGACCATTTTCATCTCATGGCAAGGATCCTCAAATGAAGCGACAAGAAAGGAGACATACTATACAATATAAATACACATGACAAAGTAGACAATCTTAGACATGCATGGATCTACGTCCTCAAGGTGTAGAAACAAGAAGTATGATAAGCAGATGAAAGAAATCCGAAATTAAGCGAGGTGAGATCGGTCATAATACTATCCATTAAGCACTAGTGAAAGGCAGGGAGAAACAACCCTGCATTTATCCTCAAGCACATACGAATTACAACACATAGAAAGTCCAAGAACATGAAGGTAATTGACCAATCATGAAATTGAATTGATTTAAAATGGCGCAAAATGGAAAATAATATCAACCAATAAAAGCATTTCATCATGGTCAGAATGACATAAGCCAAAGCTGAATTCAGATGACAAGACAGGCTGACAGTACTACAAATCAAAAGTACAAAGAAGCTTGAAAGTGGTAAATACATGTCCTCAACATGATTGAAATGTGAAACAATAAGGATGGTGACATATACCAATATATCAACTTGAAGAAGTACAAGTACATAGCAAATTCAAGAAGGAAGGCAGAAACCAAAGACTGGTGAATCTTGGAATTGTGAATGTGGTGGGATCAATGAAAATCTGAATTGCATGAAACATCAAGGCCAACAGTAAATAAAGTAAATCTAACTTGTAGAGTACAAGATGAACCAAACAGTTGCACCACAAACTAAAAGGTCCCAAAGTAAATCGTAAAAATTGAATAGGTGTGCTTCCAAAGCAATTCCGAAACACAAGTAGAATACTAAAAGCCCCGATGAGGTAGAGTGGCAATCTTAGTAGCCGATATCTTCTACCTAGGGTAACACACCCATTTCAGACTCTTCCCGGAATCTCGAACCCAACCTGCTTCCTAAATGCTCTCTCCCTTTCTAAAATATCCGCTTCCCCACACCCACACTCACTCCCGAATCTGGCAACCAAGGTGACAAACATTTATGGTGCAATAAGAAGTTGATCAAAAGTAGCATGAGAAGGCCACAAAATGGTTTGTTTGGGGTTTGGTGCATTAGGAGCAGTAGAAGATCAAATAAAATACTTGAGTTATGATCAAGGCCATTCGGTCAAAAATATCAAAGCAGCAGATGGAGGAACCAAACACAGTAAAAATCAAAAAAAAAATTCTGAGATAGACACAGAACATGAAGAAGACAAAAGAAACTGGTCCCCCAAACAGTTAGGGTGGACTAGATAATACAAATTTGAACTGACTTAAATTAAATAGGAAATTTGCTATTTCAAATGATGGTTCTCACACGGTCAAAGGCCATGAAAATTAAATGAAAGCTAGGAGACAAAACGATAATTACTTTCCCAATCATCACTCATCAATCTAAAAGTAGGGCTCACATTATCAAAATCTGTTGGCCTGACATCCAGGAACAAGATCAAGACTCCTCTATAAAGTAAACTCTTAAGGGCTAGTCTAATACAAACAGACTCTCGAAAGTGCCATGGTAACTACAGTTGGACAGTGGCAAATTCCAGCAAATGTAACAATGCAAACAGGGGATGGCAACTAAAGCCAATAATGAAGACTGGCAATAGATGACTGACTATTCCATGGCAAATCTCCAAAGTTGGTAAGGCACCACAAACTTAAGGAGAAAGCAAAAGAGTACAATGAAGACATTGTTTCATTAGAAGTAATCGGCACATAGACAATTGGTAATGACACCCTTCAAGCTGGGCAGCAAGGTACATAGTCAAGTAGAATACATATATGCAAGCTCCTTATGTTATAATCCCTCTAAAACTCATACGTAAGAAAATATTAACATAAAAAAGACAGCACAGTGAAAATCTGCATGTTAAAATGTGTCAAGATAGCATTACATAACAAGTTCAGAAAGTCTGCAGTTGACCAAATTTTTACTACTCAGACATAAATATGCAATGTACAGTGACAAGCTTCATGTTAATGCATGCTCAAAGAAAATAAAGTTATGAAGTTTAAGATAAGCATCAATCTCGAGTATGAAGAGATGAAGAAGGAGAAAAAGGTTAATCAAAAAGGTTAAACTGATATATCATCATCTGATAAGCCAATACACAATTCTTGTACATGAGTTAGTCTCCAAGCATGTTTGTCTATGTGAATATGCCTGGGATATTGCTTCCCAGAGTGTTCTTCTCATCTTTTTCTCTTCTCAGGATCAAGAAATTATAGAGCAAGACTTTGTATTATGGCTGGGCATTCCTGAGCTTCTTGAAGAACCGGAGGATTGAGAATATAAACTGAACTCCACTACTGGAGCAGAGATCGTATGGCAAAAAGGATTTTCTTAAGGTATGTGGATTTATGGCAGCAAAGGAAGAAATGCCAACGGATTTGCAGGTTACTGTTGTAGAATATCTAACTAAAACTTTTGAATGGAAATCTGTCAAACTCCATGGCAATGGTATTTTGCAAAGTAATTGGTGACAGCCGTTCTTTCTGGTTTCATTTAGAAAGGTTCAGAATCAAAAGCAGGAGAAAATATCAATCCCTTCACCATGTCATAAGTTGGGGATGTTGAATTATTTTTGTTGTTTGAAATGACCAAATAATATATATCGTGAATCTAAAACTTCTATATTATAGCTGACCAAAACCTTCATCTGTGCCATACATGAAAATGATAAGCAGATGGAAGATAACCTTTTAAATCATTGTAGGGTGGTTAAAAAAGCTACGGACTCTTTTTTTGACTTGATCATATCCTCTCAGACATCCCTACTGCTTCATTAAATGAAACTGTCACTGGCTTTGTGTATATGACTTGGTGGGAAAGTAACTTCAAAATCGATCCTTTGACAGCCTTTTGGGTATCTCGAATAAAGAGGAGTAAGCAAGTGTTTGTGGGTGTTAGCTAGGAAGAGAGGGCCATTAAGAACTGAGATGCCTAATTTGCATAGTTGTTTTTCAGATGGTTTACCATTCAAATGAAGCCAGGTTAATTCTAGACATGATTTCGGGGATCGCTAATATGAAGTCTTGGACATCTCTGCACAACATAAGTGAGCTCTAAATAGCTTGGGACAGCATCCTAAAATTTTACTTGGTCCAAGTTTTATCACAATTCCTGAGATGCATGTAAACTTTTCAGATATTTTGGCATTAGGATTGTTAAAGTCATATTCTAAGATTGTCTAGTTCTCCTCTTTATGGTTTTATGAGACATGGTAACTGCATCATATTTAGTTATTTGTGGTAGCCTAAACATTATTTTCTTGTTCTATTTTCCAAATTTCAAGTCATCCAATTAGTAGTATTTTAATAGACCACTGGTACTATTCTCATAGACCACATATGAGCAGCACTTAAGGATCGAAGGCATGTTTAAGGTCACAAAGGGTACACTGAAGAGAGTTCCAATGAAGCAATTAACTAAAGACACGAATGTTTTCCAACACTCTATATTGGAAATCCACTTTATGATCACTGTCAATCATGAGTTGGAAATTAGTTCCTGACAATAATGAAGCAAAGACATGGCTTCAAGAATAGGGTGCATAGGGTGTAATATCCTGACATTAAGGCCTCTCTTGCTAAAGATTATGTCCATGCCTCGGCCAATTTTCCTCAGTGGGCAGTTGCACACTCTGATTGTCCAATGCATAAATCTACAAGAGGACCACGCACACATGCATATGTACAAATAGAGAGCCTGAATCTCATCATTCCAGAATAAAAGATGGCCATCTAAAAAGAGAGAATGCATTGAGAATTCACATTGTTGAGCATGAGCTGCGCACATTAAAGCACATATTGCCAACAACTGAGAGCAGACATTTTCAATCAATAAATCAAATAAAACCATTAATATATCAAGAATAATTAATTTCATTGACAGTTGTTACGTAGGCAATAAATATCTAAACATATGGTTGTCATTTAACAAATTTCGACATTATTTATCACAATTCAGCATGCAGCCTATAAATTTCATTTTATGTACTTCGCCCTACTAAGATGAGTGCTATGCAACATGTCCTTTTAAACAAAACTAATGCAGTCATATCCGGAATTGGGCCATAAACTAATATTAGATACACCAAAAGTCCATTATTAGTGAACTAAAGGTCTGTTTGGCATCACCTTTATTTCTTGTTTTCTATTTTTAAAAACAACCAAGACAAAAAAAACACGTTTGGTACTATTCTTTTTATTTTCTGTTTTCTAAAAGTCACTTTTATTATTTCTAGAAAAATTAAAGTAAGAAATTCTTACTTTCAATAATTTTAAAAGTATGGAACTCATATATTTTATCACCACCAATATTATCTCCACCACCACCGTCACCTATGCCACCATGTTGTCGCCACTGCTACCATCACAAATGCTTCCACCCTTATCATTGCCATCATCCCTACCATTATCACCGCCTCCATCGATAGCTTGCCAGCACCTTCTTCCTCACCATCATTGTCGCACTATCATTGTCATTGCTACCTCCACCACACCACTGCCACCATTATCGCCTCATCACATCGTTGGTGCCCTTGACACCACCACTATCGCCGCCGCCACCATGACCACCACCATTGCTTCCACCGCACCACCGCCACTATCATAGCCACCTCCATTATACCACCAACACCACCGCCGCCTCCATTGCCCCTGTTGCAACCACCACCTTATCCACTACCATTGCCATATTTGTTTTTAAAAACTAACTGACTATACCAAACATGCTTATAATTTTTCCTATTTCTAAAAAAATGAAAGTGATGCTAAATGGCACCTAAACAATTGAAATCATGCAAAAATAGAACCAACAAAATGAGATATTTACATATTTTTATGTGTGCTTACATGCCTAGGGAACGAACTAATACATGATAGAATTTAAACAACCAAGCTAGAAAATATGATTTTGCTATCACCAAGATCAAAATTGTTGGCCAAAACCAAATCATTTTGGGAGAAATGAGCCACAAGCCATTAAACATTGATTCATTTATTAATGTTAACAAACTTATTTTAATATTACTGATATTGTTTTAGGTTGAGCTTGGCTTGTGTACAATAAACCAAACCTTTCTAGAGCATTTTGCAAGATTATATTCCAAATTTGCAAGTTTTAAGTGCTTATGAGATCATAGTGTTTGGTTGCATGAAATACAAAGGTAAGTATAATTAAACTCATCTAACACAAATCAAAATCAGAACAAAGTTTTCACTAAGTGTTAAAAAAAATAATGAATATGTAGAAAATTGAAATTCATGTGCACAATCAAATCAAAAACTCAAGCATTACTACACATATGCATGTAGAGCTTAATATCATATGCTTATAAAAACAAGCATCTTTTGCATATTTTAATGCAAACATTAACTGAGAGATTTCCTAAATCCTCGCATATGGTAAACTCCCAATATATTCTTTTATTTCTATTCCTACAAGATGCCTCTTAGAACAAAAGAAAGCATCTTTTGACACCCATAAGTAAAGCCAAATTGGCTGTAAAATATTTCACAATGGTGCTAAATTCCTTTATTAGCCCTAGAACATTTCTTGGGTTAATGCTGGCGATTGAGAAATGAAAATCACTTTTGGTTAAGGAGTTTTGGATACTAGATCTTCTAAGTATAATAAAGCTGATATAAACCATGCAGATGCATTAGCATAGTTATCAGTGGAACTCACTTCTATAGTCAAGTTATTGATATTGCATATACATTTTTCCATGGCATGGTTGCAAGGGAGGCATGACAGGATAGCAAAATTGAGGGTCCTTGCATGATTATATGCATTCACATCCCTCGTTCCCTGCACATGATCATTTACAAATCTAGTATGAAGCATCCATGCCATGCCCATGATTGTTGTAAGTCAGACTAGTAATTAGTATTAAGATATTTACACCATTATGTGCTCTAAGATAATATAAATTCAAAACCCTTCATTCTTGTTTAACTATTTTGTCAAAGAAGTAACATTTGTTTATGTCATGGTGCTTCGCTATGAAGCATGAAAAATAAATACAAGATACAAATACCTCATGATACATTTTTTTTTAATAAAAGCAATATGGCTGAAAGATGGCAATAAATAAAATATGTAAGTTTACAAATATCTAAAAAGCATCCATAAAGCATAATTATATCACAATAATACATCATACTACATAGAATAACATAAACATTCGCAAACTAGGGAACATTTATTTGAAGAGAGCCCCCCCAAAAAAAAATCTCCCCCACCTCAAAGGCAATATCCAGGGAGTACCTCCAGCATATACAAGAAGTATCCAGAGCCTTTGTTTTTCATTTCTCATTTTCAATAAAAAGATGTACTGAAAATAAGGATGTACCCAACAAGTATTGGCATCCAAAACATGTCAGATATGATCACATCATGCAATTCAGAGCATCATGTAACCTAGGTACTTGGGTCCTACAGGAGTTCATACTAGTCTAACCCCTACAGGGACTCAACTCTCTTACCACCATACTAGCCAAGGCATGCTCAATCAAATTTCAGACAGCAACTTCCACATGCTATATAATGATGCCATGCAATGTACAATAGCAGCACTTGCCTCCCTTGCTATAAAGAAAATACTTAACTTCCACTCATCCCTTAAAATTTCAAGTTTATAAATAAAAAGTAGTTCAATAAATTTTAAAAAAAGACATCCCAGTGTACGAGGCTCCCACCACTGTGCGGTCTTAGGACGTCGGACATATGCAGCTTTATCCCCACATGTAAAGAGATTGTTTCCATATTTTGAACCTGTGACACATAAGTCACAACAAAGCAGCCTTACTGTTGCGCCAAGGCCCACCCTTTATAGCATTGGAGCCAAGTTTTTAGGTAAATAAAGAGGCTAGCAATCTCACCTTTGAGACCCAATTCAATAAATTATGATTCTTCTATTTTTACGTAAAAGAAGATTTTTCAATTTTCCAAAGCTTCAAAAAATTGGTGAACCTTTTAAATTTCTATGAAGCAGAATAAGTGCTCCAGTGACACAATCTGTAATCTGCATAAAAAACTTTAACTACAACACCATAAATAAATTAAATATATTCAGTTTCACTAAGCTGGCACCATCAAGTAGGACTGATGCAGTGCTCAAATCGCTAAAAATTTGCCATATCCACTGCCAAGCACCTTCTGCATTGGGGCAAGCATTCTAGCTAGGGAACACATTCAATAGTTCGATAATTTTAACCCTTCTACCGCTATTAACGTAGCCTTTGAAGAGATTTAATCAAGAGACATGATATCTGATTCATTATCTCATTTTGTTCAGATGGCAAAGTATAAATATTTCATATTCAGCATGGTATTGTCAGAATGCATTACTATCAAGCCAAGCAACGTATTATAAGGAGAATAAACTTTAAGCAGAGTTGAATATTGTCAGTTATTTTGACAGAATAACCTCCCTTTATGATGGAAGTTTACCTTGTTCTCTGGCAAGAAAGCAATTTAAAAATCAACCAGATACTTTTATTCTAGCAACATTGGCTACATTTCTAACTGTGCGTCTTGGTCATATAAAAGCTCACGTGCATGAGAAATAACAAATGCTGCCAAGCAGAGCAAAATAAGAGCATACACAATATAAAGGTCATAAAACATACCAGAATCCATACTAAATTACATTTTTTTTCTATTTAAGTTGCTTTACCTGAGCAGCAGCAGAAGAGTCGGCCGAATTTTTCGGGTCGGCCCAGCTGACAGTTGGGTTGCTTCCATCCATTTTAAAGTTCGGACTCGACATCTTCTGCCTTGCATAATCAGCACAGGCATGGTTGTAGTACTCAACAAAGAGAAAACCACGGTTACGGCTCGGGTTCTGTGGATCCTGAGGTCATCATTGAAAACAAATGAGGAGCCAAACAGAGAGTTCAGACTGGTCAAGACAATTAAGTTCATCGACAAATGACCACCTTGAACATTTCAATATTCTGAACCCCAGGACCACTTTCCTCAAGGATTTTCCTCAACTCTTCCTCTGACAAGCTCTTTGGGACATTCCCGATGAACAAACGGTGCTTTGCTTGCGACAAAGAACATCTCAAGGTTCTCCCCTGTATGAACAAAAGCAAACACCTTTGAACAATTTACATGAAAGGTAAAGCAAGGGCACCTTCCTGAAGCAACCATGCAACTAAATTACTTTGAATTCCTTGTCATGGAGCTCCTCAATTGCCTTCTGAGCAGCATCCTTGTTTGTGAATGTAATGAAAGCAAAACCCTTGCTTTCTCTCGTATCCTTGTCCTTCACCAGTCTCACCTGATACGTATCACAAAAGATTACGCAAACTCCATATATAAACTCATAAAACAAGCTAAACTTCAGCATTTTCAGCACCAAACTCACATCATGAATCTCCCCAAAGGCCTCGCACAGATCTCTCAGGTTCTCCTCCGTAGCATCTCGCAGCAATCCACCAATGAAAACCTCCGACCCATGAGGCGGCAGTGCAAGCAGCTCAGCCCACTTCTGGCAGTCAGCCGTGTCTCTAGACCCGACTCCCGGCCTCTCCTCTTGTTCCTCCCCTTGTTTCATCGGTTCAGAAGCAGCACTGTCAGCCCCATCGGATGGCGAAGCCTTCTCCTGCCCCTCACTGTCCGACCGATGCTCGCGCTCCTCTCCCTCAACCGGGGACTCCGGCCTGAACTTCCGGTCGCCGTAGTCTTCCACGGCATCATCGTCGTCCATCATGTACTCGATGTCGTTGTCGCCCTCGATGTCCACCTGCTCCTCCGGCTCCATCACCGCCTCCGGATCCGCCATAGCTCACAGTCACAGAACCTCAAATACTTTCTTGTTTCTTGCACTACTCTCCTCCCCCTAAAACTCCATTCTATCCAATATTTTTTCAGATAAGGGTCTAAAAACCACCAAAATAGCCCAAAATAGTGTGTGAGAGAGCTGAGAACAGTTTCAAAATTACAGAAACGAGCGTAGATAGAATTTATTAAGGCCTATTCCCCGGCGAACCCTAAAACCCTAAACTCCCATAAAGGACTCCGCCGGGGTAAGAACAACTCCCAGATAAAAACGAGGGCAAGCGTTGTTAGGGGGGTAAGGAGAGAGAAAATATATATGAACCCTTCCATGTGAGAAGAGAAGAGGAGAAGAGAGATGAAAGCTAGCTTACTGGCTTTCGGTTTTGGCTCGCCGTTCGCTGGCGCGGAGGGTAACGGCTCTCGGGAGAGGGGAGAGAGGAGCCTCGCTTGCCCCCTCCCCCTCTTTTATTATCGGCGAACCTACAACTACTGCCACGCTGATCGGGGGATGCGGAGTATTCTATGCGGCACATAAGATCCGACGGCTGGGATTGACATGCCAATGTAGTGCCTGATTGCCTGGTTAAGGTAGCATCGCAAACACTAAACGGATGATTGTACCAAAAAAACAAAACAAAAGATTGGCATCTAGATAGTGTGGCAATCCATCAATTTCTTATTTTAATTCCTTCCAGTTTCAAAGTCCCTGCAGCATGGTAATGGTGACAAGAAAATATTTTCTCAGTATTTATAAGCAATGCTTTGAGTTATTTTCCGGTCAATTGCTATAACCTGTGCATTGCATTCATACCATATTCATGTGTTGGTAGTTTTTTTCATCAAAATTGATCTCAAGAGAACAGGAAGATGGTGGATTCTAAAAGAAATATGTTAATTGTGAAAATACAGATTGTCCTTGCTGCCAAAGATCAGGAAGTAATTTATGAGCCTGGGTGCCAGTTTTTAGAAAAATTAATCTAGCACCCTATATTATATGTTGGAAGATGCAATCATTCTTTGCCAACCCGATGTTATAAGCAATATAACAAATAGAAAAATGAATCTAGCAATCTATATCGTATGTTGGAAGATGCGATTAATTCTTGCCAACCTCGAGGATATTTAACTCTACCGTTATCACTAAGCTACAAAACTCATTTGTATTTAAACTGTTTGCCAAATTATTTATCATCATTTTTAGTTAACATTATTACCCTTTTTTTATTTTTTAGTAATTTCTAGTCAGGTACCCGACCTAACCTGAATAACCTAATCCAAATAAAGATTAATCGGGTAGGTTCGGGTACCCAGCAAATTTACATTTTTTTTATGGGACAGATTTGGGATATCTTTAGCAAATTTTAATCCAGTCTGGCATGGATTTGGATAGTAGAATTTTAAATGGGTTCAAGTACGAGTAAAGAAAATTTTGTGGGTACCTTACCTATTGTCATTCCTAATGATATAGGCCCACATGGAAGCTGAAGCCACGTTAATTTTCACATAAACATAGCAACTCTAAATGGACATCTAACCTTCATACCCAAGCAATATTCTAAACTGGTTGGGATTCAGATAGCAAAGCACGATAAAGATCAGTACCTTAATAATTAGAC
Source organism: Phoenix dactylifera (assembly GCF_051530095.1). Taxonomy (NCBI): domain Eukaryota; kingdom Viridiplantae; phylum Streptophyta; class Magnoliopsida; order Arecales; family Arecaceae; genus Phoenix; species Phoenix dactylifera. Next base: position 22,607,584 of record NC_143199.1, on the reverse strand, counting down.
CAAAAGATAGAATCTAGCACAACTTGTCTCCAATATCACTATGGGGTATAGGAATAGATAAAACTCTATGCACTATTTCCTATGAGAAGGCTTGAGTGATGATTAGCTGATTCCATTTTCTTCATTGGAGATGATAAGATCTGTAACTTTGGTGCGTTTAAGTGCTAAAATATCAACCAAAGTCTGCCATGTACTACAGGAAGAGATAACAACCATGGATCCTAGAGCACATTTATAGATTCACTATCACCTACACACCATTTAGAATAAATAACCGGAGCATAAGAACAAATCTTTTTCCAAATCTGAAAGCCACTTTGTGTAGATGTCGGCTAAGATGTCAATGACTACGAACCATATTTCACCCTCATAAAAGAGCTCCAAAAATCAATCTGTATCAAAAGATACCTCGCAGTATGTTTAGTCATAGAGCTCCACTTCTAGTGACAAAAAAGGGAATACCTAAACCATCATCCCAAATAGATTGGCAACAAAATCCTAAGAAATTAGATGCCGCCTTCTATAATTATCATTTGAGTCCTAAAAAAAATTTCTGATAATACTCTCCAACTTTAGAAGTACTTACCTAGGAAGAATAGTATGAGAAATTTAGTAAACAAAAAGTGCAAAAAGGACCGACTTAATAATAGTAACCATGCCCATTATAGATAAAGCCCTCTACTTCCAACCCTCCATTCAATTCACGAATTATTGTATCATATCACTACATTTAGATGAGGACAACCTCTTAACAGATATAGAAATTTCCAAGTATTTCCATGTGCCATTAGACTTCTTAATGTGTAAGATTTTATTGCACTGCCTGATAAGAATATTAACTTTTGAGCTAAATTTCACCATAGATTTATCAAAGTTTACTCTCTATCCAGAAATTGCACAATAATTATTTAGAATAGCCGATAAAGTTTTTACATTAGACAGAATGGCCATGGCAAATAATATATAATTATCCACAAATAGAAGATGAGAAATAAATACTCTAGTTCGGCTAGGCTAATACACATATAATGAATTATTCTCTACCACCACTTTCAATAATCTTGATAATACATCTACACAGATAATAAATAAGTAGGGTGATAGCACTACTAGAATTTTATAAATAGCAATAAAAAAATTTGTTGCTAAAAAACAAATTCCGTTGCCTAAAGTAGTTGGTGATGAAAAACATTTCATTGACAGATTTGTAGCCAATGCCCATAGCTAAAAGTCATCGACGATGAAAATTATAATCTCTCATGAAATATTCAACATTTTGGGATGAAAGAAATTTTATCGCTAACACATACATAATTCATGACAAACTAAGTCATCACTAAAGTGAGTAAATGACACTACCTAAATATCTTTTTTGCCATGAAAAGTCAGCTCTAAAGGTCACATGCATTTTATTTTTGCTACGAAAGTAATTTTTTCTATGACAAAAGCACTTTCATCATAAAATATTCTGATGACAAAATTTTCTTCATCACAAAAAGATGGTTATTAACGACAATTCTATTTCGTCGCTCAAAATCAGGTATTAGAAACAAAAAAAAATTTGTGCATAAAAAGATGGTTATTAGGGACAATTCTATTTCGTCGCTCAAAATCAGGTACTAGAAACAAAATATTTTTGTTACTAATTAGGATTGAAAAAGATTCTTTTTTTGAATCTAATCAGATTCATATATGGATATGGGTACATGCTTACAATTTTAAAAATGGGAAAGAATTTCTTATATATATATATACATTTATACAAAGGATTGAACCTAAGACCTTTTGGTCTATTACCTACTACTCAACCACTATGAAATATAATTTTGTTGCCAAAAATACTATTTAAATAATAATTTATTGTAATTTTTTTATTTTGTTGCCTTATAGTACTTATTAGCGACAAATTATGATTGGTAGCAAACTAGTTTGTAGTTGATTGACTATTTTCTTATAGTGGACAACCTTGTCGCATACCAATAGAAGAGTGGAAAGAATCAAAAGGAGTTCCATTGATCAAAATGGCATGGGAGGGTGACTCGATACAATCCTAAATCCAATTAATTCAGGCATCTTGAAAATTTCGCTGCTGAAGAGAAAAGAATAGAAAATCCTACCAAACTCTGTCATATGCTCTCTCTTCATATACAGTTTAATCACCATGTAAGTGCATGTAACTGGAGCTCGTTGTAAATCAAACTTAATCTCCTGAGCCATAAGAACATTATTAGAAATACTTAAACTTTTAATACATGCACCTTGTTCTTGATTTATCAATGGATGTAGCAGATGTTGCATCCCATTAGCCATCAATTTAATAAAAATTTTGTTGCCCAGTAGATACAACCCAAGAGGGGGGGTGAATTGGGTCTTTTAAAACTTTTAACCTACTTCTGAAAGTTTTTGATTAATTATGCTAAGTTGTATGGATGCACTGTGAAAGTCAAACTTAGCAACAGTTTGATGTATAGAATGTGACTTGATTGAATATGCTTGCAACTAAAGGATGCGCCGATAACAGTTAAGCAAGCAATCTATCTAAGTAAGTAAGTGTGTTAGTTAGACAATGACAAGAGGCATTACAAACACAACAAACATATAGTGGTTCGGTGCACCCCAGCACCTACATCCACTCCCCAAGACTTCTTGGGAATTTCACTATAATCCTACAGATTACAGCCGGTTGTTTTTCCGGGATCACCGACTAGAACCACTCCGATTGTTTTTCCGGGATCACAATCGAATCCTTACACGTTGGTTTTACCCTCGGCTCACCAACAAACCTAACACCGTTGGTTTTCCCTTTGGCTTACCAACAAACCTTAACCCCTTGATTCAATCCCTTGATTGAATCAAGTTACAGGATATTAAAACAAAGTGTAAAACAAATCAAAGCTTCTTAAATAAGCAGATATAACAATATAAACAAAGAGAGTAAAGAGAACCCCTCAAACGAGTTTTGAAGATGAAGGAGCTCGGCTTCTTCTTTACTTGACCCTCTTCTGATTTGGCACGAAGTAGAGGATTTCCGAGGCAGCACACGGATGAAGAGGAAGCTTTGGGATTCACTTGGATGCTCTTCTTCTCTCTATTTCACTTTGAATGGCCCTTTTTGTGCTTATGGGAGATTTCCCTTGTAATCTCTTTCCTAAATGTTTTCTCCCACTTCCATAACTTCTCCCCTAGCTCTCCTCTTGTTTTTATAGCTTTTGATGGCGTGGAAACAAGAATATAGCCGTTAGAGACAAAAATAGAGCCGTTGGACACAGTCTGCACTTCCTGACAATATTACCGTTGGGATCGGAGTCGACTCGCGCGATCAGGAGTCGACTCGCCTGTTGCAGGAGTCGACTCGTGTTTTACTGGAGACGACTCGGCCACTGTTCCAAATTTGAATTAATGTGCTTGCTTTGTCCTAGAGTCGACTCGGACTAAAACTGGAGTCGACTCGCCAATAGCTGGAGACGACTCGGGCGCTTAGGGGTCGGCTCATTCTCAGGAATCCAGAGGACATATTTTCTGATTTTCTTCCTCGAGTCGACTCGGATTCTCTTGGAGTCGACTCGGCTCTCAGAGCCCGAAAACTGATCCTCTGTATTTTGGGGTCGCGCTGCCTTGGAGTCGACTCGAACTGTCTTGGAGTCGACTCGCCTCTCAGAGACGAAAATACCGTCTTCTGTCTTTGGGGTTGCGCTGTCTTGGAGTCGACTCAGACTTTGCGGGAGTCGACTCGGCTCTCAGTGTCTGAAATTGGCTCTCTGACTTTTTTCTTGTGTTCCTCTGAGAGTCGACTCTCACTTTCTTTGGAGTCGACTTGCCAACCATCGGAGTCGACTCGCGTTCCACTGGAGTCGACTCGAATCTCAGACCCGAAAACTCCTCTCTGACTTTTCTGCCTGTGACTCCTAGGAGTCGACTCATACTACCCTGGAGTCGACTCGGCAAGCATCGGAGTCGACCCGCGCTCTTCAGGAGTCGACTCGTTGACAAGTTCTGAGATGAATCTTTCTGTCCATCTGTCTGTTGCTCCTTGGAGTCGACTCGAGTGCCTTTCCTTTGAATTTTTCTTAAAACTTGCTCTTCTAAATTGAAGCCTTTGAACTTGAATCTTGGGCCAATGAGGTGTGGCTTTCTTCTAACTTTTCTTAAGAGCTTTGGAGGCCTTCTTGAATTCTTCCAACTTGCTATGTTCCTTGCAAAATAAATAATCTTTCTTCTTGCAACACAAACATTAGTATTTATACTTCAAGGTTTTGTGATCATCAAAATCAATCTTTAAATCAATCTTTGGGTCATCAGTCTCCCCCTTTTTGATGATGACAAAAACTTGGAGTATATGCAATATAAAATATATTGTGTTCTAGAAGTAATACATAGCTAAGTTGCATGAAGTAGAAAACATATATATTTAAAAACATACTTCATGATAATGCTTTAGATTTAATCAGCTTAACACAATCAACATATTTCAATTTAAGCTGAGTTGGTGTTCAACATATTTCAATTTAAGCTGAGTTGGTGTTCAATGCAAAACACAAAGCATTATGAGCATATACTTAGATATTTCTCCCCCTTTTTGACAACATCAAAAAGATAGTGAAACATTAAGCACAAAGATAAGAATACTCAAATATTTCTTTTTCTTATTGTACTCTGATTTGCATGTCAAATTATTGCAAGGATATGAATCATATAACTCAAAGCAATAATATTAGAATCAGATTAATGAGCATAGATCAGAGACAATTAAGATAATTTCAGAGCAGAACACATCGAATGTGATTTTAAGAAGTTTTCTAATTTGATACCACAGATAGTTTTCTAATCAAGTGTAGGTGGAATCTTTCTTAAGTTAATTCAAGAAGTACCACGAATGATATTCAAAGAAAGCACGACTGGAAATCTAACCTCTCTTCAACATGAGAGCAATTTAGAGTATAAGAGCAATTAATTCATGAAATTTATGATATATCTTAGAGCATACATAAAATGCAAAGCTTTGAAAGATCATTTAGAGTTCTTTTAAAGATTGTCTTTTATTCCCAAAAAAAATAAGCACAATTTGATACATAAAAAAAATATGAATTGGCACAAAATTGAAGTTCTAAAGAGCAAGCCAATTAGATCTCATTAGTGAATTCCAAAATAGATTTTCTGAGAGATACTCAAGAAAATTCAACACGTTATTCTCCCCCTTTTTCATTAAATTAGAGGCTCTTAAGATCAACTATTTGAATTGCAATTTAGTTCATGATTTATGCATAAGATATATTAACCAAATAACAAGCCTCAAAGAGTATCATAAAGATTTTCAGATTTAAATTTCAGATGATACATATTGGAGAGCATTAGGATCACTTTTCACTTGGTATGCTTTCTCTCTCCTTTAGTTATAGATTTATGCGATTAAGTTCCATAAGATCTCTCCTTCTGAGATTTTCTTTCTCTCCCTCAATTGATCATTCCATTTAAGAGTTTAGAATTTTGAAGATAATGTTCAGTAAAATTGTCAATCTAAAAAAAATTTTCATAAGTTTCAGCTTATTTTCATAAGACTCAATGTTTGAGATAAGACAACCTTTATAGAATTCATCTCAAGGTAATTAAAGCATGTCTTGCAATATAAGGAGGTTCATCAAAATCAATCCATAAAAAACAAGGTATGCTTCAAATTGAAGTAACTTTAGGATAAGATATCTAAAGCTCCCCCTCAAAAGATGCATACTTCTTTAATCATTCTTTTTTTTTGTTGAATTTCAGATTTTAATGTTAAACGTGAATAAACCTGAAACTTTATGATATCAAGAATGTAGAGTGATCTAGAATTATTCAAAATTTATAGTAATCACTCTTTCTAATCCTTTAAGAACAAGTTATGCTTTCTCCTAATCTTAGAGAAAAATGTATAGAAATATTAATCAGAAAATGATTCATTTGAAACTCAGTTTCTTTCAAAGGCATTTACATTTTCTTTCTTTTAGAATCATTCGAGTGAGCTGAAATATTTCTTGCTTTAAGATCATGCACTCTATTCTGTCTTTAATAATGTAGGAGAGAAAAACATATAGATGATCATTGAAGTATATATATTTATAGAACTCAATTTCTTAATTATAGTTTTTCAGCAATGTATACATGAAGCACAATAAATCTTTTTAATATCAAAATAAAATCATATATTTAAAAAATATTTGCTTGCAATCAAGATCATTGATCATTTAGACCAATATTAGTAGATTTTAATGATATGAAAAGATATGTTTCGGATGCGTATCGGAGCAATCAGACAAGGCATCAAAATTAATTCTGTTTTTCTTAAATTAAGATTTTATTTAGAAATCATATTGAGTTTAAGCTTTTATACAAAATCAGATTCTGAATTTTCATAAGAATTTCCAAGAAGGCTCTCAAAATTTGAGATATGTATCTTCTACTTTGTAGCTCATCTTAAATTACTAAGATTGAAAACACATATTTCAATAACATTAGAGCACTTTCAGAATCTTTGTATTTAGTATTGAGTTTCGATACAAAATGGAGGATATTTTAACAAGTATTAGGATATTATGTATCAAAGTTAGGCAAGTAGAAAGATAGATCAAGATCAATTCATTTTGCCTAAATAGAGATATCTTTCTCTTCTCATTTCAACTTTCACATTTTAACGATGATTGTGAATGACAAATCTGAATTTTCTTACCAAACAAAATTTTATGTAGTATTTCAAACAATCAATCAAATTGTTCAAGCATGAAGCATTACAAAATATTGAGAATCCATAATTTAAAGCATCATGCCATATGCAAAATATATTATGTGTTAAGTCATGCATTAGAATATTAAGAGTAAGAATGTTAAGGATCAAAATCAATTCTTTTTCAAATAAACTCCCCCTATTTAAATATAATTTTGCACTGATTTCATCCTTAAAGTGTGTTTTCAAGTGATTAAAAAATTGACTTGATTCTTCTTATATACTTTCATTTACTTTGTCTTTCATTTATAACTTTCTTATGCTCTATACTCTATTTGCTCCCTATCCGGTGGAGTTGGGAAGGGGCACGAGGTACTACCACTAGCCTCCCTCTTGTGCCGTCCCTAATATGCCCTACACCGAATAGTTGGGTCAAATAGTGCCGGGTACTACCACTAGCCTCCCCATTGGCACCATCCCTATGATGAGCAATATAGAAATGTTAAAATGTTTACTTCAAACTCTCCCTGTTTAAGTGTAATTAATTATGGATTTTATTCCTTCCAAATGTGCCGAATATATTATGCTTGTTTTGCTTTTCCTTAAGATTGAAGTATTTGCCTTTTACTTAGATCTTTACTTCTCTTGAATAATGTTCATTTTCTTTTCTTTATCTCTCTTTCATTTTGTTATTCTCAAGTAATTTACATGAAAGAGCAGAATAAAGAAATAATCAAATGTATCATATAGAGGTATATCATGCAAACAACATTTTCATTATGCCCAAGAATTCGTAGCTTCTCACAAGTTATTCTAAATCAAAGTTTTAATCATATACTTGTGTATTTCATGGTTATGATATGTCCATAGAAGTATTTTAGTTTGAGCAAACCATGAAACAATTTCCAAAAGCATAAGTCAATTAATACATATATGGACATGATATCAAAAGATTAACAATTAATGATTTTAATCATGTCATAATAAGATTTAAAGTTATTGACTTTGCTCAGCTAATTTATGAGAGAGATATCTAGAATTACTTATTCATTATATGTTCTTCAAGCCAAACTAGATTTCTTATGTGTGAACTTTTGGCTGAAGAAGATCCTCTCTCTTGTTTGCATGTGAATGTTTATTGTATCTTATGTGGAGGTGTCCTTCAAGCTGAAATCACTCATTTTCTTGCTCAAGGATTCTGCATTATTACCAAACTCCTTTTCTTTCTTGAAAGAAAGTCTTTAGTTTCTTTAAGATACAACCCATTCATCCAACATATTTCTAACTAGATGACTCAATTTAAGATAAGATAATAGTTGAATATTGAGTCACTTTACTCAAGAGATTGCCTAAATATAAGCAAGCACATATCACTTGAACTAAAGAAATAGTTTCATTAACCAAGATAGTTCAAGGACAAGCATGTGAGGCAATGGAAAGATTTATCAAGGTCAAATCAATTTCTTATTTCCAAAATCAATTTAGTTTAGATTCTATTTACTTAAGATAATTATCAAAAGGATATGTTAGCTAGGTTCTAATCAACTTATCTTAAACGGTTGTTTCTTTCAAAATATGATTCATTAAAGTTGGATTGAAGTCTTGCATAAGGTCACATAATAAGCATACATTCAGGTCTACTAGCTGTATGATAAAATAATTATTCTATCATGCTTCAATACAGCTTTAAACAATAGATCTACTTTGCTCATCCTTTTCAAATTCTACAAGATGGGGTCATAGATATACCTTCTTCATGCCAATCTTCTATAAGGGTTTTCTTGTGGACTAACGTTGGTCAATGAAGATCCCCTTTCTTGTTTGTCTTAATTTGGAGTTTGAGAGAAGATGTTAATTCATTCATCATATATATTTCAAACTCACCTTACATGAGCTAAGTAAAATCTTCATATAACTCTTCATTAGTAGAACCAAAAATGATGTCATCAATGCATACTTTGAGCAAATAAGATATCACAAATTCTTCTTTTTGATGCAAAGATTCATCACTATTACTTTCTATCAAAAAGGTTGCTTAAGCTTTTGTATCATGCTGTTGATGCTTGTTCCAAATTATATATTGCTTTAACATATTTGTAATGAGTGTTTTCAAATACGGTGGTTATTTAACATAGATCTCCTTTTTAATGAAATAACCACATAGGAGTGCATTCTACACATTCATTTGACAGAATATAAAGCTCATAAAGCAAACAAATGATAATGGTGATCTTTACTTCTAATCATGCAAAAATCTTATCAAGATCTATTTCATCTTTTCTTGATTTAGTCTTTTAGTAGTTATCAATTTTTCTTCATTAAGTGCATATCTGAAAAATCCAATTTTGGTTCTAATTATTAACAAGTTTTTCAGATTGTTATATGTAAAAGATTAACCATATACATATATAATTTGTTTTTAGTATTTTGATAATAAATTATTAGTCTCATAAAGAATAAAATGAATTGATACCTCTACAACTAGAATTTTTCATGAATGTTCTATATGCATTGCTTGATGAATGATATCCAAGGATAGAAGTATCTTTATCAGATTTGGCATTATTTTCATAAGAGCATATCAAGCATAACATGTACGACTGAAAAATATGAAAGATATGCAATGGTTCATTTTCCATTTTTCAGAAGATCAAAATTTTCATCAAAAATAGATCTAATAGAAATCATATGTATGACAAGCAGTGATGATAGTCTTTTTTAAAAAAATTATTTAAGTAGTTGACTATCATACATAATTGTCTTTTTCATTTCTTCAAGAATTCTATTAACCCTATTTTACTTATGATGTCCTTGGAGCTGTAGTAATTGAATTTAATATTATTTTCTGTATAACCTTAATCAGGATTTTGGTTTTCAACACTGTGCCATGATCTTCACAGTTTGGAAACCTTTTTCATTTGAAACGCTTTTACAAGATTTAGTAAATACAGAAAAATACTTCAGTTTTATTTTCCAAGAACAAATCCAATGTAAGCTTTTGAAAACTTAGAGATGGAAACAACATCTTTAGATTTAGAAATGATTTTTGTTTGTTTCCTTAGTTAGCATGCATAGCAAAACTTTGACCTTTCAGAAGATACTCTAAGTAAGCCAATGCCAAAGTCTTTTGAAATTAAATCCATACTCGCATGAGTTGATATTATATGCCAAAGATGGTTTCTTTAATCTTGGTATTTATAGTGCAATATTCAAAGGCACACCAAGTACACATTATCATATCTAAGATCAATAAACAATAATGCCAAGGATAAAAACTCACAATCAAGCATATAGAGAATTCATAGAGTTGTTCTTAATAAATTGATTAATCATTTAGCAACTTATCCAATAGTGAGTAAAGTATACTATAAAATGAAATGATTTAATTATATTTCCAAAAGTATTTTCTATATCACAAAATTGATCAATACTAGCAATTCATATCAAATACTAAAGCAAAAATAATGATGAGATGCAAGGATTACTGATTTCATTATTATTATTTTTGTTAATAACTTTTTAAGTTTCTTTTTGTTCCATGGGTATCTTGGCACACCTATGTGTACATCCTCATTTTGGGTACCCAAGCTTGCTTGGGTCCTTGAGAGTTAGGACATATGGTTCCTTTTGGAACCCAAATCTGTTTAATAGTAATAACTTTACCATTTGATTTAATTGTGTTAGAACGATAGGTAAAGTTGTTATGCCCATTCTTTTCATGTTTGAAATAAGTTATCTTATTTAATGGTTTGCTTGGTGAATTGATAACCTTTTTCTCTAGAGATTTATGGCTAAGTGGAGGAGTCAGGCTAAATTTTGATTTATCAAAATCAGCATGTTGGCTTTCAAACATCATTTTTAATCTTTCAGAGCTTACGGTGAATTTGTTAATAACAGATTTTAATTGATTAATTTCTTTACTTAAGTTTTGATTTTCTTTAATTAAGTTATGATTTTTCTGAATCAATTCTTCTGAAAACGACCTTAAGCTTTCATTTTCAGAAGTTAGTTTCTTAAGATTTTTATTCTTCATAGCTAGTTTTCTACATTCACCATACAAATCATGAAAAGCATTCAAAAGTTCATTATAAGAATATTCTTCATGAAATTCATTTGGTGTAAGATTAGATTCAGATTCTACTTTATCTTCTTGTACCATAAGACATAAATTAGTTACCTCTTGTGGTTCATTGTTGCTCCTAACTTTCAAATCCTTGTCTGACTTCCTCTTGGTCAAGGCTTTCTTGCATTTTACCTCTTTCTTCCTTTCTTCTTGCTTCCTCTTCTTCTTTGTCTTTAGGAAGCTGATTTGCCTCGGAGTCGACTCGGACATAATTGGAGTCGACTCGGTTAACTTGAGGGTCGACTCTGAAATACTTGGAGTCGACTCGACTGAGGTGGAAGATTCAACACCTTTTTCTGCAGTCTCATTGTTAGTATGCAATTGAAGCACATGTGAGCTAATCTGAGATTTATCATAAATATTTTCTAAAGTATCCCAGATTTCCTTAGCAGATAAGCATGCAGAAATTTCATTAAACTTTGTTTCTTGAATAGCACAATATAATATGTTCATAGCATTAGCATTCAATTGTGCTAAGTCCTTTTCATTAATAGTTTGAGAGAGTGTGTGAAGGTCATTTATTATGATTTTCCATAAATAATAGTTTTGTGATTGAATAAAAATGCGCATGCATATTTTCCAATGTGTATAGTTTATGCCATTAAATAGTGGAGGTGTATCAATTGATTGTCCTTCTCCTAGAAAACTATCTATTTGAGTTGTCATGATCTTTGGCTCTTTGACGGTTAGGTCAAACACAAGGCAAGAAACTATAGAGCACCTGCTCTGATACCACTTGTTGCCCAGTAGATACAACCCAAGAGGGGGGGGGGGGTGAATTGGGTCTTTTAAAACTTTTAACCTACTTCTGAAAGTTTTTGATTAATTATGCTAAGTTGTATGGATGCACAGTGAAAGTCAAACTTAGCAACAGTTTGATGTATAGAATGTGACTTGATTGAATATGCTTGCAACTAAAGGATGCGCCGATAACAGTTAAGCAAGCAATCTATCTAAGTAAGTAAGTGTGTTAGTTAGACAATGACAAGAGGCATTACAAACACAACAAACATATAGTGGTTCGGTGCACCCCAGCACCTACATCCACTCCCCAAGACTTCTTGGGAATTTCACTATAATCCTACAGATTACAGCCGGTTGTTTTACAAGCTCACAATCCAACTTGTTGTTTTACGAGCGCACAACGAACTCGGTCGGTTTTCCCAGGCTCACCGACTAGAACCACTCCGATTGTTTTTCCGGGATCACAATCGAATCCTTACACGTTGGTTTTACCCTCGGCTCACCAACAAACCTAACACCGTTGGTTTTCCCTTTGGCTTACCAACAAACCTTAACCCCTTGATTCAATCCCTTGATTGAATCAAGTTACAGGATATTAAAACAAAGTGTAAAACAAATCAAAGCTTCTTAAATAAGCAGATATAACAATATAAACAAAGAGAGTAAAGAGAACCCCTCAAACGAGTTTTGAAGATGAAGGAGCTCGGCTTCTTCTTTACTTGACCCTCTTCTGATTTGGCACAAAGTAGAGGATTTCCGAGGCAGCACACGGATGAAGAGGAAGCTTTGGGATTCACTTGGATGCTCTTCTTCTCTCTATTTCACTTTGAATGGCCCTTTTTGTGCTTATGGGAGATTTCTCTTGTAATCTCTTTCCTAAATGTTTTCTCCCACTTCCATAACTTCTCCCCTAGCTCTCCTCTTGTTTTTATAGCTTTTGATGGCGTGGAAACAAGAATATAGCCGTTAGAGACAAAAATAGAGCCGTTGGACACAGTCTGCACTTTCTGACAATATTACCGTTGGGATCGGAGTCGACTCGCGCGATCAGGAGTCGACTCGCCTGTTGCAGGAGTCGACTCGTGTTTTACTGGAGACGACTCGGCCACTGTTCCAAATTTGAATTAATGTGCTTGCTTTGTCCTAGAGTCGACTCGGACTAAAACTGGAGTCGACTCGCCAATAGCTGGAGACGACTCGGGCGCTTAGGGGTCGGCTCATTCTCAGGAATCCAGAGGACATATTTTCTGATTTTCTTCCTCGAGTCGACTCGGATTCTCTTGGAGTCGACTCGGCTCTCAGAGCCCGAAAACTGATCCTCTGTATTTTGGGGTCGCACTGCCTTGGAGTCGACTCGAACTGTCTTGGAGTCGACTCGCCTCTCAGAGACGAAAATACCGTCTTCTGTCTTTGGGGTTGCGCTGTCTTGGAGTCGACTCAGACTTTGCGGGAGTCGACTCGGCTCTCAGTGTCTGAAATTGGCTCTCTGACTTTTTTCTTGTGTTCCTCTGAGAGTCGACTCTCACTTTCTTTGGAGTCGACTTGCCAACCATCGGAGTCGACTCGCGTTCCACTGGAGTCGACTCGAATCTCAGACCCGAAAACTCCTCTCTGACTTTTCTGCCTGTGACTCCTAGGAGTCGACTCATACTACCCTGGAGTCGACTCGGCAAGCATCGGAGTCGACCCGCGCTCTTCAGGAGTCGACTCGTTGACAAGTTCTGAGATGAATCTTTCTGTCCGTCTGTCTGTTGCTCCTTGGAGTCGACTCGGAACTGTAGGAGTCGACTCGAGTGCCTTTCCTTTGAATTTTTCTTAAAACTTGCTCTTCTAAATTGAAGCCTTTGAACTTGAATCTTGGGCCAATGAGGTGTGGCTTTCTTCTAACTTTTCTTGAGAGCTTTGGAGGCCTTCTTGAATTCTTCCAACTTGCTATGTTCCTTGCAAAATAAATAATCTTTCTTCTTGCAACACAAACATTAGTATTTATACTTCAAGGTTTTGTGATCATCAAAATCAATCTTTAAATCAATCTTTGGGTCATCAAATTTTGTACAGAGTGGTACATAAACTGATTGGGTAATAGTGAAATAGGAGTGATGCATCTGACATCTTAAGGATTAGAGTAATGAAAGTATGCTTTCATGATGCAGGCATCAAAAATGAGGTAAAAAATTATTTCACTACACGATACACATCTATCCGGATGTTTGGCTGGTAGTATTTGAAGAAAAAAAGTGGAAAATGATCCAAACTAGGAGCTTTATCCCTTGACCTAGATCGTAATGTAGGTTCAACCTCAGCATCAGAGATCACTCTAAAAAGCATCTCATTGTCAAACATAGATAAAATAATATTAGGCAGTGGAACACAGAGGGCGTGTCACCAAGCTTGTCTAGGTGAGGCTTGGATGCACAAGCATGCCACTAGCATTAGGCTAGCTAGAAAAATGTGGGTCGAAGAGAAGATAGAGAGTAGCAAGGGTTCAGGTATCTTGACCTTTAAGGATTTTCACCACTATCACACTACCATTTAAAGGAGATAGAACTAGATATGGATGTAGCGTTGGGCTACGATGGAAGAGTGTAACACTAGGCTATGATAGATAATCCATATTACGCTTTCTCCTAGGATAAAAGACTAAGGTAGGAGATAAAAATAAAGATAAATTGTTTGGATTGATTATCGAAGGATTCTTTACTAAGTACAATTCCATATATTTATAGTAGTATATAACAACTACACTCAAACACAGTAACTGTTCACTCCAACAGTTGCTTCCTACATTTAGTCTGTGCTCCTGGTAGTTCCGATTGTTGCTGCCAATGATTCTCCCACCATGCACATACACAAGCACGAGTATTCTGCAAGTACCAAACTGACGTCATATCTTATTAGTCTTTAGTTTATCCTAACGTAGCTTGTGTTGGCTATCTCCCCTCATTTGACCTACAATATAATCATGTTATTCAAAATTTTGGATCAGTATTGATCGTCTCGATCTTCTACCTGCCATTTGTCATGGCCAATACTTGATCTTTCGACATGCTTATCCATATCATGGCCTAAATCTATTAATTTGTCTTGGATCTCCATCCTTCATGTGATTTTTAAGGTCGAACTCTAAATTTATCGAAAGTTACATGATTCTCACCTGTTTTGATTCTATGCGACAGGAAAACTCAATGTGGGGCAGGTTTCTCCTGTCTTGTCTTGCAAGGATTGTTTGATAGCAACTCAGGAGTGAAAAATAGATGAACCTAGAGGCAAAGAATGCTAATGGACATGAAGAACTATCCCTATGTCAGAGACTTAGCTCATAATATCCCTAGCCTACATCGGCTCTAGTTGCGTTACAGATCCATTGGTCTTCTCTTCTTTTCGTCTAATAATGGATGGCTTGATAAAGTTTTTTCGCTGCTTCGTTAGCAACAGTTTCTTATTCTTTATTCGTCGAATAGGTCTCATCAATCTTCATATTGTGCGTGCACATTCATCCCCTTAACCAAGTCAAAAATAATCTATATGTCACTTGCCTTTGGCTGCCAACTCTATAAATAGGCTGTACATCCCTCTCTTCCATGCTCATCCTCCTTCCTCCTTATTAACCTTATGCCACCCCCAATTTTCTTTTACTTTTCATGGAGGGCAAAGCTGAGTATTAGCTGGGACAACCTATTTTCACCGACTTTTGATTGGTTTGTAGAATTGAAGTACCGTCACAAATTAAGATAATACTACCAATGGCTTGCAATGCCAACTTGGAATACCATCACCAAATGCTCACTGTTTGGTTCAGGGCCGCTAAATCGGCAAGCCAATATCTTGTCAGCTAGCTTTCAGCTAATCCTATACTCTCATCTTTCTTGGGCTGGCTTAGGCAGTATCGACTGCATTCGCACCTTGTTCGAAGCCCACTGCACCCAATCTACCTCCGCTGCATTTGTTGAAGAAGTGCGGTAGGTAAAACGTCGGATCATCTTGAAGCTTTGATAGGCTAACAAGGGTGAAAGATATTAGCAAGAAAGAAATAAGCGTCTTGAGAGTATCCACTTATTCAGTCTTACACTAATGCTTATGTAATTATATTAGTCAAAAGTGATAAAACAACACGGCCTTTTAACTTTGTGATTTCTTGCATGTCCTCCTCAATGTAATCTTTCAATTAATAGCATTTTTCAACATTCAACTTATCCCTTGGCAGATCAGGTCGATGATCTTCCATGCTTGGTTAAAAGAGCATGATTGAGTCTTTCGAAGCAGAGGTGACTAATGTCAGTTAATGAATACGATTCTAGAGAAGCTTGCGGACTGGCATCCAAAATTCTCTAAGAAGAGTGAAAGAAATTAAACAGTTGTAAAAGGTCTATAAAATAGAATTCATTATAGTGGAGTATTACTATCTTTATCGGTCTACGAGCCAAAACTTTTGTGAAATTTCTAACTAGATAATATATTTAATACTACTATTTTTTTGCTTTTAGACCAAATTCATTACTTTTTTTATGTTCCAGCAATTTTTGGCGTAGCATCAAAATTCATAATATTCATAATTCACATAAAGATCTTTCATCATGCATGGTACCATTTGCTAGGTCGAACATAGAGCTAATCATGGGCTAGACCTCGAACCTAAACTATATTTATTTTTAGTGGGATTGGATCTATTTAAAATTTGATAATTTTTATACCTTAATCTGGCCTACGATCAGCTTTAGTGGAATACAACTCTTGTATTAAATTGCTATCGTGTCATAGTTTACTTACATTGTGCATTTTTTCTTTTACAAATTGCATGTATATATATATATTTCTACTTCTATATTATATAATTATGGACATTGACGTGTTGTAGGGGTACAAATAGGTCGGGTCGGATTAGGTCATGAGTGACACCGACCCTACCCGGCTTCTTGTTCAGGTCCTAATGTTGGACCTAGACTCAATCTAATAGAAGATCAGATCGGGTCGGGTCGGGTCCATTACTAAAATTTTTAACCCTACGAGTCATTCGAGTCGGATTGGGTCCATATATAACCCAGTCCTAATCCAAAAAATTCGACTCTCGTTCAAGTTTGGGTCGGATCCAAATGAATCTGAAAGAGTATGATTGTGTATGTGAAGTAGAAAGCAACCTCAATGACTTTCTTTTTGAATATTGAAGGACAAAAAACCACAAACCAGATAAGGTTGACTGCAAAAATAACATGCAGTGCTCATTTAATCAGATTATCTAAGAACAACCTAGATCTTCATACTCAAGCCTTTTCGAGGCTCAATTGCTACTTTGTTGCTACAAAATGTTCATTATTCTTTAATAAGCCTTCAAAATTAAGCATACTACAAATGTTCATTATTCTTTAATAAGCCTTCAAAACTAAGCAACGAAACTGCATGAATTGTTCCATATTTTGAATTGGAGTTATAAACTTGATGGGCGGTAAAATGGATCATCTTACTCCAGCATGGAACTACCCAAACTCTGCCGAGTGAACCGACCTCAGCCAGAGACCGAGCTGACCTCGACCGGAGGAAGCAACCTCGGCCAGAGACCAAGCCGACCTTGCCAAGTGCATGCCACAGCCTCCAAGTCTATCCGACCTCAGCCCGAGCCCGAGCCGACCTCAGCCCGAGGCCGAGCCGACCTCAGCCCTGTCAACGTCAATCCTACCATCTCCAAATTCTCATTAAAGATCTCGCGGATCCTCAGGACAAGACAGGAGAAGTATCTCTTAAATCCTCATCGAAGCCCCGCGGATTCTCAAAGCAAATCTGGAATGATGTCTTCCGGATTCTCCGCCGGTGGGATCAGTCTCCGTGATTCCCGCCGCCAGCTGATCACAGTTCAGCCAAAAGCCTACAGGTAATAGCCAAAACCCTCATTCTATAAAAAGGGGTAGGAAAAGGCCCTGGGTAAGTAAGAAAAAGATAATAGAAGCTATAAGAAAGCTATTCTAAACCCCTCCAAAAACACAGCTAACTTAGCCATCGGAGGGCCTTCACCGGAATCTCCAGCCAAGGCTTTGTGCAGGTACCCCGGAGCTCAGAAGGTGGCCCTCTTCCTCCGTCTTGGCCGGTGTCGCCTTGGCTTCTTCCGGCGTGGTCACCTTCAGGCCAGATTTTAACCACAACAAAACTCAAGATGCAAAATACTGCTCACATATAGAATATGCAAATCAATTATAAGGCATAACTTAGAGGACAATACAGATTCGGACTTTTTCGGGCATAAATGGTTTACTGGTTCGGTTCAAGTTAGATCAGGTTATAGGGTTGGAAACTTAAAATTGTCCAAAATTTAAATAGGCCGGGTCGGATCTGAATTCGGTAAATTTAGATCCGACCCATAAAGTAGAATAGGTTTAATTTTTGAATCGGATTCGACTCTACGTAGCCTCAAAAAATGAATTAGAATCGGGTCTAAGCAGGCCCGGTCATAAGTCAACCCCAGCCTTAACGCGTTGCGACTAGTCTAAACTAATAAAAAAAAATAAAGAAAGGCGACGGCAAGACCCGGAGACACGAATCAAAAGACGTCTCTCCGGGCGTTCCATCCTTGGCGTTGAAGCAATCAAGCAACCCTGCCCAGAAACGTTGATTTAATATAAAACGGCCCCAGGTGATGGCTCCCCAATTTTTACCTTGCCTCTCCTCTCCTCTCCTCTCCCCAGCCAGAAACCACGACTATTTGTAATTATCTCCTCCATCTGGACATTCGTCGACCCACCGGAAAAATTCGTCTAGAAAGGAATTGAAAAAAAAAATCAAGAAAACTTCCCAGCCAGATCGAGAGATCGAGATCTGGGAACCTCGGAGCCGACGGCGGCGATGGCCCTCCTCCGCCTCGTCCTCCTCCTCGCGGTGGCGATCCTGGCCTCCTTCCGGCCGTCGGCTGCGGAGATCCGGGTGACGGAGGTCCGATCCGACGGGCGGACCATCATCCCCTTCGACGAGTTCGGCTTCACCCACAACGGCGTCCTGGAGCTCAACGTCTCCGGGATCTCCTTCTCCGACCCCTCCCCGGCCCTCGACCTCTCCCAGCTCGGCTTCTTCCTCTCCACCCGCGACGCCTGGATCCACGTCCTCCAGCAGCTCCAGGAGCGCGACATCACCTGTCCCCTCGGCTCCTCCCTCGTCAAGCACGTCTACTTCTTGAACCAACTCAATAATCCCAACCCCAACCCCAGCGGCCTCTCCATCCCCCGCTCCACCTTCTTCGGCACCGTCTTCTCCCAGTCCGATCCCGGCCAGTACACCCTCGTCTTTGCCAACTGCCTCCGCGGCCTCCGCGTCTCCATGACCGTCCGCTCCGCCATGTACAACCTCGATCCCCACACCGGCCACCGTGCCTACCTCTCCGCCGGCGCCGCCTCCCTCCCCCTAATCTACTTCCTTCTCTTCCTCGCCTACGCCGCCCTCGCCGCCGCCTGGGTCGCCGTCCTCCTCCGCAAGCGCAGCGCCGTCTTCCGCATCCACTACTTCATGCTCGCGGTCGTCGTCCTCAAGGCCCTCAACCTCCTCTGCGAGGCCGAGGACAAGTCCTACATCGAGCGCACCGGCAGCGCCCACGGCTGGGATGTCCTCTTCTACATCTTCAGCTTCCTCAAGGGCATCTCCCTCTTCACCCTCATCGTCCTCATCGGCACCGGTTGGTCCTTCCTCAAGCCCTACCTCCAGGAGCGCGAAAAGAAGGTCCTCATGGTCGTCATCCCCCTCCAGGTCGTCGCCAACATCGCCCAGGTCGCCATCGACGAGTCCAGCCCCTACGCTCGCGACTGGGTCAACTGGAAGCAGGTCTTCCTTCTCGTCGACGTCGTCTGCTGCTGCGCCGTCCTCTTTCCCATCGTCTGGTCCATCAAGAACCTCCGCGAGGCGGCCCGGACCGACGGCAAGGCCGCTGTCAACCTCATGAAGCTCACCCTGTTCCGCCAGTACTACGTCGTCGTCATCTGCTACATCTACTTCACCCGCGTCGTTGTCTACGCCTTCGTCACCATCACCTCCTACCGCTACCTCTGGACCAGTGTTGTCGCCGGGGAGCTCGCCACCCTCGCCTTCTACATCTTCACCGGTTACAAGTTCAAGCCAGAGGTGCACAACCCCTACTTTGTGATCGACGATGAGGAAGAGGAGGCCGCTGCCGAGGCTCTCAAGCTTGATGATGAGTTTGAGTTGGGATGCAGATGATGGATCAACAAATGGTCTTCCTTTTAACCAAAGGTGATGACCCTGTGTACTATGGCCAGAACAATAGGAGGATAGAGGTGGGATCTAGTATTTCTTTTCATCTTCTCTTTTCATTTCTTTCTTTTTTATTTTTTGGCCTTACTTTTATTGGGATTCTCGAATTGATATCATAAGAAGCTTGGAGCTCTAGTTTATCTTCATACTGTAGCATGTATGTCTAAGTTTACTTATCTACTATGGATTTTAATTGATTCCACTTGTACCTGCATAGCAAGCATACAAGTATATTTTGGTTCATTGCTATGCTCTATGGTTGTGCGTTTGCGCTGTTAGAGAATTCGGCTGTCCTTTTATTGTTTCTTCAAGTTATTGATGAAGAGGGATTTTAATTCTTTCATATGTTGGCTCTCTTTTTAATATATTATTTAATTCTATTTTTCCATTGTGGCTACAAATTTTAGTTGAAATAGCATGACATGGTGCTCAAGATTTTAGCTATGTTATGAGTTGGCCTTGAATCTCATGGAAACATAAGTTATATCATTTTCTTCCTAATCTAATGCATTAGGAGATTAACACTGGTAAATTTGCATGCTTATTTTTATAAGCTTTTGCTAAGTGATGAGATATGCTTCATGTTTCTTTTACATATGAAACTAAATTTGAAAAAATTCAATGGTTTTTCAGCAAAAATCAAAGTTGTGTTTTTTAGCCATTAAAGGTTTATAGGAAGTCATACATTTGGTTTTTTGGATATTTGAACTGTGAAGGAGGGTTTGGAGTGAAAATGTGGAAGAGATATATATGGTTTTCTTTGCAAACAGAGAATTGTTGCTGGGAAATTTAAGGTTGCTGGCGTTTAAAGGAAGATATTATTAAATATTTGATTTGACCCAGTTATTTTTAAGCTGGTTTCATGATTTGTTTAAGCATCAACTTTAGTTGATATTATGCTATGCTCCTTTTAACCTGTGTTTAGAGGGAAAACAAAGGCTGATGGTTGAAGAGATTGTGGTGTGTGATGATGCTATCTATGTAGCGTTGATGGTGGCAAATTTCGGGAATACGAATTTGTTGAAAGAACAGAGAATTGGAAGTTGTAGCTCTCTATAGGTTGGATTGCATGAGAAAATGGTAAAAAAATGAAATTTGTGTTTGATGGTTAGTTCTATTAGGAGGATAGAGTGTATAGCAAAATTCTTTTTTTTTTTTTTTTTTTTTTTTTTTTTGCTAAACGAAAGGGGAAGGGGGGAGGAAGGGACAAGCCCCACCCCCGCGTAGCAGCCCCGACCACTGGGCCCCCACCCCGCCAGGAGAATGTTCGATGCGGGTAGACCGAGTCGTGTGTTGGGCACTCCGACCTATTTTACTCATACCCTCTCCACCCGTGGGCCGGCTCAGTTTTATCCGACCCGACCCTCCGTGTGAGTACGTCACACCTGGCACCACCCAGGCTACCAGCCGACCAGTAGCGCTTCCAGACCCCGTGTCCAGGCGTGGGGCATCCGGTCCCCGAATTTAATCGACGCCCGCGCGTTTCGAACCTGGAACCACTTGGTTGGAAGCAAACGCCCCGTTCCAACTGGGCTACCACCTTGGTGGTGCAAAATTCATTTTTTACTGCTTAAACTTTCCTAAATTTCGGACTGCTTAAACTTTCCTAAATTTCATTGGAGGGAAATTAGAAGAGAATTAGAACAAAGATCTTGAAAAAGGATACAATTCAAACAAAGATCTTTTCAATATTCTTTCAAGCTATTTTTTCAGGATGAAATTTAGAAGAATGCTAGGGTGCCACGCACTTGCTTCCCATGCTCCTATGCCTTGCCCTGTCAATGATGAATGCCAAGTGAAATCAGCAAGTCTAGTTTTGTTGAAAATTAATCTGAATGCCCTAATTCGTATCTCGTCTCTTAAGAGTTGATCTTAATCCCAAGTTGTAGCACAAGCTTCTTCCTACCGGTTCCATCTAGAGCAATAAATATGCTTTCTTCTCTCTACCTTGCACCTTCGGTTCCTACAATCTGATGGGGACATCAGAGCTCCTCATTTAGATGATGGAGTCAATTGGTTGCTTTTGTTATTGGTCGAGTCAGTTTGGTTAGTTTGATTTTAGTCAAGTCAATTGGGTTAGCTGTTGGGTCAAGTGATTGGATCAATTGATCAATGTAAGACCTAATTATAAACGTCAAATTTTGGGTGTGATCAATTGGTTTAATGGTCTAATGTTAGTAAGGTTTAATTTGGTATGTAATCAATTAATTGACTTAGTCAATTAATTGAAAGGTCCAAGTTTGGTTAGTTGTTAATTGTTTGACTTGGTCAATTCATGATGTAAGGCCTATATAAGGGCGACCTCGCTCATGAATTAGGAATTGAATGATTGAATAAAAAATCCTAGCCTTTTTTCTGCTTCTTCTTCTTCTTCCTCCTCCTCTTCTCTTCCTCTTGCGTCTCTATAACCTCATCTTCCTGCGTCTCTATAACCTCTTCTTCCTCCTCCTTTTCTTCTTCTTTCTCTTTCTCTCTTCTTCCTGCAGTGGTCCACCATCACAATCCTCCAAGTTCCTTTGAGAAGCCAAAACCCAAGATTGACTTCAAGGTGAAAGCAGCTGAATCTAAGGCCAAGGTCTTGGGATCTGCAAGCATGAGAAGTTCAACCTCTGCAATTTAATCATCCTTGAGCACAGCATCTTCAAGCATTTGGCCAAATGGAGGTGTTCTTGGCAAGCAATATGGTGGTTGAGGCATGCATCACATGCCCTCAGCATTTGTGTTGGCAGATCTTGCATAGCCATCATGGCACTATGGCAAATCGATTATACTTATGCTCCAAGTGTGTCTCATCCTTGCACTAGATTTTGGATTTATTAGGTGTGAGTCAGAGGAACTTACAATTAATTCCTTTCTTTTTCCTTTTGAAGATTAGCAAGTTGTAGAGCAAACGTTGGGACCTAATGGTGGAAATATTTGGTAGAAAGTTTGTTGGATGAAGTAGTATCACTTGGTTTTTTTTTTTTTTTGGGGGGGGGGGGGGGGGAGGGGTGGGGATACCCCTTATTAGATATACATGATTCTAAACATGCATGTGTGTACCATGCCCTTTTCTCAAGGACTTAATCTATCCCGTAGACAAGTTGACAACCGCCCTAACTTTTTGATAGGGCGGTTGGGGCTGAGGTAATTATGATATGAAATTTCATCTAGAGATGAAAGTCATAGCATTTATGATGTTTATTCACCTAAAGGATCATTGCTTTACTCTACTAATATTTTATGCAAAATCATGCATGAGGAGTCTATTGGAAAATGTCTATTTGGATGCCAGAATAACATTGTAGGCTATTTATTTATTTTTTTGTGAGAAAGATGAAGAGGAGGAATTTGTATAGAATTTGTGTTTTTTGGTGTGAGTTGATGCAAGGTGCATTCTTGGATCGTCCTGGATGAAACCAAAGATCACCCAAGATATGCTTTTTCTCCTTTTGCATTACTATAGAAGTTATGTTTAACATGCTTAACTATTGCAAATTTGTGTATAGGTTTACAAATAGGATTTTTTTTGCGAAAAGAATATTTTCTTTTATAAAACTATAGGAAAATGTATATAGCATTTACTAGGGTTGGCGGAACCGTTCCGAACCGGACGGTTCTAGTCGTACCAAGCTGTTCTAACGGCGGACCGGGACGGTTCCGGCAATGGAAATGAAAACCGTTGTTGGAGGAGAAGGAGAAGGAGAAGGAAAGAGAGGAAAAGAGAGTGAGTGGGGGAGGGAGAGGGAGAGGGAGAGGAAGGAAGAGAGAGGGAGGTGTAGGCCGGCCGACGAAGGGCCGGCGAGCCGCGCAGAGGACGCTCCTTCGGGCTCCGTGGCCAGACCTTTTGTTGCCCAGATAGACAACCCAAGAGGGGGGGTGAATTGGGTTTTAAATTAATTTGGATAATTAAAACGTTATGGATGATTAATTAAAAACTATTGCAAGTTATTTAATTAATGCTAAGTGCTGTGAGTGATGTGAGAGGAAGAAGAGAAGAGACAATCCAATGCAAACACAGAGTTTTATAGTGGTTCGGAGCTACTCCTTGCTCCTACGTCCACTCCCCAAGTCTCTCTTGGGAATTCACTATAACCCCCTTGGATTACAGCCGGTTGTTTTGCAAGCTCACAACCAAACTTGTTGTTTTACGAGCTCACAACGAACTCGGTCGGTTTTTCCAGGCTCACCGACTAGAACCAACCCCGATTGTTTTCCCGGGCTCACAATCAAACCCTTACACACGTTGGTTTTTAACTTGGCTCACCAACCAACCTTAGTCCCCTTGATTCAATCCCCCGATTGAACCAAGTAAATACAAGTTATAGAAAGAAAGGAAAATAAGCTTCTCAAAAGCAGATGTAAAACAATATAATCAAAAGAGGAGTTTAGAAGCCCTCAAACGCTTTTAAGCTGAAGTAGAGGAATGGCTTCTTGAACTCCGATCTCCTCTCGAATGAGTAGTCGACTTGAATGCAGGAGGAGGAGGCTTTAATTGCTGGAAAGATGTAGTTGGTTGCAGTAAATGCTGATCTTCCCCTTTTTCGTTGAAGAGCACGTTGCAGAGCTTGAAAGCTTGAATACTTGGAGTGGAATGGTTGTTCTCTGCCTTGCTACAGTCTTCTGTGGCTATTTAAGCCAACCCCCACGGAAACTAGCCGTTACACTGCTTTTTCTGTCCGTTCTGCACACTCTGCGCAGCCTGACAATATGACCGTTGGTGGGTTGGAGTCGACTCGCGCGATCAGGAGTCGACTCGGCTGTAGCGGGAGTCGACTCAAGCTTTTCCGGAGTCGACTCGGCAACTGTTCCAAATTTGAATTAAAGTTGCCGTCACGACTGGGAGTCGACTCGTCTTGACCCGGAGTCGACTCGCCAACTTCTGGAGCTGACCTGGCAATTTTGGAGTCGGCTCATCCACAGAAGTCCGTGGATCCAATTTTGAATTTTGTCCACTCGAGTCGACTCGACTGTCCTTGGAGTCGACTCGAATCTCAGAGCCCGAACTCCCGATCCTCTGTCTTTTGGCTCATCTAGTCTTGGAGTCGACTCGAACTTCCTTGGAGTCGACTCGGCTCTCAGTTTCCGAAAGTTGGTCTTCTGCCTTTTGACGTGAAGCTTGTCTTGGAGTCGACTCGAGCTGTCTGGGAGTCGACTCGAATCTCAGAGGCAGTAACATGGTTTTCTGTCTGTCGATGGTCGCGGAGTCTCGGAGTCGACTCGTGCAATGTGGGAGTCGACTCGAATCTCAGAGTCCCAAAAATGCTCTCTGACTTTTTTCTTGTGTTCCGCTGAGAGTCGACTCATGCTTTCTTTGGAGTCGACCTGCCAACCATCGGAGTCGACTCGCGTTCCACTGGAGTCGACTCGAATCTCAGATCCGAAAAACTGCTCTCTGACTTTTTTTTGTGTACCTCTTGGAGTCGACTCTTACTACCCTGGAGTCGACTCGTTGAACATTGGAGTCGACTCGCGCACTTCAGGAGTCGACTCGTTGACAGGTTCTGAGATGAGGCTTTCTGTTCTTCTTTCTGTTCTCAGTCGGAGTCGACTCGTACTAGTCTGGAGTCGACTCGAGCTCGTGCCAGTGAACTTGATACGCTTGGAGTCGACTCGTGATACTCGGGAGTCGACTCGAGTCTCAGACTTTGGTTCAGCAGACTTCTTAACTTATCCAAAATACTATGAACCAAATCTAGAGACACTTGGACAGGATTTTCACTGAAACACTCAATTGAATTCATTAGTAATCACAAGATATACTCAAATGCTTTGAGCTCACCAAAATCAAATGGGGTTTTAATCAATCACTCCACAATCTCCCCCTTTTTGATGATGACAAAACTTTGAGTATATGTAAAAGGACTTGCTCAATAAATAATGAAATAAAATCCATAAATGAATTCAAATGTCTGATAATTTAATTTATCCAAGTTTGAAAGGAGTGAAACAACAAATTTCGGAGTTAAAGCTCCCCCTTTCATTTGGAATTATATAAGCCTTCATATTATGCAATCAATTGTTTGGCTTATATGTCATTAATGATTTAGTTTGATTAAAATTCAGATTCTCCCCCTCAATATATGCATTCAACTATGTTTTGATTCTCTGAATTTTCTTTTAATGCTTTGAAGTTTTTGAACTGAATTTTTTTTGGTTTTTAGAGGGAAAATCTGTCAATTTGTTCTTGAGTAGGATTCAGCTAATCTCCGAATATCCCTTGAATAGATTCTGGAGATTACTCCATTAGGAGCCCCAAAAGAGAGATAATGAGCCTCGAGGTACCGAATCCACTTAGAACAAATTTGTGTGTGTTTTTAAGAGTTTATCTTTTTATTTATTTCCATTGATTTCTTTTACATATTTTTTCATATTTCTCCCCTTTTACACATTTTATACATATTTCTCCCTCTTTTTGTCATCATACCAAAAAGGAGGTAATCACACACAATCAAGGGCACAAATGGCACAACTAATCATCAAATGGCACAGAAATGAAGATAAGATGTCTACTCATTGTATTGATATGAATGTGAATACATTTGAGCATACATTAAGTAAAGCAAAACAATACAAAACAGAACTCAAACACATCTATGTCCTCCTCGAGGATGAAGCTCCCCCTCTCGAGGATGCATCTCCTCCTCTGGAGTATGTAGCTCCTCCTCTCAATCGGCTCTGCTCCATGAGGAGGGTGACTGCATCTGTGACATGGCCAATCTGTGTGATGATAGACGTGGTGGCTCTGCTATGTGTAGTGGAGAGCTCTGTCACCGACGCCTGAAGCCCAGTCACCGATGTCTGAAGTGCGTCCAGCTTGTCGATGAGTACATTCGACAAGCGCTCGGCCCCCTCGGTGGTGGTGTGCATGTCACGACCTATCTCCTCTCGCATCTGTCGAGTGGAGCTCGTGACCTCACTCATGCTGTGGAACTGGGCCTGGACCAAACTCCGGACATTGTAGATCTCTTCCCGTACATGAGCCGTCATGTCAGTCACGGCTGTCAAGGAAGGGACCAACTGAGAAGATACGGGTGCAGGAGTGGGAGCAGGCACCGCACCTCGGAGCTCCCGAAGCAGCTCATCCCTCACCTCTCTGACTATCTCCTGTCGCAGCTCCCGGAGCTGCTCAGGATCAATCCGGACCGCCATAGAGGGTGGTGCCGAGGAGGAAGGTCCGGCGGAGGTGGTAGGAGCAGGAGGAGTGGATGGAAGGTCTGGATGGTCTGGGTAGTCTGAATCGGGCTCAGGACTGGATGAAGGTCTGGTGGTCTGAGCGGTGAGGGTAGACTTCCTAACCCATACCCCCTCTCTCTTCCGAAACCCCATCCTGTGCATGGTCCCCGTACACAAGCGATCTGTCCATCGCAATGCACGAGAGGGTTCCCTCTCAGGAATGGGAATCTCGTACTCCCTAAAGAGAAGAGTAAAAATCATGCCGTATGGGAGGTTGAGCCTAGGTCTATCTAGGGGCTCACACATATACCTATAGATGAGTTTGGGGAAGTTGACCGGGGTGTCCTCAAGAATGTAAGACATAATAGCTAGGTCCCTCTCATTTACAAAATCAAATCTTCCTGTCTTAGGGAAGATGGACCTGGACAGAATACTCAAAAGGATTCTCACTTCAATAGGAAGTGAGCTAGCAGATACCTCGTCTAGGGGGGACTGAGGTGGATGCCCTAAGACGACCGTAAGGGCCTCAACTCTATCCTCAGGGTGTGCGGGAGCCACCCCTACTAATGGAAGGTGGAGGATGTGGGCAATGAGATCCTCCGTGACACGCACAGGGACACCTACTACTGTGCCCTCGATACCTCCATCTCCCCGATGGACGGTACTATAAAACTCTTGAACAAGGCCAGGGTAAGTGGGAAGGTCCAAAGTGAGGAAGTACTCTAGGCCCTGGGCTCTAAGCCTATCACCTATGGTGAACCCTTCCCGGGAGAGATAGTCAAAGTCGACATACCTCCCGGTGGTGACGGCCTTCCCGGCCAACGGCCTTGCGGGAACCGCCCTAGGCGGGGAACGAGCCGGAGGTGGTTCCCTCGCGGGATCGTGCCGCGCCTTGGAGCGCCGCTCGGGACCGGCCTCGGGACGGGACCTCTTCCTAACCACGGTCTTACGAGGCATCTTGACCTAAACGGGAAGAAACACCTAAAGGACGGAGAAAGGTCGACGGAGGAGACTCGGGACGGGCAGGAGACGACCTAGGAACGGACGAAAACCCTAAGAACCGGTGAAAAATCGACTGAATAGAGGTTGGAGACGATCGGGGACGACCTAGGAGTCGGCTCTAGGGCTTTTTGAACAGTGGCGGCTTGAAAGAAAAGTGTTTGTGAAACGACAAACCTAGGGTTAAAAAGTCGGATCCCGACTGCGAGTCGACTCCCCTGAGTCGCGAGTCGACTCGACCTCGAGTCGACTCCAGAATATGCGCGAGTCGACTCTCCTTATGCGCCTGTAGACTTCGAGTCGACTCCCGACAATGTGCGAGTCGACTCCCCCTCAGCTGCCATCTTTGCGAGTCGACTCCCGCAAATGCGCGAGTCGACTCCCCCTTAGGAGCCGGCTCTGAAACTTACTCGAGTCGTCTCTAACTTTGGCACGCACCTAAAACTCATGCTATAATCGTGCCAAATGAGGGAAAATCACCTAATTATGATCTGATTTGATGATCATTGAAAAGAAACTCTATTTTAACCACATTGTAATCATCAAAATCAATTATTCTAGTGAAAACCACCACTAGGATGGATCAATCACTCCTAATCCCCTCCTAAGCACACTAAACCTCTCTTCACTTAGGGGTTTTGTAAAAATATCTGCTAATTGATTATCAGTACAAACAAATTGGAGTGTCACATCACCATTCAATACATGATCTCTTATAAAGTGATGTCTTATCTCAATGTGTTTAGTTCTTGAATGTTGAATTGGATTTTTAGTTAGATTTATGGCACTTGTATTATCACAATTAATGGGAATTTTATCTTGTTTAATGCCATAATCTTCTAACTGTTGTTTAATCCATAAGATTTGAGCACAACAACTCCCGGCTGCCACATATTCAGCTTCAGCAGTGGATAATGCAACCGAGTTTTGTTTCTTGCTAAACCATGAGATAAGGTTTTCTCCTAGAAATTGACAAGACCCGCTGGTACTTTTTCTATCAAGCTTACATCCAGCAAAGTCTGAATCTGTGTATCCTATTAAGTTTAGGCTAGATTCTTTAGAAGACCATAGCCCTATGTTCTTAGTTCCTATTAAGTATTTAAAAATTCTCTTAACTGCAGCTAGGTGTGATTCTTTAGGATTAGCCTGATATCTAGCACACATGCACACACTAAACATAATATCAGGTCTACTTGCAGTAAGATATAGTAAAGATCCTATCATACCTCTATAAAGTTTTTGATCTACAGATTTACCTGATTCATCTTGATCTAATTTGCATGATGAGCTCATGGGGGTGCTGATTGACTTGTTTCCCTCCATATCAAACTTCTTGAGCATCTCCTTGATATATTTTGCTTGATTGATGAAGATTCCTCCTTCAGATTGTTTGATTTGTAGCCCTAGGAAGTAGTTCAGCTCTCCCATCATGCTCATCTCAAACTCACTCTGCATCAAATCAGCAAACTCTTCGCAGAGGCGATTGTTAGTAGCACCGAAAATGATATCATCAACATAAATCTGTACTAATAACATATCTTTGTTTTGCTTTTTCAGAAATAATGTTGTGTCTACATTTCCCCTAGAGAATTCATGTTCTAATAGGAATTTACTAAGTCTCTTATACCATGCTCTAGGTGCTTGTTTTAATCCATAAAGTGCTTTGTTCAGTTTATACACATGATTAGGGTATTGATGATTTTCAAAACCAGGAGGTTGTTCTACATACACTTCCTCATTAATATACCCATTTAAAAATGCACTTTTTACATCCATTTGAAATAGTTTGAAATCCTTAGAGCATGCATATGCTAATAATAGTCTAATAGCCTCAAGTCTAGCTACGGGAGCAAAGGTTTCATCAAAATCTATGCCTTCTTCTTGATTATAACCCTTTGCCACTAGTCTAGCCTTATTCCTTATAACAATTCCATTTTCATCTAGCTTATTTTTATATATCCATTTTGTACCTATAATTGGATATTCAGAAGGCCTCTCTACTAGATCCCACACTTTGTTTCTAGTAAATTGGTTTAGTTCTTCTTGCATTGCATTTATCCAATTTACATCATTTTCGGCTTCTTCTATATGTTGGGGCTCAAAGTGTGAAACAAAAGCTAGATGGTTATTTAAATTTCTAAGTGAAGCTCTAGTCCTAACCGGTTGAGATGGATCATCTAGAATGAGTTCCTTAGGATGCCCGTGAGCATACCTCCAAGCTTTTGTTAGCCCATGATCCACAATAGGCTCTTGGCTTGATGATGCTTCTTCAATCAATTTTTGATTATCATCTTGTAATCCCTTCTCATCTATCTTTTCTTCAAGTATTTCAACATCATCATCAAAATTAACCTTCTTACTAGATGAGATGTCACTAGAGTCATCAAAAACAACATGTATAGATTCTTCTATAACTAGGGTTCTTTTATTAAAGACTCTATAGGCTTTACTAGTTGTAGAATAACCTAAGAATATTCCTTCATCAGATTTAGGATCAAATTTCCCTAGATTATCTTTCCCATTATTATGTACAAAACACCTACATCCAAAGGCATAAAAGTAATTAACTTTTGGTTTTCTGTTTTTCCAAAGTTCATAAGGTGTTTTCTTTATAATGGGTCTTAATAAAACTCTATTTAATATGTGACAAGAGGTATTAATGGCTTCTTCCCAAAAGTACTTAGGGAGGTTACTTTCACATAACATAGTCCTAGCCATTTCCTCTAGTGTTCTATTCTTCCTTTCCACAACTCCATTTTGTTGTGGTGTCCTAGGTGCAGAAAAATTATGGGTTATCCCCTTTTTACTACAAAATTCGTCAAATAATTGATTTTCGAATTCGGTACCATGGTCACTTCTAATGGCTATGACTGAAGACTCTCTAGCATTTGTTACTTCCTTATGGAACTTCTTAAACATAGAAAATGCTTGATCCTTATGCGCTAGAAACATGACCCATGTGTACCTAGAGTAATCATCTACTATAACTAGACCATATTTATTTCCACCTAGGCTTGTTGTTCTAGTTGGACCAAATAGGTCCATGTGTAGTAATTCTAGAGGCCTAGAAGTAGAGACACATTTTATGGATTTAAAAGAGTTCCTAGATTGTTTGCCAAATTGACATGCTTCACATATTTTGTTCTTTTCAAATTTTAATTTTGGCAAACCTATCACGGAGTCTCTTTTAACTAGTTTAGTTATTGTGTCCATGCTTGCATGACCTAACTTACGGTGCCATAACCAACTAGCATCATTATCTTTAGTTTCATTTACAACTAGACATTGGTTATGTTTTGCAAGATCTTCTAGGTCTACAACATATACATTTCCACGTCTAATTCCTTTAAAAACTAAACTATTATCATTAGGATTTGTTATAATGCATAGTGATGGTTTAAACATAACATCATATCCTTTATCACATAATTGACTAATGCTTAACAAGTTATGCTTAAGACCATCAACATATCTAACATTATCTATAAAAGTAGAAGGGGTGATTTGAACTTTACCAATACCAATGATGTGACCTTGGTTGTTGTCTCCAAAAGTCACAGCACCTCCCTTCTTGGCTTCAAGGGTGAAAAATTGATCTTTATCACCCGTCATGTGCCTTGAGCAGCCACTATCCAAATACCAGCAGTTTTTGTTGACTTTGGCTGCAAGACACTCCTACACAAGCAAATCATGTCATCTTAGGTACCCAAGTTTTCTTGGGTCCTTCATGGTTAGTCAAGTTGGTTCCTTTTGGAACCCATACCTTTTTAATTTTTCTTTTAGTTTTACTTTTCCTAAAATTACACACATTTGCTTTATGACCTACTGTACCACAACAAAAGCAAGTTATTTTCTTAATTTTAGTTTCCCCAGCTTTAACAAAGAAGTTACTGAGAAGTTTTTGTTTATTTCTTGGTTTATATCCTAAACCCGCTTTATTAAATACGGCTCGTTGATTATTAAGTATCATATTTAACTTTTCAGAACTATATGTAAACCTTTCAACTAAAGGTTTGTATCTTCCAAGTTCTTTAGTTAATGTTTGATTTTCTGCTTTTAAATCATTTAGTTCTTTTGTGAGATCCTTGTTTAAGATTTGTTTATGGTTTTTAAGTTCTGAAAGTTCCTTAGTTAGTTTTTCATTATCTTTCGTTAAGTTGTTAGTCTTCTTAATTAAGAGTTGGTTGCTTGTCTTAAGTTCTAGATTTTCTTTGGTAAGATTATCTTTATCCTTAATTAATGAATCATGCTTATGAATGTAAGTTTGGTTAGTTACTTTTAGTTCTCTGTTTTTAACATTTATATTCTTATATTCAATCATTAATTCATTAAACGCATCATAAAGTTCATCAAATGTAAAATCAAAATGCGTATCGGAAGTTACCTCGTTTTCGTTGGCCATGAAGCAGAAATTGGCCTTCTCTTCTTGTTCTTCATCCGATGATGAAGATGATGCGTCGGAGTCCGATAGGGTGGTGACAAGGGCTTTCTTCTTCTTCTTGTACTTGCTGCCCTTCTTTAGTAAGGGACACTCAGCTCTGATGTGTCCCGGCTTTTTGCACTCATAGCACCCAATCCCCTCATTTTCTCGTTCCTTACCTTTGTTCTTGCGGTAGGAA
Organism: Phoenix dactylifera; assembly: GCF_051530095.1. NCBI lineage: Eukaryota > Viridiplantae > Streptophyta > Magnoliopsida > Arecales > Arecaceae > Phoenix > Phoenix dactylifera. Next base: position 22,575,009 of record NC_143199.1, on the reverse strand, counting down.
TTTGAGGGGCCTCTCCTTTGATGATAAGACTTCTTGTGGTTGATGAATTTCTTGAACTTGCGCACAAGAAGTGCCTCACCACCATCTTCCTCATCTTCTTCTTCTTCACTACTGCTACTGCAAGATAAGTCTTTGTTAGATGAAGTAGATTTTAAAGCTATTACCTTTTTCTTATGGGAGGACTCTTCCTCGTTGTGTTGTTTCATGGTGAGCTCGTGCGTCATAAGGGATCCAAGAAGCTCCTCAAGTGGTAGCTTGTTCAAGTCCTTGGCTTCTTGGATTGCCGTCACTTTAGCTTCCCACGACCTTGGTAGACACCGAAGGATTTTCCTGACAAGCTCACTGTTAGTATAGTTCTTGCCAAGGCTTTTTAGGCCATTGACAATATCAGTAAACCTAGTGAACATGCATGTGATTGTTTCATTTGAATCCATTTTAAATAGTTCATATTTATGAACCAAGATGTTTATTTTGGATTCCTTGACTTGATTCGTGCTCTCATGGGTCACTTCAAGTCTGTCCCAAATTTCTTTTGCAGAATTGCAAGTTGAAACCCTATTGAATTCATTTCTATCTAAGGCACAATAGAGTACATTCATAGCTTTGGAATTAAGTTGTGCCTTCCTCATGTCATGTTCATCCCAATCCGTTTCTAGTTTGGGTACCTTGACACCCTCTACATATATGGATGGGATGTATGGCCCATTTACTACAATAGTCCACATCTCATAGTCTTGGGCTTGGATGAATATTCTCATCCTAGCCTTCCAATATGAGTAGTCAGACCCATTAAAGAATGGGGGTCTTTGGGTGGACTGACCCTCAATGTGGGAAGATCCAAATGGGGTTGTCATTTCGATCTTTTACTCTTGGGTGGAAGAGTTTAGGCTCTGATACCACTTGTTGCCCAGATAGACAACCCAAGAGGGGGGGTGAATTGGGTTTTAAATTAATTTGGATAATTAAAACGTTATGGATGATTAATTAAAAACTATTGCAAGTTATTTAATTAATGCTAAGTGCTGTGAGTGATGTGAGAGGAAGAAGAGAAGAGACAATCCAATGCAAACACAGAGTTTTATAGTGGTTCGGAGCTACCCCTTGCTCCTACGTCCACTCCCCAAGTCTCTCTTGGGAATTCACTATAACCCCCTTGGATTACAGCCGGTTGTTTTGCAAGCTCACAACCAAACTTGTTGTTTTACGAGCTCACAACGAACTCGGTCGGTTTTCCCAGGCTCACCGACTAGAACCAACCCCGATTGTTTTTCCGGGCTCACAATCAAACCCTTACACACGTTGGTTTTTAACTTGGCTCACCAACCAACCTTAGTCCCCTTGATTCAATCCCCCGATTGAACCAAGTAAATACAAGTTATAGAAAGAAAGGAAAATAAGCTTCTCAAAAGCAGATGTAAAACAATATAATCAAAAGAGGAGTTTAGAAGCCCTCAAACGCTTTTAAGCTGAAGTAGAGGAATGGCTTCTTGAACTCCGATCTCCTCTCGAATGAGTAGTCGACTTGAATGCAGGAGGAGGAGGCTTTAATTGCTGGGAAGATGTAGTTGGTTGCAGTAAATGCTGATCTTCTCCTTTTTCGTTGAAGAGCACGTTGCAGAGCTTGAAAGCTTGAATGCTTGGAGTGGAATGGTTGTTCTCTGCCTTGCTACAGTCTTCTGTGGCTATTTAAGCCAACCCCCACGGAAACTAGCCGTTACACTGCTTTTTCTGTCCGTTCTGCACACTCTGCGCAGCCTGACAATATGACCGTTGGTGGGTTGGAGTCGACTCGCGCGATCAGGAGTCGACTCGGCTGTAGCGGGAGTCGACTCAAGCTTTTCCGGAGTCGACTCGGCAACTGTTCCAAATTTGAATTAAAGTTGCCGTCACGACTGGGAGTCGACTCGTCTTGACCCGGAGTCGACTCGCCAACTTCTGGAGCTGACCTGGCAATTTTGGAGTCGGCTCATCCACAGAAGTCCGTGGATCCAATTTTGAATTTTGTCCACTCGAGTCGACTCGAATCTCAGAGCCCGAACTCTCGATCCTCTGTCTTTTGGCTCATCCAGTCTTGGAGTCGACTCGAACTTCCTTGGAGTCGACTCGGCTCTCAGTTTCCGAAAGTTGGTCTTCTGCCTTTTGACGTGAAGCTTGTCTTGGAGTCGACTCGAGCTGTCTGGGAGTCGACTCGAATCTCAGAGGCAGTAACATGGTTTTCTGTCTGTCGATGGTCGCGGAGTTTCGGAGTCGACTCGTACAATGTGGGAGTCGACTCGAATCTCAGAGTCCCAAAAATGCTCTCTGACTTTTTCCTTGTGTTCCGCTGAGAGTCGACTCATGCTTTCTTTGGAGTCGACCTGCCAACCATCGGAGTCGACTCGCGTTCCACTGGAGTCGACTCGAATCTCAGACCCGAAAAACTGCTCTCTGACTTTTTTTTGTGTACCTCTTGGAGTCGACTCTTACTACCCTGGAGTCGACTTGTTGAACATTGGAGTCGACTCGCGCACTTCAGGAGTCGACTCGTTGACAGGTTCTGAGATGAGGCTTTCTGTTCTTCTTTCTGTTCTCAGTCGGAGTCGACTCGTACTAGTCTGGAGTCGACTCGAGCTCGTGCCAGTGAACTTGATACGCTTGGAGTCGACTCGTGATACTCGGGAGTCGACTCGAGTCTCAGACTTTGGTTCAGCAGACTTCTTAACTTATCCAAAATACTATGAACCAAATCTAGAGACACTTGGACAGGATTTTCACTGAAACACTCAATTGAATTCATTAGTAATCACAAGATATACTCAAATGCTTTGAGCTCACCAAAATCAAATGGGGTTTTAATCAATCACTCCACACCTTTGTTTTGAACGAAACAAGGGACCCAGCCACGGGGCCTTCCTCCACCTCCTGCCCGGGTTGTCGGCCTCTGCTGGCCCTCCTCTCTCCCTCCTTTTCTCCTCCTTTTCTCTCTCTTTTCCTCTCTCCTCCTGTTTCGGTATAGACTTGGCACGGTATGGCGCACATCCGTACCAACCCTTGCCGCCGGACAACTGGTCCGGAGCCCGTATCTGCACAATAGACCATGGCATTTACCTTCGACTATGAAATTGACTGAGGGTGTAAGAACACCCGCACAATGATTAGGATATGGCTGTATAAAGGAGATAATTTTCTTTGTCTCGGTTCCTTTATTGGCAAAATTTAATTGAAAACAAAGTTCTATAATTTGAGGTTACGTTAATGAATTTTGACAGATTTTTCTCTTTTTTAAAATTCAAAATTAGTTAAAGTTTAATGGCTAAGAATGGGGCTCGTGCCCCAAAATACATTTGTTCCAATTAAGCTTATGGAACCCCCAATATTTTATCCTGAACAGTAATTGAAGAAAAATGTTCTCTTTATTTCTTGGTTCTCATGTTTTAGGTAAACTATTGAATAGTTGGGGCTTTTGGCCCTGGATCCCTAGTTTGATTGGAGAATCATGGACACTTATAGTATGTGTTGACATTCGAAGTTTGTGTTGACATTCAAAGTTTGTGTTATTGAAAAAAAATAGCTCCTTAGTTCTTTAGTATTTTACATAATTGTTTGGGAATTGTTCCTTTTGCCCTAAGCACTTAATTTGTTTTCTTTGGGCTTGATACTAGAAGGCCTGCATTCTATTTTAGTAGAATGTGCCAATTATTCTTGGATATCTCATTTGCGTGATTTAAAAAAATGAAAGGTTGGGGCTTGCGTGTGAATCACATATATCAATTTATCGTTAGAATATGTTAGAGCTCATTATCCATCGTCGATTGGTCTAATAATTCTTTGTATAGTGATGCACTTCGTGTACGTTGACATTGACATTTGATAGTATGACCCAAGGAGGATGAGATGCGGGCCTGGACATTTGATATCTACATTGTGCAGACTATCTCAAGATTTGCAGTTACCTAAACATGACTAGAGTATTCTTTTTTTTATTCCTTTTTTTTGCAACCGATAATAGGTAAATAGAAAGAATTTTCAGGATTCCTTTTTGGCATCAATACTAATTTTTGATATTTTGGCCTTTAGCTGGCTGAAACATAGATCATGTTTGAACAATTAAACCTATAAGGTTTTAACTGATATGCATTTGGTTATTTGGAGGATGGATTGTTATATGAAATGTTAAATAGGTGGGAGTGAGATGTGAAAGAGATTTTTAGAGCTTTGCCATACATATGGTTTAAAGATTGTTAGTGAGGCTTTTGGAGCAAGTGGTGCGTAAAGGGAGACATACTACTAAAATAGTAGTTATTCCTATGGATTTCTACATTGTTGTCTGCCATGGTTGAGTTGGCCAACTTATGTTTAATTAGCTTCTTTAGGAATAACTTGTAGTTGACAGTATGCTAGGCTTTTTTAAGCCATGATGTGAAAAAGTCGATGCTGATGATTGAAGAGGTTGTGGCAAAGATTCAGATCCCATGGGATGGGGCTGTTCTGGTTTTCCATGAAATGGGATGCGCTGCATCCTGCTCCATCTCGACACTAGGGATGGTGGGATGCTCTGGGACTCAGTACTTGGGATGGTGGGACGTCTTGTCCCAACACTTGGGATATTTTGATGGCTTGACACTTGGGATGGTAGCACACCATACCATCCCATCGAGTCCTAAACCCTTGTATCCATGGTGGTGCTATTTTTTTGGGGCTGTCACTAGTCCTTGCAGACCTATACTTGACCCACACCTGATTTGGTTGGTATGGGTCCAAAAATTGATCCATGAACTTTTCAGGTCTAGGTATGAGTATACTAAAAGTTACCATCTCGGACTTGACTTGACCCAATCATATATTACGTTGCGGTATGGGTTCAAGTTTTATGATCTCGATTAGATCTGACTTGAATCCGATGGTTTACTTAGTATATAATATATAGTTTACATTCATATCCCTAACAAATCTTATAAACATATTAACTACATCTTAAGGCTAAGCGTGAATAGTTGTGAGCGTACAAAAGGAATTAAGCTTTCCAAAGGATAATACCTGCTTGAGAATCCAACTTGGTCTTAGATCTTTACTTGATCCAACTTGAACTTGGATCCAATCCATACCCAGTGCAACCTGGACTTGTAGCCTACTTGACCCAATGTCTATCGATCCTGCCCACCTTGGACTGACCTAATTCTTGGATAGGTTAGGATCTGGGTTAAAAAGTAGACCCGATAACCCCAACAAGTCGGGTCAAAGGTTGGAAGTATTGGACCCTACTTGACTTGAGTTCGTATTGATAGTGGCAACTTCGTGAGTACAAATTTCTTGATAGTAGACAATTGGAATGCAAAGTTTTCTAAAGATTGGCAACTTTGATGAGAAAATGGTAAATGAAAACGAAATGGTAAATGAAAATGAAATTTGAGGTAGATGGTTACCCTTTTGAGGACAAGGATGTGGTTCCCAAACATTTGGATTTCTTAGCCTAGTTGTGATCTCAGGGTACTATGTTCCAAGGGAACAAAGAGAATTGGAATGAGCATTGTCCAAGGGATTTGATTGAAAAAATTGATGCACTATGAAACCTGAAGATGAAAGAGCTCATTGGCTGCAATGGTTCCTTTATTCTTGGGCCAAAGTTACTGTCAAGTTATTAGGGATAATTGTGTTGTGCATGTCAAAACAATATATTGCTAAGCGAATGAGTGTATGGGGGATGTCGTGATTCCACGTTGAAATCAATGATTGGGAATTTGTCTGAGAGATGAAATTGCTTTTGCTAGAGATACATTAATTACTTTTGATTTCATGACTTTTAGAATGCATGAATGCCCAGAAGCACATGGTATGGGAATCTATAGTTGCAAATGGAACCTGGGAAGGCTTTTGGTCTTGGAAAGCTGAATCACCTGTTTGTGATGGTAGATTAATTTTTTGAGGATGGATATTATGGATAGAAGTTACATTACTTTTCAATTTTTCTTATTGTATATCTGAGCTAGCACTCTATGTTGATGCCTATGGATTTAACAAAGGATATCGAGATTCTCTAAGAGTGCTGCACAAAGAATGCATATAACACAACTAGCACACACTCCATTTGATTATATTGGTAAATGGATACTTTGATATGGGGAAGAAAGATTACTTATTTATGCTGGTAGAGGAGCATAGATAATCACCCTTGTAAATTATGCATATAAAAAAAAATGAGTTTTGTTAGTTTTGATTTATTTCTCATTTTAGTTCTCAGGTTCTATTTTGATGCGATGTCATGATAGGAATGAAAATGGTTGTTGTTTGATTAGAGGGTGGAGCTGGCCTCATGGCATGCAAGGTCGAAAATATGCAAATCGCAAAACCATTATCTTAAGGGATTGGTTGGTCTTTGTAACATGTTCAGGGCCTAATGATTAAAAGGATTGAAAGGAAAACCTCACAATGGTTAAGTGTACTCTTGTCCTTACAGGGAAAAAGTGTTCACTAATCTTTTTATTCAGACCATAATCTCCAATCTCATGGTGTATTTCTTTTCTAAATCTCTGTCGTCTTTAAGTTGAGTCAGTTGACCGATAGCTAAAAGGAGATGGGAACTCTCACCTTTTATTTCCCACAAAAAAAATCATGTTACGAAGTCCATCCTTCATTCTGCCTCATTCTTTCGAATTTAGTCCATATGCAACTTATTAATTGCATGTTTAAAATTTAGCTTATTTCTTTGTCTTGAAATACTAGGCTTCTCTCTCTTCCCCTTCTCTTTCTCATGAGTTAAAATGGGGATAAAGATGGGAACCACTTATTTGTGGTCCGGTGGGTAAACTAGTTTTCCAAAGGTGTTAAAGAACATTCTTTTGGAGCAGTGGCAGAGTAAAGGTTTCAAGGAAGTATCTTAATTGGGTAGTGGGCATTTTGTTTGAGGTGTCAAAGAGGGTTGAAACAGATACTTTGAAGACGCAGTCATGTATGTTATCTAAATGGTTGTGGAAGATAATAGTGATTGTGAGAACTGTGGAATGACGTGTCAGAGAGAGATACTTTTGAAGTAGAAATGTGTGAGTTGTTTGTGCTTTTAATTTTACTACTACTTTCAGGGAAGACAGATTGTTGAGCAAGATATTTGGAGCAGGAAGTGGCAGTGCTGATAGGTTCTAAAGAATACATTATATGAAGACAATGTCTTAAACTTTAGAGTTCCATATGATTTTCATGTGGTAATGAATCTGAATGCAGTTGCAAAAGATATGATGCAGCCGTCCTTTCTTATGAAATCAAGGTTGTGATACTCAAGTCTTGCAGTGGATGCAACCAGCCTAAGTACTAGTGATTCTTTAAGTGTTTGTTGTAGATAAAGCATAACAATGCAGAATCCCCTTTTTCTGCAAAAGGTCAGAGCCTTCAGATTTTTGTATGGATATGCTAGAGCATATATCTTTGCAAAATCTTGAAAGAGGATGGTGTATTGTGATTAGAAGTGCATCCTTTCTAATGCAGAGATGATACTCTATCACACTTGCTGCTGCATTTTTTTCCTGGACCTTATCATATAAATTCCTTGATATGGTTGATCTCCTAATGCCACCATTTCAACATCCGAAGGGTTGATTGCTAGCTTATTACCTCCTTGAAGGGAAGAAAGGAAGCTTTAGGGCATCATGGCTCACCTTATCTGATGGGAGATTAAGAGAGAAATAGAAGTATCAGGGAACAAGGCTACAGATTCTGTAATGCAGCACTTATTGAAGATCAGGTGCTAAGGCGTAAGGGAGGAAGCAACAGCCACAAGAACCAGTCCCGGAAGCCCTTAGTTGCTGTTCTAGCTAGCAGAGGGCTGAGATCTCAAATTAGAGCAGATATTTTAGGGCCTTACCCTGCTGCAAGAACATCAATGACGTAAGGCGCAGCTGGACTTTCTTCCAACAGCCAGATTTATCACTAATTGATTGTCCTTTTATTTTATCTTATTTTAGTTTTAAGCATGTAGTTTTCTGATCAGATTTGAGGTTAAGTAGGAACCATTACTGTTCATACAGTACTGTAGCGTGGACAATAATTGCTACTGTTTGGTTGAGTTGGGAGTCCTAGTTAGTGTTCGGTTGGTTAGTCAAAGAATTTTGACCGATTTTGTTTGCTATTGTGATTGAATCCTAGTTAGACTCAAATTAGCAAAGGATAGGGTCTCATGTGTCAAGCAGGATATATGCAGAAATTTGTTGAAGTAAAGAAGAGATTCTTGGTGTCAGGTTTGGCTTCCCCTTACCTCCTTTTCTTTCTCTCGAGTTATTTATTCTTCCTATTTCTATCTTGTTCTTTTTTTTTCTTCATGTCCAAATCTGTTTTCCATGTTTCTTATCTTATTATTCTATGCTGTCAATTGATCCTATTGCTGCAATTATTTGATAGACAGTTCTGGATATAGATTTTAACCATTTAAGTTGCTTCACTCTTGTCCACAAGATCTGTGCACAGACAACAGAGGATGCTAAGAATTTCAACTTTTCGTTGGTCATCTTTTTTCTTTTTTAATTAAGTCTATCATAGTATCATTCTTCTTTAGTGCATCTGCAATTAACCCTTATATCTAATCTTTTGAGTCTGTGGTCCAATATTTAATTAAAAAAAGAGAGTCTGTGGTCCAATAAAATCTGCAATCCTATACCGAATTGTGCAGATATTTCACTGTTCTCTGAAAATTATACTTTAGAGTTTAGATTGACATTGAACCATTTTGGATTGCCATAGAACTTTCACTTTTGGGTTTCTAGGATCTATTAGAATCCTTAACCAATGCATGTTTAAAGCAGCTTTTATCAGCCAGAAAATCATCAATGTACATTTTTCTGTCCTGTTATCTGCAGCTAGACAGCAAACAGAAACCTGAGCCTAAAGCCTAGGATTTATAGACTTTTAGGTCCTTCGCACATTGCAAGCCATCGCTACTTGGTCCTGTATCATGCTGATTGAGTCTGAATGGAATTCTATTTGATAGTATTGGTTGGAGTAGGTTTCACTTCTGTCTTCTAATGAGCTTAAGATTTGTTCTAGTGTTATTTTCTTCCCCCTCTTCTTCCAATTCCTTTTCTGCTGTGCTCATCTATCATCTTGGTAATGAGAGTTGGGCTGATCTTCTGAACCCCCTTTTCTCTTTTCCTAATGGTTTGCTCTGCTTTATGGATCATGAGAGAAAAGGGATTAGCATGCATCACTTTTAGGAAGACGAGCCTGAAATTCTCTGAGATCAAAATACCTTTGTGGCAATCTTATGATGACAATGGATGCCAGATATTTCAACACACGCTAGATATTTATTTCATTCATTCATGTTTAACCAAGGATTTTGCAGAGTTGTGCAATTGGAGATTAGAAATGGAGAAAGTGAGCAAAATAGGTAAAGGATTGAAGCATTGTCCTGGCTATGGTGTGAGATTTGTATTCCCTTTTCCATATGTTGAAAGGTATAAAGAATTATCCAATGGTATATTTCATTTCATTGCAGGATAGCAGGGTCTAGGAGAAAACTTTGCAGCTAAATTAGTTATCCTTCACTCGGGATATATAATAAGTTTTCCAGCATGGTCCATAGCAGCAAGATACTTTCTATTGACACATTTTGAAGGCTAACTTACATGCCTGGTTATGGTTCTTATATGATGATAGGTCTTATAGACATTGTTCTGTATTGGTTATAAGAATACTATTAAATAAGTTCTGGTAATAAAGTGAAGTGAATGAAATGGTTAGTTTACCTGATGCTTTTAGCCTTACTTATTTGATCATATATCATACCATGTGGAGAAATGGTTGGACTTGTAGGAAGGTTAAAGCTTGTGGCAAATGTGGTATCAGTAGCATGGGTGCTTGGATGGGTCTTGTGGTGGTTTCCCATTTTGTCAAAGTTTTGAGTGATAGTGGTGAGATTACATTTATGCATCTTGTCCAAGTGAAAGTAAAGTGGCCCTATTTTTTAGGAGAATGTTTGATCACTAAGTCTTGTTTTTAGAAATCGGCCAAAAATGTGGTATTAGTATATAAGATTTTTAATGCTCGTGATAGTTTCCTATTTATTTAAAGTTGGATGTGGTGCTGGCTAGATCACATTGGGATATTTGGTCTGGGTGAAAATTAAGTGGCAGCCAGGTTTTAGTAGAATGTTTGTCCAGTAAGCCTTGGTTTTGGTAATCAACTGAACTTCATGCCAAGGTAGATGCTATGGTTGATGATTGTTGGACAGGAGGATTTTTTAAAATCAAATACCAGATATTTTTTGGACTTAGGTTTGGTTTCAGATGGTTTCCTTTTTTATGGTCCTGCATCTGTTGTGCAGGATTTTCTATTTTTCTTGATCATCAAACGATCCTCCACATTTCCTTTTTCCCTGTCTCGCTGGTTTGCTCAGAAAAGCAAACCTTCATTTAGTTGACAAAAGAGTGAACACTCAATTAAAATGGGAGTTGCAGGTGTTGATGCATCTGCAGCTTAGAGGGGGTAAGATTACAAAAAGGCAGCAAGATGAAGAATGTTAGAGATGAGAACATGGTGGAGCCAGTACGGTCAGATTTTTATGCATGATGATTATGTTGGAAGGTAATGAAGGTTGGTAAAAGGAAAGATCAGTATCAAAGCTAATTTGCATTGTGATGCATGAAGGAGGCTTTGCAATTGTAATATCTTGGCAAACTACAGTTGCACAAAGAAGTGGGAGTGAAAATGGGAGCAGCTTCAAGTTTGTGAAAGGGAATGGTTAACCAAAAATTATAAGGGAGTGAGGGTGCCATCAAAAGTGATTGCTTGTGCATAAAGCTAAAGCAGATCTGCTGGTGTATTTTACCAGGTAGATAACTGAGCAAAAAACCTCCTGAAGTGACAAGAAAATGATATCTAAGAGGGAATTTTTCTCATTGGTTTATTTAAAATTTAGAGCTAATATTTACTTTTCCTTTTGCTTTGGGTGATGCTGGAAAGGAGGTTTCTTTATAAATTATGGCAATGATAGATACTTGCGGCACTGGGGCCTGCTGCATTCATTTCTGGTGCTGATTCATTTTGCCCGTTTTACTGCAGCAACTGCTTCAGTAAATATATGTTAGAATTAATGCGTTTGACTTGCGAAATGCTTTTTTGTTTCAATTCATCTTACGGTGAAGATAATATTTTTGATTAAAGCAAGCCCCATCACTCTGAACTTCTAAAACTAGTAAGTTCTAGATGCATGTTGTAAGGGGCTGCATTCGTGGTTGGCTCTGGTACAGTTTGTCTGTGTTACTGCATCAACTGCTTCAGTACAGTTATGTTAGAATCAATGCATTTGACTTGCGAGATGCTTCTTATTTCAATTCATCTTGCTGCGAAGTTAATATTCTCGGGTTCAGCATTGCTTGATGGAAAGCCAAAGGGAAAGAGATTTAGCAGCAAGACAAACAAAAGTTGGCAACTTACATTTTATTTCCATGGAGTGTTTTGTGTTGTATGGACCATCATGTGTTGTGCTTGAAAGCAACTCATTATTTGATGTCTATGAACGAGTTGTGCTCGTATATTGTTGGACTTGGTAAACCTAGAGCTATCTATAGAGATAGTTGAGATCATGCAACTGATTCAAGTTGATATAGGTTGTGTTGCTTGTCTTGCGGCAATGTTGTTTCGATTGTCAAACCATTTTGTGGCTGGCCATGTTATGATTCAATTGCTTTGCTTGTAAATCCTTGAATCAGCAATGAACAACATTTTGTCAAAGTAAAAGCAATAAGCAGTTTTCTTTCTCTTGCTCTTTCATTCCAAATATTTTATTGGAAGCTTTGTAGCCAGCATCCAAGCCCAATGACTCTCAAGCTGATCATCACCATTGATCACATACAAGCAATTTACGAAACAGTTAATTCTGAGGCCTCCTATATATAAACACTATGGGACATGGTAGTTCATACAAATCCTCAAAATCCCCTCAGTTCTCTCCCAGAATATCAATTTCCTTTTCCTTTAATAGCAGATTGAGAGATACGCCCTTAAATTTTCTCTCACAACGCTTATTAGATAAAGAAAGCAATAATTTGCCTTTTGTGGGAAACATTGGATCTTCACGTACATCAGTAACCCTGTATTGAAAAGTACAGACGTCTTGCTCGTTTATAATATACATTAACAATTAGAAAATCCAAACATGATAACAATCACCGTAATAACACTGAACAAGACTATGTTTCTTGTTCTTAAGACTACTGATGGTTTTATGAGTATAAAACGAGCTGATATTAGTTAATTCTTGGTGCATACCCGGGCATCCTTGTACACCTTACCAGGGCGGCAAAAATATCCCTTCTCAGGTGCACAATGGATGTCCTCCGAGCATATGCATAGACCTTCCAAGGCACAACCCTTCTTGATGATGCTTGTTGTCCCATTGACACCAAGAACCTGATCGGTCCACTGGCTGGAGAACAATCCGTCAGGATCATAGAGACGTTTAATCCTGAGAAATTCTCGCCCCTTCGCATACTTGTCGATCACTCCATCGAATGCAATGTTCCGATTCTTCCCCCAGTGCGGCAAGCCTCCATACTTGAAGAGTCCCATCTGCTCGATCTCCTCAAGCAAGTCTTCATGAAGCCTTGGAGCCATGGGGTCATGACTCCTATAATAGGTGACATCGAAATCTAATGAGTCCTCTTGCTTGCCCAGGTACGCTGATGAAGCCTTCACGAAGCGCATGAGGATGCCATTGTAGAGCTCGACGCCACACAGAGCTTTCGGGTTGAGGTCCCTGAGCTTCTGTACATCGAGGATGAAGTCCTTAGCCTTGGACAATCCAATGCTGAAAGTTGTTTGGTGAAAGAACTCCCCCTTAACTCTTGGGTCCCATGGACATGCAGTGAGGAGGTCGTCCTTCGGTCCATCGAGGCAGCTCCCTGAGGACTGCAACCGGTTCTGGAAGCCAACCACGGGATAACCTCTGAACCAAACGCCATCATTTGTAAACCCATAGTTATCGATGGCAATCGTCGTCGTTGTAAGCTTCGAATCGGTGCACTTGCCGTCAGCATTGCCTGTGGCTTCCAGGGTCTCCTCTTCATGTGAGAGATGCAAGGGGAATTAAGTCAGTGTGTCTTGGAACTACAAGGATCTCAATCAACGTGGGTAAAGGTGTGGAGCATGGCGATGGATCTACCTGCTAATCTGTTGATGCCCAGTAGTAGCGTCGCCGTGGACCGGAATCCGACGAAGTCGTTGAGGCCATTGCCGGGGAGTTTGGAGGGGACACGGTCGTCAATCCGGTAGATGACTTTGCCGTGGCCTGGGTACCATGACATGTCGGCGAACTCGTGCTGGTCGCCCAAGGTGACTGCCATCGATGCTAGGTCCGAGTCGTCGCCCTTTAGAAAGGTGATGGATCGCTTGAACAGCGGTTGTAACGCCAAGGTAACCTGAAGCCAAGAGAAGAAGCTCACAATCTTTTTACTACCACATTGTGGTTGTGCTGGCGAGGTTGCATTTGGTGCACACAAATTAAAGAGACAAGCTTGGAAAATTTGATGATCCTATATATGTAGCATGGCTATGGAGAACCAAAAAATGGGCATCATATCTTGACCTGGATACAAATGCTCAATTCGAAAATTTGATGATCCTATATATGTAGGAGGCTTTTTATTTATTTTTACTTTTTTTTGTTGTTGTTGTTAAGAGTCCATTCAACTGAACTGGTCACAAGTTCTGAAAAATTAAAGCAATGCTCAATAAATTCTCAACAACTAGCATTATTTCACTACTTCAACGATAGCAGTTATAAGCTATTGAAGCACAATGATAACCATTTGCAAGGATTGGTGACATAGGCCTTCATGGGGCGAGGTGTCTCAATGAATAGTTGCATATGCCTAGGAATAAATTCGCCTCTACTTTTCTTATACATTGAGGTCCAGTTGGGGAGCAGACAACCAAACAATGAATAGTTGCATATGCCTAAGAATAAATTCGTCTCCACTTTTCTTATACATTTAGGTCCAGTTGGGGAGCAGATGACAAAATAAAACTCCGGTCAAGCAATGCTGTCTAACTTGGTACCAGTATTAATGCCGTCCTTTTTTTCAATTAGGCAACTATCGTTTCATTACTTCGAGGGGCGCAATGGACGGGCAGCCCCCACGGTTTTCCCAGAATAGGCCTTCCTAAGGCCACGCGCCTCATATCATTAGTGTTTGACATAATGCATGAAATAAGAAGTACATCAATGATACAAGCATTAATTAAAAACATATGGTTATGATATTATCTAATCTTTAGAACAATTATTGCTTTTTCATTAGTATTAGTACACCAACTTTTCTTCATCTATTATCTTTAATATTTGCACAATTGTTCCTCTTCTTTTCTGAAATTGCAAACAATATCCTATCATTTATAGTAAACATAATCCTCATAAAATATCCGTACATTCTATTTTATTCCCAATTACACTGGAATTTTTTTATGCAATTATTATAGCAGCTTAAAATCCAGCTCAACATAGTTTATTTACAGCTTTTTTTTTTTTTTGGTATAAGCAAATTACTTAACAATTTATAGTGCTAGACAAGTCATCAAGAATGTCAAAGTTACTATACATCGTGATAACATAGCATACATGATGCCAAAAGATGTCAAAATTAGTGCATGTAGAACTATAAAAGGATGAATTTTTGGAATTTGAAGAAATATGAAGATTATGCTGCAAGGTGGAGACCTTCCAAAATAGTTTTTGAAAAAAGCTAGCAACAAATGAATAATCCCACAAAAAGTTCATTATTTTTAACATGATTTGATTTATAAAAGTCCAAAGACCAATACAAGTGATTCAATACCTAATCGGACCGGATCTGAATGGAAGTGAATCATGTTTAAAGCAATCTTTCCTCCGCTAGATGTCTCAGTATTCCTTCATTTTAATAAATTGAATTGATCTCGGCTCAATTCCTTCTCTTATTTTTCTTTTTCTTTTTGTAAGCAATACATAGCTAATTTTTACCAGAAAAGAAGAAGCAATACATATCTAATTATGGGACCTTTTAAGGATATAAATAAGCTGTTGGAAGAGAGATTTGCTTCTACACTGTTCCTTCTTTTAAAATTACCTGGCTGCACTACAGCTGGCTTACAAAGCCAATCACCAAATCCTAAGAAAAAGAAGCAAAGAGACGAGGAATTTATGGACCATTACCTGCGAGATAACTCCAAGTACTCCCAATGAAACCTTGGCCGCATCCAAGTCAGGGTCCCCGACGTCCAGCTCTCGAATCTTAGCGTAGCCTTCGCTGGCCGAAGCCGGCGTGACCAATCTCAGCCCCACGACGTACTCGTGGACTGCGCTCCCCTTCCCCCGCAAAGAACTTCCGTGGGCGCCCGTCGACAGCATGCCGCCGACCGTCACCCCCCACCAGTAGGGCGCGTAAGGCAGCGCAAGGCCGGCCTTCGCCGCCACCTTGATCAACTCCTCGAGCGTCACTCCACTCTCTACCGTAATCCTCATCCTCGACACCTCGGTGCTCACAATGCCATTAAGGTATCTGGTGCTGACTATAAGCCCGTCATCCCCTCCGGGACAGGCCAGCTTGGGGATGCTACTGGAGTAGCGTGTTGCCACCTTCATCTTCCTCTTGCCGGCAGTGGCTTTCGCCACCGCCTCAACGAGCTCTTGCTCGGAGGTTGGATAGACCGCAGCTGCTGCTCCACAGATCGATCGGTCGGGGAAGGTCCCATAGATGTTGGTGATGGTGCATTTGCCGGTGCCTGGCGAGCACTTTATCGGGTCTGGCGGAGGGCTAGAGCTTGCAAGAATGAGCAGTAGCAGCCACTCCAATAGAAGGAAAGTGCCTGCCGGCCTTGCTTCTGGCATTGATGCGGTGGGCTATGCTGGGGCATGAAGTGGGGGTGGCACTATAATATAGCCAAGTGCAACACCTCATTGCATTGTGTAGTGGAGAGCTGCCTCACCAACCCAATAATGCCGTATTGGCAATATGTGGAGGCCTGGTATTGTGTGCTCGTAAGTGGAAGAAAGTCAGGAAAGTCAGAAAAGTCAGAAACAGGATGCATGGACTCGCCTTGTTCTTTTAAATTCCTCATAAAAATAAGAGGAGCCCGGTTCACGTGTCCGTTTGAGCAAGCATTGCATTTGGACAAAAGTCCAAGACACGGCGAGGGACAATTCTCTGGGAGTCTGGTCCTTCCCTTGCCTTTCATTTAAGCAAAATGAAGCCAATGTCGATGGTTTAGAAAAGAATCTGGCGCAGCACCATGCATTTGGCTTTATGAGCGAGGAATCATACAAAAGCTGAACTGATCTGGCTAACATCACTCTGCAAATTAATAATGCCTATCGGCTTTGATAGCTTGTTGCTGGTTTTGGTTGGCGATCGAGTTCATGCTTGCACAATTTTATTTTAATTAATTTTAGTATTTATTAGAAATATTTATTGGTATTGTTAGGTATAAGTGTGCTTTTATTGTAACCTATATGTCATAAACTCACGATATAGAAATAAACTCTCCACATATGAGAATAAAGTTGTATATACAGAGCTATCTTGCCGACTTAGGTTGGTGATTGAGGTCATGCATGCATGATTTTAATATTTAACTGATTTTAGTATTTATTAGAAAGTTTTGGTGGTATTATTAAGCATGACTTTGATTCAAGATATGAAAACGGCCTCTCCGTATGTGGGGGCGCGCATTACCTATATTTGGGCCCGGCAAATGATGAAATTAATTTTACTTGAGGGCCCATGACGGTGTAATCATTTATCTTGTATAAGAATCGAAGTTCACCACGCATCACATTCCGTCAAACGAAAATGAAACGTTTGATGTATAGTTCATGTGCATGTGCCGGTACGTAATAAAATTGATTACATTTATTGCTGTATTAAAAGGTTTAACCTATATAAATAATTCGATGTCAGCTGTTGCTGTCAGGGCTTATACGTTTGCCGCAATCAGTGAAAGCTAACTTTAAGATGAACGGTTGGTGGTTGGAAAAAGTTTTGCTACAATCAGGCTAAAACGCCGATGATTTGTTCTTTAAGGGGATGATTGCTTTCCAAGACCATAACAGATAAGCTGTATCATCCTCGCATAGAATCTAAATTTATTCAAATCTAATCACAAACACTATGATCTATCCAGTATAAGCCTCTATGAACCTGTGCTATAGTATCTTATAGTCCACGTAGGCTATTGGTTGGATCCGCTCTGATACCTATTGCCGCAATCCAGGATCTCACCCAAAGTGACTAGCTCAAAGATGTTATCTGGGTTCCTTGACTCTGTACAAATACTTGAGATATATCCAATGCATGGTCGATATAGGACTAAACACATGCCCGCACGGATCCTCACATACTTCTTCCGTTTAAGCTCTAACTTCTCCGCTAAGCTAAGAGTCCAAATCCACTCAAATCTAATCACAAGCACTATGATCGGCACATGGTCAGCCCTATGAACCCCTGTTATAGTGTTCTCTAATCCACATAGGTCATGGACCAAATTCACTCTGATACCATTAGTCACAATCCAAAATCTTATCCAAATAGGACTAATTGGAAAGTGTTATTTAGATTTCTTAACCTCGTGCAAATATGCAAATCTATCCAGTGCATAGTTGATATGGAACAAAACACACACATGTACAACCCTCTTAGCTACGGATGACAACATATACTAAGATGTGACAACATGGTGCTTGCCACGACGTGCAGAACTAATCGAGTAACAATACTCTTTAGTAGGAAAGATGAAGACAAACCTAGAATCAGTTAATCTAAATGCTTTAAGATGGATGTTTCGGTCATGTTTCATCATTTGAACCATATTAAGACCACAATTTAATATAATGATCAATATTCAGAAGTATCAGCTAGTATAATACAAATGGAACGGAAAGTGCTATCGGTCATCATTTTTATTTCTTTTTTTCTATAAAACCTATAGAGAGAGACTATAGATTAAGAAATTTAAAATATTTTTTCACAACATAATAATATTTTGTCGCTTATTGTCACGCCACGACTCAATCGCCTGAGATGAGCATGTGACAAACGATCGCACATCCTACGGTTAACCCCATAGGATATGCAAGGCCTACCTCTTTATTCATATGCATGTCATTCCAAATTCAAGTAGTGGCAGAAGCAAATAATCTAATATATTTATTAAAAAAATAATCCACAATTATTAATAATAAAGTCCAATATAAATCAAATTTATTCAAAAAAAAGCTAATCAGATGTCTTCTATATCCTAAACTTCTTACTGCTCGGCCCCAAGCCCCGTCTACTCTGCCGCATTTGTGAAAAATAGAAAAGGGATAACGAACTTAGAGCCCAAAAAGTTTCCAAAATCTCTAGTAGGATCAAGCATAAAATAAATTTTCCAATATAAACAATTCAACAATGCTAAGATGCCTCTACCAACATATTGTTTCAGAATATGCTATGCATAACTGTTAATCATAAACTCTCTTCCAGTCTTTTATGATTACGACCACAATCAACCCTATGATAAGGCTCGAAAAAGACTAGCCCTTGAATATAGAACACGCGATCCATGAGCATGTACTAGTGATCCACCTCAACTATCACTAGGCCCAAAAGAGAACTAGCTCTAAATCACACGGCCACATGTAACCTCATGATAGAGCAAAAAGACTAGTCCTTAAAACAAAACATGTGATCCATTAGTGTGTACCAGTGATCAACCCCGACTAGCTAGCCCGAAAGGGCTTTCAGGCCAGCTCTACCAATGATCAACCTCGACTAGCTAATCTTGAAAGAAATTAGTTTATGACGTGTGGCCAAACTAAAGAGTTTTTTAAAATATCCATAATAAACTGATTTCTCATAAACATACTTGTTTTCAACAACATAAGCAATACCAACTAGAATTTTCACATCTTATTTCTAAGAATAGAAAAATTATTTCATTTCAAAAATTAATGCAAAATTCAAACACGAGTAATTATCTATTTCCAAACATTATGCATTATCAAAATAGGGATATCGTCTCACTTCAAATTTTGCAATTATGCAAATAATTGATTATTTTCATAGTCATGCCAAAACAAGGATTTATGCTTGATCCATAATTTTTGAATTACCCTTTTTATGTAAACATGCATAATATTCATAATCATGCATATTTTTTGAAGTTTTCAATTTTTAAATATTTAAATATTTTTATTCAAAAGCTAATAAATATAAATTTTAAATAAATACATGGAATGCATTAAAAAATAACCAGGGGTAGAGAAAACTTATTGTCTTAATTCAATCAGATCTAAAAATCCTTCCAACAAGGCTAATCACAGCTTCCGACACATGGCCCGATCCCTAGGCCCAATGCTGCTCTGGGATTGAAAGCTCTAAGCAACATGAAATTAATACTGTTAGCCTTCAATCGAGAGAGAGATAAGAAGCTTAAAACAAAGAGAGAGAAGCTCGGTCTGGGCTTGGTTTGTGTTGGCCGGGTCGACCATCAGGGGAAGGTCTAAATCTAGGTGGATTGTGGACTTGATCAAAAGATAGGTGCCTTCATCATTTTTTTCTTTCTTCTTTTTTTTTTCTTTTATTATTTTTTTGGAAAATAATAAAAAAGAAAAAATGGGAAGAAAAGGGAAGAATTTGAAAGAAGAAGAAGGAAATGAAGAAGGAAGAGAGAGAGAAGGAAGAAAGAAAAGAAGAGGAGAGACTAGGGGTGGATGCCAAAGATCCAACAGCCGAGTACAATAGAGTCGGCGCCGAGGTAGCCACTCAGCATCGGCAGTGTCTAGGGAACAGCAGCAGCAGCCCGAATGGCGGCAGTAGTCGGTGGAAATAAGTCATGCATAGTGAAAAGATTGAGAAGGGAAGAGAAGAGGGGCAACACCGCTAGCGGCTGTGGTTGCAGCTTCTTCGACCAATAGGTCAGAGAGAGAGAGAGATCTCACCAATGAGTGGTGTGGCGAGGGAGCTTTGCCGATGGCAATAAATTCTTGTGAGAAACAAGGCAATAAATCTTAGAATAAGGGAGGCAGGGGATGTTAGAGAGAGAAGGAGAGTTTGTTGGGCAGTGGAGATCAACTGTGGCGGCACAGCGACTGCGGGAGATGAGGAAGAGGAAGGGAGAAGGCTCGGTGATGGACCAAATGTGATGGATGAGGAGGATTTTTAAAAATATTTTTGGATGAGATAAACTCGGCTTAATGGGTTGGCTATTGATTGGCAATGGTCGACGACCATTCGCATCGGCCATGCAGAGTCGTCACTAGCCATAGATCTGTGGTCCTAATCACAACAGTCGGGGGATCGGGCGGAGGATCACATTTTCCTTTGTTTTGATTCCTTATTTCTCTCTCTCTCTCTCTCTCTCTCTCTCTCTTTTTATAATTTGAACTGAAGTTGGCTGGGCTTGCAGACTTTATTTTGTGATGGGCCTATTTTGCATCAATTCTCACACTTAAATTCAGAAAGATATCAATATATGAGGACTAGCATATTTGTGCCTGCACGCACACACAACACACCAAAGTTAGACTACTTTCATAACAGTTGGTGTTTTCAACTCTCAATGTAAAATCATGGAAGTAGTTGGGACAAAAATTGGCATTGCTAATCATGATTTATAATATTTAAATTATCTAATAATTAGAAATCATGTACTTAATTTGAAAATCTGTTACTCATGCATCCATAGCATAATGAAATTTTTGCATATGTACTTTCAAAAGAGTTTATTTGCTGCTTCTTAAAAGATACAAAATGCATCTAGGGATGTGTGTATATGAAATTTGAAACTCACATTAAAAAACCCTTCAAAAGTTTAAAGTTGTATGGATGCTCCTCCCAAATCTAAATATTACATACCTAACCTTATGATTAGATAACATCCTTCAAATGAAAAGTGTTGCCACCGCATTGTTGAGATTTGTTGCCGAGTCACAATTTTTTTAGCTATTTTGTTTAGTTGGTCAATGTTAAAGCTTGTTAATAACTTGAGTTAGAGTATAAGTCTTAGTTAATGTGGGTTAGAGTTTCACCGTTTGAATAAGTAGGATATTCTTTGAGGGCGAGGGCAAAGGGAGGGGCATGATGCGGTAGCTGCCGAAGGGCCCGGCCTGGGGACGGATCTTGTCGATGAACTCCAAGAGGTCCTTGAACTCCTCCTCGGTGGGGTAGAATACGGGGGCTTGGGGGAGGGGGCGGTAGAGGGGGAGGGGGAGGTGCCGTAGCTGTGCCCTAGAACGCCCTTCTCAACGGTGTGGGATTGTCCTCGAAGATTAGTAGGTATGGTTCTTGATCCAAAGCTTGGTGGGGGGTTTGGGGGGAGAGGGCCAGCCAAGTTGGATCGGGGAGGAAGGAGGGGGGGATGGGGTGGGCTGGGATGATGGCAGTTGGGTGAAGGGGTTAGGGTTTGTTCTTTGAGAGAGAGAGAGAGAGGATTGGGATTGGAGGGAGGGGGGTTTACTGCTGTTCTCCGACGATGCTTTAGAAAGCATCGTCTTAGTTCCCATTAGGCCTCCGGCAATGTTTATTAAAAACATTGTTTTTTAAGAAACAAATAGCCCGGAGATGATTAGGCTTCCGACGACACTTTGTAAAACGTCATCTTCGAGAGATATTAGGCCAAAGATGATTAGGCCTCCGACAATGCTTTTAAAAACGTTGCGTTAGCACACTAAGGCTTCCGACGTCACTTTTTAGGGCTTCCGACAATGCTTTTAACTGTAATAGGATTCCGACGACGTTTTTAAGCGTCGTTTAATTTAAATTTCTTCCGATGCTACTAAAAAGGGTCGGCAAATTTTGGCGTGGTGCCTAAATTACCGGCGTTTCTTTCTTGCGTCGGCACATAAGAGTCGAGAAAACCTATTTTTGATGTAGTGTTCATACTTAAAGTATATTTTGATGGTTGGGCTGAAATTTCTGTTGGATTTATTGATTAGGTCAGTATAACCAAAAAAATTATAGGATGACAGGCCGGGCTAAGCCTACGTTTATAAGTACCCAAAAATAGTTTTAGAGTGGACCAGCTCAAATCTCATAGAAAGAAAAAAAAAACCAGCAACCCGATCATTCAAACTGACTCTTAGGTATTATCCTAAGGATAACAAAAGTGTCATAACCTCCTCCTGTGCCGTGACAGCACCAAGGATTTTAGCCCTATTCCAACTAGAGTTCTATCAATTTATTAAGAGTGACGTGAGGTTGAGGCCATTTAAAGCATGAGTGCCCCTTTGGAATCCTGTGACGGGTGCTAGGCTCCCATTCCATAGTCTTATCACTATATTAATGGCCTGGAGATTTTCAAATAATTTTCATCCATGAGTTTGTCTCTGTGTTGGGTGCTTATTCGTGATGATTCTAGGTCGACTGATCTTATTCCATAAGGATGCATGTTGTTCTGCATATTATCAGATAGTGTATAGATTTTTCTTACTTGATATCAAACTGAGGTTAGTTTGATGTACAACTAC
The DNA here is from genome assembly GCF_051530095.1 of Phoenix dactylifera. NCBI lineage: Eukaryota > Viridiplantae > Streptophyta > Magnoliopsida > Arecales > Arecaceae > Phoenix > Phoenix dactylifera. The sequence continues at coordinate 22,552,568 of NC_143199.1, read as the reverse complement.
GTGGTATGCAGCTTCAAATATAATTATTTTAGAGCTTCTAATAATTCACTATGCTTGTATGCGAATGTGTGGATTCTGTTGTAATTTGATATTCAGATTATGATGGCTATTTTTTTTTTTTGGGTACAAATGATGGCCAATTTCACCAACCTCAATATGGCCATTTTCACTACCACTTGCCCACTTCATAATTTGAATAACACCAATTGTCCAATTTGGAAGTGTATGGTCAAACCATATTCGAGATGAAAAATTTTATTTGATATCTTGGAAGGTAATACCAACAGATACTTTTGACAATATGGTTGTGGGAACAAAGTGGATTTTGAAATCTAAGAAGATGATGTGAATTCTTCAAGCTATAGTAGATATTCTTCATATCTAGAATACAGAGAAGTTGAAAAAAAATGTGAAATATTCTGATAGTTATCCATTCAAAGTCTATCCAAGCAAGATGTCAATTCCTCAAACAAAATTTGCCTGAAGAGGGGGGTTTTGGTTATATGCTTCCTAGAAGATGTAAATGAAGTATATAACTTGTTCAAAAATGAAGATTTGAGAGGGGGGGGGGGGGGGGGGGATATATCGAGTTTACTTTTTTTTTAGAATATTACAAGTTTGATCTATTTAAGAATCAACCAAATCTAGAAGAAAATCTAGAGTAGGAGAAATCTAGTGACGTAGATATATATATATTTTATGAAGCACTTGATTTTTATGCTGCCCTAGAACAGTCAAAAGATGCTACAATTGAAGTGGTGCCGATCAAAATCTTGAATGAGCAATAAAAATGGAAATTGATCCCCTGGCTTTACATATGAATACATGGAGCTGCTCAAGTAGAGGCATGTGAATATAGCCAAACATTTTTTGCTAATTTCACGTATGTGCAGCTTATGGCTGATGCTGTGGTGACCAGTGATTGCAATTGACAACATGATATTTAATGGTGTAAGCTAGATGCTTGATGGAATCTTGACATAGTGACCGTGAAGTAAATATTAAGAGGGAATGGTTGAGGACATTGTCAACTCCAACACATACATTGCAGGGGATGGATTGGTAGAGTTATTGTTCATGCTAAAAAATAAGCTGTATTATTTAATTATTAGTTCAATAAGTCTTTACATATTGTTGTTATTAAGGTAATAATGATAATGACTACTATGGCATTTCATGGTATCTATAAATTCAACATTATCAATATGGACTTTGCAATAAGAGGGAGTGTTAATATTCATTGCTAAGTCCCACTTTTCTAAGAATTTTGTTTAGTTAGTCAATGTTGAGGCATGTTCATAATTTGAGTTACATTAGGAGTCTCGGTTACTCTTGCCATCGAGAATAAGTCCAACCAAGGCGCCAAGCGGGAAAGATTGCTAGATGGCTCAGTGGTCAGCTTTTTTTGGTGATCAAATTTTTGGCAGGATCATCAACTTTATGCTGGCGATGATAGGTAGATCTAGTAATTGTTATGTTCCGATTCTGATAGGTGCACCTAGCATGGCATTTTCATGATTAAATAATATATCATTCTGGTTGTTACCACCAAATCTCTTGCTCCTATTAAGCCCAACCTTAGTAGAAGAGTGTACCGACACTGGGTGGATGGTCTATTTGCCCCTGAGTGGTATTACCAACCATTCTGGAGGAGCAGTAGATTTAGCAATTTTAGTCCTCATCTATCAGGTATTTCATCCATTTTAGGTTCCATCAATTTTATAATAACTATCTCCAACATGCATGGACCTGGAATGACTATGCATAGATCACCCCTTTTGTGTAGTCTATTCTAGTGATAACATTCCTACTTTTATTATCACTTCCGGTATTGATAGGGGCAATTATTATGTTATTAACCGATCGAAACTTTAACACAACCTTTTCTAATCCTGCTGGAGGGGGAGACCCCATATTATACCAGCATCTCTTTCGATTCTTCGGTCATCTAGAGGTATATATTCCCATTCTACCTGGATCCAGTATTATTAGTCATATCGTATCGACCTTTCAAGAAAACCAGTCTTTATGTATTTAGGCATGGCTAATGCCATGATTAGTTTAGGTGTTCCTAGATCTCTTGTTCGGCCCCATCATATGTTTACTATGGGCTTAGATGTTGATATGCATGCCTACTTCACCATAGCTACCATGATCATAGTTGTCCCCACTAGAATAAAAATTTTAGTTGCATCGCTATCATGTGGGGAGGTTCAATATAATACAAAACACCCATGTTATTTGTTGTAGGATTCATCTTTTGTTCACCATAGGAGGGCTCACTAGAATAGTTCTAGCAAATTCTAGGCTAGACATTTCTCTGCATGATACTTATTATGTGGTTGCACATTTCTATTATGTACTTTCTATGGGAGATATTTTTGCTTTATTTGCAGGATTTTACTATTGGGTGTGTAAAATTTTTGGTCGGACATATGCTGACACTTTAGGCCAAATGCATTTTTAGATCACCTCTTTTAGGGTTAATCCGACCCTCTTTCCCATGCATTTCTTAGGGCTTTTAGGTATGCTACGTGGCATTCCAGATTATCCAGATGCTTACATTGGATGGAATGCACTAAGCAGTTTCAACTCGTATATATCCGTAATTGGGATTCGTCATTTCTTTGTAGTTGTAACAATCACTTCAAGCAGTAGAAAGAATGAAAGATGTGCTCCAAGTCCTTGAGCTGTTGAATAAAATCCAACCACAATGGAATGGATGGTACAAAGTCCTCCAAACTTTCATAGAACTTCCTGCTATCAAGGAGATGAAAAGCTATGTGAAGCAAAAGAAGAAAAGGTCGCTGATTGCTACTAAGATAAGAACCTAATAGAGATTTTCAAAATGTGGGTTGTAAAACCACTTGTGTAGGTCGGGGTTGAGAATTGGAGGGCCGACAAGGCTAGGGTCCCATTTTCCATTTTTTCGGTATGTGTTTGTGCTTGCAAACATCGCGAACATAAACACTAAACATCAGTATCATGGATATCACCTCACTTGATCTTACTCTTTATAAACTGTGACTGCCTTTTTGGGTTTTCTTACCTTATTAGCTATTTGCGGAAGTGGTTCACTCTCCTCACTTAGGAACTGGGAAAGGGAGGAGGGCCCTTCATTCGAGCCTGATTCCAAACAAGCAAAATTTGATGAAGCAATAACATCTTTATCTAATCCACTTGCTCCAAAACTCGTCCTATGCTCGAGGCCACTCCATAACTCATCCCTGAGCTTGAGGCCGTCCTTGGCGAAGACCTAAAGATGGTCACTTCCCCAAACTTTGACGCCCTTGATGACATAGTTTTGGGCAATCTTGGGTCAGATGTTTTTCTAGATGTGAATGTTAAACATTTTCAAGAGGCGCGAGAACATCTATATTGTCATTTTTAATATCATTATGAACTACTTTTGATTCTACCAAGCCCACAAAAGGTCACTATATATGAGATTATTAAATTCTTGCTCTTCAATGAAGAAGATGCAGATATTGTCTTCTTGCAAGATGTCTTGCTGGATCTTCTTACTCTAGGGTATCACTCGAAATTCTTCCTATGGGTTCTTGAGGGGTTGGGTCATGCATTATACATTTGTTAACATCATTTATTGCATTTGGTGTGAATCTTTTTTTACCGAGAAACACTTGGGGAGGAAAGAAGATGAAGCTGCTCCCTAGGCATTGCTCTAATCGTAGCTATTGCATCGTTTGCCCTAAGAATGGCCTTTCTAATCTTATCTATATTCCGATTGAAGATTGAAGGTTTAGTCTCGGTACAAGGCTTACAAAAGTACCGAATAGTGTAAAAGTAGAATTACTAGTATACTAATTTTTGGCGGACTATAATGAGAAGGATGATTGACCCACTCACTATCTACTAAAGAAAAAATAGCTTTATATTGGTTGAAATCCAATTCATGAGAAGAGTCCAAGCAATAGACTAAATTAAAAATATTCAAATATTTATTTTCCACACTTCTCTGATCAAGGAGAGAAAGATTTAATTAGAGATATCACAGTACCCATAATATAATAATATTTAGAACTCTCTTCAACTTGATCATTTTAAGCTAGATGAACATGTTAAACTTAATTATTACATTGAGTTGGGGAAGCCTTCTGCTCTTTCTACCCTGTTGAAGAAGAGACAACTTCCTGCTCTTCTTCATATGAAATTGTAGTGCCTACCTTTCATTTCATCAAATTAGTTCCATCTCTTGACTACTTCTTCTCTTTAGATTCAACTGCTTATGCTGCCTCTTTTGATGGGGACGTTGATATTGACCTATCTTCCTTACCAGGTGGATTTGAAATCATTCCTTCCAAAACTAGTTTGGGGCACTGAAGACGAACAAAAAGTTAAAAAGACTCTCCTTTTTAACTCAGTTATTTTATTTTTCACACGACAAGTAGTCGAGAAACAAATGATTGATGCTTTCCATTGGCGGAGCCTCACTACATTAAAAACTTGAATAACCCACTAGTTTGCCTTTCGATACAGAGTACTCTGGGAAAGGAATACAAGGACTCTCTCAAACCAGAAAAAAAAATGTCATGTACGATACTTTCTAGCTAGATCTCGATAGAGTTAGATAGCTCCCTCCAACCATCAATTATAGGCTTTGGTACTAAGCTCACTACTTCGGGTAAAGAAAGAAAAGCCGTCCCTCTTTCATTTGGAGCAAGCATCATAATCGTACCTGTTGCCCAGATAGACAACCCAAGAGGGGGGAGGGGGTGAATTGGGTTTTAAAATAATTTGAATAATTAAAACGATGTGGTTGACTAATTAAAAACTATTGCAAGTTATTTAATTAATGCTAAGTGCTGTGAGTGATGTGAGGGGAAGAAGAAGAGAGACAATCCAACACAAACACAAGGTTTTATAGTGGTTCGGAGCTAACCCTTGCTCCTACGTCCACTCCCCAAGTCTCACTTGGGAATTCACTATAACCCCCTTGGATTACAGCCGGTTGTTTTCCAAGCTCACAACCAAACTTGTTGTTTTACGAGCTCACAACGAACTCGGTCGGTTTTTCCAGGCTCACCGACTAGAACCGCCCCGATTATTTTTCCGGGATCACAATCAAACCCTTACACACGTTGGTTTTAACTCGGCTCACCAACCAACCTCAATCCCCTTGATTCAATCCCCGATTGAACTAAGTAAATACAAGTTGTAGAAAGAAAACAGAAAATGAGCTTCTCAAAAAGCAGATGAAAACAATATGAACAATAAATGAAGTTAAGAAGCCTCAAACGCTTTTAGATTGGAGATGAGGAATGGCTTCTTAAACTTCTGGTCTCCTCTTGAAAGAGTAGTCGACTTGAATGCAGGAGAAGGAGGCTTTAATTGCTGGGAAGATGTAGTTGGAAGCAGTAAATGCAGATCTTCCTCTTTTTCGTTGAAGAGCACGTTGCAGAGCTTGAATGCTTGATTAGTTGGAGTGGAATGGTTGTTCTCTGCCTTGCTACAGTCCTCTGTGGCTATTTAAGCCAACCCCCACGGAAACTAGCCATTAGAGTGCTTTTTTTGCCCGTTCTGAACACTCTGCGCAGCCTGACAATATGACCGTTGGTGGGTTGGAGTCGACTCGCGCGATCAGGAGTCGACTCGGCTGTAGCGGGAGTCGACTCAAGCTTTTCCGGAGTCGACTCGGCAACTGTTCCAAATTTGAATTAAAGTTGCCTTCACGATTGGAAATCGACTCGTCTTGACCTGGAGTCGACTCGTCAACTTCTGGAGCTGACTTGGCAATTTTGGAGTCGGCTCATCCACTGAAGTCCGTGGATCCAATTTTGAATTTTGTCCACTCGAGTCGACTCGACTGTCCTGGGAGTCGACTCGAATCTCAGAGCCCGAACTCCCGATCCTCTGTCTTTTGGCTCGTCCAGTCTTGGAGTCGACTCGAACTTCCTTGGAGTCGACTCGGCTCTCAGTTTCCGAAAGATGGTCTTCTGCCTTTTGACGTGAAGCTGTCTTGGAGTCGACTCGAGCTGTCTGGGAGTCGACTCGAATCTCAGAGGCAGTAACTTGGTTTTCTGTCTGTCTTGGGGTCGCGGTGTCTTGGAGTCGACTCGCGTATTGCGGGAGTCGACTCGAATCTCAGAGTCCATAAAATGCTTTCTGACTTTTTCTTTGTGTACCGCTGAGAGTCGACTCTTGCTTTCTCTGGAGTCGACTTGCCACCTATCGGAGTCGACTCGCGTTCCACTGGAGTCGACTCGAATCTCAGACCCGAAAACTGTTCTCTGACTTTTCTGCCTGTGACTGCTTGGAGTCGACTCTTACTTCCTTGGAGTCGACTCGGTGAACATCGGAGTCGACTCGCGCACTTCGGGAGTCGACTCGCTGACAGGTTCTGAGTTGAAGCTTTCTGTCCTTCTGTCTGTTCTCAGTCGGAGTCGACTCGTACTTATCTGGAGTCGACTCGAGCTCGTGCCAGTGAACTTAATACGCTTGGAGTCGACTCGTGATACTCGGAAGTCGACTCGAGTCTCAGACATTGGTTCAAATAGACTCCTTAACTTATCCAAAAATTATGAATCAAGTCTTGGGACACTTAGACAGGATTTTCACTGAAACACTCAATTGAATTCATTAGTAATCAAAAGATATACTCAAATGCTTTGAGCTCATCAAAATCAAATGGGGTTTTAATCAATCACTCCACAATCTCTCCCTTTTTGATGATGACAAAACTTTGAGTATATGTAAAATGAATTGCTCAATAAATAATGAAATAAAATCCATAAATGAATTCAAATGTCTGGTAATTCAATTTATCCAAGCTTGAAAGGAGTGAAACAATAAATTTCGAAGTTAAAGCTCCCCCTTTCATTTGGAATTATATAAGCCTTCATATTATGCAATCAATTGTTTGGCTTATATGTCATTAATGATTTAGTTTGATTAAAATTCAGATTCTCCCCCTCAACATATGCATTCAACTATGTTTTGATTCTCTGAATTTCCTTTTAATGCTTTGAAGTTTTTGAACTGAATTTTTTGTATTTAGAGGGAAAATCTGTCAATTTGTTCTTGTGTAGGATTCAGCTAATCTCCGAATATCCCTTGAATAGATTCTGGAGATTACTCCATTAGGAGCCCCAAAAGAGAGATAATGAGCCTCGAGGTACCGAATCCACTTAGAACAAATTTGTGTGTTTTTAAGAGTTTTATGTTTTTATTGATTTTCATTGATTTCTTTTACATATTTCGCCCCTTTTACATACTTTATACATATTTCTCCCCTTTTTTTTTACATATTTTATTTCTCCTCCTTTTTGTCATCATATCAAAAAGGAGGCAATCACACACAATCAATGGCACAACCAATCATCAAATGGCACATAATTGAAGATAAAATGTCTACTCATTGTATTGATATGAATGTGAATATATGTGAGAATACAATAAGTAAAGTAAAACAAGACAAAACACAAAAACATCTATGGCCTCCTCGAGGATGAGGCACCTCCTCTCGAGGATGTGGGTCCTCCTCTTGTGGATGTGGCTCCTCCTCTCAATCGGCTCTGCTCCATGAGGAGGGTGACTGCATCTGTAACATGGCCAAGCTGCGTGATAATAGACGTAGTGGCTCTGCTATGTGTAGTGGAGAGCTCAGTCACCGACATCTGAAGCCCAGTCACCGACGTCTGAAGTGCGTCCAGCTTGTCGATGAGTACATTCGACAAGCGCTCGGCCCCCTCGGTGGTGGTGTGCATGTCACGACCTATGTCCTCTCGCATCTGTCGAGTGGTGCTCGTGACCTCACTCATGCTGTGGAACTGGGCCTGGACCAAACTCCGGACATTGTAGATCTCTTCCCGTACATGAGCCGTCATGTCAGTCACGGCTGTCAAGAAAGGGACCAACTGAGAAGATACGGGTGCAGGAGTGGGAGCAGGCACCGCACCTCGGAGCTCCCGAAGCAGCTCATCCCTCACATCTCTGACTATCTCCTGTCGCAGCTCCCGGAGCTGCTCAGGATCAATCCGGACCTCCATGGATGGTGGAGCCGAGGAGGAAGGTCCGGCGGAGGTGGTAGGAGCAGGAGGAGTGGATGGAAGGTCTGGATGGTCTGGAAGGTCTGGGTAGTCTGAATCGGGCTCAGGACTGGGTGAAGGTCTGGTGGTCTGAGCGGTGAGGGTAGACTTCCTAACCCATACCCCCTCTCTCTTCCGAAACCCCATCCAGTGTAGGGTCCCCGCACGCGTGCGATCAGTCCATCGCAAAGCGCGAAAGGGCTCCCCCTCAGGAATGGGATCCTCGTACTCCCTAAAAAGAAGGGTGAAAATCATGCCGTATGGGAGGGTGAGCCTAGGTCTATCTAGGGGCTCACACATATACCTATAGATGAGCTTAGGGAAGTTGATTGGGGTGTCCTGAAGGATATAGAACATAAGAGCTAGGTCTCTCTCATTTACAAAATCAAATCTCCCTGTCTTAGGGAAGATGGATCTAGACAAAACACTCAAGAGGATCCGCACCTCAATCGGTAGTGAGCTCGCGGATACCTCGTCTAGAGGTGACTGGGGTGGATGTCCTAGAACGGCCGTAAGGGCCTCAACCCTATCCTCAGGGTGTGCGGGAGCCACCCCTGCTAATGGAAGGTGGAGGATGTGGGCAATAAGATCCTCCGTGACACGCAAAGCGACCCCGGCTACTGTGCCCTCGATACCTCCATCTCCCCGATGGACGGTACCATAGAACTCTCTAATAAGGCCCGGGTATGTGAGGAGGTCCAGTGTAAGGAAGTACTCTAGGCCCTGGGCCCTAAGTCTATCACCTATGGTGAACCCTTCCCGGGAGAGGAAGTCGAAATCGACATACCTCCCGGTGGAGACGACCTTCCCGGCCAATGGCCTCGTGGGAACCGCCCTAGGCGGGGAACGAGCCGGAGGTGGTTGCCTCGCGGGATCGTGCCGCGCCTTGGAGCGCCGCTCGGGACCGGCCTCGGGTCGGGACCTCTTCCTAACTACGGTCTTACGCGGCATTTTGACCTAAACTGAGAGGAAAAACCTAGAGGACGGTGAAGGACCGACGGAAAAGACTCGGAACCGACCGGGAATGACCTAGGAAGGGAGGAGAACTCAATGTCCGGCGAAGAATCGACGGAAAAATGTCTTGGAGACGATCGGGGACGACCTAGGAGTCGGCTCTAGGGCTTTTTGAACAGTGGCGGCTTGAAAGAAAAGTATTTTCGAAACGACAAATCTAGGGTTAAAAAATCGGATCCCGACTGCGAGTCGACTCCACTGAGTCGCGAGTCGACTCGACCTCGAGTCGACTCCAGAATATGCGCGAGTCGACTCTCCTTATGCGCCTGTGGACCTCGAGTCGACTCCCGACAGTATGCGAGTCGACTCCCCCTCTGCTGCCATCTTTGCGAGTCGACTCCCGCCAATGCGCGAGTCGACTCCCCCTTAGGAGCCGGCTCTGAAACTTACTCGAGTCGTCTCTAACTTTGGCACGCACCTAAAACTCATGCTATAATCGTGCCGAATGACGGAAAATCACTTAATTAAGATCTGATTTGATGATCATTGGAAAGAAACTCTATTTTTAACCACATTGTAATCATCAAAATCAATGTATCTAGTGGAACCACTAGGATGGATCAATCACTCCTAATCCCCTCCTAAGCACACTAAACCTCTCTTCACTTAGGGGTTTTGTAAAAATATCTGCTAATTGATTATCAGTACAAACAAATTGGAGTGTCACATCACCATTCAATACATGATCTCTTATGAAGTGATGTCTTATCTCAATGTGTTTAGTTCTTGAATGTTGAATTGGATTTTTAGTTAGGTTTATGGCACTTGTATTATCACAATTAATGGGAATTTTATCTTGTTTAATGCCATAATCTTCTAATTGTTGTTTAATCCATAAGATTTGAGCACAACAACTCCCGGCTGCAACATATTCAGCTTCTGCAGTGGATAATGCAACCGAGTTTTGTTTCTTGCTAAACCATGAGATAAGGTTTTCTCCTAAAAATTGACACGACCCGCTGGTACTTTTTCTATCAAGCTTACATCCAGCGAAGTCTGAATCTGTGTACCCTATTAAGTTTAGGCTAGATTCTTTAGAGTACCATAGCCCTATGTTCTTAGTTCCTATTAAGTATTTAAAAATTCTCTTAACTGCAACTAGATGTGATTCTTTAGGATTAGCCTGATATCTAGCACACATGCACACACTAAACATAATATCAGGTCTACTTGCAGTAAGATACAGTAAAGATCCTATCATACCTCTATAAAGTTTTTGATCTACAGATTTACCTGATTCATCTTGGTCTAACTTGCATGATGAGCTCATGGGGGTGCTGATTGACTTGTTTCCCTCCATGTCAAACTTCTTGAGCATCTCCTTGATATATTTGGCTTGATTGATGAAGATGCCTCCTTCAGACTGTTTGATTTGAAGCCCGAGAAAGTAGTTCAGCTCTCCCATCATGCTCATCTCAAACTCACTCTGCATCAAATCAGCAAATTCCTCGCAGAGGCGATTGTTAGTAGCACCGAAAATGATATCATCAACATAAAACTGTACTAATAACATATCCTTATTTTGCTTTTTTAGAAATAGTGTTGTATCTACATTTCCCCTAGAGAATTCATGTTCTAATAGGAATTTGCTAAGCCTCTCATACCATGCTCTAGGTGCTTGTTTTAAACCATAAAGTGCTTTATTTAGCTTATATACATGATTGGGGTATTGATGATTTTCAAAACCAGGAGGTTGTTCTACATATACCTCCTCATTAATATACCCATTTAAAAATGCACTTTTTACATCCATTTGAAATAGTTTGAAGTCCTTAGAGCATGCATATGCTAATAGTAGTCTAATCGCCTCAAGTCTAGCTACGGGAGCAAAGGTTTCATCAAAATCTATACCTTCTTCTTGATTATACCCCTTTGCTACTAGTCTAGCCTTATTCCTTATAACAATTCCATTTTCATCAAGTTTATTTTTATAAATTCATTTAGTACCAATAATTGGATATTCAGAAGGTCTCTCTACTAGATTCCACACTTTGTTTCTAGTAAATTGGTTTAGTTCTTCTTGCATTGCATTTATCCAATTTACATCATTTTCGGCTTCTTCTATATGTTTGGGCTCAAAGTGTGAAACAAAAGCTAGATGGTTATTCAAATTCCTAAGGGATGCTCTAGTCCTAACGGGTTGAGATGGATCATCTAGAATTAGTTCCTTAGGATGCCCATGAGCATACCTCCAAGCTTTAGTTAGCCCATGATCCATAATAGCCTCTTGGCTTGATGATTCTCCTTCAATCAACTTTTGATTATCATCTTGTAATCCCATCTCATCTATCTTTTCTTCAAGTATTTCCATATCATCATCAAAATTAACCTTCTTACTAGACGAGATATCACTAGAGTCATCAAAAACAATATGTATAGATTCTTCTATAACTAAGGTTCTTTTATTAAAGACTCTATAGGCTTTACTAGTTGTAGAATAACCTAAGAATATTCCTTCATCAGATTTAGGGTCAAATTTTTCTAGATTATCTTTCCCATTATTATGCACAAAACACCTACATCCAAACACATGAAAATAATTAACCTTTGGTTTTCTGTTTTTCCACAGTTCATAAGGTGTTTTCTTTATAATGGGTCTCAATAGAACTCTATTTAGTATGTGACAAGAGGTATTAATGGCTTCTCCCCAAAAGTACTTAGGGAGGTTACTTTCACATAACATAGTTCTAGCCATTTTCTCTAGTGTTCTATTCTTCCTTTCCACCACTCCATTTTGTTGTGGTGTCCTAGGTGCTGAGAAATTATGGGTTATCCCCTTCTTACTACAAAATTCATTAAATGACTGATTTTCGAATTCGGTACCATGGTCACTTCTAATGGCTATGACTGAAGACTCTCTAGCATTTGTTACTTCCTTATGGAACTTCTTAAACATAGAAAATGCTTGATCCTTATGCACTAGGAACATGACCCATGTGTACCTAGAGTAATCATCTACTATAACTAGACCATATTTATTTCCACCTAGGCTTGTTGTTCTAGTTGGACCAAATAGGTCCATGTGTAATAATTCTAGAGGCCTAGAGGTAGAGACACATTTTATGGATTTAAAAGAGTTCCTAGATTGTTTGCCAAATTGACATGCTTCACATATTTTGTTCTTTTCAAATTTTAATTTTGGCAAACCTATCACGGAGTCTCTTTTAACTAGTTTAGTTATTGTGTCCATGCTTGCATGACCTAACTTACGGTGCCATAACCAACTAGCATCATTATCTTTAGTTTCATTTACAACTAAACATTGGTTATATTTTGCAAGATCTTCTAGGTCTACAACATATACATTTCCACGTCTAATCCCTTTAAAAACTAAACTATTATCATTAGGGTTTGTTATAATGCATAGTGATGGCTTAAACATAACATCATACCCTTTATCACATAATTGACTAATGCTTAATAAGTTATGCTTAAGACCATCAACATATCTAACATTATCAATAAAAGTAGAAGGGGTGATTTGAACTTTACCAATACCAATGATGTGACCTTGGTTGTTGTCTCCAAAAGTCACAGCACCTCCCTTCTTAGCTTCAAGGGTGAAAAATTGATCTTTGTCACCCGTCATGTGCCTTGAGCAGCCACTATCCAAGTACCAGCAGTTTTTGTTGACCTTGGCTGCAAGACACTCCTACACAAGCAAATCATGTCATCTTAGGTACCCAAGTTTTCTTGGGTCCTTCATGGTTAGTCAAGTTGGTTCCTTTTGGAACCCATACCCTTTTAATTTTTCTTTTTGTTTTATTTTTCCTAAAATTACACACATTCGCTTTATGACCTATAGTACCACAGCAAAAGCAAGTTATTTTCTTAGTTTTAGTTTCTCCAGCTTTAACAAAGAAGTTACTAAGAAGTTTTTGTTTATTTCTTGGTTTATACCCTAAACCTGCTTTATTAAATACGGCTCGTTGACTATTAAGTATCATGTTTAATTTTTCAGAACTATATGTAAATTTTTCAACTAAGGGTTTGTATTTGTTAAGTTCTTTAGTTAGAGTTTGATTTTCTGCTTTTAGGTCATTAAGTTCTTTTGTGAGATCCTTATTTAAGATTTGTTTATGATTTTTAAGTTCTGAAAGTTCCTTAGTTAGTTTTTCATTATCTTTAGTTAAGGTACTAGTCTTTTGAGTTAAAAGTTGGTTGCTTGTCTTAAGTTCTATATTTTCTTTGATGATTAAATCCTTATCCTTAACTAATTTATCGTATTTATGTAGGTATGATTGATTAGCTATTTTTAGTTCTTTATTCTTAAGATTTATGGCCTTATATTCTACCATTAATTCATTAAATGCATCATAAAGTTCATCAAAAGAAAAATCAGGATGCGTATCGGAAGTTACCTCGTTTTCATTGGCCATGAAGCAGAAATTGGCCTTCTCTTCTTGTTCATCATCTGATGAGGAGGATGATGAGTCGGAGTCGGATAGTGTTGTGACAAGAGCCTTCTTCTTCTTGTACTTACTCCCCTTCTTCAGTAAGGGGCACTCAGCTCTTAAGTGACCCGGCTTCTTGCACTCGTAACACCCAATCCCCTCATTTTCCCTTTCCTTACCTTTGTCCTTGCGGTAGGAATTTGAGGGGCCTCTCCTTTGATGATAGGACTTCTTGTGGTTGATGAATTTCTTGAACTTGCGCACAAGAAGAGCCTCACCATCATCTTCCTCATTCTCTTCTTCGTCACTGCTGCTACTGCAAGACAAGTCCTTGTTAGATGAAGTAGACTTAAGAGCTATTACCTTTTTCTTGTGGGAGGACTCCTCTTCGCTGTGTTGCTTCATGGTTAGCTCGTGAGTCATTAGGGATCCAAGGAGCTCTTCAAGTGGAAGCTTGTTCAAGTCTTTAGCTTCTTGGATTGCCGTCACCTTGGCTTCCCATGACCTTGGTAGGCAGCGAAGTATTTTCCTGACAAGATCACTGTTAGTATAGCTCTTGCCAAGGCTTTTTAGGCCATTGACAATGTCAGTAAACCTAGTGAACATGCTAGTGATTGTCTCATTAGAATCCATTTTAAATAGTTCATACTTATGAACCAATATATTAATTTTGGATTCTTTAACTTGATTCGTGCCCTCATGGGTCACTTCAAGTCTATCCCAAATCTCTTTTGCAGAGTTGCAAGTAGAGACCCTATTGAATTCATTTCTATCCAAGGCACAATAAAACACATTCATAGCTTTAGAGTTTAGTTGTGCCTTCCTCATGTCATGTTCATCCCAATCCTTTTCTAGTTTGGGTACCTTGATACCCTCTACATATATGGATGGGATGTATGGGCCATTTACTACAATGGTCCACATCTCATAGTCTTGGGCTTGGATGAATATTCTCATCCTAGCCTTCCAGTATGAGTAGTCGGATCCATTAAAGAAAGGGGGTCTTTGGGTGGACTGACCCTCAATGTGGGAAGATCCAAATGGGGTTGTCATTTTGATCTTTTAACTCTTGGGTGGAAGAGTTTAGGCTCTGATACCACTTGTTGCCCAGATAGACAACCCAAGAGGGGGGGTGAATTGGGTTTTAAAATAATTTGAATAATTAAAACGATGTGGTTGACTAATTAAAAACTATTGCAAGTTATTTAATTAATGCTAAGTGCTGTGAGTGATGTGAGGGGAAGAAGAAGAGAGACAATCCAATACAAACACAAGGTTTTATAGTGGTTCGGAGCTAACCCTTGCTCCTACGTCCACTCCCCAAGTCTCACTTGGGAATTCACTATAACCCCCTTGGATTACAGCCGGTTGTTTTCCAAGCTCACAACCAAACTTGTTGTTTTACGAGCTCACAACGAACTCGGTCGGTTTTTCCAGGCTCACCGACTAGAACCGCCCCGATTGTTTTCCCGGGATCACAATCAAACCCTTACACACGTTGGTTTTAACTCGGCTCACCAACCAACCTCAATCCCCTTGATTCAATTCCCGATTGAACTAAGTAAATACAAGTTGTAGAAAGAAAACAGAAAATGAGCTTCTCAAAAAGCAGATGAAAACAATATGAACAATAAATGAAGTTAAGAAGCCTCAAACGCTTTTAGATTGGAGATGAGGAATGGCTTCTTAAACTTCTGGTCTCCTCTTGAAAGAGTAGTCGACTTGAATGCAGGAGAAGGAGGCTTTAATTGCTGGGAAGATGTAGTTGGAAGCAGTAAATGCAGATCTTCCTCTTTTTCGTTGAAGAGCACGTTGCAGAGCTTGAATGCTTGATTAGTTGGAGTGGAATGGTTGTTCTCTGCCTTGCTACAATCCTCTGTGGCTATTTAAGCCAACCCCCACGGAAACTAGCCGTTAAAGTGCTTTTTCTGCCCGTTCTGAACACTCTGCGCAGCCTGACAATATGACCGTTGGTGGGTTGGAGTCGACTCGCGCGATCAGGAGTCGACTCGGCTGTAGCGGGAGTCGACTCAAGCTTTTCCGGAGTCGACTCGGCAACTGTTCCAAATTTGAATTAAAGTTGCCTTCACGACTGGGAGTCGACTCGTCTTGACCTGGAGTCGACTCGTCAACTTCTGGAGCTGACTTGGCAATTTTGGAGTCGGCTCATCCACTGAAGTCCGTGGATCCAATTTTGAATTTTGTCCACTCGAGTCGACTCGACTGTCCTGGGAGTCGACTCGAATCTCAGAGCCCGAACTCCCGATCCTCTGTCTTTTGGCTCGTCCAGTCTTGGAGTCGACTCGAACTTCCTTGGAGTCGACTCGGCTCTCAGTTTCCGAAAGATGGTCTTCTGCCTTTTGACGTAAAGCTGTCTTGGAGTCGACTTGAGCTGTCTGGGAGTCGACTCGAATCTCAGAGGCAGTAACTTGGTTTTCTGTCTGTCTTGGGGTCGCGGTGTCTTGGAGTCGACTCGCGTATTGCGGGAGTCGACTCGAATCTCAGAGTCCATAAAATGCTCTCTGACTTTTTCTTTGTGTACCGCTGAGAGTCGACTCTTGCTTTCTCTGGAGTCGACTTGCCACCTATCGGAGTTGACTCGCGTTCCACTGGAGTCGACTCGAATCTCAGACCCGAAAACTGTTCTCTGACTTTTCTGCCTGTGACTGCTTGGAGTCGACTCTTACTTCCTTGGAGTCGACTCGGTGAACATCGGAGTCGACTCGCGCACTTCGGGAGTCGACTCGCTGACAGGTTCTGAGTTGAAGCTTTCTGTCCTTCTGTCTGTTCTCAGTCGGAGTCGACTCGTACTTATCTGGAGTCGACTCGAGCTCGTGCCAGTGAACTTGATACGCTTGGAGTCGACTCGTGATACTCGGGAGTCGACTCGAGTCTCAGACATTGGTTCAAACAGACTCCTTAACTTATCCAAAAATTATGAACCAAGTCTTGGGACACTTAGACAGGATTTTCACTGAAACACTCAATTGAATTCATTAGTAATCAAAAGATATACTCAAATGCTTTGAGCTCATCAAAATCAAATGGGGTTTTAATCAATCACTCCACAGTACCACTATAAAACTTTTCATAGGAGGAAAGGTCTCCTCTACATATTTCCCATTCGCCATTCTTGGTAAGTCCAATTTTCTGTGCTATGTTATTTTTAGATCCAGCAAAATTATTGATTTCAAAGTCCACTATCTTTATTGTCTCAATGAACACAAATTCAATTGTAAACTTTAATGTTTACACAATAATCTCAAATTAAAGCCTCTTTTGTCAATTCGAGGCAATATGAGTGGCATAAGCAATTTCTTAGAATTTGTCAATTCGATAAGCAATTGGAGGACTACCAATTAACTGACTGACCTCGAGAGTAAAGAATCTAAGTTCGACGAGCTCTTATTCGCCCCTGGTAGACTTGTATACTCTTATCCTGTTGGGTAGAAAGGACACAGGGAGTTGCCGCTCCATTGGGTAGTATTCCGAGGCAAGCTAGAGGTAGGTCTAAAAAACTATTCCTAGAGGCTTGCCTCAGTCAATCAAAAAGAAAAATGAGATTATATCTCGAGAAAGGCAACATCTTTTGCCAGCGCTTTGGCATCATCCTTTACTTCAATAACTTAAAATAGCTGATGGTCAGTAAGGCAGGTAAAGTAGTAACCGTGGAAAGGGCACAGATAGAAAACCATTCCACTAGGTAGTGTTCTGAGGAGGTCGATTTTAAAGATTCTATTCCTTCATAGGGTCCAGGAAGGTGAACTACTAGAGTTTCTTTAGTAGGTCACAATAGATCAAAAAGTGGATAATTTAGCTCAGTCAAGTTCTCATATGGGTAGCCCCCAATCGTTATCATCACATAAGGGTTGTGAAAGGAAGAATTGGGTTTGAGTCCCCCACCTTTTTTTTCAGCCCCCAATGGGACCCCCCTTTGATAAGGAAGAAAATTATTCAAACTTTAATGACAAATTCGATCCAATGACTGTTCCCCACTAACCACAAAGATATCGGTACTCTATATTTCATCTATAGTACCATTGCTGGAGTGATGAGCACATGCTTCTCAATACAGATTCGTATTGAATTAGCCCGACTGATGATCAAATTCTTGGTGGGAATCATCAAGTTTCTCATGAGTTAGTGGGATAGGAGAATATTGTCAACAATGCCACGTCCCTTAATAAATGTGGTTTGATTGAGGCTAACTATCTTAGGAAGAATTGAAGCAAGTCTATTGGCGAGTATCTTCACACTATTACTTTTAAAAAAATGGAAACTGATATCGGGTGGAAGATATCGAAGGAGGCATTGTCTTTCTTCGAGATCAAGGTGATTAAGATTTTTTTTAGATTTTAGAAACCAACCAAAATGAAAAAATATCTTTAATGGTTCTACAGATGTCTTCTTTTATTAGCGACCACATTTGTTGGTAGAAGGATGTTGGAAACCCATCTGGTCCAGGAGCTTTGTTCGGGTTAGATTTTCTAACTAAATAATTTTCTCAACAGAGAGATCTCTGTTCATCTTTCTATTATCCTCATCACATATTTTATTCGATAAGATGAAATATGGAGTGTTGCATCCAGCAGAGATCTATGCATAGTTAAGGAGTCTTTATTTGAAAGAAAGAGGCCACTTCCTTCACAATAGCTTCAGGTTTCCTCCCATCGTCCGTGTCGATTTTAATAATTGAGTTCTTGGATTTTATTGTAACAATGGAGGCATAGAAGAATGTCAGAGTTTTAGTCCCCTAGATGTAGCTAGTCTACTCTAGGACTTCTACATAAATCAGTCTTCCTCATCATCAAGTCTTCGTAGTAGCCTTTTGCTAACCACTTTTTTCCTCTCAGCAAGCACCCCATTCAAAGGATTGGATTGAATCTTTTTGTAAATAGTTTCCAACTCAAAATGTATCGAATTCACATATCTTTTAATATTACCATCAGTCTCTTTGTTCCAAAGCTTGAGTGCTTTTTTCAGAGCTTTTCACTTTTTTCTAGTGACAACAAAGATGTTCATCCCTTGGACTTATGTATTCCAAGCATTCTAGATAGTAGCTTCAAATGTCGGGTATTTCATCGACACATGGAAGAAACGAAAGGGTTTTGGCAGATTGAATGGAGAGAATGGCCGGAGAGTGGTCTGGAAGGCCTGCAGGAAGGAATTTGACTAGCATCAGAAAATTGCCGCATCCACTTAGGATTACCCAAAATACGATCGAACATGCAGAGGATCCTATAAAAAATATTTCTTGCTCCAAGTGAAGGCATGTCAAATGGATTTAATTTGTTTCATATCGCATTCAACGAGACAATTATGAAATTAATCAAGTAAAGAGAAGGGAATGTGATGACCTCCTTTTCATTTTAGGATTTGATGATGTTGAAGTCTCCTATGAAAACCCATGGAGAGTAGTGCTTGATGAGACATCTCTAGAACAGGATTGGAGCTATAAATTCAAGTTCATACAAATAAAAATGAAGATTTAACCGTGTAGATAGAAAGATGAATGAGCTAGTCTTTGGATTGGAGTTGAAAGATGGAGAAGATTTGAGGATCCCCACTTTCTTGCTCTTTTTTTCTTGTTTGTTAACATGAGTTGGGCTAACAGCAAAAGGAGTTTTTGTCAGGTTGAGGTCAAAGGATCTTCATCCAATGGAGAAGAGAAGATTCCCACCAAAAGTGCTAGTTCCAATATTAGACTTTGGAAAGCAAGAAAATGAGCTGTAAGCGAGGTAAGGAAAGCAAAAGAAGAGCATGTAGCAAGTTGATCAATCCAACTATGAAAAAGCTTATAGCAAGGTACTCTAATTATCAAGACAAGAAAGGTGTGGAAAACAGAATATCATCTAATGGTTGAACCCTCCTTTCCTTCTCGCTATGCTCATAAGTTTAATTATTAGTTTTTTTTACTTTTACCTTCTCTTGAAGAGCCTTCTCTTCGGTAAACAAGCTAAGGCTTTTTGGGAACAAAAAGAATAGCTTTCTCATCACTATGCATCTTCCACTAGGAATAGAAGCTATGTCCACCTTATCCCCCCATACTAAATGGAGGCTTGTGGTTCTCAACTAGTGACATCTGCTTCATTTACTCATCAAGATATGTAATCTATTCGTTGTCATTTTCGTAAGGAGTTGGGGCACATGAAGTTCAATTGTTCTGCCAAACAGAAGAAATCATCCTCACCTCGGTCATCTCTAACTCAATGTACAACTATGTCTGTGGAATTCTTCCTTAGATGTTGTCTCCGTTGCCATTGGGTTATCCTCCACACCATCTCCATCTGTCCAATTATAGTGTCACTGGACCTCATACAACAACTTCTTCCTTACTTTGTCTGAGCTTTATCTTTGACCTGTATCTCTAGTATGGGTCTCACTTATGATTATTTGATGGAAATGCCTCAAATCATATGACTGGTAATGGCCTGCTCTTTGTTACATGGCACTGCTCTTCTTTTAGGCAACCTCTTTATCTTCACCGCTGATAGGTCTTTATTAGATCTTATGTTAGTTCTATTCATTCGTTTCAAAAATCTGCCATATCTAACATCTTGAATTTCAAAATTTTTGTATGTTTGTTGGCCAAGTGGTTAATAAAAAGTAAGAAAGTAGTGTAACCTTCTCTAAATCTGGTTGCATTGTGCAGGACCTATAAACCGGAGCCACCAAAAAGCTGATTAGGAGAGGTCGTACAGTTGGCCGCTTGTTCTACTTGGAGTTTTGTCATCATCCATCGACTACTTCTCTCGTAGCTGCAAATGAGCCACCTTTTTCAGCATCTCAATTGTGGCATGAGCGTGCATCTGGTATAGAATTCTGTCTCTCATCTTTGTCATCTTGCAAAGTTAGGGTGTTTAGGTGATTTTAGTTTTCAGTCCTCTAACTCGTTTGATGTGTCTTCATGTATGGGTTGCAAGTTGGCCAAACACTTGGCCTCCATGTTTCAATCTAGTAACACTGTAACTACTGCCTCCGACTGAGATAATTCATTCTGATAATTGAGGTTAAGCTCCTATTTTGGCAAACAAAAGGGTTTGTGTTGATCCTCAATCTTGTTGCCTTCAAGATTCTCAGCATGTGTTCTTTCGCTAAAAGCATTATGTTTTGTTTTATCCTTGATTTTCTTCTATCATAGCTTTTGTAGGGTCTCGAGTCCACCTCTATTCTACTTTTCTCTCATGACACTTTGTCTTTGCCATCTGCTGATGACTCTCACCCTCCTCGATGTGTCTCGTGTCCATCATCCCCCAATTATGATAGTCTACTCTCATAGGGCTCCCGATGACATTCCTATATTGATTTTTGATAGTCATTCATAACAGCTTGCGGCCTCGCCAGATTAGATATCTCCGGTTGTCGATCCTTCAACTAAGCCATAGGTTTGTAGGTCTTCTTGCATTTTCACTCAGCCTATTTGTTTCGTTGAATCTTACTTGTGCACTCATCGTCATCATGCCATTTTAGTTGTTGTTCACTCTTTCCATGAGCCTCAGTCAACTAGGAAGGTGGGCAGCCGCTATTCCATGTTGGCAACATGCAATGATTGAAGATCTTACCACCCTTCAGTAGAATGGCATTTAGGATCTTGTTCCTCTTTTGTTTTGTAAGGTTCCTATTGGTTGTAGTTGGGTTTATTTAAGATGCGATCTGATGGCTTTGTTGAGAAATACAAAGCTATGTTAGTCGCCATAAGTTACTCCTAGGAATATGGCATAGACTATGAGGGGACTTTTTCGACTGTGGCTAAGATGACTAGTGTATGAACCATTATTGCTATTACAGTGGTTGGCTACTTCATCAGTTAGACGTTCAAAATATGCCTTCCACGATGATGCTTTTCATGAGAAGGTGTATATGCAGCCTCCCTTTGGATAACATTCCGCTCCTCCTCTTCTCTTGTGTGCCCCTTATGCAAAGCAATCTATGGTGTCTTCAAGCCCCTTGAGCACCGGTTTTAGAAGTTCAGCACAATGGTTATCTAGACAGGTTTTGCTTGGAATGCTCATGATTTGGCCATATTCGTATCAGTTTTTCCTCGAGGGAGTGCTATTCTGTTGTTGTATGTTGATGATATGAAACTTACTGATGATTGGTCCATTACCATATCGCTGATCAAGTGTCGCCATCATCAATTATTTGCCATGAAGGATGAAGGTCACCCTAAGTATTTTCTTGGCTTGGAGGTCACACATTCTCCTCAAGAATATTTGGTAGATCAGATGAAATAACGTCATGACTTGATCACTCAAGCTCAACTTAATGATGAGAAGATTGTTGACACTCCCTTGGAGCTTAACGTAAAACTACGTCCGACTGATGGCTCCCTATTACTTGATCCGACACAGTACAGATAGTTGGTCGGTAATTTGGTTTATCTGACGATCTCTCGTCCAGATATTATCTTAGTTGTTTCTAAGAAAGTCAGCCTTTCATGGCTGCCCCCCGGTCAGTTCACCTTGCACCAGTTCATTGGATTATTAGATATATTTGAGGTACTTTTTTTTCAAGTCGTTGTTTTTACCATCATCCTCCTCCTTAGAGTTGCATGCAACTATAGATGCCTATTGGGAATGCAAGAGATAGTTTTTCAGTGCCGAAGCAGAGTACCGTATCATGGCGTACACTACTGGAGAGATTGTGTGCCTCTATTGGTGACTATCTGATCACAAGTTTCATTTAATGACCCCAGTGCCATTTTTTGTTTCGTGCCATTTAAATTGCGCCAAATTCGGTGTTTTTGCAATAGTGTAATTTTAGGCCAAACATATCAAAGTTAATTGATACTATGTTCGTAGAAAACTTCTTGATGGCACCATCTCATTACCATTTTTTCCTTTGACAAATTTCAACTATGAGCAATATCCTACCTAGCTGAATAGGCATAATAAAGCTACTTGAAAAAGGCAAGGTAAGCCTTGGATTGAAATCGACGAATTGCGTTTTGCCAAATGAATTCTCTAGAAAGATTCTCCAGATAAAGTCAAGTATAATATTTCAAATCTAAATAAAGGCGCATACGTGAGTAGGAAGGGGGCTCGACAGCCTCTTCATTCGAGAGGGGGACTAGCCTCATGACTTTCTACTGGGCGAGAAGTGCACCTAACACACCTACTCACTTATCAATCACGGTGTTTAGCTGACTTGCACAGAAAGACCCCTATTGTATAGTCATTTGGCGCCCCATCTTTTTACTGTTGTCAACTAATCTTTTCAATATTTGATTCTACTCTATGTTAGAACATCTATGTGAATGCTATCTAATCTAAGTGGTCCTATTCCGAGTCTCGTGCTAGGAAGCATTACTCATCTTTTTATTCCAAATTTAAGAATATGACCGATACGATTGATTGGTATGTGCACTTCTCTTATTACTTTTTTTGTATCACCTATTCCTTGGATACAATTCGATCCTTTTACAGCCAAATCTCAATTTATGGAAAGCCTTCGATTGCTTCCTTATGAAAACATCCATTTGTATATTGGTATAGATGGGCTTTCATTATTCTTCGTGATATAGACTACATTTCTGATCCCTATTTGCATTTTAGTGGGTTGGTCCAGTATGAGAAGTTATGGGAGCAATTCATGAATTTCTAATGATTGTCGTGTCCTGCATGTTGGATCCTCTACTATTCCATGTTCTTTCCAAAAGCATACCAATCCCTATATTGTGTGGAGCTGAGCATCTTCTATTTACTGGGATAAAGCTTTTTCTCTACAGGGGCCTTATCTAGTAAACCACTTACGAGAGGTCTTCCATCGTCGTAAAGTAGTAAAGGTCCCCACGAAGCTTTTGGGACGAGGGGTAGTCTTGTGCATAAGCATAGCATTTCTGGTCGAACCATTGAACCACACATCTTTTTTTGGTGGGAGGGTACTTCGAGTAGTGGGTACGTGATAGGGCCTTGACCTGCCTACTCGGGTCGGTTGTGTTTGGCAGGCCACTGCATATTGCAAGAATCACGTGCGGTTGTTTCGAACGCGCATCATGCCTTGTGCAGTTCACAGGCATGGTTTGAGAAATCACTCGTGATTATGGCTGAGGAGCTGCCAGCTGGAGGGGGGGATTTTGATATTCAAAGGGGTGCTTATGTGTTTCTTAGGCTTGCTATGTGGTGGATCCCGTTTGGCAAATTGGAGACTTTAGGAGGGTTTTGATTGGCCAATATTCTATGCTCCCATGCCATAGACTTGCTGCTATATAAATGGCTTGGACACCTTCAGGTGAAGTCCTTCCATAAATTCATCTCTGTGTTTGGTATTTGTTTGTAGTGATCTAGGGATAACCGATCTTATTCGGCCAGCACTCATGTCTCCATATACTATCAGATAGTGTGGACTTTTCTACATATTTCTTTATCAATTAAAAAGTGCTTATCTTATGCTATATTCAAAAGAAAGTTGGGAGGTCCTCTGGTTCAGTCAAAGAAAACTTTATTACATAATAATAATTGACATAAGCATTTTTTGGCAAACAAAAATATGCATATAATTAATATAAATCATCTATCATATATTTTTCCACATAGATGGGATCTCCCAAATGTTCCAAATCCCTCTCTCTTTATCCTAACTAATTTCTCTCTAACAAACTTCTCTCTCCTCTATCTCTCCCTCTCTAACAAGTGACAAGTGCAAATAAACTATTGGTACCAAATTTTATATATTTGCCTTGAAGATTATATTTATAATAACAGTTTAAAGGTCATAGAGATGTTGTCGATGGTTTCTACTATTATTGGTACCAAATTTTTGACAACTTGATGCATTGTTAAAGGTTTTCAAATAATATAAATTTTGATATGTAAAGAGTCTAGACATAGGAGATCACATTCAATAGCTTAAATTATTGATGTGGGATCTTCATTGTCTGATTAGATCAAAATGGAGATCCACTTAAGTATAGCCAAACTCATATATATCAATTGATTATTAATGATTACATAACTCAGAAAACAACATTTGTGTCCCAACTTTTATTTTTTCTTTAATCAAATTATGCTCACTATTTCATCACTTTAGTACTACAATGAGATCCAATGATAGTAGGAACCAGCCTACACCTCTATGACCTTTAAGTGGATTTAGGCTAGCAACAGAGTCCCACATCAATGTGTCCATCTAATCCCAACCTTCTGATCTTCACCTCGCATGGATATCTACAGTGATGTAGTCAGAAGATGGGTGTTGCTGGATTTGATGGATGATGGTTGAAACTCTCTCTCTCTCTCTCTTGATAATGGCAGCTAGGGTTCTTGGATGGAGGAAGGAGGAAGATGAGACGGCTAAGGGGTTTACTTGGGTCCAAAGATTAGCGGCCGGTTGGAAGGAATGGACTTGATTGAATGGGGTGGATGGTCTTTGGTTTGAACACAAATCTGATTTGGGTTTGGAACGTGAGGGGGCTTGGACGTGGATGAAGTCTTGGAGTCCTAAAGAAAAAAAGAATTCTAAGGGATTAGGGCTAGGTGGTGAGATTAGGAGGGGATAAATATGGATTTAAGGAAAGAGTCTCACTTCCACTTAAATACCCACAAGGCTAGATGGAAGAGAAGAAGGAGTCGCACCTTCTTCCTTCACCGCTTCTTGGCGTCGCACCAAGAAAGGAGAAGAGTTTCTCTTCTCACGTGAAGGGCTCTCAAAGCTCTCAAAATCTCAAGAAAATTTCACTCCAATTAATTCTATATTTTATTCTTCAACCTCTCTTTTATATAGAGAGGGAGGTTAAAAAATAAGGACTCTTACAACCAAAAATTTAAAGGCTTATTCTAAACATGGCTCCTACTAAATATGGACTTTTTTAAATTAAATCAAACAATTGACTCATTCAAACAACTTACTTATTAAGACTCCTACTTAAATTGAATCTTCTCTTGGCAAATGGGATAGAATCCAAGTTGGCTTGGACTTTTCATGCCGCATGACCCAGAGTCCAACTCAATAAGGACTCTTCATGCCGCATGGAAAGAGAGTCCAATTCTTTTAGGACTCTTCCCCCCATGACATATGGACTACTCACACAACTCTTAAAGCAAATCAAGACCCTTCAACGCCTTGGACTCAATTAAATTAGGTGTTAGAACAACTAAACCCAAAGTGACTTGACCCAATTCTTACATGGACTCAACGCTCACACGCCTAAGGAGATTTGGGCTTGATGTTTCTACATCAATTCTCCCTCGCTGAGAAAAACTTGGCTCCGATGGGTTGCGTATCGGGTACAACTTATACAAATCAAGCGGTCAGAGAGGATAACCCCTAGGCAGTCAGTATATGGCTTCAGGGTGAATATTGGGTACTAATGGATTCATAGTATGCTCCTCATAATGGCCCTCATATGCTTACAAATCTTTAATATTGACAATTGGGCTTGTCATCCGATGTAGCTTTGCATGCTCCTTCGGATTTCATCTGTATGCTGGGTAGTGTAGAGTCCGGAACAAGTTCTATCACATGTTGGATATTCTGGTTTGGAGGTAACTCCCTCGGCAACTCCTTAGGTGCTAAATTTGTAAAATCACTTAGAATAGACAGAAATTCTGGTGGTGTGCTATCGGTAGGCCACGTTACCTTCTTCATCACCAACGCATAAGCGACCCCTTTGTCACCTTGAGTCACTTCAGCAAGCCACATGGGCTGTTGCCTTGGTGCCCTTGAAGAGCCCCGAGTGGTGTGCATTTGATCTGTTGGATGACGCCCATGAATGGCGCACACGTAGAGCCCCATCTAGGATGGAAATAGACTGATGCGTGGTGCGCTTGATGAATCCTCATTGGACTGAAACTCCAATGGTGCATGGGCACTTTGGAGAGTTCCATGTGGTGTGCCTCTTGGTTGCTGCAAGGAAGAGTCCCAATTAGAGTGGAACTTGTAGAGGTCAGGGGTGCACACGCGTGGCTGGTTGGCTGCATTGCTTGTCATAGGATGAGGGACTCGGTTGGCCGAAATGCATGAGTCGGATGGATCGGGACGTGAGTCCCATGCGCGCTGATCTGCTGCGCACTCTGATGTGGGTGCATACACTTGGCTGGTGCATGGGAGGCTGATGTGTACAGACAGATGCGGGCTGCATGCAAGGCTGGTGCGTGGCGAAGTCTGATTCATGTTCGAGGCTGGTGCCCGTTGTGCTGATGGGGCGAGGGCTGGTGCACGGGCTAGCCTGCGCAGGCATTGTATGCTACGGTTGATTTCAGCAATGTCATCTTTGCTGTAAATTATTTTAGCAGCAAATTCTTTGCTGCAATCAGTTTCAACATCATCGGTCTTGCCACAGATGTCAAACACGAATGCTTGACCAACCTCTCGCTGCTCAAACTCGTCGCTACTGCCCTCTAAAATTGCAGCAACCTCTGCATCATCTTTTTCGCGAGCCAACATAGATTGCTGGTCTTTGGTGGGGCAAACAATGGCAAGGTGTCCCTTGCCGCCACACTTGGAGCACACGGCTTGGCCTCCTCTTCGCAGCATAGGACCCTTATTCTTCTCGCTGAACTTTGCTGCTCCACACTCCGGATTTAAACTCCTATGTGCAGAAATTTTAGATCTTATAAAAGAAAAAATATCTCGAAAAAAAAGAACGCCCTTGTTGCTGCATTTTGGAGATCCTCGCCCAACTTAAGGGCGACGCTGTAGTCACCCTTGTTGCTTGTCTTTTGTGCCATAGCAGCAAGTTGATTAGCGATTTTAGCCAGTATCTCTTCTTTTTGTCGATCGTCATCGTAGGGACAGCCGCTTCTCGTATTCATGATTGTAGAGTACCTAAGTTGATGTTCGACATTGTAGAGACGACCGCTTCTCATATTTACGATGGTAGAGTACCCAAGTTGATGTCGATAGGCATTGTAGGAATGGCCGCTTCTCCTACTCATGGTGATTCAGAAACTTTACTCTGATACCACTTGATGCAGATAGGTGATGAAGATGGGGATGTTGGGCGTGGTAATAAATTTTTTCTCTTGATTGTGATTGCAGCTTGGAAGAAA
Source organism: Phoenix dactylifera (assembly GCF_051530095.1). Classification (NCBI taxonomy): domain Eukaryota; kingdom Viridiplantae; phylum Streptophyta; class Magnoliopsida; order Arecales; family Arecaceae; genus Phoenix; species Phoenix dactylifera. Next base: position 22,525,127 of record NC_143199.1, on the reverse strand, counting down.
AAGGGATGCTTTGATACCAATTGATGCAGTCAGAAGATGGGTGTTGCTGGATTTTATGGATGATGGCTGAAATTCTCTCTCTCTCTCTCTCTCTCTCTCTTCTTTCCTTTGGTAATGGCGGCTAGGGTTCTTGGATGGAGGAAGGAGGAAGATGAGATGGCTAAAGGGTTTACTTGGGTCCAAAAATTAGTGGCCGGTTGGAAGGATTGGACTTAATTGAATGGGGTGGATGGTCTTTGGTTTGAACCCAAATTTGATTTGGGTTTGGAACGTGAGGGGGCTTGGACGTAGATGAAGTCTTGGAGTCCTAAAGGAAAAAGGATTCTAAGGGATTAGGGATAGGTGGCGAGATTAGCAAGAAATAAATATGGGTTTAAGGGAAGAGTCACACTTCCACTTAAATACCCACAAGGCTAGGCGAAAGAGAAAAAGGAGACTCATTCTAAACATGAACTCCTACTAAACATGGACTCTTTTAAATTAAATCAAACAATTGGCTCATTCAAATAACTTACTAATTAAGACTCCTACTTAAATTGAATCTTTTTTTGGCCCATGGGATAGAATCCAAGTCGGCTTGGACTCTTCATGCCGCATGACCAAGAGTCTAATTCAATGAGGACCCTTCATTCTGTATGGAAAGAGAGTCCAATTCTTTTAAGACTCTTCCCCACATGACATGTGGACTCATCACACAACTCTTAAAGCAAATTAAGATCCTTCAACACCTTGGACTCAATTAAATTAGACATTGGAATAACTAAACCTAAAGTGACTTGGCCCAATCCTTACATGGAGTCAATCCTCACATGCATGGACTCAACACTCACACGCCCAAGGAGATTTGGGCTCGATACTCCTGCATCATACAACATCTTTACTTGGTTATTCTTTAATCAACTAATAATTATGAAAGTTTCTAGATGGTTTTGTGAGCTTAGTCTTTTTTTTTGTGTGTGTTCTACTTAAGTCAAAAACTTAATGAATAAAAACCAATGATTTTCTTATGATTTGCTCTAGGAAAAAGGAAATAAAAAAACCCTCAAAGTTATTATGCTCTAATAAGACGATTGAACAAAAAATGAAAATTGTTTCTTTGATAAATTTATCAGCTTTAATTTCTCAAGCATTAAGTTCTTAGGTTTGGTCAAAAGATTGAGAAAGAAAAAGATGGGTTATATTTTGCAGTCACTGGTTAGAGCCGAGAGGGATGATTACTTCAAAATGATTGCAAGGAAGGTATAAATAAGATTCATTTGAAGTCATCGAGGAATAAAACTATACTTTCAAAACTGCAAATTTCAAAGGGATTTTGGCAATGGAGAATAAGATTTTATTGGAGGAAATATTTCAAAATGGATACCTACCACAAAAAACAAATCCAGAGCCTCTCATAATGGAAATATATATGAATTTTGAACTAGCGCTTCCAAGAATGCCAGAGCACTAGTCAACTATGAAATCCCATAAAATTGACAAGAAATATAGGGGCATCACAATTTTACTAAAAGATCCAAATCTATAGATATTTAATCATATATATATATATATATTATTGATGTGGCCTAAATCTAATCCACCTATCATGGTTCGACACATAGTGAAGATTTTGAAAATATTTGAATTTGAAAAAATTTGAATTCCTGGCACTGTCCAAATAAGAAAGGATATTATGATAGTTTGAATCTATTGGGGAAAAAAATGGACCACCCACAAATTAAAGCACCCAACTCAGAAGGCTGTCAAGCCTTGAAGGCTGCCGAGCTCATCCAAGCTGCCGAGCTCAGAGAGCTGAGCTCAGAAGGCCGAGCCGAGCTCATGCAAGCCGAGCTCAGAAGGCCGAACCGAGCTCAGAAGGCCGAGCTCGTCATCCACATGCTGCAGCCACGACCTGCAGCAGTCTCATCCAGGCCGAGCTCATGAAGGCCGAGCCGAGCTCATGCAAGCCGAGCTCAGAAGGCTGCCAAGCACAGAAGGCTGCCGAGCTCATCCAGGCTGCCGAGCTCAGAAGATCGAGCTCATGCAGGCCGAGCCGAGCTCATGCAAGCCGAGCTTAGAAGGCTGCCGAGCTCATCCAGGCTGCCGAGCACAGAAGGCCGAGCCGAGCTCATGCAAGCCGAGCTCAGAAGGATGTCAAGCCTAGAAGGCTGCCAAGCACAGAAGGTTGCCGAGCTCATCCAGGCTGCCGAGCTCAAAAGGCCGAGCACAGAAGGCCGAGCTGACCTCAGAAGGCCGACCTTGTCGTTTATATGCTGCGGCCATGCCCTGCAGCAGCCTCACTGCACCATGCTTTACTTGCCGGCCACGCCACGACATATCAATCAGGGACCATACCCTGCTACGACTGTCAACACCTCACTATTCCCAAAAATGTACTGTACTGCGCGCCACAAGCAAGCTCTGGCTGCACGCCATCTCCTCCCATAATGGGAACGGGCCATCCATGGCAACTCATTACTTCACACGCCCACGTCCAATCGTGACGGTAACCCATTAATTCGCCCAGTCACATCACATGTAACCCTGCTACTCTTCCTATAAAAGGGGAGCTTCCCCCTCTAAAAAGGGGGCTGGAGGCTTCTTCCTCCCAAGGAAGGCTTCGGACTTCTACATACAGTCCCTCTTCTTCTCCAAAATTAAGCCCCCCTCTGACTTAAGCATCGGAGGACCGGCGCCGGAAACCCCGGCCACCGACTTCTTGCAGGTCTCTCGGAGGACGCCACCCGCCGTTCTCGCGCCGGAGCTCCTCCTCCTCAGCCGACGGCCGCCCCCGGGTCCAATTTCCAGCAACAGAATCCAAATATGGAAGAAGGTTACAACAATTCCTTAATGTTTGCCTCTAAAATGTAATATATACATTGTCCCTCCTCTATATAAGTAGGGGCAAGGAATCCCAAGTGAAGGGGAAGGACGACCAAAGGCTCTCAAGTACAGATGGTGAGAGGTTCTCAAGCCCTCATGGCGAGAAACTCTTAAGCTCTCATGGTGACAAGCTCTCATGACGAGAGGCTCCTACGGAGAGCCTTTCAAGCTCTCGTTGCTCCTTCTACATTTGACTCCTCTTCAATGGCCATCACCTCATGCTGTCTCCTCTTCAGACGGGTTGCATGACCGTGGACCAGAATTATGCCAAGCTCCCAAGTCGCACATCCTTAAAGACTAGCACGCAAGTCCCTAGAGGCCACTCAAGACACAAGCACCATGCAAATGGGATATGCAATGGCCCACCAGAACATTTTGAGCTCTCAGGCTATGTATTCTTGGCGACTAAGATGCTAGCCCCTGGAGGCTGCCTTTCCGAGCCATCCAATGCACGAGCATTGTGCACACTGGAAGCACGACCACCAACCAGAAGCATGCCGAGCTCCCTGGCCGCACATCCTTGGAGACCACGACGTGAGTTCAAGAAGGCTGCCTTTTTGTGCCACCCAAGTTACAAGCGCTGTGCACATGGGATGCGTGACTGTCAATCAGAACCATACTGAGCTTCCAAGCCGAGCAATCTAAACGGAATTCTCATGCTGAATACTCCAAGCCAAGTTTCCATGCGGAACACACCAGACTGAGTTTCCAAGCCGAGCATTCCAAATTAAGCTCCCACGTCGAGCACTCGAAACCGAGCTTACATGCCAAGCTCGCAAGCCAAGCTCGCAAGCCAAGCACCCAAATCGAGCTCCCATGTCAAGGTTCTAGATCGAGCTCCCATACCAAACACTCCAGACCGAGCTCCCTAGCCAAACACTTGAGACCGAGCACTCCCAGGCCGACCCTCCTATGGTCAAGTTTCCGATGGCCGAGCCTTAGATGGTTGAGCTCCCATAGGCCGAGGCCAAGCATTCTACTTTGATGCTTTTTATTATATGTTCGCTTGCTATTTTTTTGCTGTTATTCCAAAATCCTACCCGACTTAAGTATTGGAGGGGGTCCAACCGGAGCCACCTCAACAGGCTGTCCTTTTCTCTATGTGCAGATCAATGACTCTCCACGATAGATCGGTTGCTTTGCAAGCACCATTACGGACCGAGCAGATTGATTGATGCCCATTATGTCTCTAGATCATCAACAAAGGGTTGGGTAGGATTTGGGCATCAACAATTGTAATAATAGAACACCAATAGCTAAACTTCCCAACTCAAAGAACTAAAAAGAATTAAAAAAAAGAAAAAAACAATATTAGCATCAACTAGTGTACATGGTGAAGTATTTAGCAATATGTACCCAAATTAGCAAACTCAAAATTTTATCTATGAATGGCTGGCCACCCAAATGCATGACCCTTCTATATGCAATTATTTAGGTGCAAACTCTTTATGCTAGGGGTGGTTTGTGACATTTGCTCACCAGTTAGCTACTTTATATATGATGCGTGTGCGAATGGACAATCAAAGCACCTATCAAGTGTGTAGGATTTCAATAAGATTAGAAGCGTTATTTGATGTCTTCTATGTTTCCTGCTCAAGGCCTCTCAATGTTTACCCACCATAAGCAGATAGGCATGCATAAAATGTTGTAGCCATGAGTTAAACTTGTCTACATTTTCCCAACAACACTCGAGTACTCAAATGTGAACAAGGGAAAGAACAATAAACAGAGGCAAAAGAAAAACACAATCCAAGTGAACCGGTCCACCAAATGAATGAAATTTGGGTCTTGGACCAGGTCCAGGGCCATCACCCATGACTCAAATGGATAAAACCAACTCACGCATGAGCCACAACAATTTTACTTACAGCTCCAGTTTGTCAACCCCAATCCATCTAGTCAAAAAGTCCACCGTATGACCAAATCCTACAAGTTATCCGATCATAAAGAGAAGCAGCAGCCCAAATCAATGCCAATCGCTGTTCCCTAACCCGAAACTCACCAACAAATGACTTAGAAAAGTACGGCAAAAGAAGCTCAACAGCACCACCAAGCCCACCGACAAAGTACGAGTCTTCCCCCCATCGACGGAGCGACACACTCGCGTCGATTCTCTCTCACCTGAGCCACCGCCGGAGCTCCGTCGTCGACGACGGCGACACCTCGCCGCCGAAGCTATCGTTGCAGGACGAGGACACGATCGACCTCTGCTCCGCCCCGAGTCGCCCGGCCGCACTCTTGAAGCTTGGACTCCTCAGGCTCTGCGAGTACCCGCCATAACCGTACGCCTCCGGCACCGGGAAGGAAAGCCGCTTCTTCACGGATCCCGCCCCCCGCTCCAGCTCCGGCGTCGCCGGCCTCTGCCTCGGCGCACTCTGCGACCGCGCCCGGGCCTTGGCCGACTCCGTCGCCGCCATGTAGTTCGGCACCGCCGCCCGGTGGTGGCGCGACGCTCCGTGGTGGTAGTAGGCGGAGCAGCTCCCCTCCTCCCTCCCACAGCGAGGGCTTGCGGAGCGCACTTGCAGCGGCCGCGACTTGGAGGGTGACGGCGTGACAGGGGAGTGGTGGGAGCGGCCAAGCGGGCAGGATAGCTGGTGCGAGCTGGGTTGGGGCGGCCTTCGGTGGTTCGTTGTGGTGGTGGTATAAGAGAAGGGCCGAGCTTGGTCGATCTCCAGGGTCTTGATGGGGTCTATCTGGTCGGTGGAGGCTCTTCCCCTGCTGCTGGCTCTATTATCAAAAGATGACCTCGAGGCAATCCAACGGTCCGTCCACCTCGGTGGCCTCTGATCTCCTCTTGAGGCCACTTCCTCTTCTTCCTCGAGCGACGGGGAGAGGTTTCTATCGGGTCTCCAGAACTTCCAAAAGGGTCGGAAATAGGTCTCAGAACAGAGCAAAACACAGACGTATCGGAGTTCACATTCTGAAGCAGAGGAGAAATATCATGTTGAAGGTACCTGATGAGAGAAAGCATATGAGAGGGCTCGCTCTCGTTTCAAAGCAGCCTCCTTCCTGCACTGCACCATAGCTTGGATATCCTCAATAGTCCGTGGCCGGTCGTCCCACTCGTCCGCATAACTACTCCCTTCTCTCGACTGGCAAGTATCTCTCATCGTTAGAAAGAATCCTACTTTGAAACCATTAATCAAAGGAAAAGGGTGTGTAGTAACCATGGATCTTCTCTGTTCGAGCTCTTGGAGGTATTTGGGGTCCCAGAAGGAGGTGTCGCAGCTGACGGAGGACTTGTTGCTGCTGCACCCGGTCGCCTCCTGGGCGAGCCGAACCCGCTGGTCTCTCAGCTGGGCTTGGACCCTCACCAGGGCCTGCATGCATCTCAGCGTCATGTTCGCTTGCTTCCGGACGTTGTGCCCCCTCACCAGAGCCTGGAGCTTCACCAGCCCTCTCAGAGCCCTCAGCGCCCTCCTCGCCTTCCCCCCCCATTCCCCAGCACGAAGAAGTCACCTCAGATGTTTAAAAGGTCGAATCTTTGGCAAAGGAAACGAGGTGGGAGAGTACCAGGTATCCTCGAAAGGCCGTCTGGATAACGATGGCGGCGTCGTGCTCCCGGACGGAGCTGGCCGAAGAAGGCCTCGTAAGCCGGACCACCTCCGCCGCGGCCTGCGCCGTCGCCGCCGCCGCTTCCGCCGTTGCCGCGGTGGCCATGGCCAGTGCGATGGCGCGCCTCTGCTCCGGTGTCACCGCTGCCGCCGGCGCCGCCCTCCCCAGCTGCGCCTGCTGCTGCTGCTGTTGCTCGTGGGCCGAAGACTTCCGAAAGATCCATCTCCTCTTCTCCCTCTTATGCTAACCAAAACAAGGTATCAAAGAAACGTAACACATTTGATTCAGCAAAGCGAAACAGAAAGGGAAGAGAGAGTGAGGCTTCTTATGGACTCGCTAACCTTCTCCTCCTCATCCTGGTCTTGTTCCTCTCGTTGCTTGGAGGACTTCTTGTCCGAGTCCTTGGAGGGAGATCTGAAGGCCCTTTTCACCGCCGTCAACCACGAGCTTCCTCCCTTCTTTCCCATGAATAATATGGCATTTACGCCGTATCAAACGATTCCGAAAAGGTAAAAGAGAGAAGCAGGAGCACGGTAAAATGAGAAAGCAGAACTCGAGACGAAGCTATCATCTATCTCGATCTCTTCGTGAGAGAAGGCGAGCTCCAAGGCAGCGTCCCCGTCTTTTGGGCGTTCGTCGCAGCAACGGCGCCTCGGTGGACGAAGGGAGTTAGAGCCAGCACTAAATGACTGCCTGGCAGCAGGGTCCCACAGAATACACGGTAGGAAATTTGTAGTTCTTAGTATTTTTGCTTTGAGAAATTTGTAGCTCTTAATGATTGTTTGAAAGGGAATTAGGATAATTTTATCTGGACGTGCAGTTGAGGGCCCAAGCTGATTATCTAGGAGCTTGAGCTTGACTTTATTCAAAATACTTAGACTCAAAATTCGACTCAAAATCAATCGAATTTTAATATTTAAAATTAAACTCGAGTCGATTAAAGAAAAATACTTAAAATCGACTCAACTCGACTCGAATATTAACTGAGCCATACTCGAATTCGAGTTTGAACCTCGATCACAATTAACAAATATGGTCAAAACAAAATATAACATAATATTATATTTTAAGTTATTAAATTATAAAATATATTATAAATAAATTATAATATTATTAAAAAAAAGGTATATTAGATTAGGCTCATAAGCTTGCAAGACAAGTATTTTGTTACTTGAGCTTTACTCGAAAAACAGTTCAAACTATTCGAGCGTTCTAATAGTCGAGCTGGGCCGAGTTTGGATTCGAGTGGAGTCGAATCAAGCTAGGATCCAAGTCGAGCGCAAGCTACTCGGCTCATTTGCGTCCCTAATTGTATTCTTAAAATATATATATATTTTTTATATATAGACAATAGTATGCTCAGCCTTGAATTTGGTTAGGAGTAGAAAGTTAATAAGTTTAAAGAAATAACTTTTTCGACATGAATGACAATTTTCCTCCTATTATGAGACCATCTTTGGTTCCCAAACAAACTGAAATGGCTGCATAACTCTATTCTCATAAATAGCTGTCGCAGCGGAAGGCCAAAGCTTCCGTTGAGATCTAGTGGTGATCCTGTGGTTAGGGTTGGTAATGTTTTTCCAAGCTGGATGCTGGCTGGGATTCTACAGCCGGCACGTTGTTTATTAATGGCAGAGTGCGGTCAGGTGCAGGAAAGTCTGTGCCGTACGAAATGAGCAATGGAAAAGGATCTTAGCCTTTGTGACTGCAAAAGGCGGGGAAAAGCACAGCCTTTCCAAAAGCAAGGCACCGAGATGAACTTAAAATAACAGTGAGTTTTGTATAAAACTAGATGTCCGAGTGTGTGTGACAGAGAGTGGGTTGGAGAAATAAGGATCTCGAGACAGTTGAGTTGGCAGCACGTGACGTCCCGAAAACCCCCGGTCCACTTGTTAGTAAGCTACTATTGACCGGAATCCCATCACTCCTGGTGAGAGTACCTCCTTTTCCAGCACTGATGACCGGCCCTTCATCTTAAAATTAGGTTCGCATTGGTCTCCACTTAATGACCTCATATTGGTCGCTCATGAGCTTGGTACTGCAAATTTGAAAAATCAAACCGCATGTAGAAATATAATTATGTAGGTTTAATCCTGATGTAGGACAACTGCAGGAAGAAGAGGAAAGACGGAAGAAAAAGAAAAGAGGAGAGGAAGAAAAAGAACCAAACTTCACCTGGCTTTGGCCGTGGCTTCACACTAGGGTTTCAGAGAAAAGGTCTATTTCCATTCAATCATTTAATAATTCTAAACAAGTGCATGGACCATATATATAGGATAAAGAAATAACAAAAAGATCCCTATAAAGAAAATAATCCCATAAATATCCTAAAACGACAATATATAAGTAAATCCAATCAATATAAAATAAAATAAAATAATATAATATAAAATTAATCTATCCACAACGAAAATGACTGGACCATCCTCTTGTGACGACCGTGGCTTTACGTAACAGGCGGTTCGGTACTGGTATCCGCACCAAACTTTTTTTAATTTTTGCAGTGGTAGTAGTATTATTCAAATCGATCCACCTAACAAATTAAGCAGTCTAATATTTGTTTCACTGAACTAAGATCTAACCTTATTCGGAAATGAAGACCTAAATTTAGGTGCCATTATAAAAAGATAGAGTTTCGGTGTGTCATATTTCGTATCTTCCTTCATAGAGTCAATAGTCTTTTTTTTCCAATATGTGGCAGAATGAAATAGCCTCTGAGTGAGTCGGTGCTGGTGGATGGAAAATGATCCACAGGTAATCAAGCACTTAATTGTTTAACTGGACCAGGATCTAGTTGCATCTCCACCTAACTGGAGACCAAGCCATCAGACGAATCAATAGCGTAGGCAGGAAGCCGGTCAGAATTGAATTATATTTACCGGATATTGAGCAAATCCAAGCACACCGGTCGGGAGCGCTTGGAGGGATGCGCCTCCGTCCGATCACATAACCGCTCGCTTGGCGTCATTTGCTCGGGAGACGATCAGCTCCTCACGTGTCACAGGAAACAGCCATATTGGAATGACGCGTGGACTCGGGACGCATTGGCCCGCCATGTGGGCAAATGAAACTCTTGCACGTCAGCAGAAATCGGTGTATGGGGATTGAAACATGTCAGCCATGAAAACTACGTATGGCGGGATTTCGAGATTCCGTGGGGGATGTGATGCTTGTGCTGTTGGGATTCCGTTTCCTGCTGGAAGGGCAACGTGGGTCCGCTTCCCGAAGCCGAAAGCGATTTAGGGTGGTCGAAAAGGTCGAGTCAAACTTTTGGTTCCCGGGAAAACCAGTTTTGCCGGGAAAGATATTTGGGAATTCGTTTCCTCTCTCCAAGTTTGGTTAGATGGCGCAGCAGCCCGTATTTAGCTGAAACTCTTCCAGGTCGAAATCGGTTATAATATTCCGCCATATCTTCTCTGGGGTAGTGGCAGCGAGCGGTTGGCGGTTGTTCGACATATCAGTTCGAGGGACAGAGTTGCGAGCTGTCTGGGCAGGTCTTCGCCATGCGCGGCAGGTGTTGCGGGCCAGCTTGATCATCTTGGAGAGTGACTCGGCTACAGTCATTGGGTGGCTCCGACGGGGCCCGAGTGGTGAGAGCACTGACCACCCTCTGATTCGGGACATTAGGATGTTGGTCAGGGATGGCTTGGCCTTTGAGGCCAAGCATGTATTCAGAGAGGCCAACGGGGCGGCTGACTGGGTGGCTGCATACGCGGCCCACCACTCAGGATACGTCCTGTGGGGAGGAGAGAGGGAGCTGCCATTGGCACTACGTGAGATCGTGTATTTTGATTTTCTTGGGTGTATTCGGACACATGTTGTCTGAAAAACCCGTTAAAACAAAAAAAAAAAATCGGTTATAATATTTGTCAAAATCAGATGGTCCGAAATGAATTACAATAATTAATTAATATTTACTAATATATTATTATATTTTTTAATTATATTATAGTATAAATATATAATTACTTTTATGATGTTATTATATCATATTATTATATATTATATAGAAACAATTACTGGGACATTCGTTTAAATTTAAGCTATTTATGTTTAGATCTCAAAAGTTTAAGAAATATCAGTTAGACACCAAAACTTTAAATTTGTTGCAATGTAGCCCCAGTGTCTATCTTGATACTAACATCTTTAACAAAATGAGAAAAAAAAAATATTCTTAATTTAAAGAGGCTATCTTTGTCATTCATCTATCTATACCGATCTTAAAATGCTCGATCCTCTATAAACTATCCACTTGCACAAATCTTAAAATGCTCTATACACTATCATCCATCCACCTATACAGATCTCACAACACTATTGTGGAGTAATTGAGTTTTCTCTAATTGATTTTGATGAGCTCAAAGCACTTGAGTATGTTTTATGTTGTTTTAATGAATTCAATCTAGTGTTTCAGGTGAATCTTTATTAATTTCTGTCAAGTACCTTGAGCTTTGGTTCAGAGTCTTTTGGTTAAGTATTGAACTCTGTCTGAACCAAAGTCTGCATTACGAGTCGACTCCTGGACTCTGCGAGTCAACTCCGGCACGCTTGCAAGTTTCTGGCACAAACTCGAGTCGACTCCGGGACTCTGCGAGTCGACTCTGCGAGTTGACTCTGACTGAGAACAAATAGAAAGACAGAACGATGGATTTTCGGCCCTGAGAGCAAGTCGACTTCAAGAGGTTGCGAGTCGACTCTGGTGCTTGGCGAGTCGACTCCAGATGGTCCCGAGTCGACTCTAAGAAGAAGCTGACAAAAAGGCAGAACGTTAGTTTTTGAGATCCTGTCAGCGAGCCTGTTGCCCAAAAAGACAACCTAAGAGGGGGGGGGGGGGGTGAATTGGGTTTTAAGTAATTTTTCAATTAAAAAACCTTGTGAGTAACTACTTAAAACTTATTGCAAGTGGATTAATTAGTTTACTATATGCAGTGAATGAAGGGAATGGAAGAGACAATGAAACAATCACAAATACAAGAGATTTTATAGTGGTTCGGAGCTAACCCTTGCTCCTACGTCCACTCCCTAAGCTTTACTTGGGAGTTCACTATAATCCCTCGGATTACAGCCGGTTGTTTTACAAGCTCACAACCCAACTTGTTGTTTTACGAGATCACAACGAACTCGGTCGGTTTTCACAGGCTCACCGACTAGAACCACCCGATTGTTTTCCCGGGATCACAATCGAACCCTTACACGTTGGTTTTACCCTCGGCTCACCAACCAACCTTAACACCCTTGATTCAATCCGCTGATTGAATCAAGTAAGAAAAGCAGTTTGAAAAGAGTACAAGGATAGCTTCTTGAAAAGTGTATATAAACAATATGAACAAAGAAGAGTTAGAAGCCCTCAAACAGATTTTTGGATGTGGAGAAAGGGGCTTCTCAAACTCTGCAACTCCTCTTGAATGTGCTGAAGATTTGCTGTCAGAAGGGGAGCTTTGAATGCGAGGGAGACATTTGTTGGATGGAGTTCAATGCGCTTTTTCCTTCTTTCTCTTATATTTACTCTTGAGAGCCTTTGGTAGGTGGAAATCCCTTTTTGTTTGAATGGAATAGCTCTCTTAATGTCTACTACTGTTCACTCTGGCTATATAAGCAGTCCACTTTGAAAACTAGCCGTTAGACACCTTTTTGTGGCCGTTCTACACACTCTGCAACTCCTGACAGTGTATCCGTTGGGGTCGGAGTCGACTCGCTCGATCTGGAGTCGACTCGGCTGTTGCTGGAGTCGACTCACACTTTACTGGAGACGACTCGCCCACTGTTCAGGATTTGAATTAAAGTGCTGTCCCGTTCTGGAGTCGACTCGGCCAACCCTGGAGTCGGCTCGCCAATGTCTGGAGATGACTCGACCCTCCGGAGACGACTCGTTCTCAGGGTTCCAGAGATCTGTTTTTCTGTATTTCTTTCTCGAGTCGACTCGGATCATCTTGGAGTCGACTCGGCTCTCAGAGCCCGAAAACTGATCCTTTGTGTTTGGAGTTGAGCTGCCTCGGAGTCGACTCGGATTTTGTTGGGGTCGACTCGGCTGACTTGGGAGTCGACTCGGGAGTACTTGGAGTCGGCTCGGCTCTCAGGATCCGAAAACTGTTTCTCTGTGTTTTGAGTTGAACTGCCTCGGAGTCGACTCGCACTTTGTTGGAGTCGACTCGGCTCTCAAAATCCGAAAACTGATCCTCTGTGTTTTGGCTTGAACTGCCTTCTAGTCTTGCTTTCCTCTGAGAGTCGACTCGTACTTAACTAGGAGTCGACTCGCCAAACTTCGGAGTCGACTCGTAACCTTCTGGAGTCGACTCGGTTGCAGGGTCTGAAATACATTGTTCTGTCTTTCTTCTGTTACCCTTTGGAGTCGACTCGGAAACGTCGGGAGTCGACTCGGCAACCATCGGAGTCGACTCGAACCCTTCTGGAGTCGACTCGCTGACAGGGTCTGAAAATCAACTTTCTGTCTTTCTGTCAGTTCTCAGTCGGAGTCGACTCGTAGTGTATCGGAGTCGACTCGAGCGTGTGCCAGAGCTTCTGAAACACTTGGAGTCGACTCGTAATCTTCCGGAGTCGACTCGAGCTTCAGACTTTGGTTCAAACTGATTTTCATACTTAGCCAAAATGTATTGAACCAAAGCTAGAGACACTTAAACATACATTCACAAATATTTGGCTGAAACACTAGATTGAATTCATTAGTATAAGATATACTCAATTGCTTTGAGCTCATCAAAATTAAATAGGGTTATAAACAATCACTCCATATAGCCAACTCGCGAAGACTACGAGTCGTCTCCTATATGAGCCGAGTTGACTCCCAATTTGTCCGAGTCGACTCCAGAGGAAAGCAGTTTGAAAGGCAGAGAATTAGTTTCGGAGATCCTGTGAACGAGTCGACTCTAGGTGTTCTAGAGTCGTCTCCCAAGTCATCCGAGTCGACTCCTAGTTTGGCCGAGTCGACTCGTGAGAGAAATACAGAAAGTTGGATTTCTGGAATTCTGAGAACGAGCTGACTCCTAAGTGCCCGAGTCGACTCGTGAGAGAAATACAGAAAGTTGGATTTCTGGAATCCTGAGAACGAGCTGAGTCATCTTCTGCTGTTGGCGAGTCGACTCCAGGACAAGGCATGCACTTTAATTCAAATTTGGAACAGTGACCGAGTCATCTCCAGTATAGCGCGAGTCGATTCCAGTAACAGCCGAGTCGACTTCAGATCGCGCGAGTCGACTTCGATCCCAATGGATACATTGTCAGATTGTGCAGATGGGTCGACCAGAACGGCTCTAATCTCCTCTCTAACGACTATTTTTCAAAGAAGATCACTTAAATAGCCAGAGTGAACAGTAGTAGAAAAGAAGAGAGTTATGCCACTTGAGCATTAAAGGTTTTCAACCACCAAAAACATCTCAAGAGTGAATCCAAGCAAAAAAAAGGAGAAGTGCATTCAACTCAAACCAAAAAGTTTCCTTCGCATTCAAAGCTCTATCGACTGTTCCCCATCCTCCGGCTCATTCAAGAGGAGACTCAGAAATCGAGAAGCCCCACTTCAACAACTCAAATCTGTTTGAGGGCTTCTAACTCCTCTTTGTTTATATTGCCCTAAATCTGCTTTTTAGAAGCTTTATTGTTGTAAACTTAAACTCTTGCTTTACTTCTTGGTTCAACAAGGGATTGAATCAAGGCTAGTTAGGTTTGTTGGTGAGCCAAGGTTAAAACCAACGATATAAGGTTGTGGTTCGTGAACCGAGAAAAACCAACTGGGTTTGATTGTAACCCCAGAAAATCAATCGTTTGGTTCTAGTCGGTAAACCTGTCAAAACCGACCGAGTTCGTTGTGATCTCGTGAAAACAACAAGTTTGGTTGTGATCTTGCAAAACAACCGGATGTAATCTTAGAGATTATAGTAAACTCCCAAGTGCGGCTTGGGAAGTGGACGTAGAAGCAAGTGTTGGCTCCGAACCACTATAAACCTCTCTCTGTTTGTATTGGTCTTTGTCTCTTTCTCTCTCTTCATTTATTGCATCTAGTGATCTAACTAATCCACTTGCAATAAATTTAGTTAATCACTCACTTTATTTTTAATTGGTCAATAATTAATTAAAATCCAATTCACCCTTCTTCTTGGGTTGTCTCCTTGGGCAACAAGTGGTATCAGAGCAGGTGCTCTTATATCGATTGGTGTTCCAATATTCAAAAGGAGTAAAAGGTTTAGATGGCAACCGCTTTTGGATCTTTCCTTAGTAAGAGGCAATCCACCAATAGACCTCCATTGTTCAATGGAGCTAACTATACCTATTGAAAGGCTATAATGAGGATATTCATTCAAGCCCAAGATTATGATGTTTGGAGCATCATAATTAATGGACCACATATTCCTTCTATCTATGTTGATAACATTACTATTCCCAAGCTTGAAAAGATTGGGATGATAACGATAGAAGGAAGGCACAACTAAATGCCAAAGCAATGAATGTTTTTTATTATGCTTTGGATCCTAATGAGTTCAATGGGATCTCCACCTGTAATTCTACCAAAGAAATATGAGATAAGCTTGAAGTTGCCCACGAGGGTACAAATCAAGTCAAAGAGTCTAAAATTAATATGCTAGTTCATAAATATGAACTATTTTAAATGGAGTCTAATGAAACTATCACTTGTATGTTCACCAGATTTACTGATATTGTCAACGATCTAAAAAGTCTTGGTAAAAGTTATTCTAACAGTGACCTTGCTAGGAAGGTTCTTCGCTCGTTACCTAGGTTATGGGAAGCCAAAGTCAAGACGATTCGAGAAGTGAAGGACTTGAACATGCTGCCACTCGAGGAGCTTCTTGGATCTCTAATGATGCATGAGGCGAAGAAGATTCGTCCCATAAGAAAAAGTTAATTGCCCTCAAGTCTACTTCTTCTAACAAAGATCTTTCTTGCAGTAGCAGTCGTGAAGAAGAAGACAATGAGGAGGATGAAGAAGAGGCACTTCTTGTGAGGAAATTTAGAAAGTTTATCAATAGAAAGAAAACCTTTCACAAGAAAAGTTTCCCTTCAAGCTCCTTCTACAAGGACAAGGGTAAGGAGAAGGAAGGTGAGGGAATCGGGTGCTATGAGTGCAAGAGGTTGGATCATTTCAGAGCCGACTGCCCCACATTGAAAAGGGGGGTAGATTCAAGAAGAAGAAAGCCCTCTTCACTACTTGGACAGATTCCGACGACTCATCATCAGAAGAAGAACAAGAAGAGAAGGCCAACTTCTGCCTTATGGCCAATGAGGATGAGGTAAGTACTGAAAACCATTTAGATTTTACTTTTGAAGAATTATATGATGCTTTTAATGAGTTAATGGATGAATGTAGAGCACTAACCATTAGAAACAAAGAATTGAAGCTATCTAATCAAACCCACATGCATAAGACAGAAAAGCTAGCTAAGAACAAAGAAAATCTAACTAAGGAAAACCTAGAGCTTGAAACTAACAATAAAATACTAAAACTAAAAATAGAAACCTTAATTAAAGAAAAGGAAGGATTAACAAAGAAAATCTCTATTTTAAAAAATACCAATCAAACTTTAAAAGATAACTTTACAAAATATCTAAACATACTAAAAATAGAAAAAACTGAACTTAACAAAAGAACTTGAAAAATATAAACCTATTGTTGAGAAGTTTACTTATAGTTCTGAAAAACTAGAATGATCTTAATAGTCAAAGAGCTGTGTTTAATAGAGCCAGCTTAGGGTATACGCCTAAGAACAAATAGAAATTCCTTAAAAACTTATTTGTAAAAGCCGGTGAAAGTAAAGCTAAAGATGTAACATGTTTTTGTTGTGGTAGAGTAGAACATAAAGCTAATATATGCAACTATAGAAAAACAGAAACTAAAAAGAAGATTAAAAAGATTTGGGTTCCAAAAGGAACTAACTTAGCTAACCTTGAAGGATCCAAGAAAACTTAGGTACCTAAGACTGTATGATTTCCTTATGTAGGAGTGTCTTTCAGCCAAGCTCAATAAACACTGTTGGTATTTGGATAGTGGCTGCTCAAGACACATGACGGATGATAAGGAGCAATTTTTCACCCTATAACCTAAGAAAGGAGGTGTGGTGACCTTTGGAGACAATAACCAAGGTCACATCATTGGTATCAGTAAAATACAAATCACACCTTCAACCTTTATTGATAATGTTATGTTTGTAGATGGTCTCAAGCATAATTTACTTAGCATTAGTCAATTATGTGATAGAGGTTTTGATGTTATGTTTAAATCATCTTTATGCATCATAACCAATCCAATTGACAATAGCATAGTTTTCAAAGAACTAAGACATGGCAATATTTATCTAGTAGAACTTGATGATCTTGCTAAAAATAGTCACTGCTTGGTAGCTAATGATGCTAAGGTCAATGAGGCAAGTTGGTTATGGCATCGTAGATTAGGTCATGCAAGCATGGATACACTGTCTAAATTAATTAAAAGAGATTCTGTGATTAGTTTGCCAAAGTTGAAATTTGAAAAAAATAAAATTTGTAGAGCATGTCAATTTGGCAAACAATCTAGAAGTTCTTTTAAGTCTATAAACTGTGTTTCTACTACTAGACCTCTTGAGCTACTTCACATGGACCTCTTTGGACCAACTAGGACCACAAGTCTTGGTGGAAAGAAGTATTGTCTTGTGATAGTAGATGATTTTTCTAGATTCACATGGATCATGTTTTTAGCTCATAAAGATGAAGCATTTTCATTGTTTAAGAAATTCCATAAGGAAGTAACTAATGTAAAAAATATTTCAGTTATAGCTATTAGGAGTGATCATGGAACAGAATTTGAAAATCTTCTCTTTGAAAAATTTTGTATTAAAAAGGGCATAACTCATAATTTTTCTGCACCTAGGACTCTACAACAAAATAGAGTGGTAGAAAGAAAAAATAAAACTCTAAAAGAAATGGCTAGGACCATTGAGGATGATAGTGTTATTTCGATGATTAACACAACCATTGAGGGAATATCAAATTAATAATATAGTTTAACGTGATACATCACTAATGAATACGACACCCTCGATACATTCATGATACATTAAGAGTATAAGATCAAGATGTCTTCCAATGATTAACAACGAGATAAAATTTGTAGTAGAAAAGTGCTAGAAAACTCTTAAATCTAATTCAGCAAAGTTTCAAGTAAAATATACTCTTAAGGGCAAAACAATAATTTTCATTATTAAGAGTATGTAGCTCTATCGTGGCATACACTCAAAATTACTTGAAATATGTTTCATTAAATATATGAATTAGTCTAACCTTAAGATGCAGGAAAGTGTGGATTGAGTCGACCCCAGAGGAAGTGGAGTCAACCCTGGCATACATTGGAACCATCTGGCATACCCTTGCGAAAATGGCACAGATGAACAGTGAATGGAGCCGACCCCATATATCTTTGAGCCGACCCTAGGAGAGGGGCTGACCCCAAAGAACCTCGAGCCGATCCCAGTTTGAAGCATCAAGAAATCAACTCTCTGGAATTTACTGAAAGGGTTGATCCCAAGTTTTCTTAAGCCGACCCCAGCTGGAGCCGACCCCAGAAACATTTGAGCCGACCCCAACTCAACATGAGCCGACCCCAAGAATATATGCTCAAAACCATGTCTCTGGAATCCCTAATAGGGTCGACCCCAACGGAGCTTGAGTCGACCCCACTGTAGCATGGGTCGACCCCAAGAAAGGTTGGGTCGACCCCTGGGGTCGACCCCAGTGAAAACAGCCGAAAATGTAAGGTTCTGTGGTTCCTGAGAAGGCCGACCCCACTGTAGCAGGGGTCGACCCCAGTAAATTTTGAGTTGACCCCAGGGTGAGTTGGGTCGACCCCAAGTCTAATAAACAATAAGTTGAGTCAACCCCAGAAAAGTTTGGGTCGACCTTAGCACGGACAAGAGCATAACGGCTAGTTCTGCAGAAGTACTTTTGACCTTCCAACGGCTAGTAACGGCTAGTTTTTCAAATCTAACCAATAGAAAGTGACTAATAGAGGTAGGCAAATATTTAAAGTGGCACTATTCATCAGAGGAAGAATCTTTTGCCAAGAAATCAATAGTTCATTCAAGTCAAAGTAAGCTCTAGCATCCTTCATCAAGGTTCTCCATTTAAGTTTTAAAAAGAAGGTGGTTGAGCAATTTGAGTGTGCATTCAACAGCTCCACCAAACCATTGTGAAGTGAAGTAACCTTGGCAAAGAAGAGAAGAGCATCCTCAAAGCGATAACTATTTTCTCATCTCTTCTATTAGTGTAAAATTGTTATATTTGCTCTTCTAGGAGTTTCAAACTCTTTCTTCTTAATTACTTTGTAAGGTTTGTTGGTGAGCTCGTAAAACCAATGGTGTAGGTTGTTGGTGAGCCTACAAAACCAACATAGGTTTTTGGTGATCCCGAAAAACCAAAGTGTAAAAGTTTTTGGATTATGAGCCCAGAAAATAATCCAACTGTAATCCGCAGAATTATAGTGAATTTTCAAGGGGACGCTTGGGGAGTGGATGTAGGTGCTTAGGAGAGCACCGAACCACTATACTTCTTGTGTGTTTGTATTGTGTATTATTCTAACTTCACTGCACGCACTCAATTAATATTAACTAAACCACTCACTCATCAATTGATTTAATTAAGGGATTGAAAAATTTAGAAAAACCAATTCATCCCTCTTCTTGGTTTGTCACCTTGGGCAACAAGTGGTATCAGAGCGAGGTGCTCTCAGAGTATTTGTTGATCTCACGATCAAGAGTCAAAGATCATGACAACCAAAGTAGGATGTTCTATGAGCGAGGGGCAATCCACAAATAGACCTCCTCTGTTTAATGGCACTAATTACACATATTGGAAAGCTAAGATGAGAATATTCATTCAAGCTCTAGATTATGACTTGTGGAATATCATAACTAGAGGACCGCACACACCCACAATTAGTATAGAGGGTACAATCATTCATAAACTAGAAATGGATTGAAATGATAGTGATAGAAGACTAACACAATTAAATGCTAAAGCAATTAATGTACTTTACTGCTCACTAGATGTAAATGAATTTAATAGAATATCTACATGCATCTCCGCGAAAAAAATTTGGGATAAACTAGAGGTCACACATGAAGGAACTAATCAGGTTAAAGAGTCAAAAATAAATATATTAGTACATAGGTATGAATTATTTAAAATGGAATCCACAGAGTCCATAACTGAAATGTTCACTCGATTCACGAAAATTATAAATGGACTAAAGAGTTTAGAAAAGTCTTATACTAACTTTGAATTAGTGCGAAAAATTTTCAGGTCACTACCAAGAGTTTGAGAGGCTAAGGTAACTGCAATTCAAGAAGCAAAGGATCTCAATACACTACAATTGGAAGAACTTGTAGGATCACTCATGACCCATGAGTTGACCATGAAGCAAAACTCAGAAGAGGAGGTCAAGAAAAAGAAGACCATTGCCTTGAAGTCTACGACTCCAAAATAGAAAATTGAATCAGAGGAGTCTGATGATGAGGAGGAATATGATGAAGAAGGAATGGCTATGCTCGCAAGAAAATTCAAAAAATTTATGAGAGGGAAGAAGAAATTTCATAAAAGGAAGCCCTTCCTCAAAGGTAGCTCGAGCAAGAAAAAGGGAAAGGACAAAGAAAAAAAATGCCAATTTGCTATGAGTGTAACAAGTCCGGGCATTTCAAGATAGATTGCCCGAAATTGAAATAGATGGCAAGAAAGCTTAAAAAGAAGAACCTCATGGCTGAATGAAGTGAAAGTGAGGAGTCAAGTTTGGAAGAGGAAGATCAACAAGAGACAGCCCAATCTGCTACATGGCCAATGACGATCAGGTAGATTCTGAACTTGAATGTGGTTTTACAGTAGAAGAATTACATGATGCATTTTTAGAACTCATGGAAGAACACAAGAAGCTAATCAATAAAAATAAAGTTCTAAAAGATGAAAATCAATCTCTTATCAAAGAAAAGCTGAAACTATCTAATGACTATGAAACATTAAGTAGAAAGTTCACTAATGAAACTAAAAGTCTAATTACTGAAAATTTCAAGCTAAAAGGAGATGCAGAAAAATACAAATTCTTAGAACACAAGAAGCTAATCAATAAAAATAAAGTTCTAAAAGATGAAAATCAATCTCTTATCAAAGAAAAGCTGAAACTATCTAATGACTATGAAACATTAAGTAGGAAGTTCACTAATGAAACTAAAAGTCTAATTACTGAAAATTTCAAGCTAAAAGAAGATGCAGAAAAATACAAATCCTTAGAACACAAGAAGCTAATCAATAAAAATAAAATTCTAAAAGATGAAAATCAATCTCTTATCAAAGAAAAGCTGAAACTATCTAATGACTATGAAACATTAAGTAGGAAGTTCACTAATGAAACTAAAAGTCTAATTACTAAAAATTTCAAGCTAAAAGAAGATGCAGAAAAATACAAATTCTTAGTGGACAAGTTTACACTGAGCTCAACTAAATTAAATATGATTCTTGATAGTTAAAAAGCTGTATATGATTAAGCAGGGTTAGGATATAAAATAAATAGGAAGCAAAAATACTTAAAGAACATATTTGTGAAAGCCAAAAGTGAAAATATAACTTGTCATTGCTGCAATAAAGTAGGATACAAAGCATATGAATATAATTTTAGAAAGTTCAGCTATAATAAATTGAGTGAAAAGAGTAAGCTAAAATCCAAAAAAATTTGGGTTCCAAAAGGAACATCAAGTACTAACCCTAAAGGACCCAACATAGTTTGGGTACCTAAAGTACATTCTTGATTATGATTGCAGGAGTTTCTTACAGCTAATAAGAGGGATAGATGATGGTATTTAGATAGCGGCTATTCAAGACACATGATAGGTGATATACAATAATTTGTTACTTTGGAATCTAAGGAGGATGGAGTGGTAACCTATGGAGACAATGGAAAAGGACTTATCATTGGAAAGGATAAAATTTATATTACTCCATCCACTTTTATAGAAAGTGTTTTATTAGTTAATGGTCTGAAACATAACTTACTTAGCATAAGTTAATTTTGTGATAAAGGTCTTAAAGTCACATTTGAAGCCTCAGTATGCATAATCACAAATCCTAAAGATAATAGCATTGTACTTATGGGACATAGGCATGGAATCATTTATATGGTAGATCTTCATGACTTAGGCAAGAAAAATGGATTATGCTTAATCACTAATGAAGAAAGGAAAAGTGAAACAAGTTGGCTTTGGCACCATAGACTAAGACATGCTAGTATGGACTTAATATCAAAACTAGTCAAAAAGGATTTGATAAAAGATGTGCCAAAATTGATTTTTGAAAAAGACAAAATTTATGGACCATGCTCATTAGGAAAGCAAACAAAATCATCTTTCAAATCAAAGAATGTAGTATCAACCACTAGGCCTTTTGAACTCATACACATGGATCTATTTGGGCCTACTAGAACTACAAGTCTAGGAGGAAAAAAGTATGGACTAGTTATAGTAGATGGTTTCTCAAGATATACATAGGTTTCATTTCTTGCACATAAAAATGAAGCATTTTCAGCATTCTTGAAATATTATAAAAATATCATAACTGAAAAGAAGCTCACCTTAATTGCAATTCGAAGTGATCATGGAACTGAATTTGAACATCAACACTTTGAAGAATTCTGTAATAAAAATGGTATTTCTCATCAATTTTCAGCACCTAGAATGCCTCAACAAAATGGGATTGTTGAAAGAAAAAATAGGACATTGGCAGAAATGGCACGCACGATGTTGTATGAGTCAAACTTTCCAAAATACTTTTGAGCTGAAGCCATAAATACTGCTTGTTATATTTTAAATCGTGTTTTAATACGTCTTATAACAAAGAAAACTCGTTATGAACTTTGGAAGAATAAGAAACCAACTGCTAAATATTTTAGAGTATTTGGGTGTCGATGTTTTATTTTAAACAATGGCAAGGAGGATCTAAGTAAATTTGATGCCAAGTCAGATGAAGGTATCTTCTTAGGATACTCTACTTCTAGCAGGGCATACAGAGTATTCAACAAAAGAACTCTTGTTGTTGAAGAGTCAATTAATATTATTTTTGATGAGTCTGATAGTGAATCTCCTAGGAGAGAAAGTATTTTTGATGATAATGCAGGAATTATTGAGTTTGAAAAATTGAATCTTAATGACGTGCCAAATCAAGAAAAGGAAGATGATCGTGTGCTACCACAATCTCAAGACTTGCCAAAGGAATGGAGGTACGCACATGGACACCCCAAAGACTTAATTATTGGTGATCCATCTCAAGGGATAAGAACTCGATCCTCTCTTAGAAATTTAAATGACTATCTTGCTTTTGTTTCACAAATAGAACCTAAGACTTATGAAGAAGCGGAGAATGACATAAATTGGATTAATGCTATGCAAGAAGAATTAAATCAATTTAAAAGAATCAATGTATGGACATTAACTGAGAGACCAAAGCATAATTCTGTAATTGGAACAAAATAGATTTTTAGAAATAAATTAGATGAAAATGAGGTAGTTATAAGAAATAAAGCTAGACTTGTAGCTAAGGGATACAATCAAAAAGAAGGGATAAATTTTGAAAAAACATTTGTTTCCGTGGCTAGATTATAAGCTATTAGATTGCTTCTAGCTTTTACATGCTTCATGGATTTCAAATTATATCAAATGGATGTAAAAAGTGCCTTCTTAAATGGTTATATAGAAGAAAAAGTATATGCAGAGCAACCCCTTAGTTTTGAAAATCATGAATTTTCTGATCATGTATTTAGATTACATAAGGTACTATATGGATTGAAACAAGCACCTAGGGCATGGTATGATCGACTAAGCAAATTTCTGTTAAATAATGATTTTAGTAGAGGAAATGTAGATAAAACACTTTTTCTCAAGAGAAAAGATAAAAATCTGCTGGTAGTACAAATATATGTAGATGACATAATTTTCGGTGCCACTAATGATAGTCTTTGCAAAGAATTTGTTGAATTAATGCAAGGAGAATTCGAGATGAGTATGATGAGAGAACTAAATTTCTTTCTCGGATTACAAATCAAGCAAACTAAGGAAGGCATCTTTATTCATCAAACTAAGTACACAAAGAAAATACTAAAGAAGTTTGGAAATGAAAATCATAAGAAAATAGGCACCCCAATGAACCCCACTAGTAAACTAGACAAAGATGAAAATGGAAAAAGTATAGATATGAAGCTCTATAGAGGCTTAATTAGATCTTTGCTTTATCTCACTGCTAGTTGACCTGACATAGTATTTAGTGTGGAAATATGTGCTAGATATCAATCAGATCCTAAGGAGTCACATCTAAGTGCTGTCAAAAGAATCCTTAGATATCTGAGAGGAATCACAAACATAGGATTATGGTACTCTAGAGACTCTTGGCTAGACTTGCTTGCATATTCTGATGCAGATTCTGCTGGATGCAAATTAGATAGGAAGAGCACTAGTGGAACATGTCAATTCATAGGAAATAACTTAGTATCATGGTTTAGCAAAAAGCAGAATTCAGTAGCATTATCAACGGTTGAGGCCGAATACATAGCTGCCGGAAGTTGTTGTGCTCAATCAAGTACTATGGCTAAAGCAACAACTAGAGGACTATGGAATCAAACTAGACAACATTCCTATAAAGTGTGATAACACTAGTGCCATTAACCTTACCAAAAATCTAGTTCAGCACTCTAAGGCCAAGCATATTGAAATAAGGTATCGTTTCACTAGAGATCATATGAAAAATTGGAATGTATGTATTGAGCATGTATGTACCGAGAAATAATTAGCTGACATATTTACAAAACCTTTAAGTGAAGATAAATTTTGCATGCTTAGAAGGGAACTAGGCATATGTGATCCCTTTGATTAAAAAAAAAAACAAATGAAAGGAACAAGTTGTCTTATGATACTCTCCTCCCATTTTGAAAATTTCATGAAATATTAGTAAAATCATTTATTTATAGATTCCTTACTCATATATCAATGTCCTATAAAGATTTGTTAAGGATCAGAAAGAAGGAGGAATTTTAAAATTTTTTTTTTTGGCCTGAACTGGGGCCGACCCGAAGCCAGAATGGGGTCGACCCCTCCTTGAGTCGACCCAAGCAAAAGCTGGGGTCGACCCAACGGCTGGACCCCCATTTTTAAAGGGGACCTGTAAGCCATTTTAGGGCATTCTTTTTTTTTTTTTGTCTTCTTCCTAAAATCATATTTTCCACTCTCCAATCCCTTCCAATCAACTCCAAACAGTGCTAGGTTGCTTCTCTAAGCCATTAGATCAAGACTTAAGGAAGCACTTGGTGAAAATGGGACCCAAGCGAGCCGTTGCTAAGAGATCCGAGAGAGTCTCATGGCCAACCATTGTAGAAGGGTGTCCTAGAGAATCTTCTACAGTGCCTCCACAAGGTGAGACACGTGTAGAGCCTCCTCCACCTCCTTCCCCTTCAGTTCAACTTGCTAAATATGCAGGAAGACCGGTAACCATGGGGAGAAGGATCCATTCTGAATTTTTGGATCAAGAAGGGTTCCGGTTGGATGGTTGGATCCGAAGGCAAGGATGGAAGTATCTTTGCTCCCTAGATTTGGTGACCTACCCGGGTTTAGTTCGTGAGTTCTATGCATTTCTAATGGTCGGTCCGAGAGGGCTTGTGTCTGAGGTCCGAGGAGTACGAGTTCGTGTTTCATCGGAAAGCCTAAGTGAGTTGTTTCATCTCCCCTGCGAAGGAGCCACACCAGAAAAACCAGAGAACAAGTTGAGGGTTCTACAGATAATTTTTGAGAGAGATGACTTTGACTATTCAGAAAATTTAGTAGCTAGCTCTCTATCAACTGAGATGAGGTTATTGCACAACTTCATAGGTCGGATATTGTTTTCGAAGAGTGGAAGATTTGATCATGTATCTGAGCGTGACTTGGCCATTATGGAGCATGTCATTCAGGGTATTCCCCTAAATCTTTCAGCTATGATGATTAGACAGATGCGAGAGGCCATATGCAAATCGAGAGTCTTCTTGCCCTACGATATGATACTCACCCTGATATTCAGGCAGCATGACATATGTGTGGAGGGAGAGATATCCAGGCATTTGCTATTTACCGACACCTACACTGTACGATCCCTAGTGCGCATGGGTTATGAGAAGGTGGACGGTCAGTGGGTGCGTGGAGGTTCAGGGGTACATGCATCGGAGGGTGATGCACAACAGATTGGAGACTCTATCCCTGAGCTTGAGATTCCTGCGGATCATCCTACAGCACCTTCAGAGGCTGGACCTTCGTCATCCATACCTACGGGATGTACATAGGAGTTTTTTGGAGTAGGATGACTGAGCTTCTGTCAGCTCAGGTGAGGACTCTCTCTGATGGCATGATGAGCAGGATGGACAGTATGACTGCTGAGATTAGAGGTCTCAGAGACCAGGTGACAACATTAGAGAGAGAGAGGCTCATGGTCCATATGTGCCCCGAGCAGCTGAGGCAGAGGTTTCGGCACAGAGTCACCTAGCTCACAGAGGTCCACGACAGACTCAGTCCCATCAGGCCAGACCTCCCCTCGCCACTTATGCTAGGAGGATGAGGACTAGATCACAGCCCTTAGATTTCCTCTAGGCCCGATGATAGCACTATAGGAGTCCATCAGGATTAGTGCATAGGATTTATCTAGTTCTCATATGCATTTTACTTTGTTTATGTACTTTGCACCTTAATTGAAGAACATTGTACTTTTGGCATTAGTGTACCACAATGTTTCATTTTGATCAATGAAATTTGGATTTTATCATTTATTGCTTCTACTTATCAATTGCTATACATTCTTTTGATGATAACAAAAAGGAGGAGAAGTAAGAAAAGAAAGAAGTTGCGATATAGGAGAAGAAATAAGTTTGGAAATTAAAGAAAGAGATTATATTCACTTAAGGGGGAGTAATATGTAACAATGAAAATTTTCAAAACAAGAAAGTCTGAATTTTTAATCAAAATTTCTGAATTTGGCACATACTCCTCATGCCTCGATACATAACTTGAAATTCTTGCTTTATCTCAAATTCTTGAAGTTTCATCTTTAATAAAATACAAAAGAAAGGGGGAGAAAATCAAAAGCTCAAATTGACAATATTTAGATGAAAGAAGGGAGCTTTCACTTTCAAATTTGAAAAGCTGAAATTCAGCAACTTTAGCTCTTTCTAATCAAAACTCCTAAATTCAATATAAGTGTCAATTTGCTCGTGCTCAATGTTTTGTAATCATTAAAAAGGGGGAGATTGAGGATGATAGTGTTATTTCGATGATTAATACAACCGTTGAGGAAATATCAAATTAATAATATAGTTTAACGTGATACATTACTAATAAATACGACACTCTCGATACATTCATGATACATTAAGAGAATGAGATCGAGATGTCTTCCAATGATTAACAACAAGATAAAATTTGTAGTAGAAAAGTAATAGAGAACTCTTAAATTTAATTCAACAAAGTTTCAAATGAAATATACTCTTAGGCAAAACAGTAATTTTTATTGTTAAGAGTATGTAGCTCTATCGTGGCATACACTCAAAATTACGTGAGATATGTTTCATTGAATATATGAATTAGTCTAACCTTAAGATGCAGAAAAGTGTGGATTGAAGAGAAAGTGGAGTCGATCCTGGCATACCCGGGAACCATCTGGCACACCTCTGCAAAAATGGCACAGATGAACAGTGAGTGGAGCCGACCCCATATATCTTTGAGCCGACCCCAGGAGAGGGCCCGACCCCAAAGAACCTTGAGCCGACCCCAGTTTGAAGCATCAAGAAATCAACTCTCTGGAATTTACTGAGAGGGCCGACCCCAAGTTTTCTTGAGCCGATCCCAGCTGGAGCCGACCCCAGGAACATTTGAGCCGACCCCAACTCAACATGAGCTGACCCCAAGAATATATGCTCAAAACCATGTCTCTGGAATCCCTGAGAGGGTCGACCCCATGGTGCTGAGTCGACCCCACTGTAGTATGGGTCGACCCCAAGAAAGGTTGAGTCGACCCTAGTGAAAACAGCCGAAAATGCAAGATTCTGTGGTTTCTGAGAAGGCCGACCCCACTGTAGCAGGGGTCGACCTCAGTGAAGTTTGAGTCGACCCCAAGGAGAGTTGGGTCGACCCCAAGTCTAATGAACAGTAAGTTGAGTCGACCCCAGCACGAGCAAGGGCAAAACGGCTAGTTCGTAGAAGTACTTTTTGACCTCCCAACGGCTAGTAACGGCTATTTTTTCAAATCTAACCAATAGGAAGTGACCAATAGAGGTGGGCAAGTATTTAAAGTGACACTATTCATCAGAGGAAGAATCTTTTGCCAAGAAATCAATAGTTCATTCAAGTCAAAGCAAGCCCTAGCATCCTTCATCAAGGTTCTCCATTTAAGTCTCAAAAAGGAGGTGGTTGAGCAATCTGAGTGTGCATTCAACAGCTCCACCAAACCATTGTGAAGTGAAGTAACCTTGGCAAAGAAGAGAAGAGCATCCTCAAAGTGATAACTATTTTTTCATCTCTTCTATTAGTGTAAAATTGTTATATTTGCTCTTATAGGAGTTTCAAACTCTTTCTACTTAATTACTTTGTAAGGTTTGTTGGTGAGCCCGTAAAACCAATGGTGTATATTGTTGGTGAGCCTGCAAAATCAACATAGGTTTTTGGTGATTCCGAAAAACCAAAGTGTAAAGATTTTTGGATTGTGGGCCCGGATACAATCCAACTGTAATCCGCAGGATTATAGTGAATTTCCAAGGAGACGCTTGGGGAGTGGATGTAGGTGCTTAGGAGAGCACCGAACCACTATACTTCTTGTGTGTTTGTATTGTGTATTGTTCTAACTTCACTGCACGCACTCAATTAATATTAACTAAACCACTCACTCATCAATTGATTTAATTAAGGGATTGAAAAATTTAGAAAAACCAATTCACCCCCCCTCTTGGCTTGTCGCCTTGGGCAACAACCATGTTTTGTGAAAGTGATCTCCCAAAGTACTTTTGGGCTGAAGCTATTTGTGGAGTGATTGGTTATACCCCATTTGATTTTGATGAGCTCAAAGCATTTGAGTATATTTCATGTTGTACTAATGAATTCAATCTAGTGTTTCAGGCAAATATATGTGAATTTATCTTTAAGAGCATCGAGCTTTTGTTCAAGATTAATTGACTAAGTGTTGAACACAATTAAGCCAAAGTCTGAAGCTCGAGTCGACTCCGGAAGCTTGTGATCGACTCTAAGTATTTCAGAGGTTCTGGCACAAGCTCGAGTCGACTCCGGTTCACTACGAGTCGACTCCGACTGAGAACAGACAGAAGGACAGAAAGATGAATTTCAGACCCTGTCACCGAATCGACTCCGATGCTTGCCCAGTCGACTTCCGACAGTTTCGAGTCGACTCTAAAGGGTAACAGACAGAAAGACAGAACGATGGTTTTTGGACCCTGTTACTAAGTCGACTCTAGAAGGTTATGAGTCGACTCCGAAGTTTGGCGAGTCGACTCCTAAACATGCAAGAGTCGACTCTTAGAGGAAAGCAGACTGAAAGGCAGAAAACCAAACAAAGTGACTCTGTGACCGAGTCGACTCCGAGAATACGAGAGTCGACCCCAAGTCAGTCGAGTCGACCCCAACAAAGTACGAGTCGACTCCAAGGCAGTGCAACTCGAAAGACAGAGGATCAGTTTGCGGACTCTGAGAGCCGAGTTGACTCCAAGATAATCCGAGTCGACTCCAAAGACAGAGGATCGGTTTTTCGGGCTCTGAGAGCCGAGTCGACTCCAAGATGATCCGAGTCGACTCGAGAAAAAAATGCAGAAATATAGATCTCTGGAACCCTGAGAACGAGCCGTCTCCAAAAGTGTCGAGTCATCTCCGGATATTGGCGAGTCAACTCCAGGTTTGTCCGAGTCGACTCCAGAATGGGACAGCACTTTAATTCAAATCCCGAACAGTGGACGAGTCGTCTCCAGTAAAGCAAGAGTCGACTCCAGCAATAGCCGAGTCGACTCCAGATCGAGCGAGTCGACTCCGACCCCAACGGATACATTGTCAGAAGTTGCAGACTGTGCAGAACGGCCACAAATTAGTGTCTAACGGTTAGTTTTCAAAGGGGATTGCTTAAATAGCCAGAGTGAACAGTAGTAGACACCAAGAGAGTCATTCCATTTGTGCATTAAGTGTTTTCCATCTACCAAGAGTCTATGGAGAGAAAAGACAAGCAAAAGAAGGAAGAAACGCATTCAATACATTCCTAGAAATCTTCCCTTCGCATTCAAGGCTCTTCCTCTGATATCAGATCTTCAGTGCACTCAAAGAGGAGACTCAGAGTTCGAGAAGCCCCTTCTTCCTCTTCCAAAATCTGTTTGAGGGCTTCTAACTCTACTCTATTCATATTGGTTAATATTTGCTTATTAAGAAGCTTTCCTTGTAACTTTTCCCAAACTATTTTCTTACTTGATTCTGTCAGGGAATTGAATCAAGGGTTCTAAGGTTTGTTGGTGAGCCAAGGTTAAAACCAACGGTGTAAGGGTTCGATTGTGATTCCGGAAAAACAATCGGGTGGTTCTAGTCGGTGAGCCTGTGAAAACCAACTGAGTTCGTTGTGATCTCGCGAAAACAACAAGTTGGGTTGTGACCTTGTAAAACAACCGGCTGTAATCCAAGGGATTATAGTGAACTCCCAAGTGAAACTTGGGGAGTGGACGTAGGAGCAAGGGTTAGCTTCGAACCACTATAAATTGGTTTGTGTTTGTATTGGCTGCTGTCCTCTCTCTCTCTATCTCTCTTCATTCACTTCATCTAGTAACTTAACTAGTTTGCTTGCAATAGATTTAGTTAATTACTAATCATAGTTTTTAATTGGTCGAGATTTAATCCAAACCCAATTCACCCTCCCTCTTGGATTGTCTTTTTGGGCAACAAGTGGTATCAGAGCCGGAGTTCTTATATTAAAAGAGCAAAAGATCAAAATGACAATCCCCTTTGGATCTTCTCTTAGTGAGGGGCAATCCACCAATAGGCCTCCATTCTTCAATGGAACTAACTACACATATTGGAAGGCTAGAATGAGGATATTTATCCAAGCCCAAGACTATGATGTTTGGAGTATCATACTTAATGGACCATATATTCCTTCTATCTGTGTAGTTAACATTTCTATACCCAAGCTTGAAAAAGATTGGATGATAGTGATAGAAGGAAGGCACAACTAAATGCCAAAGCAATGAATGTGCTATTTTGTGCCTTAGACCCTAATGAATTCAATAGAATCTCTACTTGCAATTCTGCAAAAGAGATATGGGATAGACTTGAAGTGACCCACTAGGGCACGAATCAAGTCAAGGAATCCAAAATAAACATGCTAGTTCATAAGTATGAACTATTCAAAATGGAATCTAATGAAACTATCACTTGCATGTTTACTAGATTTACTGATATTGTCAATGGCCTAAAAAATCTTGGCAAAAGTTATACTAACAGTGACCTTGTCAAGAAAGTTCTTCGATTTTTACCAAGGTCATGGGAAGCCAAGGTAACGGCGATCCAAGACGCCAAAGACTTGAACAAGCTGGCACTCGAAGAGCTCCTTGGATCTTTGATGACACATGAGCTCACAATGAAACAACACAGTGAAGAAGAGTCCTCCCACAAGAAAAAGGTAATTGCCCTTAAGTCTACTTCTTCTAACAAGAATCCCTCTTGCAGTAGCAGCAGTGAAGAAGAAGACAATGAAGGAGATGAAGATGAGGCACTTCTTGTATGAAAGTTCAGAAGATTCATCAACCGAAAGAAGTCCTTTCATCAGAAGAGAGGTTCCTCAAGTTTCTACAACAAGGACAAAGGTAAGAAAAGGGAAAGTGAGGGAATCGGGTGCTATGAATGCAAGAAGCAAGAACATTTCAGAATCGACTGTCCCTTGCTGAAGAAGGGCAGCAAATACAAGAAGAAGAAAGCTCTTGTCTCCACCTTGACAGACTCCGATCAATCTTCATCATCATCGGATGAGGAACAAGAGGAAAAAGCAAATTTTTGCTTCATGGCAAATGATAATGAGGTAATATCTGAAACACATTTAGATTTTACCTTTGATAAATTATATGATGCCTTTAATGAACTAATGGATGAATATAAGACAATAAATATTAAAAATAAATAATTAAAACTAACTAATCTATCTCACACTCATGAGTACGATAAATTAATTAAGGACAAGGATTCTATCATCAAAGAAAACTTAAAACTGAAAACAAGCAACCAAATGCTAACTCAAAAAACTAATACCTTAAATAAAGATAACGAAAGACTAACTAAGGAAGTTTCAGAACTTGAAAACAGTAATCAAACTCTAAAAGATAACTTTACAAAAGATCTAAAGTTACTAAAAACAGAAAAACTAAACTTAACAAAAGAACTTGAAAAGTATAAATCTATAGTTGAGAAGTTTACCTTTAGTTCTGAAAAACTAGATATGATACTTAATAGTCAAAGAGCTGTATTTAGTAAAGCCAGCTTAGGGTATAAGCCTAACAACAAACAAAAATTTCTTAAAAACTTCTTTGTAAAAGCCGGAGAAAGTAAAACCAGAAATGCAACTTGTTTTCGTTGTGGTAAAGTAGGACATATAGCCAATGTATGTAACCACAAAAGCCCTGAAATTAAAAAAAAGATTAAAAAGATTTGGGTTCCAAAAGGAACCGACATTACTAACCTTGAAGGACCCAAGAAAACTTGGATACCTAAAATTGTATGATTTCCTTGTGTAGGAGTGTCTTACAGCCAAGGTCGACAAAAACTGTTGGTACTTGGATAGTGGCTGCTCAAGACACATGACGGGTGACAAGGAGCAATTCTTCATCCTAGAGCCTAAAAAAGGAGGTGCTGTGACTTTTGGAGATAATAACCAAGGTCACATCGTTGGTATAGGTAAAGTACAAATCATCTCTTCAACCTTCGTTGATAATGTACGATTTGTTGATGGTCTTAAGCATAACTTACTTAGCGTTAGTCAATTATGTGATAGAAGTTTTGATGTTTTGTTTAAGCCATCTTTACGCATCATAACCAACTCAGTTGACAATGCCTTAGTATTTAAAGGAATTAGACGTGATAACGTCTATGTAGTAGATCTTGAAGATCTTGCTAAAAATAGTCCTTGCTTAGTAGCCAATGATACTAAGGTTAGTGATGCAAGTTGGTTATGGCACCGTAAATTAGGTCATGCAAGTATGGATACAATATCTAAATTAGTTAAAAGAGATTCCGTGATTGGTTTGCCAAAGCTAAAATTTGAGAAAAATAAAATTTGTGAAGCATGTCAATATGGCAAACAATCTAGAAGTTCCTTTAAATCCATAAATTGTGTCTCTACTGCAAGACCCCTCGAACTACTTCACATGGATCTTTTTGGACCAACTAGAACCACAAGCCTTGGTGGAAACAAGTATGGTCTTGTTATTGTAGATGATTTTTCTAGATACACATGGGTCATATTTTTAGCTCATAAAGATGAAGCATTTTCTGTATTTAAGAAATTTCATAAGGAAGTAACCAGCTCAAGAAATACTTCAGTTATAGCTATTAGGAGTGATCATGGAACAGAATTTGAAAATCATCGATTTGATGAATTCTGTAGTAAAAAGGGAATAACTTATAATTTCTCTACACCTAGGACACCACAACAAAATGAAGTTGTGGAAAGAAAGAATAGAACCCTAGAGAAAATAGCTAGAACCATGTTGTGTGAAAGTAACCTCTCTAAGTATTTTTGGAGAGAAGCCATTAACACATCATGTCATATATTAAATAGAGTTTTATTGAGACCAATTATAAAGAAAACACCTTATGAACTTTGGAGAGATAGAAAGCCCAAAGTAAACTATTTTCATGTTTTTGGGTGTAGGTGTTTCATTCATAATAATGGCAAAGATAACTTAGGCAAATTTGATTCCAAATCTGATGAAGGTATCTTTTTGGGATATTCTACATCAAGTAAAACATATAGAGTCTTCAACAAAAGAACCCTTGTTATGGAAGAGTCTATACATGTTGTTTTTGATGATACTAATGATGTCTCTTCTAGCAAGAGAGTAGCTTTTGATGATGATGCAGGGATACTTGAGGAAAAGATGAATGACATGACATTACAAGAAAATGAACCGAAACAGATTGGAGATACATCAACAAACCAAGAGGCAATTGTTGAACATGGGCTTACTAAGGCTTGGAGGTATGCTCATGGTCATCCTAAAGAATTAATCTTAGATGATCCATCTCAACCTGTTAGAACTAGAGCCTCTCTTAGGAACTTAAATAATCATCTTGCATTTGTTTCACATTTAGAACCTAAAATATAGAAGAAGCTGAGAGTGATGTAAATTGGATAAATGCTATGCAAGAGGAACTTAACCAATTTACAAGAAATAAAGTATGGAACTTAGTTGAAAGACCCACTGAATACTCAATAATAGGAACTAAATGGATATACAAAAATAAACTTGATAAAAATGAAATTGTGATTAGGAACAAGGCTAGACTAGTAGCAAAGGGATATAATCAAGAAGAAGGTATAGATTTTGATGAGACTTTTGCTCCTGTAGCTAGACTTGAGGCAATTAGATTGTTACTAGCATTTGCATGCAATAAAGAATTTAAATTATTCCAAATGGATGTAAAAAGTGCCTTCTTGAATGGGTATATTAATGAGGAAGTTTATGTAGAACAACCTCCTGATTTTGAGAATCATCAATACCCCAATCATGTTTATAGACTAAACAAAGCACTTTATGGTCTAAAACAAGCCCCTAGAGCATGGTATGAAAGACTTAGCAAATTTCTATTAGACCATGAATTTTCTAAAGAAAATGTTGATACAACTCTGTTTTTGAAAAAGAAAAACAAAAATATGTTGGTAGTGCAGATTTATGTAGATGATATTATTTTCGGTGCTACTAATAATCACCTTTCTGAAGAGTTTGCTGAGTTAATGCAGAGTGAATTTGAGATGAGCATGATGGAAGAATTGAACTACTTCCTCGGACTTCAAATCAAATAATCCAAGGAAGGGATTTTCATCAATCAAGCTAAATACATCAAGAAAATGCTAAAGAAATTTGATATGGATGGAAATAAGGCAATTGCTACCCCCATGAGCTCATCATACAAACTAGACAAAGATGAATCAGGTAAATCAGTTGATCAAAAGCTGTATAGAGGTATGATAGGATCTTTACTATATCTTACAGCAAGTAGACCTGATATTATGTCTAGTGTATGCATGTGTGCTAGATATCAATCTAATCCTAAAGAATCACACCTAATTGCAGTTAAGAGAATTTTTAAATATCTCATAGGAACAAAAAATATAGGTCTATGGTACTCTAAAGAATCAAGCATAAATTTAATAGGGTACACTGATTCAGACTTCGTTGGTTGTAAACTTGATAAAAAAGCACTAGCGGATCTTGTCAATTTTTAGGAGAAAACTTAATTTCGTGGTTTAGCAAGAAACAAAACTCGGTTGCACTATCTACGGCTGAAGCCGAATATGTTGCTGCCGGATGTTGTTGTGCTCAAATTTTATGGATCAAGCAGCAACTTGAAGATTATGGCATTAAACAAGATAAGATTTCCATAAATTGTGTAATACAAGTGCCATAAATCTAACTAAAAATCCAATTCAACACTCAAGAACTAAACATATTGAGATAAGACATCACTTCATAAGAGATCATGTGTTAAATGGTGATGTAGTGCTTGAATTTGTTTGCACTGATGATCAACTTGCTGATATCTTCACTAAACCCTTATATGAAGATCGATTTTGTATTCTTAGAAGAGGGTTAGGAGTGATTGATCCATTCTTATGATGCTCCCCTCTAATTGATTGATTTTGATAATTAGCTTATGTTAGACATAGGATTTCTTATCTATGGTCATCAAATCAGTTCTTAAAAATTAGATATGTCCATAGCTCTCTCCTTTGGCACGGTAATAATAAGTTTGTTGGTTATGTGCCAGATTTCGAGTCGACTCGAATAGAGTTTAGAGTCGGCTCGTGGGTGAGTCGACTCGCGCATATTTAGGAGTCGACTCGAAGTCGAGTCGACTCGCAACTTACCGGAGTCGACTCGAGGTCGGGAATCCGATTTTTAACCCTAATCGAAACGTTTACTCCTCACTTCTATTCTCGGCCGCCACTGTTCCAAAACCCTAAAGTCGTCTCCGACCTCGTCTCCGACCCGTTCTAGGTCCTCTCCCTCGAGTTTTCTTCCATTTCTCTTGTCCATCCCTCGGTTTGTAGGTTAAAATGCCTAGGAAAGTCGTTGTCCCGAGTCGGAAGAGACCTCTCTCCGCAAGTGGCGTCGAGCGACGGTCCAAGGCACGAAACGAACCCATGAGGCCACCACCTCCGGTTCCTTCCCCGCCTAGGCCGGTTCCCTCGCGTCCGTGCGCCGGGAGGGCAGTCTCTACCGGGAGGAAAGTCAACTTTGACTTCCTCTCCCGGAAAGGGTTCATCCTAGGGCATCATCTTAGGGCTCAAGGGTTAGAGTTGTTCTGCTCTTTAGACCTCCCTACTTACCCAGGGTTAGTTAGGAAATTTTATGAGACAGTAGCCCGAGGTAGTGGTGGTATCCAGGGAACCGTAGCGGGTGTCCCTGTATTTATCTCGGAGGACTTCATTGCTCGAGTCCTTCATCTCTCCTGAGAGGGGATCTTTACCACTCATCCCCATGATAGGACTGAGGCCCTTACGGCCGTCTTAGAGAGTCCCCCTCATTCCCTTATAGAGGAGGTGTTTGCAAATCAGCTTTTAGCTGAAATGCGGCTCCTCCTAAGTATCATTTCTAGGACTCTCTTTTCCAAAACTGGTAGATTTGACTTTATCTCTGAGAGAGACCTAGCATTGATGTTCCACATACTCCAAGACACTCCTATCAACTTTCCTAAACTCATCTACAAGTATATCTATGAACCCCTAGATAAACCTAGGTTGAGTCTCCCATATGGCATGCTATTCACACTTATCTTTAGGAAGTTAGAGGTCCCTATCCCTGAGGGAGAACCCTCTCGCTCACTGCGTCATACAGATCGCATGGGTGAGGGGACTCTCTATCGTATGGGTTTCCATAGAGTCGAGGGAGTCTGGGTTAGGAGACCATCCACATCCACACCATCTGACCCTACCACTCATCACTCACCCAGTCCTGATCATGACCAGGATCATGACATAGCTTCTCCCACTTTTTCTTCCACTTATGGTCCTTCATTCCCATCCACTTCAGCCGGACCCTCTACTGCACCACCACCTCAGCAGCCCCTGGAAGTCCGGATCAGCTCTGAGCAGCTCCGGGAGATGAGACAGGAGATTATGAGGGAGCTGAGAAATGACTTGTTGAGAGAGCTCCGAGGTCCCCTGACTACTCCTTCCACTGACATCGTTCCCTCCTTAGCAGCCGTATCCAAGATG
The DNA here is from genome assembly GCF_051530095.1 of Phoenix dactylifera. Lineage (NCBI taxonomy): Eukaryota > Viridiplantae > Streptophyta > Magnoliopsida > Arecales > Arecaceae > Phoenix > Phoenix dactylifera. The sequence continues at coordinate 22,488,203 of NC_143199.1, read as the reverse complement.
GTTGCAGACCTAAAGGAAGAAATCTACAACATCAGGAGCCTTGTCCAAGCTCAATATTGGAATATGAGCGACGTAAAGGATGACACGAGGAAAATGCGAGATAGCATCAGAAATGAACTTGGTAGCCAAAGTCAGGGTGCAGAAAGGCTAGCACATGACTTGATCTCCAAACTTGACACCCTCCAAGAAAGTCTGACCCAGTTCACTTCGATACAGTCTAGGGCCACCTCGGAAATCATCGCACAACTAGGGAACGTCTCTGAGGGGCTAAGCATGGTCATGAAACACACTAGACTGAGTATGGGAGCCACATCCTCCACTACAAAGAAAACCTAGTGTATTTTTATCTGATTTTATGATGTACAGTCCATTGAGGACTTTTTCTATTATGTAATCACACTTGTACTCAAATCTAACTTTAATACAATGAGTAGAAATTTCCTTTCAAAACTGTGCAATTTGAGTTCTTTTCTGTGTTTTGTGCCTTTTTGCTATGATGACAAAAAGGGGGAGAAAATATGAATTGAAATGTAAAGGGAATCACTAAAAAGAACAACCTTAAAGCAAAAAGTAATTTGTTCTTAGTGGATTCGATACCTCGAGGCTCATTATCTCTCTGTTGGGGCTCCTCAAGAAGTGATCTCCAGAATCTATTTAAGGAATATTCGGAGATTAGTTGAATCATACTCAAGAACAAATTGTCAGATCTTCTCTCTGAAAGTAAGAATTTAAGATCAAAAGCTTCAAGACATTAAAAGAAAATTCAGAGAACCCAAACAAAATTGAATGCATATGTTGAGGGGGAGAATCTGAAATCTTAAGAAAGCAAATTCATTAAACACATATAAGCCAAACAATTGATTGCATGATATGAAGGCTAATATAATTCCAAATGAAAGGGGGAGCTTTAACTTCAGGATTTACTGTTTCATACCTTTCAATTTTGGATAAATTAAATGACTAGACATTTGAATTCATTTCAAAACTTTATTATAAATCTCCTTTTGGTTGAGCAATTTACTTTACAAATACTCAATGTTTTGTCATCATCAAAAAGGGGGAGATTGTGGAGTGATTGGTTATACCCCATTTGATTTTGATGAGCTCAAAGCATTTGAGTATATTTCATGTTGTACTAATGAATTCAATCTAGTGTTTTAGGCAAATATATGTGAATTTATCTTTAAGAGCATCGAGCTTTTGTTCAAGATTAATTGACTAAGTGTTGAACACAATTAAGCCAAAGTCTGAAGCTCGAGTCGACTCCGGAAGCTTGTGAGTCGACTCCAAGTATTTCAGAGGTTCTGGCAAGCTCGAGTCGACTCCGGTTCACTACGAGTCGACTCCGACTGAGAACAGACAGAAGGACAGAAAGATGAATTTCAGATCCTGTCACCGAGTCGACTCCGACGATTTCGAGTCGACTCCGATGCTTGCCGAGTCAACTCCCGACAGTTTCGAGTCGACTCCAACGGGTAACAGACAGAAAGACAGAACGATGGTTTTTGGACCCTATTACCGAGTCGACTCCAGAAGGTTATGAGTCGACTCCGAAGTTTGGCGAGTCGACTCCTAAACATGCAAGTGTCGACTCTCAGAGGAAAGCAGACTGAAAGGCAGAAAACCAAACAAAGTGACTCTGTGACCGAGTCGAATCCGAGAATACGAGAGTCGACCCCAAGTCAGTCGAGTCGACCCCAACAAAGTACGAGTCGACTTCGAGGCAGTGCAACTCGAAAGACAGAGGATCAGTTTGTGGACTCTGAGAGCCGAGTCGACTCCAAGATAATTCGAGTCGACTCCAAGATAATCCGAGTCGACTCCAAGGCAGTTCAACTTCAAAGACAGAGGATCGATTTTTTGGGCTCTGAAAGCCGAGTCGACTCCAAGATGATCCGAGTCGACTCGAGAAAGAAATGTAGAAATATAGATCTCTGGAACCCTGAGAACGAGCCGTCTCCAAAAGTGCCGAGTCATCTCCGGATATTGGCGAGTCGACTCCAGGTTTGGCCGAGTCGACTCCAGAACGGGACAGCACTTTAATTCAAATCCCGAACAGTGGACGAGTCGTCTCCAGTAAAGCAAGAGTCGACTCCAGCAACAGCCAAGTCGACTCCAGATCGAGCGAGTCGACTCCGATCCCAACGGATACATTGTCAGAAGTTGTAGACTGTGCAGAACGGCCACAAATTAGTGTCTAACGGCTAGTTTTCAAAGGGGACTGCTTAAATAGCCAGAGTGAACAGTAGTAGACACCAAAAGAATCACTCCATTTGTGCATTAAGTGTTTTCCATCTACCAAAAGTCTATTGAGAGAAAAGACAAGCAAAAGAAGGAAGAAACACATTCAATACATTCCTAGAAGTCTTCCCTTCGCATTCAAGGCTCTTCTTCTGACATCAGATCTTCAGTTCACTCAAAGAGGAGACTCAGAGTTCGAGAAGCCCCTTCTTCCTCTTCCAAAATCTGTTTGAGGGCTTCTAACTCTACTCTATTCATATTGGTTAATATTTGCTTATTAAGAAGCTTTTCTTGTAACTTTTCCCAAACTATTTTCTTACTTGATTCAATCAGGGGATTGAATCAAGGATTGTAAGATTTGTTGGTGAGCCAAGGTTAAAACCAACGGTGTAAGGGTTCGATTGTGATCCCGGAAAAACAATCGGGTAGTTCTAGTCGGTGAGCCTGTGAAAACCGACCGAGTTCGTTGTGATCTCGCGAAAACAACAAGTTGGGTTGTGAACTTGTAAAACAACCGGCTGTAATTCAAGGAATTATAGTGAACTCCCAAGTGAAGCTTGGAGAGTGGACGTAGGAGCAAGGGTTAGCTCCGAACCACTATAAATTGGTTTGTATTTGTATTGGCTGCTGTCCTCTCTCTCTCTCTCTATCTCTCTTCGTTCACTTCATCTAGTAACTTAACTAGTTTGCTTGCAATAGATTTAGTTAATTACTAATCATAGTTTTTAATTGGTCGAGATTTAATCCAAACCCAATTCACCCCCCTCTTGGGTTGTCTTCTTGGGCAACACTATTAACACATCATGTTATATTATAAATAGAGTTTTGTTGAGATCAATTATAAAGAAAACAACTTATGAATATTGGAGAGATAGAAAATCCAAAGTAAACTACTTTCATGTTTTTGGTAAAGATAACTTAGGTAAATTTGGTTCCAAATCTGATGAAGGTATCTTTTTGGGATACTCTACATCAAGTAGAGCATATAGAGTCTTCAACAAAAGAACTCTTGTTGTTGAAGAATCTATTCATGTTATTTTTGATGAGACTAATGATGCTTCCTCTAGCAAGAAAGTAGCTTTTGATGATGATGCAGGGATACCTGAAAAAAAGATGGATGATATGACCTTGCAAGAGGACGAACCGAAGCAAATTGAAGAGACTTCAACAAGCTAAGAGGTAGTTACTGATTATGAGCTTACAAGGGTTTGGAGGTATGCATACGGTCACTCTAAAGAGTTAATCTTAGATAATCCATCTCAACCTGTTAGAACTAAAGCTTCTCTTAGAAACTTAAATAATCATTTTGCATTTGTATCATATTTAGAACCTAAAAATATTGAAGAAGCTGAAAATGATGTAAATTGGATAAATGCTATGCAAGAGAAACTTAACCAATTGACAAGAAACAATGTATGAAACTTAGTTGAAAGATCCTCTGAATACTCAATAATTGGAACTAAATGGATGTACAAAAATAAGCTTGATGAAAATGGAGTTGTGATTAGGAACAATACTAGACTAGTAGCAAATGGCTATAATTAAGAAGAAGGTATAGACTTTGATGAGACCTTTGTTCGTCCTTTCCTGTCTAACTAAAAATATGCTAAACAGATCGTTGTTAGAACCGACAAACAAAGTTTAAATTTAATTTTACTCTTACCTTTCCTACTCGAAAAATAGCGGTTGTAAGAGATCGATCCACAGGGAGGCGATTGGAGTTGCATAAAAATTAGAACGTTCACTCGGTTTTGAAATCGATTTTTGAATAATAAAAGAAAAACATTACTTCGGGGATGTGGAATGATTCTCTAGTCTATTAGAGAATATATTTTCTATTCGAAAAATAAACAAAAAAAAGAAAGAAAACTTTGTAATTGAGAATGTAATGCAGAGTAGCGGTTAAGCAGCAAAGAAAAATATTTAAATAAGATTTTCAGTACAAATAAAATAAATTGCGGGAATTAAACTGAAACTTAGAACATAGATTGCATAAAAGAAAATTGATGGATTTCATAAAAAGAAAACTGATTACAAATAAAAGTGGAGATTAGAGGCCTAATACTCCCCTATTTTGCAAATAAAATAAAGAAAAGAAAACAAAGAAAAAAAAATCACTTCTCTTTCTCTCCCACTCCCACGGTGGACTTCCAACATAAAATAATTTTTTTATGTTCTTCTTCTTCCCAAGAACAGAGCACTTGCTCTGTTTCTTCTTCTCAACACCCAGCCGACTCCTCTCTTGGCCTCCACCTCCAACCGAGCTCTCCTTCTCCTCCGACTCTCGGCCTCAACCCCCAATCGAGCACTCCCCCTAGCCGATGGCCTCTCCCCTCTTCTTATAGGCTTGGAGATGTGGAAGAGGCGGGATCAGTGGGATCGGCTGGGGATACGGGATCGCCGGTGATTGCGGAAGAGGGAGATGGCTGCGTGATGCTGGGATTTTGATGGTGTAGAGGAAGGAGATGGATCCGGGCGCTGGGAGGAGGGGCTGATCCGAGGGTGCTGCTGGCACGGATGCTTGGATGCGGAGGAGAAGATCACGGATTCGTGAGGGGAGTCGCTGATCTTCCCTTCTTTGATTGGAAGCGGGATCGATGGGATTTGCTTCCTATTTCCTTCTTCCGGTGATTTGGGAGGCGGATCCGGTCAATGGCTTGCCAACAGAGGGAGCCAGTGAATGCTCGAAGATGGCGGGCTGATGCGGAAGGAAGGAGGCGCTGGATGCTGTGAAGCTTCTGGGAGCTTGGATCACGGAGGAGACGCTGATCACGGGCTTCACGAGCGGCTGGGTTGCAGATGGAATCCAGAATGCTTCACGGCTGGCCGCAGCGGGATCGACGGGAGGTAGATGTGCGGACGTGGGTGTTGCTGGCGCGCTATTGATGGATTCATCGCGTGAAGCTTGGAATGGGCTACGGTCTCCCGTGATCGCATGGACCGGCTGGACTTGAATGCTTAGGCTCACGCGATGGGGAAGGAAGCTAGGATTTTGATGCGGCTCGGACGCTGGAAAATTCTGGGAGCACGTTGGGATTGAAGGCTGAAAACCGTTGGTGACGGAAGAGGTCCAGTTGCATCGTGGGGCTGAGCTCCATCACGTGGAGATGCTGGCTTGACTTGAGCTCGGGCTGCCGGGCATTAGGCTCAAACCCAATGTTAATTAGTTTCTTGGATTACTCGTACTGAAGCACAAATACTATATTAATTAGTTAATTTTATTATTAATGATTAGCTATAATACTAATTAAGATGGTATGACGATTGCACTTTTGTGCTCTCATCACCCCCCCCAACTAGCTTATTGCTAGTCTCTAGCAATTCAGCGCGAAAATGATAAAATGAGAGAGCAAAAGTGTTATTTATTATATAAATATCCTAAGATAAATACTCACTTTCGTAGAGCATTACGATTGCACTTAGCATGTGCAACAAGCCGTTAAACCCCTAGGTTACCCTAGTGGACGAGTGTTGTCTCGTGAGGGTTTGCAGTGAAGTTACCCACATACTTCAATCCCAAAATAAAATTTGGTTTGTGAAATGAAAGTCTTATTTCAAGTACATAACTGATAAGAATTTCAAAAGCACACAAGGTTTTAATTACTAAGTAGCCCAATTTCTAGGTTAGTATGCACTTTAAGTTGAAGTTATTAAGTTTTCCGTTAGAAAGTTGTAAGACTTATTTATACTTGAGTGCTCAGTGAAGTTTGGACCATGCACAAGCTAAGATTTTGGATCTCCAAAATAACGCTAATATTAGTAGTTTCCAAGAATTGGTCAGACAAGACCTATTTGCTGATTCAAAATCATCTTTTCTGCAGAATTTCGAGAGCTGTGGATGTTTACTTTAATACCTCATGGGCTTTATCTGTAATATTCCAGCTTACTCGAATTTTTACAACGATGGCTTTCACACTATTGTCTTTTTTATGGTCAATATACATTTTTTTTTCTTTTTTTTTCTTCTCTCTTTTTTTTTTTTTGAAAGAGAAATGATAATGTATATATTGTGCACTTTTACTCCTGTGATGATTCCTCCATGTAGCGAGCAATTAGTCGACAATTCTCACACCAGTTGGCATGAGGTGTCGGGCATCAAGACTCCCCTACGGACCTATGCTCGGGTTCCTCATCACAAGCCCGCTGACCTTTGACAATAGGTAGCCCTTTTCGATGTACCTGACTAAATCCACCAATTTTTTTTTTTGGATCAGAAAAAGATGGTTCATCAGGATTCGAGGTTGCTACCATATTCTCAACATAATGTCGAACCTATACCTTAGAAAATGCAGGCCATATGTGTTGTGAAATTCAAAGCACTAATTAGCTTACAACTCACTAAAAGGAACTTAATAAAAAGAACTCACTTTGCACTACTTCCAACTAGTCATTGGGCTCTTAGATTTTATATACCTTGTGTGTTGTATTTATTTATTTATTTATTTTTCAAAAATTTTAACTAAAAATTAATTTTTTTTTATAAAATTTCAAATGCGTAAAAATACCCCCAAACCTAAATCTAACATTGTCCTCAATGTTAAAGAAAATTTAAAGCAGTAAGAGGACAGAGGAGAAGTACCTGATATTGAAAGTTGGGGCAAAATCCTCCAAACCTGCATGTTAGTAATTTATTGAACTTTTTTTTTTAAAAAAAAATAGAAGATATTTACATGTTGGGTTGCCTCCCAAGAGCGCTAAGTTTTATGTCTTCAGCCAGACAATTCCGATTTACTCATAATAGACAGGGTCGGTCAGAAGTGTCTCCTCGACTTCTGGACTCAGATACTCAGGTATGGTTTTAAACGATGTCCATTGACTTGAAAGGACCTACCATCCTTGGTATTGCATATTACTATTGCACCATGCGGGTGCATTTTCTCTACTGTGTATGGGCCAGTCCAGCGAGATTTAAGTTTTCCAGGGAATAGATGTAATCGAGAATCATATAGGAGAACTTTTTGTCCTTGGTAAAACTCTTTACGAGTAATCATTTTATCATGCATGACTTTCATGCGATCCTTGTACTTCTTAACACACTCGTAAGCACCATTCCTAATTTCTTCAAGCTCGTCGAGCTAAAGCTTTCTATGTTCTCCCGCCTTGTCGAGATCGAAATTTAGGCGTTTGATTGCCCAATAGGCCTTGTGTTCTAACTCGACAGGTAAATGGCAAGCCTTGCCATAGACAATCCTATATGGGGACATTCCAATTGGTGTTTTGTAGGCTATACGATATGCCCACAATGCATCTGTTAACCTAAGAGACCAATCTTTTCGAGATGGATTGACAGTTTTTTCAAGGATGGTCTTGATTTCTCTGTTGGAAATCTCAACTTGTCCACTCGTTTGTGGATGATATGGTGTACCGACCTTGTGGGTGATGTTGTACTTCCTAGCAAGGGCTTTAAAAATTCTATTGCAAAAATATTTCCCCCCATCACTAATGATAGCACGAGGGGTGCCAAAGCGAGCGAAGACAGACTCCTTAAGAAACTTGATCACTACTTTGTGATCATTGGTCCTACACGCGATAGCCTCAATCCACTTAGATACATAGTCAACAGCTAGGAGTATGTACTGGTGCCCAAATGACATAGGAAAAGGACCCATAAAATCAATACCCCAAACATCAAAGATTTCTACAATTAAGATCGGGTTCAGGGGCATCTCATTTTTTCTTGAAATTTTTCCTAGTCTTTGACATCGGTCACATGCTTTGCAATACTCGTGTGAGTCATGAAATAGTGTGGGCCAATAGAATCCACACTGCAAAACCTTTGCAGTCGTCTTTTTACCACTGAAATGACCACCACAAGCGTGGTCATGACAAAAGGAAAGGACTTTCCTTTGTTCGTATTCAGGAATACACCATCGGATGATCTGATCAGGGCAATATTTAAATAGGTATGGTTCATCCCAAAAATACCACTTCACACGAGCTAGGAAGCGAAATCGCTCCTGTTTGGTCCAAGAGCTAGGCATTTGTTCAGTAACGAGGTAGTTGACTATGTCAGCATACCATGGAACATTAGTATGGGAAATCATCATTAGTTGTTCATCCGAAAAAGTTTCGGATATAGGTAATGATTCTGCAGATGACTCAACAATTAGTTTGGACAAGTGGTCAGCTACTACATTTTCAGATCCCTTTTTGTCTCGAATTTCGAGATCAAATTCCTGGAGCAATAGGATCCAACGAATGAGTCTTGCCTTAGCATCCTTCTTTGTGAGAAGGTACTTAAGGGCGGCATGATCAGAATAAATAAGAACCTTAGATCCTATCAGGTAGGGGCGGAATTTATCTAGAGCAAAAACAACTGCCAACAATTCTTTTTCAGTGGTGGAATAGTTGAGTTGGGCGTCATTTAGAGTTTTGCTCGCATAATGAATAACATGGGGAAGCTTCTCTACTCGCTGACCTAAGACAGCACCTATGGCATAATCGGATGCATCACACATGATTTCAAAAGGACGACTCCAATCAGGACTCCTTATGATGGGTGCTGAAGTTAGTTCAGACTTTAGTCTTTCGAAAGCAGTTATACAAATTGGCGAAAAATTAAAAGTAGCATCTTTCGCCAACAAATCGTATAAGGGTTTCGACAATTTACTGAAATCCTTGATAAAGCGGCGGTAAAAACCCGCATGCCCTAAAAAGGATCTGACTTCCCTAACAGTTTTGGGAGGTGGCAATTTAGCAATTAATTCTACTTTGGCCTTATCCACCTCAATTCCCCTTTGTGACACAATATGTCTTAAAACAATACCTGATTCTACCATGAAATGACACTTCTCCCAGTTAAGAACTAAGTTTTTCTGTTTACAGCGTTCTACAACAAGTGTCAAGTGGTGTAGACATTCCTCAAAATTGGATCCAAATACAGAAAAATCATCCATGAAAACTTCTAAAAATTTCTCTACCATGTCGGAGAAAATACTCATCATACACCGTTGGAATGTAGCTGGTGCATTTCATAACCCAAAAGGCATGCGACGATTGGCAAAAGTGCCATAAGGACAGGTGAATGTGGTTTTCTCTTGATCCTCACGTGCGATAGGGACTTGGTTATATCCAGAATAACCATCGAGGAAACAGTAATGGGAGTGGCCAGCTAGACGTTCTAACATTTGGTCAATGAAGGGTAGTGGGAAGTGGTCTTTCCTAGTCATGGCGTTCAGCTTTCTGTAGTCAATGCACACTCGCCATCCAGTTTGGATTCGAGTTGGGACTAACTCATTTTGGTCATTCTTGATCACAATAATTCTAGATTTCTTGGGTACAACTTGAACTGGGCTCACCCACTGGCTATCAGAAATAGGGTATATAATCCCTGCATCTAAGAGTTTAATGATTTCAGCTAGAACTACATCTTTCATGACTGGGTTAAGTCGCCTTTGTGGTTCTCTAGAGGTTTTTACATCCTCTTCTAGATGAATTTTATGTTGGACCACAGAAGGGCTAATCCCCTTAATATCAGCTATAGACCAGCCGATCGCTTCTTGATTTTTGTGAAGGATTTTTAACAACTTCTCTTCCTGTTCTTCAGTTAAATTTGATGCAATAATAACAGGTAAGGTGTTGTTGTCCCCTAAAAATGCATATTTTAGGTTTTCAGGCAGATCTTTAAGTTCAAGCTGGGGAGGTTTGACACTTGAAGGTACTAGCTGGGATTCAGGTATAGGTAATGATTCAAATTTAGTCGCCCATCTGCTAGTATCCATTACAGGAATGAAATCTAGTAATGCATTAACCTCCTGATTCGACTCTCCTTCCTCACAATCTTGACTGAATTGGGCCAAACATCTTTCTAGTGGATCAGAATAACTTGACTCCTCGAAGGACTTGCTGATCATGTTTTCAATCATGTGAATTTCTTCTAAATTGTCCATCTCAGATGGTTGATTACTACTGTGAAAGACATTGAGTTGGACGGTCAAGTTTCCAAATGCTAAGGTCATTATCCCATTTCGGCAACTGATCACAGCATTTGAAGTGGCCAAAAATGGTCTACCAAGGATTACCGGGATGTGACTTCCTGGGTTTTTCACTGGTTTAGTTTCGAGAACTACAAAATCCACAGGGTAGTAAAACTCATTTACCTTTACAATTACATCCTCTACAATTCCCTTAGGATACTTCACAGTCCTATCTGCTAATGACAAAGTGATGTTTGTGGGTTTTAATTCTCCCAAACCTAGTTCGGTGTAGACAGAATAGGGTAATAGGTTCACACTTGCTCCTAAGTCTAATAGGGCTCTCCGAATGATGGTTTCTCCTATTTTAATTTCAACAGTGGGGCAACCAGGGTCCTTGTATTTTGGGGCAATCTGCTGTTGAATAAGAGATAAGGCTGTTGCCCAGATAGACAACCCAAGAGGGGGGGGTGAATTGGGTTTTAAAATAATTTAGATATTTAAAACGTTGTGGATGACTAATTAAAACTATTGCAAGTTGTTTAATTAAATGCTATGTGCTGTGAGTGATAAGAGAGGAAGAAGAAGAGAGACAATCAAACACAAACACCAAGTTTTATAGTGGTTCGGAGCTAAACCTTGCTCCTACGTCCACTCCCCAAGTCTCACTTGGGAATTCACTATAACCCCCTTGGATTACAGCCGGTTGTTTTCCAAGCTCACAACCAAACTTGTTGTTTTACGAGCTCACAACGAACTCGGTCGGTTTTTCCAGGCTCACCGACTAGAACCACCCCGATTGTTTTTCCGGGATCACAATCAAACCCTTACACACGTTGGTTTTAATAACTAAGCTCACCAACTAACCTCTATACCCTTGATTCAATCCCCCGATTGAATCAAGCAAATACAAGTTGTAAATAAAATAGACAAACAGAAAAACAAGCTTCTCAAAAGCAGATGAAAGACAATATAATCTAAAAGGAGTTTAGAAGCCCTCAAACGCTTTTAAGTTGGAGAAGAGGAATGGCTTCTTAAACTTCGGTCTCCTCTTGAATGTGTAGTCGACTTGAATGCAGGAGGAGCTTCTTTAATTGCTGGAAAGATGTAGGTGGATGCAGTAAATGCAGATCTTCCCTTTTTCTCGTTGAAGAACAAGTTGCAGAGTTGAATGCTTGAATACTTGGAGTGGAATGGTTGTTGTCTGCCTTGCTACAGTCCTCTGTGGCTATTTAAACCAACCCCCATGGAAACTAGCCGTTAGAGAGCTTTTTCTGCCCGTTCTGCACACTCTGTACAGTCTGACAATGTGTCCGTTGGTGGGTTGGAGTCGACTCGCGCGATCAGGAGTCGACTCGTCTGTAGCGGGAGTCGACTCATACTTTTCCGGAGTCGACTCTGCAACTGTTCCAGATTTGAATTAAAGTTGCCTTCGCGACTGGGAGTCGACTCGTCTTGACCCAGAGTCGACTCGCCAACTTCTGGAGCTGACTTGGCTTTCTCGGAGTCGGCTCATCCCATGAAGTCCGTGGACGTATCTTTGAATTTGGTCCACTCGAGTCGACTCGACTGTCCTGGGAGTCGACTCGGCGCTCAGAGCCCGAACTCCCTATCTTCTGTCTTTTGGCTCGTCCAGTCTTGGAGTCGACTCGAGCTTCCTCGGAGTCGACTCGGCTCTCAGTTTCCGAAACTTGGTCTTCTGCCCTTTTGATGTGAAGCTGCCTTGGAGTCGACTCTAGCTGTCTGGGAGTCGACTCGAATCTCAGAGGCAGTAACTTGGTCTTCTGTCTTCTTTGTGGTCGCGGAGTCTCGGAGTCGACTCGCGTAATGCGGGAGTCGACTCGAATCTCAGAGTCCAGAATCTGCCCTCTGACTTTTTCTTTATGTACTGCTGAGAGTCGACTCTTGCTGTCTTTGGAGTCGACCTGCCAACCATCGGAGTCGACTCGCGTTCCACTGGAGTCGACTCGAATCTCAGACCCGAAAACTGCTCTCTGACTTTTTCTTTGTATTCCTCTTGGAGTCGACTCTTACTACCCTGGAGTCGACTTGGTGAACATCGGAGTCGACTCGCACACTTCGGGAGTCGACTCGTTGACAAGTTCTGAGTTGAAGCTTTCTATTCGTCTGTCTGTTCTCAGTCGGAGTCGACTCGTACTGATCCGGAGTCGACTCGAGCTCGTGCCAGTGAACTTGATACGCTTGGAGTCGACTCGTGATACTCTGGAGTCGACTCGAGTCTCAGACTTTGGTTCAAGCTGACTTCTTAACTTATCCAAAAATTATGAACCAAGTCTTGAGACACTTAGACAAGATTTTCACTGAAACACTTAATTGAATTCATTAGTAAACAAGAAATATACTCAAATGCTTTGAGCTCATCAAAATCAAATAGGGTTTTAATCAATCACTCCACAATCTCCCCCTTTTTTATGATGACAAAACATTGAGTATATGTAAAGTGAATTGCACAATAAACAATCAAATAAAATCCATAAATGAATTCAAATGTCTGGTAATTCAATTTATCCAAGCTTGAAAGGAGTGAAACAATAAATTTCGGAGTTAAAGCTCCCCCTTTCATTTGGAATTATATAAGCCTTCATATCATGCATTCAATTGTTTGGCTTATATATAATTAATGATTTAGCTTTCTTAAAATTTCAGATTCTCCCCCTCAACATATGCATTCTACTTTGTTTTGATTCTTTGAATTTCCTTTTAATGCTTTGAAGTTTTTGAACTGAAATTTTGGTTTTTAGAGGAAAAATCTGTCAATTTGTTCTTGAGTAGGATTCAGCTAATCTCCGAATATCCCTTGAATAGATTCTGGAGATTACTCCATTAGGAGCCCCAAAAGAGAGATAATGAGCCTCGAGGTACCGAATCCACTTAGAACAAATTTGTGTGTTTTAAGAGTTTATCTTTTTATTGATTCCATTGATTCCTTTTACATATTTTATACATATTTTTCCTTTTACATATTTTATACATATTTCTCCCCCTTTTACATATTTTATACATATTTCTCCCCCTTTTTGTCATCATATCAAAAAGGAGGTAAACAGAACACACAATCAAACATAGATCAAAAGGCACATTATTGAAGAAAAATGCGGCTACTCATTGTATTAATTTGTATGTAAGTACATTTCAGAATACAATAAGTAACGTAAAGTAATACATGTCAAAGCAAAATACAAAAAGTAGCTACGGTCTCCTCGAGGATGTAAGTCCTCCTCTCGAGGATGTATCTCCTCCTCTCGAGGATGTGACTCCTCCTCTCGAGGATGTGGCTCCTCCTCTCGAGGATGTATCTCCTCGAGGCATGCGCTCCACGAGTGATTGGACCGCATTGGTCACGTTCTCTAGCTGGCGAATGATGGCCTGGATGGCCCTGCTCTGTGTCGTATCCAGCTCGAGTACTGACTTCTGCAGTCCGTCCAGCTTGTCGATGAGCACATTCGACAAGCGCTCGGCCCCTGCGGTGGTGGTGGACATGTCACGGCCGATGTCATCCCGCATCCGTCGAGTAGTGCTCGTGACCTCACTCATGCTGTGGAACTGGGCCTGTATCAAGGTCCTCATGTTGTATATCTCTTGCCGCACCTCAGCCGTCATGTCTGTCACGGCTGTCAGGGAAGGGACCAATGCGGAAGATGTGGGCGCAGGAGAGGGAGTAGGCACCGAACCTCGGAGCTCCTGAAGCAACTCATCCCTCAGATCTCGGACTATCTCCTGCCGCAGCTCCCGGAGCTGCTCAGAATCAATGCGGACCTCCATGGATGGTGGAGCCGAGGAGGAGGGTCCGGCGGAGGTGGTAGGAGCAGGAGTGGATGGAAGATCTGGTAAGTCTGGAAAGTCAGAGTCTGGCTCAGGACTGGGGGAAGGTCTGGTGGTCTGTGTGGTGAGGGAAGACTTCCTAACCCAGATCCCCTCTCTCTTCCGAAACCCCATCCTGTGTAGGGTCCCTGCACGCGTGCGATCAATCCATCGCAATGCGCAAAAGGGTTCCCCCTCAGGAATGGGAATCTCGTACTCCCTAAACAGAAGAGTGAATATCATGCCGTATGGGAGGGTGAGCCTAGGTCTATCTAGGGGCTCACACAGATACCTATAGATGAGTTTGGGGAAGTTGATTGGAGTGTCCTGAAGAATATAAAACATCAGAGCTAGGTCTCTCTCATTTACAAAATCAAATCTCCCTGTCTTAGGGAAGATGGACCTAGACAATATACTCAAGAGGATCCGCACCTCAATCGGTAGTGAGCTAGCGGATACCTCGTCTAGAGGTGACTGGGGTGGATGCCCTAGAACGGCCGTAAGGGCCTCAACCCTGTCCTCAGGGTGTGTGGGAGCCACCCCTACTTGTGGAAGGTGGAGGATGTGGGCAATGAGATCCTCCGTAACGAACAGAGGGACACCGGCTACTGTGCCCTCGATACCCCCATCTCTCCGATGGACGGTACCGTAAAACTCTCTAACAAGGCCAGGGTAAGTGGGGAGGTCTAATGTAAGGAAAAACTCTAAGCCCTGGACCCTAAGCCTATCACCTATGGTGAACCCTTCCCGGGAGAGATAGTCGAAGTCGACATATCTCCCGGTGGTGACGGCCTTCCCGGCCAATGGCCTCACGGGAACCGCCCTAGGCGGGGAACGAGCCGGAGGTGGTGGCCTCGCGGGATCGTGCCGCGCCTTGGAGCGCCGCTCGGGACCGGCCTCGGGTTGGGACCTCTTCCGGACTACGGTCTTACGCGGCATAATGACCTAGACGGGATAAAAAAAAACTAAAGGACGGAGAAAGGTCGACGAAGAAGGCTTGGGACCGACCGGGGACGACCTAGGAAGGCATGAAAACCCAAAGACCGGTGAAGAATCGATTGGAAAAAGCCTTGGGAAGGATTGGGGACAACCTAGGAGTCGGCTCTAGGGCTTGTGAACAGTGGCGGCTTGAGAAAGAAGTGTTTTCGAAACGACAAATCTAGGGTTAAAAAGTCGGATCCCGACTGCGAGTCGACTCCACTGAGTTGCGAGTCGACTCGACCTCGAGTCGACTCCAGAATATGCGCGAGTCGACTCTCCTTATGCGCCTGTAGACCTCGAGTCGACTCCCGACTATATGCGAGTCGACTCCCCCTCTGCTGCCATCTATGCGAGTCGACTCCCGCAAATGCGCGAGTCGACTCCCCCTTAGGAGCCGACTCTGAAACTTACTCGAGTCGTCTCTAACTTTGGCACGCACCTAAAAATCATGCTTCGTTTGTGCCAAACGAGGGAAAATCACTAAATTAAGATCTGATTTGATGATCATTGAAGAGAAACTCTATTTTAACCACAAACTAATCATCAAAATCAATGAATCTAGTGGAAACTACCACTAGGATGGATCAATCACTCCTAATCCCCTCCTAAGCACACTAAACCTCTCTTCACTTAGGGGTTTTGTAAAAATATCTGCTAATTGATCATCAGTACAAACAAATTGGAGTGTCACATCACCATTCAATACATGATCTCTTATGAAGTGATGTCTTATCTCAATGTGTTTAGTTCTTGAATACTGAATTGGATTTTTAGTTAGATTAATGGCACTTGTATTATCACAATTAATGGAAATTTTATCTTGTTTAATGCCATAATCTTCTAGTTGTTGTTTAATCCACAAGATTTGAGCACAACAACTCCCGGCTGCAACATATTCAGCTTCAGCAGTAGATAATGCAACCGAGTTTTGTTTCTTGCTAAACCATGAGATAAGGTTTTCTCCTAGAAATTGACAAGACCCGCTGGTACTTTTTCTATCAAGCTTACATCCAGCGAAGTCTGAATCTGTGTATCCTATTAAGTTTAGGCTAGATTCTTTAGAGTACCATAACCCTATATTCTTAGTTCCTATTAAGTATTTAAAAATTCTCTTAACTGCAACTAGATGTGATTCTTTAGGATTAGCCTGATATCTAGCACACATGCAAACACTAAACATAATATCAGGTCTACTTGCAGTAAGATACAATAAGGATCCTATCATACCTCGATACAGTTTCTGATCTACAGATTTATCTGATTCATCTTGGTCTAATTTGCATGATGAGCTCATGGGGGTGCTGATTGACTTGTTTCCCTCCATATCAAACTTCTTGAGCATCTCCTTGATATATTTGGCTTGATTGATGAAGATGCCTCCTTCAGACTGTTTGATTTGAAGCCCGAGGAAGTAGTTCAGCTCTCCCATCATACTCATCTCAAATTCACTCTGCATCAAATCAGCAAATTCTTCGCAGAGGCGATTGTTAGTAGCACCGAAAATGATATCATCAACATAAATCTGTACTAATAACATATCTTTGTTTTGCTTTTTCAGAAACAGTGTTGTATCTACATTTCCCCTAGAGAATTCATGTTCTAATAGGAATTTGCTAAGTCTCTCATACCATGCTCTAGGTGCTTGTTTTAAACCATAAAGTGCTTTGTTCAGTTTATATACATGATTAGGGTATTGATGATTTTCAAAACCCGGAGGTTGTTCTACATATACCTCCTCATTAATATACCCATTTAAAAATGCACTTTTTACATCCATTTGAAATAGTTTGAAGTCCTTAGAGCATGCATATGCTAATAATAGTCTAATAGCCTCAAGTCTAGCTACAGGAGCAAAGGTTTCATCAAAATCTATACCTTCTTCTTGATTATAATCCTTTGCTACTAGTCTAGCCTTATTCCTTATAACAGTTCCATTTTCATCAAGTTTATTTTTATAAATCCATTTAGTACCTATAATTGGATATTCAGAAGGTCTCTCAACTAGATTCCACACTTTGTTTCTAGTAAATTGGTTTAGTTCTTCTTGCATTGCATTTATCCAATTTACATCATTTTCGGCTTCTTCTATATGTTTGGGCTCAAAGTGTGAGACAAAAGCTAGATGGTTATTCAAATTCCTAAGGGATGCTCTAGTCCTAACCGGTTGAGATGGATCATCTAGAATTAGTTCCTTAGGATGCCCGTGAGCATACCTCCAAGCTTTAGTTAGCCCATGATCCACAATAGCCTCTTGGCTTGATGATGCTCCTTCACTCAACTTTTGATTATCATCTTGTAATGCCATCTCATCTATCTTTTCTTCAAGAATTTCAACATCATCATCAAAATTATCTTTCTTACTAGAGGAGATGTCACTAGAATCATCAAATACAACATGTATAGATTCTTCTATAACTAAGGTTCTTTTGTTAAAGACTCTATAGGCTTTGCTAGTTGTAGAGTAGCCCAAGAAAATTCCCTCATCAGATTTAGAGTCAAATTTACCTAGATTATCTTTCCCATTATTATGAACAAAACACCTACATCCAAAAATATGAAAATAATTAACTTTTGGTTTTCTCTTTTTCCAAAGTTCATAAGGTGTTTTCTTTATGATGGGTCTCAATAGAACTCTATTTAATATATAACAAGAAGTATTAATGGTTTCTCCCCAAAAGTACTTAGGGAGGTTACTTTCACATAACATAGTTCTAGCCATTTCCTCTAGAGTTCTATTTTTCCTCTCCACAACTCCATTTTGTTGTGGTGTCCTAGGTGCAGAAAAATTATGGGTTATCCCTTTTTTACTACAAAATTCCTCAAATGACTGATTTTCGAATTCGGTACCATGGTCACTTCTAATAGCTATTACTGAGGTATCTTTAGCATTGGTTACTTTTTTATGGAATTTCTTAAAAACAGAAAATGCTTGATCCTTATGTGCTAGGAACATGACCCATGTGTACCTAGAATAATCATCTACAATAACTAGACCATATTTATTTCCACCTAGGCTTGTTGTTCTAGTTGGTCCGAATAGGTCCATGTGTAATAATTCTAGAGGCCTAGAGGTAGAGACACATTTTATGGATTTAAATGAGTTCCTAGATTGTTTGCCAAATTGACATGCTTCACATATTTTGTTCTTTTCAAATTTTAATTTTGGCAAACCTATCACGGAATCTCTTTTAACTAGTTTAGTTATTGTGTCCATGCTTTCATGACCTAACTTACGGTGCCACAACCAACTAGCATCATTATCCTTAGTTTCATTAACAACTAGACATTGGTTATGTTTTGCAAGATCTTCAAGGTCTACAACATATACATTTCCTCGTCTAATTCCTTTAAAAACTAAACTATTATCATTAGGGTTTGTTATAATGCATAGTGATGGTTTAAACATAACATCATACCCTTTATCACATAATTGACTAATGCTTAATAAGTTATGCTTAAGACCATCAACATATCTAACATTATCAATATAAGTAGAAGGGGTGATTTGAACTTTACCAATACTAATGATGTGACCTTGGTTGTTGTCTCCAAAAGTCACAGCACCTCCCTTCTTAGCTTCAAGGGTGAAAAATTGATCCTTGTCACCCGTCATGTGTCTTGAGCAGCCACTGTCCAAGTACCAGCAGTTTTTGTTGACCTTGGCTGCAAGACACTCCTACACAAGTAGATCATATAATCTTAGGTACCCAAGTTTTCTTGGGTCCTTCATGGTTAGTCAAGTTGGTTCCTTTTGGAACCCATACCCTTTTAATTTTTCTTTTTGTTTTACTTTTCCTATAGTCACATACATTTGCCTTATGTCCTATAGTCCCACAACAAAAGCAGGTTATTTTCTTAGTTTTAGTTTCCCCAGCTTTAACAAAGAAGTTACTAAGAAGTTTTTGTTTATTTCTTGGTTTATACCCTAAACCCGCTTTATTAAATACTGCTCGTTGACTATTGAGTATCATATTTAACTTTTCAGAGCTATATGTAAATTTTTCAACTAAGGGTTTGTATTTGTTAAGTTCTTTAGTTAGTGTTTGGTTTTCTGCTTTTAGATCATTAAGTTCTTTTGTGAGATCCTTATTTAAGATTTGTTTATGTTTTTTAAGTTCTGAAAATTTCTTAGTTAGTTTTTCATTATCTTTAGTTAAGGTATTAGTCTTTTGAGTTAAAAGTTGGTTGCTTGTCTTAAGTTCTATATTTTCTTTGGTGATTAAATCCTTATCCTTAACTAATTTATCGTATTTATGTAGGTATGATTGATAAGCTATTTTTAGTTCTTTATTCTTAAGATTTATTGCCTTATATTCTATCATTAATTCATTAAATGCATCATAAAGTTCATCAAAAGAAAAATCAAGATGCGTGTCGGAAGTTACCTCATTTTCATTGGCCATGAAGCAGAAATTGGCCTTCTCTTCTTGTTCTTCATCCGATGATGAAGATGATGTGTCGGAGTCCGATAGGGTGGTGACAAGGGCTTTCTTCTTCTTGTACTTGCTGCCCTTCTTTAGTAAGGGACACTCAGCTCTGATGTGTCCCGGCTTTTTGCACTCATAGCATCCAATCCCCTCATTTTCTCTTTCCTCATCCTTATCCTTTCGATAGGAATTTGAGGGGCCTCTCCTTCGATGATAAGCCTTCTTGTGGTTGATGAATTTCTTGAACTTGCGCACAAGAAGTGCCTCACCATCATCTTCCTCATGTTCTTCTTCTTCACTGCTGCTGCTGCAAGATAAGTCCTTGTTAGATGAAGTAGATTTTAGAGCTATTACCTTTTTCTTATGGGAGGACTCTTCCTCGTTGTCTTGCTTCATGGTTAGCTCGTGCGTCATTAGGGATCCAAGAAGCTCCTTGAATGGTAATTTGTTCAAGTCCTTGGCTTCTTGGATTGCTGTCACTTTAGCTTCCCAAGACCTTGGTAGACACCGAAGGATTTTCCTGACAAGCTCACTGTTAGTATAGTTCTTGCCAAGGCTTTTTAGGCCATTGACAATATCAGTAAACCTAGTGAACATGCATGTAATTGTTTCATTAGAATCCATTTTAAATAGTTCATATTTATGAACCAAAATATTTATTTTGGACTCTTTGACTTGATTCGTGCCCTCATGGGTCACTTCAAGTCTGTCCCAAATCTCTTTTGCAGAATTGCAAGTAGAGACCCTATTGAATTCATTTCTATCTAAGGCACAATAAAGCACATTCATAGCTTTAGAGTTAAGTTGTGCCTTTCTCATATCATGTTCATCCCAATCCTTTTCTAGTTTGGGTATCATGACACCCTCTACATATACGGATGGGATGTATGGCCCATTTACTATAATGGTCCACATCTCATAGTCTTGGGCTTGGATGAATATTCTCATCCTAGCCTTCCAGTATGAGTAGTCGGATCCATTAAAGAAAGGAGGTCTTTGGGTGGACTGACCCTCAATGTGAGAAGATCCAAATGGGGTTGTCATTTCGATCTTTTACTCTTGGGTGGAAGAGTTTAGGCTCTGATACCACTTGTTGCCCAGATAGACAACCCAAGAGGGGGGGTGAATTGGGTTTTAAAATAATTTAGATATTTAAAACGTTGTGGATGACTAATTAAAACTATTGCAAGTTGTTTAATTAAATGCTATGTGCTGTGAGTGATAAGAGAGGAAGAAGAAGAGAGACAATCAAACACAAACAGCAAGTTTTATAGTGGTTCGGAGCTAACCCTTGCTCCTACGTCCACTCCCCAAGTCTCACTTGGAAATTCACTATAACCCCCTTGGATTACAGCCGGTTGTTTTCCAAGCTCACAACCAAACTTGTTGTTTTACGAGCTCACAACGAACTCGGTCGGTTTTTCCAGGCTCACCGACTAGAACCACCCCGATTGTTTTTCCGGGATCACAATCAAACCCTTACACACGTTGGTTTTAATAACTAGGCTCACCAACTAACCTCTATACCCTTGATTCAATCCCCCGATTGAATCAAGCAAATACAAGTTGTAAATAAAATAGACAAACAGAAAAACAAGCTTCTCAAAAGCAGATGAAAGACAATATAATCTAAAAGGAGTTTAGAAGCCCTCAAACGCTTTTAAGTTGGAGAAGAGGAATGGCTTCTTAAACTTCGGTCTCCTCTTGAATGTGTAGTCGACTTGAATGCAGGAGGAGCTTCTTTAATTGCTGCGAAGATGTAAGTGGATGCAGTAAATGCAGATCTTCCCTTTTTCTCGTTGAAGAACAAGTTGCAGAGTTGAATGCTTGAATACTTGGAGTGGAATGGTTGTTGTCTGCCTTGCTACAGTCCTCTGTGGCTATTTAAACCAACCCCCACGGAAACTAGCCGTTAGAGAGCTTTTTCTGCCCGTTCTGCACACTCTGTACAGTCTGACAATGTGTCCGTTGGTGGGTTGGAGTCGACTCGCGCGATCAGGAGTCGACTCGTCTGTAGCGGGAGTCGACTCATACTTTTCCGGAGTCGACTCTGCAACTGTTCCAGATTTGAATTAAAGTTGCCTTCGCGACTGGGAGTCGACTCGTCTTGACCCAGAGTCGACTCGCCAACTTCTGGAGCTGACTTGGCTTTCTCGGAGTCGGCTCATCCCATGAAGTCCGTGGACGTATTTTTGAATTTGGTCCACTCGAGTCGACTCGACTGTCCTGGGAGTCGACTCGGCGCTCAGAGCCCGAACTCCCTATCTTCTGTCTTTTGGCTCGTCCAGTCTTGGAGTCGACTCGAGCTTCCTCGGAGTCGACTCGGCTCTCAGTTTCCGAAACTTGGTCTTCTGCCCTTTTGATGTGAAGCTGCCTTGGAGTCGACTCTAGCTGTCTGGGAGTCGACTCGAATCTCAGAGGCAGTAACTTGGTCTTCTGTCTTCTTTGTGGTCGCGGAGTCTCGGAGTCGACTTGCGTAATGCGGGAGTCGACTCGAATCTCAGAGTCCAGAATCTGCCCTCTGACTTTTTCTTTGTGTACTGCTGAGAGTCGACTCTTGCTGTCTTTGGAGTCGACCTGCCAACCATCGGAGTCGACTCGCATTCCACTGGAGTCGACTCGAATCTCAGACCCGAAAACTGCTCTCTGACTTTTTCTTTGTATTCCTCTTGGAGTCGACTCTTACTACTCTGGAGTCGACTCGGTGAACATCGGAGTCGACTCGCACACTTCGGGAGTCGACTCGTTGACAGGTTCTGAGTTGAAGCTTTCTGTTCGTCTGTCTGTTCTCAGTCGGAGTCGACTCGTACTGATCCGGAGTCGACTCGAGCTCGTGCCAGTGAACTTGATACGCTTGGAGTCGACTCGTGATACTCTGAAGTCGACTCGAGTCTCAGACTTTGGTTCAAGCTGACTTCTTAACTTATCCAAAAATTATGAACCAAGTCTTGAGACACTTAGACAAGATTTTCACTGAAACACTTAATTGAATTCATTAGTAAACAAGAAATATACTCAAATGCTTTGAGCTCATCAAAATCAAATAGGGTTTTAATCAATCACTCCACAGAGGCTTGTGCAGCCATCACAGCTTGCCTAGGAATACTGGTTCTTCTTTTCACTGTGGTTAAGTCTTTTAAGAATTTTGTATAGGAGGGGATCTGTCTGATGGCATCTAGGAAGGGTAAATTTATTTGAACATTTTTAAAGACTTCCATAATTTCATCGTACTGAGATTTTTTCTTTAAGTCTTGTAGTCTACTAGGAAAGGGAGCCTTAGGTGTGTAAGTCTCTATTGGTTTCTCCTCTATTTCTTGTGTTCCCTGTTCTTGTGCCTTTTTCTGGGTGGGGTTTGGTTCATGCTTTTCTTCTTTTTCTTGCACAGGAAGTTGGACTTTGTTGTCCACTTGCTTGCCAGATCGTAAAGTGGTAATTGCCTGGACTTCATGGTTAGGGTTTCCATTAGAATCAATATGAAACTGGCCTCTCGGCCCTTGATTCTGTTGCCTACTAGGGTTAGGCACTGGCTGACTGGGCAATTCACCTTTCTTCCTATCCCCTAGAGAGTTGGCTATTTGGCTCAGACTAACCTCAAGTTTTGCAATCGCTTGCGCATGGAATTGGTTAGTCTGGGTTTGAGCCATGTTGGTCTGTTGTTGTTGTTGGATGAAGTCTTGTTGCTGCTTCATCATGTTAGCCATCATGGCTTCCAATGATGTAGTTTGCTGAGGGATAGGGGCACTATAAGTAGGGATAGGTGGAGCCAATGATTGGTTTATTTGTGATGGACCTATCCTGAAAAAATTCTTCTGAAAACCTGGTGGACCACCTTGATGCTGAATAGGTTCATTTTGCTTGTATGAAAAATTTGGATGGAACCTATTATCAGGGTGGTAGACTGGGCTGAATGAATTGGGAGTGGGCTTCTTGAAGGCACTATATGAGTTTAGAGCATTTGCCTGCTCAGCCTTAATATTGGGTAAACTAGGACAGCACTCCACTAGATGCTCAGAACTATTACACAAGATACATAAACTATGTGACTCGTGATCCACTTTCATGATGGGATTTAACTCTTTATATGAACTCGAGCTAGTGGAAACAGTGAAAGCATCAAACTTTTTGCTTAAGTTGTTCAATCCAGTCACCAGATTGGACATGACATTTTTGAGTTCTGGGTCTGCTTTCATTTCATAATTACCTGATTTTCTAGACCCGAACTCATCTCTATTTACTTCCTCACCATAGCTACTCCAATTTTGGGCGTTCTCGGCTAAGTCAACAAGAAATTCATAGGCTTGATCTGGGGTTTGGTCCATGAACCTACCCTTGTGCATGGACTCAATCATGTTTCTATGTGTCGGAGGTAGTCCTTTGTAAAAGAAATGTACTAGGTCAGCCTTGTCAAGCCCATGGTGGGGGCACTTGACCAAAAGATCATGGAATCTTTCCCATAGTTGGGAAAATTCCTCCTCAGATTTTTCTCTAAAAGTTCTGATTGCATCCTTAATTTTTTCAGTTTTTACCATGGGATAGAACTTAGCCATGAACTTCCTAGATAGTTGTTCCCATGATGTGATGGAATTTGAAGCTAGGGAATACAGCCATGCAGCAGCACGATCCTCTAAAGTCATGGGAAATAACCTTAATTTAATACCCTCTTCATCTAAATTTTGATTTCTAAACGTTTGACAGATTGTCAAAAATTTGTTTAGATGAATGTAGTGTTGTTCACTTTCGAACCCATGAAACTTGGGTAACATGTTTATTGTTGCAGCCCGAATCTCGAATTGGGCTGCATTATTAATTGGTAATACTATGCACGTAGGGGGACTAGCGGATGCGGGTGCAAACAATTCATTCAGGGTTCTAATATGTTCACCCATTGTAGAGATCGACGGTTGGTTTATAGTTCGCAGGTTGTGATGAAAAGTTCTATCAATCTCAGGATCAAATGGGGTTAACTTATCCCTTAATGACCTTCTACCATGCATACATTATCACAACTTAATTAGATTTGACTCCTACAATGAACGAAATCCTAAAAGAAGAGAAGGGCTAGACACAGATGACCACAACCAACACCACACAACAATTTGACCCTATTAGTCTTAGAACTAAGTGAGGTTTAGTAGCTTCTTAAATCTAGTTGCACAGAGATGTATCAGGTTAAAAAGTTCCTGAAATTCTCTTCTAGATTAGACAGCTCCTAATCTCCCTTTCAGATTAGCTTGAGCTTACCAGTTAAGCAATCCAGTAATCAGTGACCAGGAAAGTCCCGGGGTGTGTGGTGGTGCCAGAAGGGATACACCGATACCACAATACCCGTAACAGTTCTCACTGTTGTAAAACTTTTCTAGACATCACCAATTACTAAATTCTCACTGGAGTGGCTTTCAGCCGCTTCTTTCCAAGAGCCTAATTGAGCTCAAAAACCCTAAGGCCAACGTCTAATTTGATTTTAATTTAATTTGGCTTAGGGTAAGTATGCAAGGTGGTGATTTTTGGGCTAAGGACAGGTAATGACTTTCCGACCTTATCTTTTTAGTGGGTTTTGCCCTTAATTACTTTATGCAAATGCTTAATACTAAATGCAGCAAATAATCAATATTTTTTTTAAAGTTTTATGCAATGTCATTAGGTTGTATTGATTAAATGAACAATCAATAAATTTTTTTTTATTTTTTTATATAATTTTTTTTTATATAGCAATAACTTGAATGTAAACTAAACACAATTCTTATGCGTCAGTCAATCTCCGAATGCCCGTTGAATAAGCTCTGGAGATTACTCCGTGAGGAGTCCCAATAGAAGTATGATAACCTCGGGGGATTGCACCTTATCAATTACTAGCAAAAATAATATAGATTTTTTAATAATTTTTTATTTTATTTTATTTTATTTGAATTTTTTATTTTATTTTATTTTTATTTTTAATTTTTTAAAATTTAAATTTCAAATTTTGAATGTCAGAATTCAAATTTTGAATTTAACTTTTTGAATTTTTGAATTTTGAAATATATTTTTTTCTCCATTTTTTTTTTTGAATTTTTTTCGAATTTCAAATTTCAGAATTTAATAACTATGAAATTATTAACTGAAAATAATCAAAATAATAAAAATAAAAACTTACTACCGGAGTGCATTCACTCCGGGCATCCAAAATTCAATTTGATCTTCGTGATCGTTCTTGCTTCTCGATTTGCCTCTCCGGCAACGGCGCCAAAATTTTGTTCGTCCTTTCCTGTCTAACTAAAAATATGCTAAACAGATCGTTGTTAGAACCGACAAACAAAGTTTAAATTTAATTTTACTCTTACCTTTCTTACTCGAAAAATAGCGGTTGTAAGAGATCGATCCACAGGGAGGCGATTGGAGTTGCATAAAAATTAGAACGTTCACTCGGTTTTGAAATCGATTTTTGAATAATAAAAGAAAAACATTACTTCGGGGATGTGGAATGATTCTCTAGTCTATTAGGGAATATATTTTCTATTCGAAAAATAAACAAAGAAAAGAAAGAAAACTTTGTAATTGAGAATGTAATGCAGAGTAGCGGTCAAGCAGCAAAGAAAAATATTTAAATAAGATTTTCAGTACAAATAAAATAAATTGCGGGAATTAAACTGAAACTTAGAACATAGATTGCATAAAAGAAAATTGATGGATTTCATAAAAAGAAAATTGATTACAAATAAAAGTGGAGATTAGAGGCCTAATACTCCCCTATTTTGAAAATAAAATAAAGAAAAGAAAACAAAGAAAAAAAAAATCACTTCTCTTTCTCTCCCACTCCCACGGTGGACTTCCAACATAAAATAATTCTTTTATGTTCTTCTTCTTCCCAAGAACAGAGCACTTGCTCTGTTTCTTCTTCTCAACACCCAGCCGACTCCTCTCTTGGCCTCCACCTCCAACCGAGCTCTCCTTCTCCTCCGACTCTCGGCCTCAACCCCCAACCGAGCACTCCCCCTAGCCGATGGCCTCTCCCCTCTTCTTATAGGCTTGGAGATGTGGAAGAGGCGGGATCAGTGGGATCGGCTGGGGATGCGGGATCGCCGGTGATTGCGGAAGAGGGAGATGGCTGCGTGATGCTGGAATTTTGATGGCGTAGAGGAAGGAGATGGATCCGGGCGCTGGGAGGAGGGGCTGATCCGAGGGTGCTGCTGGCACGGATGCTTGGATGCGGAGGAGAAGATCACGGACGCGTGAGGGGAGTCGCTGATCTTCCCTTCTTTGATTGGAAGCGGGATCGATGGGATTTGCTTCCTATTTCCTTCTTCCGGTGATTTGGGAGGCGGATCCGGTCAATGGCTTGCCAACAGAGGGAGCCGGTGGATGCTCGAAGATGGCGGGCTGATGCGGAAGGAAGGAGGCGCTGGATGCTGTGAAGCTTCTGGGAGCTTGGATCACGGAGGAGACGCTGATCACGGGCTTCACGAGCGGCTGGGTTGCGGATGGAATCCGGAATGCTTCACGGCTGGCTGCAGCGGGATCGACGGGAGATAGATGTGCGGACGTGGGCGTTGCTGGCACGCTATTGATGGATTCATCGCGTGAAGCTTGGAATGGGCTGCGGTCTCCCGTGATCGCATGGACCGGCTGGACTTGAATGCTTAGGCTCACGCGATGGGGAAGGAAGCTAGGATTTTGATGCGGCTCGGACGTTGGAAAATTCTGGGAGCACGTTGGGATTGAAGGCTGAAAACCGTTGGTGACGGAAGAGGTCCAGTTGCATCGTGGGGCTGAGCTCCATCACGTGGAGATGCTGGCTTGACTTGAGCTCGGGCTGCCGGGCATTAGGCTCAAACCCAATGTTAATTGGTTTCTTAGATTACTCGCACTGAAGCACAAATACTATATTAATTAGTTAATTTTATTATTAATGATTAGCTATAATACTAATTAAGATGGTATGACGATTGCACTTTTGTGCTCTCATCAACTTTTTTTCCTGTGGCTAGACTTGAGGCAATTAGATTGTTACTAGCATTTGCATGTTTTAAAGATTTCAAATTATTTCAAATGGATGTAAAGAGTGCTTTTTTAAATGGGTATATTAATGAAGAGGTTTATGTAGAACAATCTCCTGATTTTGAAAATCATCAATATCCTAACCATGTTTACAAATTAAATAAAGCACTTTATGGTCTAAAACAAGCCCCTAGAGCATGGTATAAAAGACTTAGCAAATTTCTATTAGATCATGAATTTTTTAGAGGGAATGTTGATACAACCTTGTTTTTGAAAAAGAAAAGCAAAGATATGTTAATAGTGCAGATTTATGTAGATGATATTATCTTCGGTGCTACTAACAATTGTCTTTGCAAAGAGTTTGCTGAATTAATGCAAAGTGAATTTGAGATGAGCATGATGGGAGAGCTGAACTACTTCCTCGAACTTCAAATCAAGCAATCTAAGGAAGAAATTTTCATCAATCGAGCTAAGTATATCAAGGAGATGCTAAAGAAATTTGATATGGATGGAAATAAGTCAATCGACACCTGATGAGAGCACAAAAATGCGTTCTACACGTTGCTTAAATTAATATTATTGCTAACAAATAATGATAAAAGGGCTGCATTAATTTTATATTTTATTTGGCACAGATTATCGTAAATTAGAGTTTAAATGTGCATTTGGTCGACTTCAAGCCTGATTACACTAGAACAGAATTGAACCTGGTCAAGCACACTTGCACTCGAGGGACACATGGAAGCCATCTGGAGGCAATGCGTAATGAAACATCCAAGGGCTTAGATTCATGAAGCCAAGAAGATCTGCAATTGGATCTCCCAACTTCCTTCATCATCCCAGCCGTCCACATTCACAACGTGGTGATTTCCTTCCTTCTGGATTCGCCATCATCCCAACACCCACGGATCTCCCAGCTTTCTCCACAGCGTCTGCGAAGCAAGCCTTCCGCGATCAGCCCCGTGTCCGAGATTTCAGCATTCCGGATCCATGACTTGCTCCTCTTCCGCCCATCTCACGCTCCTCCCAGCCGTTCGTGCGATCACCGCCTCCTTCATAGCGTCCGTGTGTAGCCTATCCTCCTGCGAGCCACCCGTGAAGCCCCCAACATCCCGCTCTTCTCCCACGCCCATCCCGCTGATCCCGCCTGCAGCCATTCAGCAAACCGAAATCAGCGGCCACTTCTTCCTCCGTTCCAGCCATTCATGAGCATTTCGGCGACCACCCAGCAGTCCGCGATCAGCTCCCTTTCGGGCGTCTTGCGGATCGGCGACTCGTCCCAGCGTCGATCCCACGCAAGTCCAGCCTCCTGATCCGCCCATGATCACTCCCAGCTGTCCGTGATGATTTTGTGCATCCTCTTCTTCCACGAGCCATCCCCATGCGCAGCCCCAATGTCCGCCAAAACCATGTTTTCGTGCTACCGGACCCGCATCAGACGCCCCATTCGCCCGTGATCCCAGCTCCCGCATCAAGCTCCCAGCATCCTGATCTGCCCGAGATGCAGCCCTTCCGTCGAGTGCAAATGGAGGGATTGAATGCCAACTATATAGCTCTCTCGGCTGGGAGAGGCAACGGGGCCATCGAAGAAAAGAAAACAGGGGAGGAGGCTCATTCGGGAGGAAGAAGAGAGTAACCAGCTGAGCCATTAGGAAAGAAAAAAAAAAGAGAGGAAGAAACAGGGGATGCCCTGTTCTTCCGAAAAGAAAGGAAAAAGGGAGGGAGAGTTTAATGTTTTAATGGAGAGCTGATTTCTTTTGGCAAAGGGTGATGGATGAGCCCTTGGCATGTTGCTTTCATCAAGTATACTCTAAACTTGTATTATAATTGTTTAATATCCATTGGTATGTTTTTGATTCTTGCATAGTCATCTATGAGATAGATCTTGTATGGTTTATATATATTGATGCATGGATTGTTTTGATGCTTGATTTGTCGTAGACGTAACCGGCACAATAAATACTTGAATGTTGAATTCATGTTCTTAGATTGTATACTCCATGATTAGAACTACTTTATCATATTAATCCTTAATCAAGAATCGTCGAGTTTATTTATTGAAAGTAATATTGTCAAGGAGGATTCCGGATTCCTAGCCTTCTCTATATCATTGAACTTTATTTATTGATCTATTATTCTTTGCTTTTAATTTCTAAAAATCAACTGAAAATTACATTTAAAAATTATGCTAATAATCCATAGACCGTTCCCTGAGGAATCGACTTCGGACTTTCGAGAATTTATTACTTGTACGACTCTCCTATACTTGGGAGATTAGTTTCGTGAACATATTTTTGCAAGAGCACCAACACCCCTATGAGCTCATCATGCAAACTAGACAAAAATAAATTAGGTAAGTCAGTAGATCAAAGGCTGTATAGAGGTATGATCGGTTCATTATTATATCTTACGACAAGTAGACCTGATATCATGTTTAGTGTATGCATGTGTGCTAGATATCAATCTAATCCTAAGGAATCACACCTAATTGCAGTTAAAAGAATTTTTAAGTATCTAATAGGAACAAAAGAGATAGGGTTATGATACTCTAAAGAATCAAGCATAAACTTAATAGGGTACACTGATTCTGACTTCGTTGGTTGTAAACTTGATAGAAAAAATACTAGCGGGTCATGTCAATTCTTAGGAGAAAACATAATTTCATGGTTTAGCAAGAAACAAAACTTGGTTGCATTATCTACGGTGGAAGCCGAATATGTTGCTGCCAGAAGTTGTTGTGCACAAATTCTATGGATCAAACAACAATTGGAAGATTATGGCATTAAGAAAATTAATATTTCCATAAACTGTGATAATACAAGTACCATAAATCTAACTAAAAAAAATCCAATTCAGCACTCAAGAACTAAATACATTGAGAAAGACATCACTTCATAAGAGATTGTGTTAAATGGTGATGTGATGCTTAAGTTTGTTTGTACTAATGATCAACTTGCTGATATTTTCATAAAATTCTTGAGTGAAGATCGATTTTGTATTCTTAGAAGAGGCTTAGGAGTGATTGATCCATTTCTTTGATTCTTTTCTCTCATACATTGATTTTGATCACTAATACATATTTTATATAGTATCCCACTCCTATGATCATCAAATCATCCCTTAAGCTCTAAAGATTACTTTCTCTCTCTCTTTTGGCACGGTTCTGACCGAGACTTTGGTTTGTGCCAGAGCTCGAGTCGACTCGGATGATTCTGTGACTCGACTCGCGAGTCGACTCACGAATTTCTAGGAGTCGACTCGAGGTCGGAAAATCATCTTTTAACCCTAACCGAATCGACATTTCTGCTGAGTTACGCCCCGTTCGATGCGACGTTCGCAACGGAATTCGAACAGAACGTCGTTCA
Organism: Phoenix dactylifera; assembly: GCF_051530095.1. NCBI lineage: Eukaryota > Viridiplantae > Streptophyta > Magnoliopsida > Arecales > Arecaceae > Phoenix > Phoenix dactylifera. The sequence goes on along the minus strand of NC_143199.1, from coordinate 22,457,480 downwards.
TCGTATGAACGTGCCTCGGATCATAGAATTCAAAAAAAATTTTAGATCCAAATCCAGAAGATCTTTGAACTCATTAGGAAGGAAAGATTAGGATCTGAGGAGGGTTGATTAAGATTTATAAAACTGAAATAAAATCAGAAGTTATTAGATTTGAAGATCTCATCTTCAAAAATTCTGCAGGTGTTGAACACCGCAGCCTGATGATCTATTCTAGGTTTTTGTTTGAGCCGCACAATTATCCGGCCTCTACAGGTATCCGCACGAGGATTCAATCATCTGAGAATGGGTCTTACCGGAGTGCTAGCTCGTTGCAAAGACCTCTCATGACTATCATAAGTTGGAATAAGAATATGCAACTGATTACGCCCAAAGAATAACGCGGCTATCGCAATATATATTGGGGTGTCGATTCCACAGGGAGAAAGTACGAACACTAAAAGGAACTACAAAACTAAAAGAAAATATCAAAGCAGTAAAATATGATGTGAATGTTTAAAAGTAAATTAACAATTAGATTGTAGTAGTGAAAAGATGTGACCAAAATTAATGGCAGCAAAGCATCGGGAATTCTTCACTTGAATCAAGTAATTCCATTCATATTTGATCCATTGGATAACTCAATTAGAGATCATAGCACCAAATTCTCTAATCGGAAGATATAGCATTACAATCAAAATATTTAGTTGTAATTCTAGAAAATCATTCTCCTCTTTTAAAACCAAAGATTGTTATCCTTTTAGACTCAGATTCAAAGACAAAAATATACCCAATGGCAATATTTCAGCAAAAAATCACACTAACTGGATAAACAATCAAATTTAGATATAATCAAGCACCTCAACAATTCTATAGAAAAAGACATTGCTGAATCTATGAAAAGAATAGATTCAAGATTATCCCAACACAAGAAAGATCTATTGATGAGAAATGATAAACAAGAATTGTATCAACATGAGAATCTATTACATAGATCAAATATAAATGAAACTACCATCATCCAAGCGAGTTCATCCCTAGCTTCACCAAAGAATTAGCTCTCCATGGATTTTTGGCTCCTCTTGATGATTTGTTTGTAATGCAGTCTTTCTTGCTTCAGAAAGGCGTGCTCCTTCAAGTATATATATAGTTTTGGGGCTAAAAATCCTAGGAAACACGACTTAGACATGTTTGCATGCATTTTTCCGACTTTACCCTCAAGCACCAACGTCAGCATGAAGTTCGGGAGGATCTCCAGATCGCATCGGATTTTCAAATTTTGCATTCTTATAGTCATTAGAAAGCTCTAGAAGTCTAGTTTCCAACAAAATTTGAATCATCTCAATTGGACTTCTGTAGCTCCCCAAATCATCGAAATACTATATAAAGGTCTGATTTGTCAATGCCCAAGCTGGCAGTTTAGGGAAACTTAACTTTGCAACCTCATAACTTTCTCTCTGGAGCTCCAATTGACCTGCTTCTTGATGCATATAAAACCTCAACATGTCTACTTCATCCCAATCAAGTTTCATTTTATTCAGACTGCAATGAGATATTCAATTTTCTTAACTCCATTCCTACAATAAAATCACCAAAATCAATTAAGACTTGGACACTTTGTGAAGTAAAGCTCATATTAAAAAAATATCATAAAAATATCCAAATCATGCTTAAGTCTTAACAATTTAGCCTAAAATGGTAGCATTAAAAGGTACATTTTCATGCACCTATCACACCTCCCAACCAGCTTATTGCTAGTCCCTAGCAATTTAAGCGGAAAAAAAGAACGGACTATATCCAACCCAGTGTAGACAGCTTTTGCATGAGCTAAGCAATAATATTCAAGTATAACAAACAAAGTACTCGCAAGAGATCAACAATACTATCAAAATCAGTCCATCAAGAGCAACTCCTAGAATTCGTGTGTGTGTGTACTCTAAGCCGTAACCATCTTACCACCAACCCTGACACATACAACGTCGAGAACATTTCAAACAAAAGCTTCAACTCCATATCTCACAGGTATAATATTCAATAGTAGACTGGCGTAAGGGGTCTCTCTATGGAGTTGAGAAAGTGTTCACACAAATATATGAGAAGGCAAGTGTTCATGAACAAGCAACAAACAAGCATTGATCTTATGATAGGATCACCAACCATTGGGAACTCAACCATTCTTACCACAAACCCACTTAGGATCAAAAAGGTCAATAATAAAAGGTTGTAATGAGGCTAAAGTTAAGTAAAATAAAAATAATAAAAGGATGGATAAGAGAATTCAAAAGAATTTTTCAGTACATACTAGAGGTCTTCACAAGATATAACATCAAGCACAACTTCCTCAAACCGCTTGTACCTCTCTTTTTTTTTTCTTTTCTCTTTTTTTTTTCACGCTAGTCATACCATTTGGTTGTATTAGGCTAAACATGTGGGTTATACAACCATGGTACTTGGTTATCTCATCAACAATTTCATACTAGCATTTTGAACTTGTGACAAGCGGTTTAGGAACCAATAGAATCATTTTCAGAATGGAGATTAGAGCCTGAGACATTTTCAAGGCCTGTGGTAATAGAAAGCTGAAGCTGCTGGTGAAGTTGATTTGTTTCTTTGTTTCTTTCTTTTCTTTTTTTTTTTTTTTTTTTAACACAACCTTTGGTTGCAATCATGGAGTCCATTTCAGCAAACCTGCCAGCACCAATGAGAAACCACCACAGTACATCCCCTTTCTTGTCTTCATTATTTGTGGACAAACATTTATCATCCCTAGCATGTACTTGAAAGTAAAAGGTAGGAAAGATATAATAATTTAGGCTCAACTCCAATGTGGAGGGGGGTAAGGACATATGGGTTTACAAAGGAATGGGTTCTTTTTTTTCGGCTCAAAATGGCTTCTAATGGATAAAACATGGGTTAGCTTGCAAGGCTCAAACGTTCATCCTAAATTGACCTTCATCATCTCCTAAGTATAATCAACCAACATACCACAAACTGTGTAATAAAAATTCCCAATAGAGCAACCAATTTAAAAAAATCAATGAACGCATGCCACAAGTCTTTGAACATGATGAACTCTCTCTCTCTAATACTCACCAATGCGTAAATACTTAAGTTTGAGAGTTCTTTAATTGTATGCATTGAACATCCATCAAACCACAAGGCTTAGATGCGTGCATAAAAAACAAGAATTCAAAGGATGTCTTAATAGTGTGACTAAGATAGAAAAATTGACTCCAGCAAAAATACTTTGTAATCATTTATTTTTTATAAGTAAATTCATGCAAAAACACATACATATGGGTTGCCCTCCCCCAACTAAAACATGACATTGTCCTCAATGTATGGAAATAAAAGTATAGAAAACAAAATAGGATAGAGGTCACCTGATTAGCGGAGCACAAATCCATGGTAAAAACAGGAAGCTGGCAAACCTGGAAATTAAACTAAGAAAACCAAACAAAATAAAACAAAACAAGCAAAAGCAAAAACTGAAACAAAGACAAAATAAAGAAAAACAAAAAGAAACAAGAAAAAAGAGAAATGTACCTGCATGGGCATAGCATCACTGTTCGTAGATGGGGTCCATGAGAAGAATATCTTCCTCTACTGGAGCCTCTTTCTCAAGGACCGGCTTGAGGCTCCAGCCATTTACCTTAAACACCCGACCATCTCTAGGATCTTCTATCTCTACCGCTCCATTCTCAAATGTATGCTTTACCACAAAAGGACCAGTCCACCTAGATCGTGATTTACCAGGGTGTTTATGAAGCCTAGAATCATATAAGTATACTCGTTGATTAGGTGCAAATGTTTTTCTAAGGATATTTCTATCATGAAATGCCTTTATCTTAGCCTTGTAAATTCTAGAATTTTCATAAGCTTCATTTCGCAACTCTTCTAACTCGGTCATCTGGAACTTCCTAAGCTCACCGGCTTCAGGTAAATCAAAGTTAAAGTTCTTAATAGCCCAATAGGCTCTATGTTCTAGCTCTCCCGGTAGGTGGCAAGGTTTACCAAAAACAAGCCTATAAGGTGACATGCCTTGGGGGGTCTTGAAAGCTGTACGGTATGCCCAAAGCGCATCAGTTAATCGCAATGACCAATCCTTCCAGTCGGGGTTAACCATTTTCTCTAAAATACGCTTAATCTCTCTATTTGCAAGCTCTACCTGCCCACTTGTTTGAGGATGGTAAGCTATAGAAATCTTATGCACCACCCCATACTTCCTCATCAATGCTTCAAAGAAACGGTTACAAAAATGTGTACCCCGGTCACTAATGATAACACGTGGTGTACCAAAACGAGACAACATATTTTTCTTTAGAAATTTAATTACTGTCTTATTGTCATTGTTCCTACAAGCTGCAGCCTCTACCCATTTGGACACATAATCTACTGCAACAATAATATATAGATAACCAAAAGAAGGAGGAAAGGGTCCCATAAAATCTATACTCCAGCAATCAAAAATTTCTATCACTAAAATTGGATTCAAAGGTATCATATTACGATGGGACAAAGCTCCTAATTTTTGACATCTCGCACAAGAACGAGAGTAAACATTTGTGTCTCGAAACAATGATGGCCAATAAAATCCACACTGCAAAATTTTTGCAGTGGTTTTCTTCATAGAGAAATGGCCTCCACAAGCTTGGGAATGACAGAATTCTAAGACACTTGCTATCTCATCATCTGGGACACATCTCCTCATAATTTGGTCAGGACAGTACTTAAAAAGATGTGGATCATCCCAATAAAAAGAACGTACCTCTGTTAAGAACTTCTGCTTATCCTGTGCATTCCAGTCTGATGGCATCTCACCTGTTACCAAATAATTGACAATATGTGCAAACCACGGCATGGAGGTGATAGAAAATAATTGTTCATCTGGAAAATCATCATGGATCGGTGGTGTATCTGTAGTATCCTCAAATATTAACCTTGAGAGGTGATCAGCCACCCCATTGTCTAAACCCTTCTTGTCCTTGATGGTTAGATTAAATTCCTGCAAAAGTAAGATCCATCTAATTAATCGCGCCTTAGCATCCTTCTTTGCGAGAAGGTACTTAAGGGCTGCATGATCTGTAAAAATTGTAATAGGCGAGCCAATCAAATAAGCACGGAATTTATCTAATGCAAATACTACGGCTAGTAGTTCTTTTTCAGTAGTAGAATAATTCATTTGAGCACTATTTAAAGTCCTACTAGCATAATAAATGACAAAAGGCTTTCCCTCTCTCCGTTGACCTAAGACAGCCCATACTACGTAGTCACTTGCATCACACATAATTTCAAAAGGTAAACTCCAATCGGTGGCTGCATTATGGAAGCTGAAGTGAGCTTTCCAATGAGCGTTTGGAATGCCACTTGGCACTCTTGTGTCCACTCAAATGGGGTATCCTTAACTAGAAGGTTACACAATGGTCTAGATATGGCAAAAAAATTCTAGATAAACCTCCTATAGAAACCAGCATGACCAAGAAATGATCTAACATTCTTCACAGTCTTAGGTGTGGGCAACTTAGAAATCAACTCAATTTTGGATTGATCAACCTCTATTTCCCTAGAGGAAACAATATGGCCCACAACAATACCCGAAGGCACCATAAAATGGCATTTCTCCCAATTCAATACAAGGCCTTTTTCTTTGCAACGAGCTAGAACCCTTTTTAAATTAAACAAACATACATCAAAGGAGTCACCAAAAACAGTCAAATCATCCATAAACACCTCCATGCAATTCTCAACCATATCACTAAAAATACTCATCATGCATCTTTGAAAGGTAGCTGGAGCATTACACAAACCAAATGGCATACGACGAAATGCATAAGTTCCAAAGGGACATGTAAAAGTGGTCTTATCTTGGTCCTCTAAAGCAATTCAATTTGATAATAACCAGAATAACCATCTAAAAAACAATAAAAGGGATGACCAGCTACACGCTCTAAGATTTGGTCGATGAATAGAAGGGGAAAATGATCTTTGCGAGTGGCAGCATTTAACTTCCTATAATCAATGCACATGCGCCACCCGGTTGCTGCTTTGGTAGGGACTAATTCTCCTACATCATTCTTCACTACTGTGTCACCTGACTTTTTAGGAACTACCTGCGTAGGACTAACGCAGTTGCTATTGGCAGTCGGGTAAATAATACCCGCATCTAATAGTTTTAAGACTTCATTTTTCACAACTTCTTTCATGGTAGGGTTTAGCCTGCGTTGGGGGTCTCTACGAGGGTTAGCTCCCTCCTCCAAGTGAATCCTATGAGAACAAATTAAAGGGCTAATGCCTTTAATGTCGGCCATGGTCCAACCAAGTGCAGATGCTCATTGATGAGAGCACAAAAGTGCAATCGTCATACTATCTTAATTAGTATTATAGGTAGTCATTAATAATAAAATTAACTAATTAACATGGTATTTGTGTTTGAGTGCAATAATCCAAGAAACCAATTAACATTAGGTTTGAGCCCAATGCCCGGCAGCCCAAGCTCAAGTCAAGCTAGCATCTTCCAGAGCCTGCACATCCTGACTTCATCCCGCGATACATCACAACATTGCGAGCATCTCCGTATCCGCATCCAATGACCCAGATCGGCTCCTCCGGCTTCAGCCCCTCTTCCAAAATAAGCAAGCGAGCATCTCACCCACCATGCCCGATCCAGCCGACCGTTGAGGTCCCAGATTCACGCCCGTGATCCAGCTCTTTCCATCCGACGCAGCATCCTACACCTCCTGTTCCTTCATCTCCGTGATCAAAGCATCTCAAGCCATGATCCCAAGATAGCCCGAAGAAGGAAGTCTGCATCCGTCTCTTCCGCGTCAAAGGGAAGAGCAATGATCCCGTGATCTCACAATCGCTGCCAGCCGTCAGCCCATCTCCACGCTCCCATCCTTCCATCGATCCAAAGAAAGAAACCCACGAATCACCGACCCCCTCCTCTGCAACCGCCCAGCGACCCCGTGATCCACGGCTCCTCCCAGCAAAGATCCCGGATGACTTCCCTCTTCCGTGATCCCAGCAGCACCCGAAGAAGGAAGCCCGCGTCCCCACCTTCCGCTTCAGCTCCCACGGCGCCCTCCACGGATCCCGCGCCCGTCTACCATCTTCCTCCTCCACGATCCGGAAACCCAGCAGCCTCCCAGCAAGGCAGATCCCAGCCATCCGTGCCAGCCACCATGCCAGCAGCTTCCGCATCAGGCGTCCGGCGATCTCACGTCCGTGGCTAAAGAGGGAAGTCGTCCGGAGCAATCTTCCCACCATTTCCTCCTCCTTCCCAGCATCCTGGATGACCCGTGATTCCTCCCCAAATTTGAAGCAACCCCGCGGCTATAAGAGGAGAAGGAGGAAGAGTAGGGAAGGAGGGCTCGGTGGAGGCAAAGAAACAGGGGAGGAAGGCGCGCTTGGTGGGGTGGTTGGCTGGTTCCAAAGAACAGAGGGGAAGAGGCCGTCTGTTTGGGAGAGAAGAGAGAAAGAAAGAACAGGGGAGCTCTGTTTCTTTTGGAGAAGAAAGAAAGAAAAAAAAAGCATATATTTTATTTTTTTTAGTGCTCCACCGAGAAAAATTACTTGTTCCTTTTATTTCATTTGTTTTATGTTCTTGTAATCAATTTTCTTTTTATGAAATCCATCAATTTTCTTTTATGAAATCCGTGTTCTAGGTTTAGTTTAATTTCCTTTTTTTTTATGCAATCTTTTTAATGTTTGCTTTATATACAATATATTAATTTTCTTTTATGCAATCCATGCTCTAGGTTTAGTTTAATCTCTGCAATTTATTCTGAAATCCTTAGTTTTAAAATAACTCTGAAATTAATCGTTGCTATTTGACTGGTGATTTTAATTTATATTCTGTCTTTAGAAATCGACCCCTACTCTGCATCCAATTTCAATTGCAAAGTTTTCTTTCTTCCTTTTGTTTATTTTCAATTAGAAAATATTCAACATCCCCGACGTAATGTTTTTCTTCTATTAATGAAAAATCAATTTTTAATCCGAGTGAATGTTTTTATTTTTAAGCAACTCAAATTGCCTTCCTGTGGATCGACCTCTTACAACCACTATTCTTCGAGTAGAAAAGGTAGGAGTAGAATTAAATTAAACTTTGTTTGTCGGTTCTAATAACGATCTGTTTAGCATATTTTTAAGTAAACAGGAATCGGACGAACACTCATTCAAAGTTGTGAGTAATTTTTTACCTTGTGATGCACTTAAGTCAGAAGAAATTATTACAGGAAAGGTATCACCTAGACCAAGAAATGCATGTTTTAAACCCTTAGGCAGTGGCTTTAACTCGACTTTTGGGGCTTCAATGGTAGATGGCTTCGGTTGTTCTCGCATCAAGGGCAGCTCCTCAAATCTTGGTTGCCATGTCCTCGTCCCATAATCCTGAGATGAATCAAAAACAGCACAAATATTAGTAACATCATTAGAGTCAAATGTGCTATCAAACCCAGAATTAATAAAAAAATATTTCAAGAGGATCGGGGTCATGTTTTGTGATGGCTTCCTCTGCATAAGTGTGTTTATCAGGTAAGTTTGGTGACATTCATCGTCCTCCTGTGGTTGTTTGCTTATGTGGAAGATATTGACCTCAAGGGTCATATGCCCAAAGGACAACTTCATCAATCCATTCCTGCAATTAATAAGAGCATTAGCTGTGGCAAGAAAAGGTCTACCTAAAATAATTAGGATTTTTGATTCAGAAATAACAACAGAGTGTGTATCTAGAATCAAGAAATCAACAGGATAGTAAAATTTATCAACTTGAATTAACACATCCTCAACTATCCCTCTTGGTATCTTTACTGACCGATCAGCTAACTGTAGGACCACAGAGGTGGGTTTGATCTCTCCTAATCCCAATTGCAAGTAAACAGAATAAGGCATGAGATTGACACTAGCTCCCAAATCAAGTAAGGCCTGTGCAAACTCATGATTCCCAATAATACAAGAAATTGTGGGGCATCCTGGGTCCTTATATTTTGGTGGAATTCTCTATTCAATCAAAGCACTTACTTGTTCCGTCAGAAAAGCTGTTTTCTTAATATGGTGTTTTCTTTTTACAGTACACAAATCTTTAAGGACCTTTGCATAAGTTGGAACCTGTTTTATCACATGTAACAAAGGAAGATTAATTTTCATTTGCCTTAGGTTCTCTAGGATCTCGCCACTATGGTCCATAACTCTTGAGGTAGACTTGAAAGCTTGAGAAAATGGCACTCTAACTGGACTCTTCACTATCTCTTCCTCTCTTGGAACATCAACTACATCACTACTCAACTTCTCTTGTGTGTCCTTAGGCTTGGGAACCCCTTCTATAACCTTACCACTTCGAGTAGTTATGGAATTAACCTCCTTAAGATCTTGCCTATAAGGGTTAGAAGTTTGTGCCATATGCTGACCTTGGGGATTGGGTTGAGCTTAGGATGAGAATTTTCCTCGCTCATTTACGGTTAAAGTACTAATCAACTTAGACACTTGACTCCTAATCTCTTTATTTTCCTCAACCACCTGAGTAATCATTGATTCAAACTTCTGGTTTGTCTTATTCTGAGCCTCAATAAAAGCATGTAATGTGTCCTCTAAAGGATTCCTAGAAGATGGGGCATGGTATGGAGGTGTAGAATAAGCTCTAGGCAGCTGTGGTTGTGTAGGATGTTGCGAGTCAGATTTCCAACTAAAGTTAGGATGGTTCCTCCAACCAGAATTATAGGTATCTGAAAAGGGTGTAAAAGGCTTCTTGTACATACCTAGGCATTACAATGTTCCTCATACACACCCCTCATTTCAGCAAATGTGGAACAATCCTGAGCTAGGTGATCCACTCCACCACATACAAAACAGGGTCCATGGGACTCAACACGAGAAATAGTATGTGTAACCTTTGTATCCTTTGTTTTTAAGGCCTCTAACTTCCTAGTCAGAATTTCTATCCGGGCCTTGAGATTATCCTCCTCTCTAAGATGGTAAATTCCTCCACTAGAAGGAGTAGCTGTAGGTCGTGACCTACTAGTACTATCAGTCGCACTAGATTCTGTCCAAGTATGAGCTTTCTCAGCTAGGTCATTCAGGTACTCTATGGCCTCATCCGGATCTTTCTGCAAGAACTCACCATTACACATCATCTCTAAAAATTGGCGCTCTCTAGGTATAAGTCCCTCATAAAAGTAACTAACTAAACGCCAACTCTCATAGCCGTGATGAGGACACAAGTTTAACAAATCTTTAAAACTCTCCCACACCTGATACAAAGTCTCACTATCCTTTTGTGCAAAGGTTGAAATCTGTCTCTTCAAACCATTGGTCTTATGGTGGGGGAAGTATTTGTTAAAGAAAATCTGTGTCATCTCATCCTAAGATCCTATTGACCGTGGTCTCAGTGAATACAACCAACTTTTCGCTCTATCTTTTAGAGAAAATGGAAAAAGCTTAAGTCTAACTGCATCTATTGTACCGGGTTGACTATGAAAAGTCGCTACTACCTCCTCAAACTCTCTAATGTGCACGTAAGGATTTTCATTCTCTAAACCATGAAAGGTAGGAAGTAACTGTATCATTCCTGGTTTAAAATCCTGTTGTGGGACATTGGGTGGAAACATAATGCATGATGGTGTGGCTATGCGAGTAGGATGGAGATACTCCTGGAGAGTCCTAATGGGCTGATCTTCGTGATTGCTCATGGTGTTAGAATGAGATGGCGTATCGGGCAAATTCACAGAAAAAGTGTCAGGTTCTAATTTCGGTCTTCTTGCAAATCTACCTAACTCGTCTCTATGCCTACGCATGCAACACAAAATATATGTATATTATTTTTATTTTTTTTTTGTTTTTTTTTGGGCACAATCAAATCAAAGCTATAAATGAAATAAACTGAAGACAAAAAGCAAGAGGAAAAAAAAGAAGGAACGAGGTTACCGCTTTGACGAATTAATTCAGCAAACCTATTCCTTGAAGCGCTTCTTATACCGTTCTCCCCGGCAACGGCGCCAAAATTTGATTACGCCCAAAGAATAACGTGGCTATCGCAATATATATTGGGGTGTCGATTCCACAGGGAGAAGGTAGGAACACTAAAAGAAACTACAAAACTAAAAGAAAATATCAAAGCAGTAAAATATGATGTGAATGTTTAAAAGTAAATTGACAATTAGATTGTAGTAGTGAAAAGATGTGACCAGAATTAATGGCAGCAAAGCATCGAAAATTCCTCACTTGAATCAAATAATTCCATTCATATTTGATCCATTGGATAACTCAATTAGAGATCATAGCACCAGATTCTCTAATCAGAAGATATAGCATTACAATCAAAATTTTATAGTGGTAATTCTAGAAAATCATTCTTCTCTTTTAAAACCAAGGATTGTTATCCTTTTAGACTCAGATTCAAAGACAAAAATATACCCAATGGCAATATTTCAGCAAAAAATCACACTAACTGGATAAACAATCAAATCTAGATATAATCAAGTACCTCAACAATTCTATAGAAAAAGACATTGCTGAATCTATGAAAAGAATAGGTTCAAGATTATCCCAACACAAGAAAGATCTATTGATGAGAAATGATAAACAAGAATTGTATCAACATGAGAATCTATTACATAGATCAAATATAAATAAAACTACCATCATCCAAGCGAGTTCATCCCTAGCTTCACCAAAGAATTAGCTCTCCATGAATTTTTGGCTCCTCTTAATAATTTCTTTGTAATGCAGCCTTTCTTGCTTCAGGACGGCGTGCTCCTCCAAGTATATATATGGTTTTAGGGCTAAAAATCCTAGGAAACACAACCTAGACACGTTTGCATGCGTTTTTCCGACTTTACCCTCAAGCACCAACATCAGCATGAAGTTCGGGAGGCTCTCCAGATCGCATATGATCTTCGAATTTTGCGTTCTTATAGTTATTGAAAAGCTATAGAAGTCTAGTTTCCAACAAAATTTGAATCATCTCAATTGGACTTCTGTAGCTTCCGAAATCATCAAAATACTACACAAAGGTCTGATCTGTCATGGCCCAAGCTGGCGGTTTAGGGAAACCTGACTTTGCAACCTCATAACTTTCTCTCTGGAGCTCCAATTGACCTGATTCTTGATGCATATGAAACCTCAACATGTCTACTTCATCCCCACCAAGTTTCATTTCATTCGGACTGCAATGGAATATTCAATTTCCTTAACTTCATTCCTACAATAAAATCACCAAAATCAATTAAGACTTGGACACTTTGTGAAGTAAAGCTCATATTAAAAAAAATATCATAAAAATATCTAAATCATGCTTAAGTCTTAACAATTTAACCTAAAGTGGTATTGTTAAAAGGTATATTTTGATGCACCTATTAGCAACTTATCTCCTTGATGAAGAACCTTTCTTCTTCAACCTTGCTCGCGATGGAGGAAGAGGAAGGAGGAACCTTACACGTGGATCTTCCTTACCTTGCTACCATGGAAGAAGAGGAGGATGAAGACCCCTTGCTGCCGTGGAGAAGGAGGAAGAAAGAAGAGGAGGCATGGAGAGGAAGAGGAGAGAATTCCTTCATAATGTCTTCCTTGCTATTCTTTTATAGATTGGGACTGAAACGATTTCAGTTCTACTCTCAGGGTTCACTGATCACCAAGTGAATGCCTTCGAGTCTCACAATCCACTAGTAACACCTAGCAGTATATGGTAGTAACCCAGCAGAATGGAATGTCTAAACCTCTAGGTGTAGTTAGCGTATGATACAGTCCCTCTATCATGGATCCCGATGTGACGGAGGTTATGGATATCTCGTCAAACCCCATCATTCGTCATATGTCAAATTTATACGACTTCCAGTTCAAGATATGAAAAACTCTTTTTCCAAAATACCTGGCTAGGAATTTATCGAACTTAGTCTCATAAATCACATAGGATCACTCCTAATTTATCAAGGTCGATAGATCCCATCTAGATGCAACCCTATTCCAAAATGAACCTACTGTAGCCAATCCGCGCTACAAGGACCCGAATGGCTAGGGCCCAAGTTCACATGCTCGTCAAACTACAGCAACTTCATAGTATATAGCTAAGGCATCGCAGGTCAAAGGACCAGTCATACAACTGCAGCATAAGTAGTCATTGACGAGTGGATAGACATCCATGTGACTACTATCTTTGGTCACGCTCAGTACCTTATTCTCTAACAAGTACTTACATAATCACTCTAGTGTCTCTACACCGTGGACTCGAGACTCGTCTATCTGACTAAGTGATCTGTGCACTAATCTCAACGGATCGATCACCGTCCCTCGTGATGGATCCATTGATCAGGAGCATTTAGAAATTAATCCCTAGTGACACATGCTTCAAATTCTCAACTCCTTTGAGAATATGTGTCATCATGTATTAATTTCTTGGACGATTCATGGACACATACAAAATATGAATGAAAAACAAATTGCCTAATATTATTTATTAATAAGAGTCAAATTACAAATTTGTGCCCCAGATTACAAATATGCGTAAGTCATGTTGGCTTTTAGGGCATACTTCTAACAATTTTTCATTTGCACTAAAGCCAATCAGACATGTATTTAGGTCCTATTTTTTCAAGATGGACTTCTAATTTTTTCTGACTCAGCTGTTTAGTGAATGGGTTTGCCACGTTATTAGTGGAGTTTACTCTCTACACCTCTACATTCTTCTTTTTTAAGTAGTCGCGAATTAGATGAAATCGCCGTTCTATGTGCTTGGATTTCTGGTGAGACCTCGGCTCCTTAGCCAGTGCTATGGCACCGTTGTTGTCGCAGAAAAAGGTTATGGCATCTGATGACATGACTCCTAGCTCTTCGACAAACTTCTTGTACCAGAATGCATCCTTCGCAGCATCCAATGCAGTAATGTACTCTGCTTCCATGGTAGAATCTGCAATAATCGGTTGCTTGGAACTCTTCCAATTTACCGATCCTTCATTGCATAAGAATACATATCCTGATGTAGACGTTCTATCATCAGGGTCAGTCATGAAGTCTGAATCAGTATATCCTTCTACCTTTAACTCTGTGCCTTCTCCAAAGACCAAAAACATATCCTTAGTCCTTCTCAAGTACTTAAGGATATTTTTCACAGCTATCCAGTGCTCCTCATCTGGATTCGACTGATATCTGCTCGTGACACTCACAGCATGTGCTATATCAGGTCGAGTACATAGCATGGCATACATGAGGCTCCCTATTGCTGATGCATAAGGGATCCTACTCATGCGCTGAATCTCTTTAGATGTTTTGGGACACATCTTCTTGGAAAGATTTATCCCATGCCTTAGGGGTAACAATCCCCTTTTAGAGTTTTTCATGCTGAACCTCTTCAGCACTTCCTCTATGTACATTTTCTGTGATAGGCCAACCATCCTCTTAGATCTATCTCTATAGACCTTAATTTCCAAAATATAAGATGCTTCACCTAGGTCTTTCATGGAGAACTTCTTAGACAACCATAACTTGACCGATGTGAGCATGGGAATATCATTCCCAATCAGGAGTATATCATCCACGTACAATATGAGAAATATTATAGCCCTCCCACTGACCTTTTTGTACACATGGTTCCTCTTCGTTTTTTATGAAATCAAACGATTTGATCACATCATCGAAACGAGTGTTCCAACTCCGAGATGCTTGCTTTAGTCCATAAATAGATCTTTGCAGTTTGCAGACCTTGTGATCACTGGAAGTGAAACCCTGAGGTTGTTTCATATAGATATCTTCCTCAAGATATCCATTAAAGAATGCAGTTTTCACATCCATCTGCCATATCTCATAATCATGATAAGCTGCAATGGCAAGCAACGTTCGAATGGACTTCAGCATGACTACCGGTGAAAAGGTATCCTGATAATCAATGCCTTCGCGCTGAGTATAACCTTTTGCCACCAACCTTGCCTTATAGGTCTCTACCTTGCCATCCGAATCCATTTTTCTTTTGTAGATCCATTTACACCCAATAGGTACTATACCTTCAGGCGGATCTACTAAGGTCCATACTTGGTTGGAGTGCATGGAGTCTATCTCTGACTTCATTGCATCCATCCATTTCTTGGAGTCGATGTCTAACATCGCTTCGTTGTAGGTCTTGGGATCATTACTATGATCTCTTTCTCCCATGAAAAACTCTTCCTCTATGTCTTCTGTAAGCATCTTAAGTATCTTTCAGGAGGATGGGAGATCTTACTAGATCTACGAAATGGACGAGGTTCTTCATGTATTGGCTCAATGTGAATAGGTTCACTAGGCTCAATTGCTCGTTGCTCTTGAGAGGCTTTCTCTTCGAGCTCAATTTTCCTCCCATTGCCTCTATCAAGAATAAACTGTTTTTCCAAGAAGATGGCATGTCGGCTCACAAACACTTTATGGTCTTCTAGGATGTAAAAATTTTATCCTAATGGCTCTTTAGGATATCCAATGAAACGAGCACCAATTATCCTGGCCTCTAACTTGTCTGCCTGTTGTCATTTGACTTGCGCTAGACATCCCCAAATCTTGAGATAACCAAGACTTGGTTTCTTACCATGCCATGTCTCATACGGTGTGGTAGGAACGGACTTAGAGGGAACTCTATTCAATATGTAGATAGCTGTAAGTAGGGCATCTCCTCACAAGAATAAGGGTAAGTCAGTGAAGCTCATCATGGACCTGACCATATCCAATAGGGTTCGATTCCTCCTTTCTGACACTCCGTTGAGTTTAGGTATTTCAAGAGGTGTCCATTGTAAAACTATACCATTTTGTTTGAGATAATCGCAAAACTCTCCACTAAGGTATTCTCCTCCTCGATCTGATCGAAGAACCTTAATAAGTTTTTCTATCTATTTTTCTACTTCAAATCTGAATTCTTTGAACCTTTCAAATGCTTTAGATTTATGTCTCATAAGATAGACATAACCATACCGTGAGAAATCATCGGTAAAAGTAATAAAGTAGAAAAATTGACCCCTAGCCTGCACATCGAATGGGCCACACACATCAGTGTGTACTAGGGCAAGTATTTCAGCGGATCTCTTCCCGTGTCCTACAAAGGGTAATTTGGCCATTTTTTCTTGAAGGCAGGATTTACAAATCGGATATGACTCAGAAGTCAATGAACTCAAAAGCCCATGTTTCTCCAATTTGTTAATCTGTCTTCTCCTATATGACCAAGTTTGAGGTGCCACAAATACTTTTGATTTATCTCATTACTAGATCTTTTAGATCCTATGGTACTCACTGTATGTTCAGATACGTTCACAGATACATCCATATATAAGTGATAGAGACCGTCAATCATAAAACCACGTCCAAACAGTTTATTTCATAAATAAATGGAAACGTAGTCTTTATTGAAATTGAATTCATAATATTTCTGTGCTAGACAAGATACAGAAATCAGATTTCTGCTAGCACTAGGTACAAAATAACAATCTCTAAGTATCAAACTAAATTCTGACGGTAAATGCAAAGGAAATGTGCCCATAGCAAAAGCAGCAACTCTTGCTCCATTGCCAACCCGTAGTGTTATCACACCTTTCATAAACCTTCTACTTTTTTTTAGACCCTGCATGGTAGTGCACAAGTGAACACTAGAACCAGAGTCTATAACCCAACTGGAAATAGAAGAAACCGTTAGATTTGTTTCAATAATGAGCATATTAGACATACCTTCAGAAGGCGTGTCACCCTTCTTGCTCTTTATGTTTTCCATGTAGATAGGACAGTTCCTCTTCTAATGGCCGTCTTCATTGCAATGAAAATATTTTCCTTTGGGTTCGGCCTTCTTCTTAGGAACTTCCTTCTTCGGCTTTTTCTCGGTTTTCTGCTTCTTCGCAGGCTTCTTCTTCTTCCCAGTAGACTTTCTCTTGGAAGTAGAAGCTAGCTCAGCAATGAGAATTGTGCCCCTTGAACCTTTCAAGGCTCCCTCAGTTGTCACCAACATATTCAATAATTCAAGTTTGGTGCATTCAATTTTATTCATATGGTAGTTTACAATAAACTGCCCATATGAATATGGCAACGATTGTAGGATCAAATCCGTTTGCAAATCCTTGTGCATGGTCATGCCAAGCTTCTCAAGCTTCTCAAGATCCTTGATCATGGTCAAACCATGTTCATGGACGGATTGCCCATCGCGCATCTTGGCTTTGAAGAGCCGCTTGGACATTTCAAACCTCGCTGCGCGACTCTGTTCACCATACAACTCTTGTAGGTGATCAAGTATGGTCTTAGCAGTCTTCATGCTCTCATGCTGGCATTGCAATTCGTTGGACAGGGATGCCAAAATGTAGCACCTAACCTTATTGTCGTCATCCAACCATTTTGCATGCGTCTCACGCTGCTCATTGGTTGCACGGGTTGGTAACACCAGAAGTTCATGGTCAAGAATATAAGCTATCTTTTCACAACTCAAGACAATCTTCAAGTTGCGGAGCCAATCTTTATAGTTTGGTCCGGTCAACCTATTGTTATCTAGAATTCGAACTATCAGGTTGGAAGCCATTAACATCTGCAGAGAGTAAAGATTCTAATTAGAAAGTTATATTTAACATTAATTTATTTTAGAAACTTTTAAAATAAAATTGGATCAAATCCTCCCACTATTTCTCGGATCTCTCACATTTCCCTGGTAAAGATACGGAAACCTGTGACTTAGGGTTTCGAGTAGGATGCTGCGGTTCCACCAATCTACATGTCACCTCACCTAACAGTTATTGGAGATACATAGACGATGAGTGTACAACTCTTGTACAATGCTTCGTAAGTATATTGAGCTAACCTAGTCTCCAAGTCATAAGGATCTCACCTAACAGTTATTGGATCCGTTCCTTGGTTAAGTCAGACCCACCGTATATCCCGCGAAAATAAAGCTGTGATTGGGTCCTCACCTAATAGTTATTGGAGCCCAACCCCACCTTTACCTCACAACATCTCATGTTAATAGAGAGGTCCAATCCCTCGATGCAACTAGCCCACTGTATCCAGCCGAGACTAATCAATGCCGGAAAGATCTTAGCAACTCTACTACGGTGGAAGACCAATCGACTTAATATTGGGTAATCAGATCTTAGTAATTCCAACTTTGAGCTTTCCATAGGAGATAATCGATCAATTGGCCAGGTAAGCAGGTGGGAGGCTCCCCTTACTCAGAGAGTAAGGTCCTAATTAAGTAACCACCTTTGAGCTTTCCTAGACACCAATTAGATCAATTAATCAAATATGGCTAGCTCAATGTATCGTTCACTTTCAATTGATTTAGGAAGGTTTTAGGTCTCTTGGGATTTACATCTAATGTAACAATCTACCCCATACCATATGTCATTCGATTTACATCTCATGTAAATGTCATATTGGTTCAAATTTACATTCTATGTAATTATGAAACCCTTTCATATATTATGTGATTACATCTTATGTAAATGACATAATTGTTTCAGTTTACATCTTATGTAAATGTCCTATTGTTTAAGGATTTTATTTACATCTCATGCAAATAAATTTTGTTTAACTAATACATACATCTCATGCATACATTGTTTTAAACATAACCTTAAACAAGTATGAACATTATGATTGCATGCATCTTATGTATATTTTCAGATCTGAAACTTTAAACATATTATGCTATTCTCTGGATTTCAGATCATGCATTACTTGATTTAAAATATTTTAATCTAATTGCAATTCTAAAACAATTTGCAAGATCATAGCAAATAAAAATCTGCATGCTGAAAATTTCAGCAACCTAAAATTTCAGCACGTAGAAAATCCAACAAGCATAATTCCTTGAAAAATCAGATTAAAAATATGGTAATCAATCCTTAAGTCCTAATCATGCTCCTTAGAACCTTGGCTCTGATACCACTGCTGAGTTACGCCCCGTTCGATGCGACGTTCGCAGCAAAATTCGAACGGAACGCCGTTCATCGTATGAACGTGCCTCGGATCATAGAATTCAAAAAATTTTCTGGATCCAAATCCAGAAGATCTTTGATCTCATTAGGAAGGAGAGATTAGGATCTGAGGAGGGTTGATTAAGATTTATAAAACTGAAATAAAATCAGAAGTTATTAGATTTGAAGATCTCATCTTCAAAATTCTGTAGGTGTAGAACACTGCAACCTGATGATCTATTCTAGATTTCTGTTTGAGCCGTACAATTATCCGACCTCTACAAGTATCCACACGAGGATCTAATCATCTGAGAATGGGTCTTACCGGAGTGCTAGCTCCTTGCAAAGACCTCTCATGACTATCATAAGTTGAAATAAGAATCTGCAACTTACCTCCTTGATGAAGAACCTTTCTTCTTCAACCTTGCTCGCGATGGAGGAAGAGGAAGGAGGAACCTTGCACGTGGATCTTCCTTGCCTTGCTACCGTGGAAGAAGAGGAGGATGAAGACCCCTTGCTACCGTGGAGAAGGAGGAAGAAAGAAGAGGAGGCGTGGAGAGGAAGAGAAGAGAATTCCTTCATAATGTCTCCCTTGCTACCCTTTTATAGATTGGGTTTAGGGCCTCTCCTAATCTTATTAGGAGTATGGGACTATAACCCACCCTTGAATTTATGCGAAGTATCCAATCCTTGTGCTCATAGATGCATGACATGTGTCCACTTAATCAATTGATTAATTTTCTAATCACATTAAGATTTCTATTCTTATTAGGAGAATTGATTGATTTGGGAGCATGCATCCTACGACGCCATGTGAACTTTAAAGTCCGCATAGTGTGAACATGACTTAAGTCATATTCATCCGACGACGACATGTGGTCTTTAAAATCCGCACAAACCTTGGTTTAATCAAATTGACCCAATCATGAACCCAAATCAATTTGGGTCGAACCCAATTTGATTTGGTTCATTAAATCAGCCCAATTGCAATCCAATTGCAATCAATTCTACTTAATTCTTCTTTCATTAACTTACCAATACTTAGTGGGTTAATTCAATCACCAATCATATTGATGATTGATTTCTATTGTGATTCCAAATCACAATTATGATAGTCTGACTAATTAAATCCTCTATATGTATGACCCCATAGGTTCTATTCTGACTGGTAGTGAGACATATTGAGATCTCCATCTCAATATCACTGAAACTCCTTTCAGTGGACTGAAACGATTTTAGTTCTACTCTCAGGATTCACTGATCACCAAGTGAATGCCTTTGAGTCTCACAATCCATTAGTAACACCTAGCAGTATATAGTGGTAACTCAGCAGAATAGAATGTCTGAACCTCTAGGTGCAGTTAGCGTATTATACAGTCCCTCTATCATGGATCCCGACGTGACGGAGATTATGGATATCTCGTCAAACTCAATCATCCGTCATATGTCAAATTTATATGACTTCTAGTTTGAGATATAGAAAACTCTTTTTCCAAAATACCTGGCCAGAAATTTATCGAACTCAGTCTCATAAATCACATAGGATCACTCCTAATCTATCAAGGTCGATAGATCTCATTTAGATGCAATCCTATTCCAAAATGAACCTACTGTAGCCAATCTGCACCACAAGGACCCGAATGGCTAGGGCCCAAGTTCACATGCTCGTCAAACTACAGCAACTTCATAGTGAATAGCTGAGGCATCGCAGGTCAAAGGAGCAGTCATACAACTGCAGCATAAGTAGTCACTGACAAGTGGATAGACATCCATGTGACTACTATCTTTGGTCACGCTCAGTACCTTGTTCTCTAACAAGTACTTGCATAATCACTCCAGTGTCTCTACACCGTGGACTCGAGACTCGTCCATCTGACTAAGTGATCTGTGCATTAATCTCAGCGGATCGATCATCGTCCCTCATGATGGATCTATTGATCAGGAGCATTTAGAAATTAATCCCTAATGACACATGCCTCAGATTCATGGATTAATTTTTTGGACGATTCATGGACACATACAAAACATGAATGAAGAACAAATTTTCCAATCTTATTTATTAATAAGAGTCAAATTATAAATTTGTGTCCCAGATTACAAATATGCGTCAGCCACGTTGGCTTCTAGGGCATACTTCTAACAATTTCTCCAAATTTTCTCTTCGGCCGTCACTGTCCCAAAACCCCTCGTGTCGTCGCCCACTATCGTCTCGGCTTCCTTCCTTCGTTTTCTTCCTATTTTTCTCTCGTTTCACGTCTTTCCCTCCTTGGGTAGCTCGGGATGGGTCCTAAGAAGACCACCGTGTCTCGCCGGAAGAGACCTCTCATTGCGAGTAGCGCCGAGAGACGATCCAAGGCGAGGAACGAACCGGTAAGCTCATCTCCTTCGGTTCCCTCTCCGCCTCGGTCGGTTCTCTCTCGTTCGTGCGCCGGGAGAGCCGTCTCAACCGGAAGAAAAGTCAATTTTGACTTTCTCTAAAGAGAAGGGTTTTCTTTAGGGCATCGTCTTAGGGGTCAAGGTCTGGATTTCTTTTGTTCTCTTGATCTTCCCACATACCCTGGGTTAGTCCGGGAATTTTATAGCACCATCACACGGGGTGACGGTGGCCTTCAAGGGAGGGTAGCCAATATCTCCGTTTGCATCTCTGAGGACCTCATTGCCCGAGTCCTCAACCTTTCTCAGGAGGGTATCTCTCCTACTCATCCCTCTGATAGATCCAAGGCCCTTACGACCATTCTAGGGAGAGTACCCCAGTCCCCTCTTGAAGAGGTCTTCGCAAATCAGCTCTCCGCTGAGATGCGCCTTCTTCTTAGCATTATTTCTTGTACCCTCTTCCCAAAAATGGGAAGGTTTGATTTTATTTCTGAGAGAGACCATGCTATTATTTTCCACATCCTACATGACATCCCTCTCAATTTTTCTAAACTCATTTACAGTCACTTTTGTGATCCCTTAGAAAAGCCTAGATTGAGTCTTCCATATGGTATGCTTTTCACTCTGATTTTTAGGAAGTTTGAGGTCCCTATCCCTGAGGGGGAACCCTCCCGTCCACTTCGTTATACTGACTATATGGACGAGGGAACTCTCCACCGAATGGGATTCCTCAAAGTTGAGGGTACATGGATTAGGAAGCATTCTTCTGATATACCATCTGACCCCATTGCTCCTCACTCTCCCACTTCTGATCATGATCCAGATACCTCCACCGGCCCTTCATCCACTGTGCCACCGTCTGCTCCCTCTAATCATCCCTCCTCCACCTCTGGTCCTTCCGTACCACAGCTGAGTACTGAGTTGATTGATTCCTTGGTAGGGAGGATTGCTGGTGAGGTGACTGCCCGGTGTGAGTATGCTTTTGAGAGGCTGCACCACCGGATTGACGCTCTTGAGAAGAGTGTCAAGTCAGTTGAGAGGAGCTAGCTCAGTCATCAGGAGAGCATCATTGAGCGGATCGAGAGCATCCTTGCCCGTGTGTCAGGATTGGCGTAGCCTGAGCAACTCGACATCTCCGAGTTTGTAAAGGAGGCCGCAATCCTGAAGGGAAAGATGGAGGCTTCCACAACTGAGATTTGCTCTCAGCTGGCAGATTTTTATGAGCTGCAGCAGTCAAAATTCAGTATTTTGACCACTGCAATGGAGAGGTTCCTTCTTGGTTTGGAAGTCTGTTTTGGTGCTAGCGTGTCAGAGCCTCAGCCTTCTCCTCCCAGGCTTTTTGCTCCTCCGGCCAGAGCCTCCATACCTGTTCCGTCACAGCCTTCATCTTTGAGGCCGAGCTCGACTTCTTCACTGTCTTCATTTGCCACTTAGGCACGACCATCATCATCTCGGCCATCGTCTTCTACTCAGCCGGAGTTCCCTTATCGGAGTTATCAGCATGGACGACGCTCTACGCAGAGGAGTACTCGCCCTCATCCCCCCTCCTCTAGAGGATGATTTTGTATTTGCTGCATTGTGTATCTTTTATTATTTGTATGCATTTTGTGTTTTTAACACTATGTATCTCTCTACTGTAGATGTACTTTTTGAACATCTTTTATGTATTCAAGTTTACAGTGAATGAAAAAGTATATCCTTTTGTCTCATTTACTATGCTTCTTGTATGTTTTGACTCTTTGATACTTCACCTTTTTTGTTACGATGACAAAAAAGAAGAGAAAATATGGTATAATGTAAGTAAAGGAAATCACTAAACAAGAAAATATTTAAGCAAAATGTGATTTGTTCTTAGTGGATTCGATACCTCGAGATTTTTATTCCTCTGTTGGGGCTCCTCAAAGAGTAATCTTCAGAGTCTATTCAAGAAATATTCGGAGATTAGTCGGAATCATATTCAAGTACAAATCGTCAGATTTTTCCTTCTATAATTAAGAACTTAAGTTCGAGTTTAAAACACTAAAAGAAAATCCAAAAAAATTTAACAAAGTTCAAACAAAATTGAATGCACATGTTGAGGGGGAGAATCTGAAATTCTAAGAAAGCAAACTCATTAAAGACATATAAGCCAAATAATTGATTGAATGATTTGAAGGCTTATATAATTTCAAATGAAAGGAGGAGCTTTAATTTCAGAGTTTACTGACTCATACATTTTAATTTTGGATATACTAAATGACTAGACATTTAAATTCATTTCAAAACTTTACCATGAATCATTCCTTGAATGAATAATTCACTTTACAAATACTCAATATTTTGTCATCATCAAAAGGGGGAGATTGTGGAGTGATTGAGTATTCCCCTAATTGATTTTGATGAGCTCAAAGCACTTGAGTATGTTTTATGTTGTTCTAATGAATTCAATCTACTGTTTCAGATGAATCTTTATTAATTTCTGTCTAAGTGCCTTGAGCTTTGGTTCAGAGTCTTTTGGTTAAGTATTGAACTCTGTCTGAACCAAAGTTTGCGTCACGAGTCAACTCCTGGACTCTGCGAGTCGACTCCGGCACACTTGCAAGTTTCTAGCACAAGCTCGAGTCGACTTCGGGACTCTGCTAGTTGACTCCGACTGAGAATAGACAGAAAGACAGAATGATGGATTTTCGATCCTGAGAGCGAGTCGGCTCCAAAAGGTTGCGAGTCGATTCCGGTGCTTGGCGAGTCGACTTTAGATGGTCCTGAGTAGACTCTAAGGAGAAGCTGACAAAAAGGCAGAACGTTAGTTTTTGAGACCTATCAGCGAGCCGACTCGCGAAGACTACGAGTCGTCTCCCATATCAGCCGAGTCGTCTCCCAGTTTGTTCGAGTCGACTCCTAGAGGAAAGCAGTCTGAAAGGTAGAGAATCAATTTCGGAGATCCTGTGAATGAGTCGACTCCAGGTGTTCCAGAGTTGTCTCCCAAGTCATCCGAGTTGACTCCTAGTTTGGACGAGTTGACTCGTGAGAGAAATACAGAAAGTTGGATTTTTGGAACCCTGAGAACAAGCCAACTCATAAGTGCCCGAGTCGTCTCCAGCTGTTGGCAAGTCGACTTCAGTTTGGTCTGAGTCGACTCCAGGACAAGGCATGCACTTTAATTCAAATTTGGAACAGTGGCCGAGTCGTCTTCAGTATAGCGCGAGTCGACTCCAGTAACAGCCGAGTCGACTTCAGATCACACGAATCGACTCCGATCCCAACAGATACATTGTCAGATTGTGCAGATGGGTCAGAACGGCTCTAATCTCCTCTCTAACGGCTATTTTTTAAAGAGGATTACTTAAACAGCCAGAGTGAACAGTAGTAGACAAGAAGAGAGTTATTCGACTTTAGCATTAAAGGTTTTCAACCACCAAAAGCATCTCAAGAGTGAATCCAAGCAAAAGAAGGAAGAATTGCATTCAACTCAAACCAAAAAGCTTCCTTCGCATTCAAAGCTCTACCGACTGTTCCCCATCCTCCGGCTCATTCAAGAGGAGACTCAAAAATCGAGAAGCCCCACTTCAACAACTCAAATCTGTTTGAGGGCTTCTAAGTTCTCTTTGTTTATATTGCCCTAAATCTGCTTTTTGGAAGCTTTATTGTTGTAAACTTAAACTCTTGCTTTACTTCTTGGTTCAATCAAGGAATTGAATCAAGGCTAGTTAGGTTTGTTGGTGAGCCAATGTTAAAACCAATGGTGTAAGGTTGTGGTTGGTGAATCGGGGAAAGCCAATTGGGTTTGATTGTAACCTCAGAAAAACAATCGTTTGGAGTCGGTGAGCCTGTCAAAACCAACCGAGTTCGTTGTGATCTCGTGAAAACAATAAGTTTGGTTGTGAGCTTGCAAAACAACCAACAGTAATCCTAGGGATTATAGTGAACTTCCAAGTGCGGCTTGGAGAGTGGACTAGGAGCAAGTGTTAGCTCCGAACTATTATAAATCTCTCTGTATTTGTATTAGTCTTTGTCTCTTTCTCTCTCTTCATTCATTGCATCTAGTGATCTAACTAATCCACTTGCAATAGATTTAGTTAATCACTCACTTTATTTTTAATTGGTCGATAATTAATTAAAACCCAATTCAACCCCTCCCCCCCTCTTGGGTTCTCCTTGGGCAACAACTATATTTTCTATTATTTATCCACCTGCACAAATCTTAAAGAGCTATTCTTTGTCATTTATTTGTTAGCAGAAATTTTAGAATGCTTCAATAATGATCCATCCGTATGCACAGATCTCCTCCATCCCTTTTTATCCATCTACCAACACAGATCTCAAGAACGTATATGATCCATTTGCCTACACATATCTCAAAGCATTTTATCTTTATGCTCCTTCACATATCTCAAAGCATTCATCTTCTATTATCAATTCACCCACAAAAATTTCAAAACACGTCATCCTCTATCATTTGATTTGCTTGCATAGATCTTAAAGTACTCTTATCCTTTCGTCTATCCATGCACAAATCTTAAGGTGCTCCATCCTCTATCATCCATCCTCCTTCACAGATCTCAAAGCACTTCATCTTCTATCATTCATCTATCTATACAGACCTTAAAGCACTCATTCTTTATCATTCATCATCTATATGGATTTGAAAATGCTCCATTCTTTTTCCTCCATCCGCTTGCACAAATCACAAAGCATCCCATCCTCTATCATCAATTGCATGCACAAATCTCAAAGTACTCCATCTACTATCATTCATCTTTCTATACAGATCTCAAAACACTCCATCCTCTATCATTTATCCATTTTTATGGATTTTAAAGCACTATGTCCTTTATCATCTATCCATCTGTGCAAATCTCAAAGCACCTTGATCTTTGTCATTCATCCACTTGCATAGATCTTAAAGTTCTACTCCTCCCTTCCCCTTCAATTTCTATTAAAATAAGAGCCCTTTGCTAAGATAGTGGAAAGGGCATATTCAAAATTTTATACAAAGTAGTTATCATTTGATCCTTACATGATAACGTTTAATAATGGAGATAAGTGGTTATGAGATATTGCAATAAATTTAAAGTTTTGGGGGCAAATTGGAATATTTTTAAATTTTGGGGTCTAATATAAATGGCCCAAACTTGGAAAGATATTTTTGTAATTTTTCCATTATATAAGTATTGTAATATTGTTAATAATTTTTAGATATATTATAATGCAAGTTATTATTTTGATATGTCAAATTATATCAGAATTAATATGATATGCTTTTAGTATGTTAAATTTATTATGTTGACAACCATTGCCCTCTCCTTTATTGGTTATTGTGAATTTTGTTGAATCCACTTGGTTTTCTGTGAGGCCCGGCCTTATTTGGCCGAACTGTTGGTTGACCTGATGCCAAAACAGTGGCTCAAAGGCTTATTTCAAATAAAAATAGAGCAAAGCCCTCATAGAATAGAGTGAAGGAGGAAGAGTCCTCTACCACGAACTCCATCGAAGGCTCGAATAATCCTAGCCTCCACTTCTATTTAAAGCCCTCAAGCTCTCTAGTTTTCCTCACTGGAAGATCATCATAGCTACCGCTATTCTTCTTATCTTTTCCGTTAGAATGTTGATGGTTTAAGCTCTCCGTGCACACTGAAAAATGCAGCCCATCCCTCACCGAAATCTCAAGTAAGTGCCTAAATCTTCTTCTCCTTTGTTTCCTCATTCACCAGTCTCGTCGCTGGCCGAGTTTTTCCCAGAAAAAACCATGAAAGAAGGGGCTCTATTTATTCCATATTTTTCGATCCAAAAGCTCCTTGATTATGTCCTTTTCCAACCTCCTCTACTGTTGGCACTTGTCGCCGAAGATAGGGACTTATCCCTTTTGATGTCTTGGTCCGTCACCTGAGTCCCATCACCAAGAATCATGAAGGATGAGGGGGAAGGGTCAAAACCCCCGATTTTGGCCTTATCCCCGATTATGTCCTACTTCCATCGCTGGCCACCCTACTTCCATCGCTGGCCACCCCTTTGTCGCCGGTCTTTTGGCTGATGACCACCACGACCACCTGACCATGGCCTTCTCCCTCTTCTTCTTTCTTCTTCGTCTTCTTCCTCTCTTTCCTCTTCTTTTCTTCTTTCTTTCTCCTGCTTTATTTTCCGTATTGTTTCATTCTCTTCTCCCTCTTTCTCACTCTAAGCCCCCCTAAGGATCTTGGATTAAGATCTCGTCTTTCTTTTGTTCGAGTCCCAGTTGACTCCAATGTGGAGGCCCTGAACTGCCCCAGTACCTATGCAGTAGGCCAGCCCCTTATCTCAGCTCTCATTAGATCTCTTTAGAATTTTGTCTACATCCATCTTCATTGAGTCACTTAAACTATATCTAATTTTGACCAATTCAATTCACTTTATTCAAACCGACCCATGCAGTCAGATACCGCCGCCTGATTAACATTGCCTTTCCTCTACCCTGATTTAGGCATAAGGCCGTATCCGCAATAGTATCTTAATTTTTAACTTTGCTTGGCTTCTAAGAAAATAATAAAATTAATTATATTTTAATAATATTAAAGCAGACGAACTTGACCCGTCTAATTAAAGTAGGATTTTGAAGCAAGATGAGATAAGTAACCTAATGTTTTAAAGTGTGTTTTTCGACTTTTGGTAAAGTGATAATAAGTTTATTAAATTGGATTATGATATTTGTTTTATACTTAATTAAACAGGTCAGGCATGTTATTATTATGATAATAATTATTTTAAAAAATATTATGTGATTTGAAAAATATGACGGGGTAAATTATAAAATTTGTTTTATATGTATGTATTTTTAGCACGATTGTGATCTGGCCTCGCCAATAGAGATTATTCGTTGGCCTTGTCGACTTGTAATCTGAAAAACTGGTTTCGACCCCGAGCCACCGGTAATTAGAAGAATAGTATCTAACACTTTGTGCATTCGGTATCTGACTTGTGCCACTAGGTTATGTGGCCATAGCATGTTGTTGGCTCTCTAGTATCAATTTATGAAAATAATAACAATTTTTTTAAAAAAATAATATTATTTAATTATGTATTTATTTAGCATGCTTAGGCTCTACTTTTTGGTGTTATGTTGCTTATTGGGTTAGTGTAGCTCATGTTCTTTTTTTTATATTTTTCAAATCTAGAACCATGACTGTTCGGGACTTGGGAGAGTGCGCTAGATCTTCTGAAGATATTCACAGTTATAAAAGTTCTAGTTTAGACAAGTTTAATTAGAATATTTTATTTGATTTGAATTAATTAACATATTTTGACTAATGTCACTTTGGAACAATTAATTATGACAATAATTTGTTTTAGATCATAATTAAATAAATTAATAAAAAAATATTATTATATTGAGATTATGATATGATTTGTAGCTTTGTATGTTTATATGGACTGCCAGGCAAGTACGTAGCATTTGTTATGCTCTGATTTTGAGGTGTGATGTTCTCTCCATTCAATAAAAGTCTAGCATGGCATTCTGCCAATGTTGAAGAATTTAATGCCTCGCAACAACATGGTGCTTGGTCAATTATTCCTTCTCTCTAGATAAGAAATTGGTAGGATGTAAACAGGTACGTGGTTTTAAATGGCTGCTTGAAGGTACTTTGCAATGGTACAAGGCCAAACTTGTGGTGAGAGGCTGTCATCAACAACCTGGTAAGGACTACTCTAAAACTTTCAGTCCCGTTAATTAACCTTGTACTATTCAAACTATCCTTTGTTTAGCTCTTCAATTAGTTAGACATCACTAACTTACCGTTAACAAAACTTTTTCAACAATATTCTTAATAAAGAAGTTACATGCAGCAGCCGCTAGAATTCTTTGATCCCATGCATGTACTTGTTATATCTACAAGCTTCACAAAACTCTCTATGGCCCGAGCCTGATATGATCATTTGACAGATTTTTTTAAAAAACTTGGATTCTCTGGTTACGTTGATCCATCCCCTTTCCTTAGGTGGCAAAACAATATAATCACTATTCTATTAATCTATGTTGGTGATACTGATATCACTGGAAACGATGGTCTTATCTGATTGATCAATTTGGCTCTTAATTTTCCATGAAGAATCTTAGTCTCTACATTATTTTTTTGGGGATTAATATTATACCAGTGGTTAATAAGTTATTTTTGTCTCAAATAAAATACGCTCTCATCCATTGTTTCAAACCATTTCTTTGTTTGGTGATCCACGGCCAAATCCTTCCTTCTATCATATTAGTGTTAGTGCATTACAATATCGCACTCTCACTTGGTCAAATCTTGCCTTTACTATAAATCAAGCTTGCCGGTTCATGCATGCTCGAACATCCGATCATCTTGTTGATGTAAAAAGAATCTTGTATTTCTTGAAGGTGCCAATTGGGTTGGAGATTTGGATATCCGACTCTCCACCAGCAGCTGTATTTTCCTTGAGTCCAATCCTATTTCATGAAGGGCTAAGAAGTAAGTAGCCAACTGGAGCTCTTTTTTATTTTTTTTGTTGAAGTTGAATTTCATCCTCTCGCTCAAATTACAATTGAGTTCTTTTGGATGCACCAATTTCTTAAAGAATTGCATATGTTTATATGTTCACGTCCGATGCTTTGTTACGACAATATAAGTGCCATATCTCTTGCCTCTAATCCTATTTTTCATGCAAGTCTTAAACTGATCGAGGTAGATTATCATATTGTGCAAAAAAAAATTGTGGTTCACATGCATACTGTGCGGTATGCTTTTACTCATCAGTGTGATAGATATCTTCACCAAAGGCCTCTCTTCTCAAGACTTCAAACTTCTTGAGTCTACATTGAAGATATCTCAAGACTTCTCAAGACCTTGATTAGCCCATCAATTTGCAGGGGTGTAATAATTGACTTTGCATTTAAAAATATAAATTTTGAAAATTAATTTATTAGATCTTTCCTATTATTATAGTATACCAGTACCTGTTATTGAACATATTATTATAGTATGTGATGCCTACCATGGAATATACTAATATGGCATAGGATGATTACTATGGGATATATTTATTATGGCATGGGATGACTAGTCTAGCATGGAATGATGCGAGAAGAATTCCACATGCTTTATTTGCTTCTCCAATTATCTAGATATATTTCCAACTTTGTATAGCACTCATAAATGTGCTTTCCTCCACTTTTGTATAATGGCCATAGCTGAACATTATTTTCCATTTTATTCGGTTCAGTCCCATCAGGATCATGATCATATTTTGTATAGTTACAAACATGCACATCGATGAAAGGTTCGGGGAGAACTTCTTCACCAATCTTTTCAAACAGAAAGATAAATACTTAGATACTTGGCTCAGCAGGATGAATAAGAAGTAAAACTACACTGTCATAGATGTTAATTCTTTGTTTTGCTTAATTTAAAATGGCCAAAATTGACTATCCGGGCTGCGTCAGAGCCCACTCTCACAACCTTGGTCGTGGGCCGAATGGCTCATTCCCACGGAAGCCCACATACAAAGGAAGAAACATGCAGGCCCGGGAGGAGAGGCGCCACGTCCGTCAGAACCACCCGTGCCGCGCCCAGTGCCGCCGCCGCGAGCCCCGGGAGGCCGGCTCCGGCGCCGAGGTCCAGGACGGTCTTCCCGGCCAGGTTGAGGTGGCGCGGCCCTCGCCGGTCATCCACTCGGCGAGGTAGAGAGCCAGGAGCCCGTCAGGGCTCGCCCCGTGGACGGGTCGTTGGTGACGTCGCGCTCCTGGATGGTGGGCTTCCGCCCCAATAAATTTCCCATGTTGACTTTTGATATCCTTGTACTATGTTCCTATCAGCTAGCTTCTATATATAAAAATAAAAATTCTACATATTAACTTCTAAAACATGTCGAATTGTATCTTTACAAAATAGCAAATGGATTCTTTTCAGGTTGTTTTTAGGTGTTTGGAGTTCTAGATTCTTAGAATTACAGTTAGGAAAAATTACTGGAGGACTTGCAGGATTTTAGAAAATTATTCCATATTGTAATATATTATAACAATGGATTATTAGGTTCTAGAAGGATGATTTTAAAGTTATTGGACTGATTTGTAGTTTGTGTTGTCGAGGTAAATAACACTTTGCCTTTTTTAGAAACTTTTTCATGAAAATATTTTATGTCAAGCCTAGTGTATTAGCTAAAATTATGAAATTTATTGGTATGATAAAATCTTTGAACTGGAATACATGATTATTGCATGTGAAATACATCTTTTTAGAATTAAGAGCACAGATTTTAGTCATTGTTCTCGTTAAATTCTTATGTACATTTATAAACTAGATTAAGCATGGAAAATAAAACAAAAAATTGTTAAATTCATTCTTCATGCATTGTGATAAGAACACTATTAGAAACTGGAACATTTTAAAAGGTTGATGAAATGTCATTGATGTAGAAATTGCAAACTACAAATGGTTTAGGAATTCTAGTTCATGATTTGTTACTGCAAATTGAATTAACACTTGGTATTGGACTCTCTAACTATAATATGAACCTTTGCAAAGGGGATAAAAAATGGCAATATGTTATCATGATACTAGTTTCATTTTCTAAAAAAATACACCTCAAGAGTTAAATGCAGTTTTGGATCTTCATCATGTGGGCTAAATGTGATTTTGGACCTTGTCATGGAACTAATCATGGCGGCAGTCATAACAGAGTTAATAATTTATAAAGTCGTAGGTTAAGTGTTCTTGGCATTTCTTGATCTAACCTATTCCGTGATTCCATTCGAGAAATTTGGAGAAGCATTGGGCATGCGAGGCACGGCGCCGCCGTGGCCCATGTATACAGGATAGTTGATGGCAAATGGCGCTAACCATGGCCCATGCTATTCATGCATTCCGGGCACATGGGGTGCACGCGCCGGCTGCTTGGGTCACGAAACCTTTGCACATAGGTTGCAAGACCATGCACGGTGCACGTGCTTGTGGCACAGGTCCTAGGTCCCATGCAAACAGATCCTGGGACTCAAGTTAATTTTTTTTATGTATATTTATTTTCTATCGAATTAGGAAAGTTTGAGACTAGGGTATACTTGCATTAAGGTTTTATTGAGAGGCAACTTTAGTCTTGCACTCCATTCTTTGGATTATAGTGAAATCTCTTCTCAATCTTGGTCAATGAGCCGAGCCATGTAAATCTATGCATATTGTGTTTTTCCATTCTCTCTATCTTCTTAAATGTTTTTGTTCTTCTGCAGAACAAGATGATATCAGAGCCACAGATTGTTTAATTGGATCCTAAGATGGGGACAAAATTCAAAATTGAGAAGTTTGATCCCTCCAGCAACTCTGGTTTATGAAAGATTAGAATGTGTGCCATTTTGATATAAGAAAGGTTGCAGAAGGTGCAAATAGGAAAGGTAAACATGCCTAAGACTTTGATGAAGGACCAGAAGGAGAATATAGAAGAGAGAGCTCTAATTATGATTTTGTTGTGCTTATTTGATGAGGTTTGCAGGAAGTCTCCAATGAGAATATGGCTACTGGGTTGTGGCTCAAGTTGGAGTTCTTGTATATTAAAAAATCCCTCACCAAAAAGTTTATATTTGAAGCAACATTTGTTTATGTTGCATATGGTAGTAGGTATACACATTAAATCTCATATTGCTGAGTTTAATTCTATTATTATGGATCTAAAGAATATTAATGTCCAAATTGATGATAAAGATGAAGCCCTTCTATTATTGTGTTCTTACCTCCATTATATAAGCACTTTAGAGATTCCTTCCTTTGTGGTAGAGATATTATTTTTATGGATGATGATATATAAAGCATCATTACTTTCAAAAGTTTCGATTAAAAAGCACATAATTGGAAATGTGATTGAAGGTCAGGCAGAAAGTTTGGTTGCTAGAGGGAGGTCTAATGAAAGAAAATTGGATAGTACTAGATGTAACTTTAAATTGAAGTTCAGAACAAGAGTTTGACTTGTCATTATTGTCATAAGCAAGAGGATAGTAAAACCTAAGTTGAAAAACAAGCAACAAAATTAAGGATTAGAAAAAGAAGGAAAATTTTCAGAAACTACTGTAATAGAAGGTGATTCTAAAGGTGTTGAAGAGGTTTTCTCATTGACCGATGAAACTAGATCAAAACATAAATGGTTTTTGGATTTGAGTTGTTTTCTAATACAAGTGTCCCAAAAGAGATTGGTTCTCCCATATGAATCAGTTGATGGTGGAGTTGTATTGATAGGTAACAATGACCCTTATAAAATAGTTGGAAAAGGGACAATTTGAATTAAAATACATGATAGTGTAGTGAGACTTTTGACTAATTTTTGGCACGTTCTAGATTTGAAGAATAATAACATCTCTTTAGGCACCCTTGATGCTAATAGGTGCAAGTACGTAGCTGAAGGTGGAGTTATAAAAGTTAGTAAAGGCACTCTTATTGTAATGGAACGTAAAAGATCTAGAAACTTGTATGTACTTTAAGGTGTTATTATTATAGGTGCAAAAGCTATTTCTTTATCTTCAGTGATAGATTTCGGTATCACCAATATGGCATATGATGTTAGGATGATTGAATGAAAGAGGGTTGACTGTGTTGAGTAAAAGAGGTATTCTTTATAGCCAGAGTATAGAAAAGGAGTTTTGTGAGCATTAGGTATTTGGCAAGCAGAAAAGTGTTTGTTTCAATACTGCAATTCACAAGATAAACGATACCTTGGATTGTATCATTCGAACCTTTGTTAAAACACAAAAATGTTTAAGCATTTTAGGCAATGGAAGGCTATGATTGAGTAGTAGACTAGAAAAAAAAAAATCAAAGGCTCAAAACAGATAATGGATTAGAGTTTTCTTCTTCTGTGTTTGATGCATTATGCAAAAATAAGAGTATTGTGAGCCACAAGATAGTTAGAAAAAACCACAACATAATGGAGTGGCTAAGCTCATGAAATAGTTCTCCATGAAACAACTATTGAGAGTAAAAATCTAAAAGATATTTGGTTTGGTAACTCTACTGAATACTCTATTTTAAGAGTATTTGGATGTTTTGTAAATACTCATATTGATGATGGAAAATTAGAGCCTAGAGTTAAATAGTGCAAATTTTTTGGCTATACATATGGGGTCAAGGGATATAGGTTGTGGTATCTAGATGGGGAATCACCAAATTTATGATTAGTAGTGATGTTACCTTTGATGAGTTTGCTATGCTTCACCCAAGAAAAAAGTCTGATGTTTCTTGTGATTTAGGTGAGACGAAGAGCAACATCAAGCAAGTAGAGTTAGGGAATGCTAGGTCAGTTCCTCTATAATATAGTTCTTTTTCTTATCCTCATTCAAAAAGGTGTTTTGAGATGAAAAAAAGACCTCAAGAATAGGAGTACAGTATTATTAAAAGTAGACAAAGGAGAGACATTAGACTACTTCAAAGATATAGCTATGCAAATTTGTTGCTTATGATTTGTTAGTAGCAAAAGAGATAATTGATGTTTACGAGCTTTCCAAATGCTATTTCTTGGGTTGATTCTGTGAAGTTGTTACTTGCTATGCAATAGGGGACCAAGTCTCTTTTAGAGGCCAAGTTTTGTCAAGCATTACTTGAACTTAACTAGTATATGCAATACATGAGGTTTGCCCTTCGAAGCTTACATAGCGAATGTGGAGAGATATTCTACTATTCTATGGGGTATCTTGATGGAATTCATGCCAAGGTAGAGATTTGTTAAGTGTGCATTGAAGCTCTTGATCCACCTTGCTCAATGATTTTGTTTAATAAATTTGGAGAAGCATCGGCAATAAGTATGCGAGGCATAGTGCCAACTACGACCATGTATAAGGAACAAGTGGTGGCAAACAACTCCCACCATAGCTCACACTAGTCTCATGTCCCAGCTGCATGAGAAGTGAGACTAAAGCCCATAGATAGCTCATGCCAGTTGCTTGGGTCGTAGGTTCTTTGCGCACAGCTCACGGTACCATGTGGGATGCATGCGCCGACAACGTAGGGTTGTGGATCCAGTGCACACAAGTCTTGGGACTCGAGATAGTTTTTTGATATATATCTATGTCTTATTTTGTTAGGAAAGTTTGAGACTGGGGCGTATGGCATTAGGATTTTATTGAGAGGCGGCTTTATTCTTGTACCCATCCTTTTAATTATAGTGGATTTTTTTTTCCATCCAAGCCAGCGGACAGGCTTGTGGCCAAATTACATAAATTTGTACGTTCTGTATTTTTTGTTTCTTTCTATCTTCTTGAATCTCGTTATCCTTTAGTTTCATCAAGATACAACACAACATTGTATTTATGGAAAGCTTATTGGTTGTGTTCAACATGATTTGTAGTGTTGAATTTATGGAAGAATTCATCAATTGCCAGCAAAACAATTGATCTGTTATTATCTATTTCTCTTTACAAAATATCAATCGCTAAATATTTGAAATTATCAATCATTTTCAAAAGCCGGATGATATTGCATGCTCAAAAGGTTTCACAAATATAATTCAAGTGTAATTTGTGGAATCATTATTTAGTCACTTGTATTCTCATCCATGCATGATTGGACTAGTTAATCTAATCTTTTATTTACTCGGCTATCAAGTCATAATTTGGTTTTTTTCCCCTTTTGAAAATCTAGAAGATTAGAGATTGGTGGAATTTGCTTCTTAGAGTGTGACTAAAGGCTAGACTAAGTATTTAGGGTTGCCTAGAATCAGATTAATTTTCATAAATTATCAATTGTATGTATCTTGAGGATTTTCTTTCTGTGATTATTTTGGGTATTTGAAAAGGTGCTTAATTAGGTTCTTATAGATTAATTTTCATCATGTTTTTTTGGATAGTTTCTAGATTTAATAATTATTGCTAGAGAACTAGTTAGCTTTGATCTTTTTACTCGTCTCTTTATTGAATTATCTTGTTATAAGGATTATTTTGATTAATTTATAGGTTGGATCTTTGCATACTTAGATAGTGCCCCATCAGTGTGTGAAGATTGCCATTTCTTTAGCCTGGGGCTCTCTAGTCTGAGGAATGATAATTGAAGTGCTACCAAAGCATTTGGTTTGAAGTTTCTAAATAAGGATTTAATTTTTTGTGAATAGAGGACAACATGTAAATTTTATTTATTGCAGGGCGACTTAAAGAAAGCTAGGTGAAAATGCATCAAAAAAAAGGAATCTAGGTAAAGATTTCCTTAAGAGCCAGCAACTTGAATGGATTGATCAGATATCTTTATAGTGACATGATAATTTATAGTAACATTTGGAATATAAAGGACAAATTATGATTTGATTCAGTAGTATGACCAATTTTGTTGTATGAAACAAAGCATCGGGCTTGAGGATATCGAGGAACATAGTTTAATAAAGTTAATGTTTAGAATTATGGTTAATTGTGAAAAGGATATGGACAAAAATACATTAGGGTTAAGGCTCAGAGTTTTGAGGATAGATATTGAGCAAAGTCAAACTTTTGAGATTTATTAGACACATGTATTGTGTTATGAATGAAGTGTCTGATATTGCTTTGAAGTTGAGTAAAAATTATTGTTTTTTATGAAGTAAATCATGATTTGGAAATAATGACGATTCTTTTTTTGTCGTAATATTTTCAACTATGATGTCATTTTAACAACTAATAATCATATTTAGTATTGAAAATTGAAATGGCTTGTTACAGGGCGAAGATATCTCATTCTTGTTCTGACATGACCCCTCGTGCATAGGTATCTCATTCTTGCCCCTGTCTGAGAGGACTCTACTATCTCATTCTTGATAGACCGAAACTAGATAGTCAAGTTTGTCAAATATACTATTTTACGCATGTGGATAGGCTGATATACTCCTTCCACAAGTTTAGTCAGCCGACTTCATCACATTATGTGTCAGAGCATGCTATGGCTAATAACTCTGATTCTCAATAACAAAAATAATCTTTTCATATTGTTCTGTTATTAGC
The DNA here is from genome assembly GCF_051530095.1 of Phoenix dactylifera. Taxonomy (NCBI): domain Eukaryota; kingdom Viridiplantae; phylum Streptophyta; class Magnoliopsida; order Arecales; family Arecaceae; genus Phoenix; species Phoenix dactylifera. The sequence continues at coordinate 22,420,340 of NC_143199.1, read as the reverse complement.
TTTGGAGTTATTCTATTTCATTCTACAAATGGTTTTAACATGTCGGCCATTTGGCATAAGAATACCTCCATCAGGCTATGTTGGCTTTCTTCCAAGTGGGTCTGGAATTGCATGGTCACTTCCTATAGAAAATCAACTAGTAGATAGGTTGCCATCATCTCCCAAGCATCCATTCTCGTTGTCAGCGATACAACAATAGTTATGAAACATTGTCCCACTGGACATGCCAAAGAAGATCTATTCACTTCTCTCTTTTCCATCTAGAGAGAGATGGGTGTGCTAGAAGGCTTGTTAGCACCTTCTTCTCTCATTGGGGTAGTTGGAAGAAGGATGACAAATCTTATGGCCAGAGTGACAAGTCAAATTAGCCAGAAAAGGAATAGTGGAAGGATGATGAGATACTAGTGTGGGTCCAAGTGCTTTGATTTTCAAGAACTTTCGCTACTATCATACTACCTGTTCGATAGAAGAAAAGATAGGGTATAGCCAGGGCCACAATCAAAATACTTTACTTCTATTCCTACTGGTAAATTAGAGTCCTATTAGGAAGCTAAAAGCAAGAAATTTAAATATAAAAGCAAGGCTAAATTAAAAATAAAGATAACTAGGTTTCATTGATCAATCAAGAGATTTCTCTTTTAGATTACAATCTATTATCTATATTAGATGATAAAGACAAGGTAACTGCCCATTCAGTAATAGTAGCTCAAACTCTGATAGTTCTGACAAATGATACCATTGCTCTCTACTACATATATCTATCATAAAAGGCAGCATTGGTATCATTTGTTAGATCGATTATCGTACGCAATTAATCTCAACCCTATTGTAATGTTTTTGTTTGGCCTGCCCATAACAATTTACTTTGGCCGTCCTTCTTGCCCTATGGAACATTTCCTATGATAAGATACCTTCAAGGTAGTTCGGTCAGCTTTTCTATACGATGCTTGCTACTTCGGTTTATTAAGTGATACTTTAATTCTTTGGTGGCACTGTATGAAAAGTTATTTTATTTAGCTTAAAACTTGGAAATCCTTCTTGGATCATATCTCGAAGCCATCATATATCTATGGTGATCTCCGGATGTCAAGATATGGTGCAAACAGATTGTCTTAATACAATGAATTACCCTATTATTGACACCCGGATAAAATATACAAGTCATTATTTCTCAACCAAAGCAAAATAATATTAAAAAAATGAAAGAAGTAAAAGAAAAGAAAAAAAAACCACACCTTTCAACTAGCAGTCCAAATAACTGAATAACAAGTTCCAAATAGCACCCCACTTGAATATAATTGAAATGGCCTACCAAACAATAAAACAATAACTTAACTTTCAAATATATACCAACATATCAAATTTTCATGCATCAAAAGAACTCCATAACTAATAGCATCTCGAAACTCCAACAAACCCCCCATTAGATGAAAATGGGCAACACGGAGCATCCAACACTCTATATTATAACAAATCATATGTCTTAGCTTATGAAGTCGATCTAAGCCTAGTCCTGCTATGATTAATACGAAAGATATCTTGGATGGGCTCAGGTAACTACCCTACACTTTGATGGTAGGCCCTAAAAGAAGATATAGCCGGGCCAAGCCGATCTGATCCATAGACTGTTTGGGCTTGGCCTGTCATATATGAAAAGAGGTATAGAACTTGGGCCGAGCTTGACTACATCGATTCTTTTCCAAATCAAATGTTTTCGGCCAAGCCTATGCACAGCCAAGCTTGATCTTTAGTTTATGAATCAAACTTATAACGAAACAAGTGCAAATTTTTGCAGCCTAAATTGCGATGCAGTGTGCATAAAGTTCCCATGCCATGTATATTCTCATGCTAGCTAACGTACTTAAACGAAGAAATTCACAGAACTACGTTGCAAGGCGGAAGTGGAATTTTTTTCTGGTGAGATTTCCCCACGCGGGCTTGACGTCATTCACCAAACAGCACAAACGAAGTCCCGCGCGTATTGATTGGATGGTACTTCCTATTGCCTCTGGGCACGTTTGTTCACCAAACTCACGTTAGCTCTGAAAGCAACTTCCGTATACTTGGGCGTGCTGCGTTTCAAAACTAACGGAATTATTTGCTCGCCCTATATCGTCGGGAGATGGTGATGTGGATCACAAGTGGTTGCCCCATCACTTGTTTCATGATTATGAGCAGAAATTTGAGTGTTCATAACCATAATTAGGCAGCAGACGTATCACCCTTTGCTTATCTCCACTTGAATTTATATGGTGTCACTATTGTATTAATAATACTGCCATTAAGTCTCTCTCTCTCTCTCTCTCTCTCTCTCTCTCTCTCTCTCTCTCTCTCTCTCTCTCTCTCTCTCTCTTCAGAGAGAGAGAGAGAGAGAGAGAGAGAGATCTCCAATAGGCTTATTATACAACAGTACCTTAGTAAAAGGTGACAGCCAGACCAGTCTATAATTATTACCAAACTGTTATTCCATGCTTTCTCCAGTCATATTATTAAGAAAAGGAAAAAAGCAAACTTTTGACATCTATTGAAATATGAGGGAGAGGTTGGATAGCTGAAGTCGGAGAACTGGTTTGATTCACATTTGGAAAGGCGTTTTGATGGCTAGAGAGGTGATATACCGTCTTGATTGAACTTTGAAGACGAAATAATGAACTTGGTCCTCACAAATATGCCAACGGCAAGAGATAAAATTTTAGGGGGACCGCCTATTTGAGCATAGTGTGATCCAACCACACTAGCTAGTGGTTGCGGAACCATGCTTTTCATTAACTTCAGTTATCATTGCACGTTTGATATTGGGATATCAAGTGAATGATAGTATTCTCCATTATAACGGGTGTTTGTGCGACTACCTAGATATGATCATATCTATTAAAGCATGTAAGAATTTTGAGACCATAGCATGAAAAGGTAGTTTTAATTACAAAAACTTGGACAAGTTTACACTATGATGGTTTTAAAGAGTTTTTAAACATCTTAAGCTGTTTATATGCTAGAAAAATAACCACGAAGCAGCTTAGGCGGCATCTTTTGGGTGATCCTTCAAGGATAAGAATAAGAGAGCCTATTATATTGAACGAGAACCAGAAATTCCCTCTTCTAGGTATTAGAAATCAAGTTATTTATCTATGCCGCTACATAATTAAACACCCTATGCACGGAAACACTTACTGCATGTATGTGCATATTTCTCCACACATACAAATGCATATATGTCAAAACCCTCACGAGTTAGATAGAAGTAACAAATTTCGTGCTAGCTTTGTTTCTTCTCTTTGTTTTGGTCTTTAAATCTTAGTTCTCTTTTCTCATAATATGGGATACATATTTTGTTCTCTAGTGTTGGAAATATAGAATAATGGATTCATGGGATAATATGCATAATTTCTTAAAAGGTAGCGTGATGCCGAGAGGTGTTGAGCTAGACTTGGAAATAGAGGAAACGAGGAGGATATGGGCCGAACCAATTATGTCAAGTAGAAACCAGAATGTACGATACGTGATGACCGGAACCTAAACAGTGCTTGCGGCAAATGCACATATATATATGGTGGTTGCCGACAAAGACGGCTCTTGGAGGAGAAGGCATGGCAAATCTTACTCTTCCAAGACCAACTTCAAATAATTGTGGACATGTACTTCAATTTTTTTTTTTCATGATCATGTTATGTACGTAACTAGATATTTCTAAATGTCATTAATGTCTTTGTTGTAGTAGATAGAGTTACATAATGGAGTTGGTGAAGAGTCATTTAAGTGTTCTAGATGGAATGTAAGAAGATTCATGTGGAGTTTTCTATAGTTAAGTTCTTGGAAATTCCGATCGCCATGAAGAGCTCTAGAAACTTCATATTAAATGAAGTCCAAATACCTAATGATCGCTCAAGAAAGATCATGCACTTCTTGCCTTTCTTGCAGGGCCTCTTCCTTTGGTTCTCTAGGTCCATATATACCTGCGGAGTTTATCCATTAAGTGAGTGCATGATGAGTTCAATGCCCCCAAAGTCAATATATCCATTGTAATATATGTTTTATTTTATAAAAGTTCAAGTTTTTTTTTATATTTTTCTTCTTGCTCTTTCTTTCGTTATTAGTACAATACTGAGCATGTAGTCTAGAGTGCCTAACTACACCTTTGAGAGTGGTCATATTTTCCATATGATGTCAGAGCCTCGGTAGTAGGCTTGGTAGGGTTCGCGGCTTTGCAAGGAAAAGATTAATATACTTGAAACTTAACAACATTAACTATTAATATTGGAGGCTTTGCATGGAAGCATCCCTCCAATAATAAGATCTTCGGCACATTGTTGGTATAGTGGACAGTGAGTAGGCCAGGACGCCGGAGAAAGTCGAGACAAGGAGGAAGTCAAGATTAAGCTATGACAAGGTTTTATATACACTAAGGAATTCATTAACAATGACTGACATCAAGTCGCCAAAGCAAATGCAACAGACACCGGGAAAGCATTTTATATGGTAGAACATGGCAAGCATTCGACTCTTAGATAGACTGAACTGTAGCACCCGAGCTAACATGCGTATTGCCTAATACTTTCATAAAGTGAAGAGCATTTGTTTGGAGATCTTGAAGTTAAATCCTAAGGTGGTTAGTCAGGTTAGATTGCATCGATATCTAATTTGATTGCTAATAAAGGAGTATATTCCTTTCTTGATATTTATTCAAGGATGGACAACCCAGTCTACGATACTTGAGTTAGAAAATTTGCTCATTGATCAAACGCTCCTTGCTATGCAAATGGTGAAGGTTTCAATTTTTGGGGAGGATATTGTTGGTTGCATTGCTTTCGGTAACTCTTCTTGGTTCGTGTAGCCTAAATTCTTCATCACGCATTTTATTGTGGAATCCTTTGTTTCTTCATGCAACTCTTTTCATTAGTTATGTGGACGCTCAATTGCAAATTCCTGTGTGATCCAAAACACTCCAAGAAACATCATGTCTACTTATTCTTTTACTCCCAAGCCAAGCCTAGGGCTTTTATATCAAATGTTGCTTTAAAAAACGTATCCCCACTAAGACCAAATAATTAAATCGATAATATATAAGAAAAAAAGTGATTCTTTAACTTGGTTGAGTACGTAGTTTGACAAAATTCTAGTTATATTCATGGATGAGAAGACATAATCCACTTAACCATAAAGAAATTTCAAGGGTAGATTACATAACTAATAAACATCAAAACTGAAGCATTAAAACAAATTATATTTCTTTGTTTCTTATGTTATCTCATGTCTCTCTCATCTCTTGGCCCAAGAGGATCATCAGGCTTGATGTAAACTACTTTGGCCACTACGGTTGGGGCTTAATAGGATCCAGAAATGAGAACTGTCACATCAGAAAATCGAATTGTGTGCTAAAATTCTGGAGGCTATATAACTTGGTACCATACTTAATTGAGATGATCTTTTTTCTAAGTAGATAACTTTTCAAGATATGCGACATAGCATTGTCCTTTTATGAGGAACGAGCAGTTAGTGATTAGGCTCAAATTTCATCATTTGGGCTCCGAAATAGGCCGATCAAATTTTTTTTTTTTTGGCAAAAGATTTTAACTGAATTCATCTTTCAATTGGGAAAGAATTAGGCAAAATAATAGAAAACAAACTTGATCTAGATCTACCTTCTATAAGATTTTATCTTTCTCATATTTATTTCTATTAGTTATGTCTATTATCAGAAAGTTAATTCTATTCGAAACTAGAAGAGGAATTCAACCCGAATTATACAAGGGTGAATCTTATTATTATAAATAGAGATTAGGTACTTCAATTTTTGAATCATCAATAAAAGAAAATGAGATATAAATTCTACTTTTGCTATTTTTTTATTAATTTTTTTATAGATTCAAGTTCGGCGAGTTAAGAAAATTCATCTTTCTTCCTAATCGGATCATCGCTCTACAAAGTATATGAGAACCTGGCAATTTTAGCTCTCTCATATGCCTATCCTGTGAACTTCAGGACTTGTTGATAGCGTCCCCTAAACCATACTTCTTGTTGAAGAATAAATACATAATACCTAATTGTCTAAGCAAACTCTAACAAGAACTTTCCATAAAAATAAATCAATAAAGATAAATCTTGTTAAAATACGGTTGACCAAGAATAAAAGAATCTATAGCAACATAATGATTGATAAAATCAGAAGAAAAATTTTACTAAATTTCCTCATTCCACCAAGCGTTTAATGTAGAAACTCTTTGTCTAATTGAGTTTTTGCAGTAGATGAACCCAGGAACAACAGCAACTTGGAAGGAAATTCAGTAATTTTAAGATAGGCCTGTCAAAACTCTGAACATCTAGGCATTTAGTTACAAACAGTTAATAAAACTGAATTTGCTTAAAACCTAATTAACTTCAAAGTAGACACCATGATTTTAAAATTAAAAATAAGAAACATTACTATATTTCTAATCCCTTTCAAAGAGCAACAAAAATTTTCAGGTCATTCGATGAACATTTTAGATTAAGGATCCATCCTGTCAATCACGTTTTACAATTTTTGAAATACTTAAAGACACATGCATATGAGTTCTCTCACAAAAAAAGAAAAAAAGAAAAAGAAAAAGACAAGACAAAGAAAGTCATGCAGTCCAGGCTGATGCTCTGGGTACTTATTATATTGGAACAAATTATACTGTAATTGGCCAAGTTCTGGTCTCCCTTTTCAGACAAAAAGCAAAAGCAAAAGAGAGAGAAAAAAAAAATCTATGTTTGAGTCTCCAATCTATGCATCATGCAAGTGAACACAAATAAACATTATCAATTGATCGAGATTGTGTGTTATGAGTTGGGAATATGAACTATTTGTCTTGATCTAGACAATCTCAGAAGACAATGAACATAAAATTCAACTTTTCTTAATGCTTTTGGACCAAATATTGAAGTAGAATGATATATCATACTGTTGACATTGTCCATTCTACATTTATGCTAGCTACTTGCAGCTCATCTTTCTTTGGTGGTGCTGGTGGACTCAAATAGTCATGGTGGTGAATATGGAAGAATTTGACTGGAGGATGGCTTGGTTGGCATTCTTGTAGGACAGTCTATACTTGAGGACTACCACCATTGTGTATTGAGATCAAGTCAATGCGGCTATAAAGAAAAGAAAACGCCCTTGAGACTTGCACAAGGAATTTCAAAGTAATTTTTATATTTTGGATGTGTATAAAGTCTACCAGCGTGCAAAATGGTGGATGTCTATTTAAAATGAGAGCCTCAATCCTCAATGGAGGATATCTAGTAGCTCCTCTCTCTCTCTCTCTCTCTCTCTCTCTCTCTCCCCCCCCCCCCCCCTCCCCGTGTGTGTCTTTGTGGGTGTGTGAACACGTGCATGTGTGCATGTGCGCGCCTGTGCCTGTGTTTCAACTTGCACTTGGGCTAAGCATTGGTCAACTACACTCTCCCAAATTTGACTATGCCCAAAAAACGAGCCAGGCCCGATATGCAATACCCATTCTATGTGCATGCTCGAATAAAATAATATTTTGGAAGCTAAATTTTTATGTAACTGGTTTACATGGATAAAATTGAAATTTTAAGTTCCCTCTTATTCCTTTCGATTCACCTGTTGAATTACATCCCATCCTCTTCCTCATTTAATGATCTCGCTTTATTTGGTTACATATTTTGGATCTTGATCCATGCCCTCCCCCTCTTCATCATGGGATTCGGTGGTACTAGATTGATTCCTTTCATGTCTTATATTAGTTTGTTCCCGACATTTTTTTCCCTTTAATCCATTTCTATCTAATCTTTACTTAAACATGCATTCCACGATCTTCTGCGTGTTTTCGTTGTAAACCACGAGAATATTTGGTGCCAATGGCTGGAACATTGCATAGCTTGTGGAAATGCATCGAACCCTCACAAAGTAGTCATCATTTCCTACCTTCCATTTTTTCCCCAAAGGAAGCTGGATCATCATATGTCGAAAAAGTTTTTGGCTCGTTCTAGTGCATCATTCCTAGTATCTGAGCTGAACAAATGCCATGATAAATCGAAAGTCACCATAAAGGGTGATCGGCCGTCGGCGTTTTTTTAATGCCGATCTCTGCCTTTCATATGGGTACGAGTGATTGACATGAGGTGGAGAAAAAGTCTACCAACTTAATAATTACTCCTTTTAACACCACTTTGTAGAACAGTGCCTGAAGGTCCTACTTGCCGGCGTCTCCAGTTTATCAAAGTGTTGGAGAGGAGTTGTTTAGTTATACAAAACGACGTAGGTTTTCATGGCAACGTAGCATGGGTTGTGTTGTATTAATTCGTTGTCACGGACGTCGAAGCGAGCAGGAGTACACAATGTTTCTCTAAGGATATATTTTTTTTTTTGATGCGTAGTGTTTCTCTAAGGTGGCCGGGTCACCTAACGCGGACTTCTGGGCAGACAGCGTACGTGGAGACTGGGCTCGTAAGTTTTTAACCTGGATATAGTAGACAGTAGTGCTGCAGGATATTCCCAGGTTAACTTTTTTTTTTTTTTTTTGAGGATATAGATTTAACTAATTACTATGTGTGACTTGAATAAAATAGAATAGTAAAGGGGGTGTGTCTGTTATAAGGTGATGTGCCCCACCAGCATCTTTGTGTGCGATTTCCAAAGGGTGGTGGGGGCCATGAAAGCGCGGTGCCTCCGACCCCATCCATCATCTCTCTCCTCTTCTTTCCTTTCTTTCTAGAATCCTTCTCTCTCTGCCAATTCCCCTCGTTGTTGTTGTTGTTGATCCTGCTATTATAGTTGTAGTTGTTGTTGCGGTGGTTACACAAGAGGCGCTGAGTGATGGGGCTAAAAGTGAGATTCTTTCTGGCGATGGCGGTTGTTTCGCTTGTGCTTTTCCTGAAGATTTTTAAGGTCGGATGTCATAGTTTGGATGTTACCTCTCCTCATCTCCCCTCGCATCCCTTCACCCCCCCTTCGCTCTCTCTCTCTCTCTCTTTTCTCCCGTAGGGACCATCTCTCTTTCTTTCTCTCTCTCTCTCTGGGTGGGTGGCTCTTCTCTATTCAAGCAAAACTAACCCCACTAACAAGAAGTACACCAAGCACAGGGAATGATAATATTTTCATTTTACTTTGTCTTCCACCCTTCATTTAAACACTATAAATTTCCTTCTCTCCCTACCTCTTTCCTCCAACGCCCACCGCATTATCTCATAGTCCTCCTCTCTCCGAGGGAGCTGTCCTCCCTCCTCCTGTTCTTCCCAGGACACATATATAAGGGGTTCCTTTTCTTGTTGGTTCTCCTACTCCATTAGTACCCTTGCCGTCTTTCGCACTCGCTTGTAGAGATGAGCATCTCGGTGAATGGTCAGTCCTGCGTGCCTCCAGGCTTCCGCTTCCATCCCACCGAGGAGGAACTTTTGAATTACTACTTGAGGAAGAAGGTTGCTTCCGAGAAGATCGACTTGGACGTCATCCGTGACGTCGATCTGAACAAGCTTGAGCCGTGGGATATTCAAGGTGCCGCTACCACCAACCTTCACAGTAATGTTTCTATACAATAATTCATTTCCTTCCAGGCATATTGACTCCCGTAGACTTGTCTTCAGAGAAGTGCAGAATAGGTTCAACCCCGCAGAACGACTGGTATTTCTTTAGTCACAAGGATAAGAAGTATCCCACCGGCACCCGGACCAACCGCGCCACGGCCGCTGGTTTCTGGAAAGCAACTGGCCGTGATAAGGTTATCTACACTAGCTTCAAACGGATCGGCATGAGGAAGACCCTCGTTTTCTACAAAGGCCGCGCCCCCCATGGTCAGAAGTCGGATTGGATCATGCATGAGTACAGGCTTGACGATCACTCAGACTCCAGCTCCCAGTCCCACGTAGGTTGCCTTTCTTGTTACTTTTATGTTTCATTACGATTTTCTATGCACCAACCTTTTATTTAATAATAACAATAGATTCTATTCTCCATTAAAAAAAAAATAACACTAGTACCTGCAACTTGCGTTAAACAAATATCTAATCCGTTTTTTTGTTTTATGCGCCCATTCTCTTTGATCTAGGTCTCTGGCTCCATTGGAGAAGCAGCAAATCAAGAGGATGGGTGGGTGGTCTGCCGGGTGTTCAAGAAGAAGAACCACCACAAGGCCATGGACAGTCCTCACAACTGTTCTTCCATCACCAGCGATGCCAAGACCCAGATGATCCATTCGGGGAGCGATGATGCACTAGACCAGATCCTCCAATACATGGGTAGATCTTGCAAGCAAGAAAGCGAGGCCATCAGCAACCACAACATCTCAAGCAACCCCAACAGCCTCGGCATAAGATATCTTAGGCCGATCGAGACCACCTTAGGCACCAGCCTCCATGAAAGGTTCATGAAGCTTCCAGCCCTTGAAAGCCCAACCATTCCATCGCTCCCCAACGACTACCACCCGCCACCTTCCGACCACCCCTGCGGCAACCAGATGGGCTACACGCTGGAGACCATCCATGCGGTGGTAAACATGGATTCGGCCTATCACGCCGAGACGGGCATCAACGATTGGGCTGCTCTGGATCGGCTTGTCGCATCACACCTGAACGGCCAATCGGAGGCATCCAAGCAGCTCGCGTGCTTCGACGATCCCGGCTTCAACTACTGCTCTGCAGCCAAACTACCCAACAATTCCCAGGATTACCACCACGGCGGCGGCAGCGGCGGCGGCGACGAGGATCTGTGGAGCTTCACACGGTCGGCGTCATCCGACCACATCAGCCACGTGTCTCTATAACGGAACGGCGCACCAACCCGGACTCTAGAAATGGGTTACAGAAAGCTGGGGCAAATCATTGCTGTCAAATAGTATTGCTTTATAGGACTGTATTGAAGATGTGAATGTGGTCGCCCTAAAATATACATAAATAAAAGGAGAGATGTGAGATGGGATGGCGTTGTCAAAGACCATGATCTCTTGTTTACCATTGTATCGGTCTACCTCACCAATGTTGTTAGGAGAATAGAAAGCTTTTTTTAGTGTGGTGTGGTGTGGTTTCTTTTCCAAGGGCCGATTACAGCAACCCCAACTTTTTTTGCGTTGGATGGAGATCGTTATCTTTCTTGTCGTGACTGGAAACGTTGCATCGAAAGGTAGGGTTTGGCCCCAGCCTCCTTCTTTCTCTTTCCCAGGTTGGGGAAAAGAGGTCAGCTTTGGCTACCATGTGAGACAACCATCGTACTGTTGCATCTCCAATAATTCCTAGAGAGGGGAGGGAAAGGAAAGACGGTGAGGCCAGCCAAAGTCACTGAAAAGTAGGACTACGCTAGAGACGCTTTCTTTTTTTCCTTTACGTGCTACAAAACATGGTGCCGTATGGAACTACGACAAAAAGGAGGATACACTCGGGGATGTGGGGAAAAGCACCGCATGGCCTGGCTAAACTGTGCCTGCACGAGCCGGCCCACTCTTGCGGCTCATGGGTCCGATCGAGTGAGTGGACCGCATGTGAGCTCGCTTTCCTGCAAGTCATTTTTACGCCTCCCTGTAACTGGACCACACTCCTCCCACCAGCCGAGTAGCCAGCCCACTGTCAAGAAGGGACGTTATGAAATGAATAAAGGGATAAGGATGATGAGAGAGTGGCTAAGGTGGTGCTTGAAATGGGTTAGGTTCGAAAGAGTATAGCAGACATACGAACTACGAGACTTGCACCATGTCTTCGTTGTTATTTCTAGATGGACATGTAACACCGGAGGTCACTTCTTTAACATCAATCTCTGATCACATAGGTGTTTGGATTCTTTTAGATTCCGCCATACCGATCGCACAAAAATCGTCGCGTAGCTGCTGGTGTTTTCATTTTGTGATCAAGTGAAGCTATTCATCAGTTTAGAAAATATGGAATGTAATGTGGGTCAAAAACCATGGAATATGGAAGGTGAGATTAGCGTGGAAGAAGGATTCCAGCTTATAATGTACGTCAGCGGTGAGGATTAAAAGCCATTTATTTGCAGCATCATGTTGCTTCCCTCTTCGAATACTGCACTTGTTCAGCATCATCAAGCCTTCGATGACTAACATGCATACTGTTATTTTTTCTGGTAAATCAGATATATTATGCCAGCCATATGTAGATACAACTATGAGAATCAGAAAATAGAATATTTAAAGATTTAGCAAGAGCATTTTCACGGTATTATAAAGTAGTCCTAGCATGATTGGCCACATAGGCTGCCATGTAATCAACTATACTATTGGCTTCTATGTAAATATATGTTGCCTCAAAAGAGAGCAAGGACTTATCATTCATTAGCTGTCCTATACGAGAGGATGAGGTCTAGCATCAATAGATACTGAATCTAAAAGCTACCTAATAACTATCAAGAATTTCTCTCTAAATAAAAATGGGTAGCCCTCAGTATCTCTAAACAGTAAGTCAGGCCTTCCAAGCAGCACAAAGTTTTGCTATTGGAACAGTAGTATCAAAGATCTTCACTCCAGCTATGGCCATTAGAACACCAATATCACTCCTAATAACGAAGTCAGCTCTTCCAAAAACATCTCTCTCCTAAACACTATCATCAAAGTTGACCTGTGGAAATATAGAAGCAGTAGTTTTCAAGAGAAATACATCATCTATGAGAATGCGGAACCTACATGGTAAGAACCACAAGTTTCCCTTACTATCAAAGATGCCTCTGGAGCAAGCTTTTGGATAAACTCTTAGACTTGCATGGATGCTCTAAGAAGAATCACTTTAGCACTTCGGCTCGTGCCTTGAAAGATGCAGTTGTTCCTAGCTATCCAGATATGATAAGTAACATAACACGTCAACATTGCCTTAATTCTTCTATCATAATTAGAAGATCTCTCTTAAAAAGCATGAGGGAAGTCATCAAGGGATAGAGTAGGGATGGTAGACGAGCCCAGGAGCGGAGCCAGCCTCTATACCTAATGTGTCAATCTCCATTGTAGAATAACATGAGGTGTATATTCCTATATTTGGACATAAGTCACATTGTCCCAGAATGTGAAGATCGTGCTAATATAGAGTACCTCGATATGGGAGCCAATGCCATGCATCTTTCCACATAAAGTATTTGACTTATGGGTGTAGGTACCTCGATATAGAGTACCTCGATGGGTGTTAGATGTATGTCCTACAAGCCAATTTAGCTGACACATAATTTATTCTGGGTATAGTTTTGTATTTAACTTTATTATTATTGAATAATAAATGGGCATCTTTTCATTCATATTATGTATGTGTCTATGAATCGTCCAAGAAATTAATAAAATGATGATACATATTCTCAAGAGTTGAGAATTTGAGCCATGTGTCACTAGTGATTAATTCTAAATGCTCTTGATCGATGGATCATCATGAGGATGGTGATTGTTCCGATTAGATTAGTGTACAAATCACTATCCTTTTGGATGGACGAGTCTCGAGTCCACAGTGTAGAGACACTGAAGTGATAGTGCAGGCGCTTGTTAGAGAATAAAAGTACTGAGGGTGACCAAAGCAAGAAGTTACTTCGATGTCTATCCACTCGTCAGTAACTTACTTAATGTTGCAGTAGTATGACTGGTCCTTTGACCTGCAGTGTTTCGGTTATTCACAGTGAGGTTGTTGTAGTTTAACTGCACATATACATTACCTCTAGCCATATGGATACTTGTGGTGCAGATTAGCTACAGTAGGTTCACAGTAGGAGTAGGATGTGCACCTATATAAAATCTATCGATCTTGGTAGATAAGAAGTGATCCTATATGATTTATAAGACTGAGTTCGTAAGACCTTTCCACGACAATATGTAAAGTGGGAAAAACGTTTTTCACTCTCGAGCTAAAGTCGAATAAATCTTAATATATGACAGACAAAGGGGTTTGACGAGTTATTCATGACCTCCGTCTTGTAGGGATCCATGATAGAAGGACTCTATCATACGATAACTGCATCTAAAGGTTCATCTATTCCATTCTGCTAGGCTACCACTACATGCTGCTAGGTGACTAGTGGATAGTGAGACTCACAGGAATTATCTTGATAGTTGATGATCCCTGGTGAGATGAGTTGGAATTGTTCCAATCTATTGAAAGGAGTTTTGTGATAGAGATCCAAATATATCTCACTACCAGATAGAATAGAATCTATAGAGTCACACATATTAGAGGTATTGACCGATCTAATGGTTGAATTGTAATTTGGAATTACAATAGCTCATAATTATCAATTTGATTGATAATTGTTTTAACCCATTTAGAGTTAGTGAGTTGAAGGAATAATTGCAATTGGATTGCAATTTGATTGAATCAATTGGACTTAATTAATTGGGCTTGGCCTTATCAGATAAGGTTCCAGAGTTCTACTTGGAGTAGGATTTCTAGAGTCCTAATTAGATTAGGATTGCAAATTATTAGAGTTCTACTTGGAGTAGGATTCCTAAAGTCCTAATTGGATTAGGACTAAAATTATATGAGTCCTAATTGGATTAGGAGTCCTAGAGTCCTAATTAATTTTGATCTAATAGATAAGGATGATTTCTTATTAGATAAGGATTAAGAGTCCAATTGAGTCATGATTTAAAGAAATCTTAATTGGAGTAGGATTGGGCCACCTAGTCCTCTTTAGAAAATGATTCACCCACAAAATAAAAGGAGGGGCGTGCGCCCCTCATTATTTATTTTTATTTTTAGATTTTTTTTTGGGGGCTGTGTGTGAGAGGAAGCCCTAGGGGCTTTGGGGGCAAATCTGGACCGCAAGAAAAAGAAAGAAAAAAAATAAAAAGGGCTGACGACTCTTTTTTTCCTTCTCTTGGTGCGTGCGGCCTCCTTTCCCTTCTCTTGGGCGTGGCCTCCTCTTCTTCCCTCTCTCCTTCTTCTTCCTCTTGAGAGCAATCAAGAGTTGATTGTTCAAGAGGATTTCAACCATCAAAAGCAATCTCTGCAAGAGAGTTAGCACCCCGGTGAGATCTAAATGCTTGGATCGGTTCTCTTTCTCGTATGGATATTCATAGAGGCCGGACACTTGTGCGGCTTCAAGCAAACCTTTCAAGATAACCACGATCATCAGATTGTGGTGAAGATCTACCTGCATAAGGTGAAGATCTGATCTCCCTTATCTAATGTAATTAATCCTAATCTATTTACGAATGGTTTTAAAATATGTTCATGCGATGAATGGATCCGTGCATACTTCTTCCGCTGTGGATCTGATTTTCTACAGCATGCATGGTATTCCAACAGTAGTATCAGAGCCATGGTTACATAGATTAAGATTAGGATTAATGGTTAAAGGCATGTTAGATCTAAAAATTTAAAGATTATGCTTGCTGAATTTTTCTGTATGCAGAATTTTTAGATTGTTAATTTTTCTGCATACTAATTTTTCTGCATGTAGATTAATAATTCTATTGCTATGTTAATGAGATTACAAGTAATTAGAACCATGTCTTGCATGATCAGCAACTCATATGATGACATAATCAGTTAAATATTCAGATCTGTAATTTTATTCATGCATAAGATGCATGTAGTGATGATCATGGATGGACCCTTTTTGTGCTGAAATATTTTGCAATGTCCTATGATGTTATGTGATGACATGTAATTCAGAAAATAAGATGCATGTGTGCTTCTTATATTGATGTATTAAAGACCTGTGTGTCTCATGAAAAAGGGAATGTAACTATTGTTTTAATTAGCATAGTTTTCTAGGATGTAATATGTGATGTGTTTGTACATCAATGGTTGATCGATGCATACCTCTACAAGCATGAATTGCGTGGATCAAGATCAAGAGTTGATTGGAGATGGATCAAGGAGTTGATCGCAATTGGATCAAGGGTGCTCAAGATCGAACCAAGAGTTGAAGATGATCTAACTAATTGACATGCATGCACTACAAGAAAAAGGAGCTTTGGCGACGCTTTTTGAGGCTTTTACCGACGCTTATAAGCATCGGTAATTTTCTTCCCGATGCTTTTAAAAGCGTCACCAAAGCGTCGGCTATGTCGGAGTGGAAAAAAAATTACTGACGCGTTTGAAAAGCATCGCTAAAGGTTATTTTTAGCGACGCTTTTAAGCGTCGCTAAAGCTTCAATTAGCGACGCTTTAAAGCATCGTCATAAATTATTTTTATGGAAAAAAAATATAAAAATACCCAAGAAAACCTTGCTGTCCCCTGTAAAAAAAAAAGAAAAAAGAACGGTTTCCTCGTTGCAGAGGAACTCCTCGCTGCACGCCCGTTCCAAATCGACGGCGTCAAGGGGCAAACCGACGGAATATTCTCCTCCGCCGACTCCTCCATCTCCGGAGACCTCTCCTTCTTGATCGGCCTCATCTCACCTTCCTTCGCCTCCTCCGCAGCGGCCGGCGCCCTCTTCCTCTTCCCCGCCGTCGCGAGCGGCGGTGGAGGGGGCGGGATGCAGCGGCCGGAGCTGCCGATCTCGTTGGGGAAGTTGAGGATCGCCTTGCAGCCGCGCATCTGGAAAGCGGCACGGTCGTAGGCCTTCGCGGCCTCGACGGCGGTGTCGAAAGTCCCGAGCCATATCCTGGATCCCCGCCGGTTGGGATCCCGGATCTCCGCCGCGAACTTCCCCCACGGCCGCTGCCGCACCCCCCGGTACCGCCGCCCGTCGTTGTGCTCCGCCGGCCCTACGGCTGCTGCCGCCTCTGTCCACTCGATCTCGAACTTTCGGACCGGGGGTAGGGAGATGGTGAGCGACGGGAGGCAGAGGTCGGAGGCCTGCTGCGAGTCGCCGCCGAACCGGATCATGGGGTCGACCGGCTCGGCGAAGCGGTAAGCTTCTAGCACTCCGTAGGGATCGATGCGGCCGCTGCCGGAGAAGGGCTGGGTGGTGTCAAGGTAGTCGGAGACGGCGATGCCGTGGGGGGCGGAGGGCGGGGGAAGAGGGGAGAGGGGTAGGTCTCCGAGGAGATGCTCGCGGATCAGGTCGAGGGTGGAGTCATCGTCGACGATGGACGCCATGATAAGAATCCGGCAAAGCAAGAAGAGAGATAAGATAGAAGAGCCAATATTGATAAAAAGAGATTTGTAAGGGAGGGGGTTTGAGGGATCGGGAGAGGGGAGGGGATTGACACGGTGCTTCTCTGCTCTCCTTGCTCATCTCGGCTAGCTTCTACTTGTTTCTTCTTGGAGAAAGCGGAAAAAAACAAGCACAATACCCCGCATTTGAAGTTTTCTTCCGCTCGAGGATCAAGCTCTTCAGAGTCCTTACACTTGCAGAGGAACTCCATTTTCAGGCAGCTTCATGCCGGGACTTCTAAGAATGTCGAACTCATCTGATGGCGCAGAAGATCTCCCCTCACCACAAGACTTGTGGATCGCTGGCGAGCCAAGGAGTGGAAAGCAGGGTGGGGCTGTTTGTGCTGGAATTCTCCATTTCTTGAAGCTCTTCGTTGCAGCTGAACCAGATTGTGGCGACGAGAACGCTGAAATAGGAAGACTGCAGCTGATGACTTTAGGCTTTCGGAGCAGCGGCAGAGTCAGTGGTGATTGTGGCAGATGATCTCCCACCTTTGCAGGGGGAGGGGGTGTTAGATGTATGCCCTAGAAGACAATCTGGCGGACACATTATTAATTCTAGGACATAAATTTGTACTTGACTTTATTATTATCGAATAATAAATGGGCATCTTTTCATTCATATTGTTTATGTGTCTATGAATCGTCCAAGAAATTAACAAGATGATGGTACATATTCTCAAGAGTTGAGAATTTGAGCCATGTATTATTGGTGATTAATTTCTAAATGCTCATGATCAATGGATCATCACGAGGACGGTGATCGATCCGATCAGTGCACAAATCGCTTTCCTTATGGATGGACGAGACTCGAGTCCACAGTGTAGGGACACTGAAATGATAGTGCAGGTGCTTGTTAGAGAACAAGGGTACTGAGCGTGACCAAGATAAGAAGTCACTTGGATGTCTATCCACTCGTCAGTGACTTGCTTGATGTTGCAGTAGTATGACTGGTCCTTTGACCTGCGGTGCTTCGGCTACTCACAGTGAGGTTATTGTAGTTTGACTACACGTATACATGGTCTCTAGCCATATGGGTCCTTGTAGTGTAGATTGGCTGCAGTAAGTTCACTGTAGGAGTAGGGTATGCACTTACATGGAATCTATCGACCTTGATAGAAGAGGAGTAATCCTATGTAATTTATTAGACTGAGTTCTAAGACCTTGGCCAGGGCAGTAATATAAAGTGGAGAAAGAGTTTTTCACTATCGAACTCAAGTCAAATAAATCTAGACATATGACAGACGACGGGGTTTGACGAGTTATCCATGACCTCCGGTCTGTAGGGATCCACGATAGAAGGACTGTATCATACGATTGCTGCACCTAGAGGTTCATCATTCTATTCTGCTGGGTGGCCACTACATACTGCTAGGTGTCACTGGTGGATGGTGAGACTCACAGGGATCATCTCGATGGTCGATAATCCCTGGTGAGTTGAGTTGGAATTGTTTCAACCCATTGAAAGGAGTTTTCAATGATATTGTGATAGAGATCATAATATATCTCACTACCAGTCAGAATGGAACCTATGGGGTCACACACATTAGAGGTATTGACCGATCCAATGGTTGAATGTAATTAGGAATCACAAATAATCAATTAGATTGATAAATGAAAACCCGCTAAGAGTTAGTGGCTAGAAGAAGGAACAATTGCAATCGAATTGCAATTTAATTTAATTAATTGGATTTAATTAATTGGACTTGATCATGAGTCCTACTTGGAGTGGGAATCATGGAGTCCTAATTGGATTAGGATTTCAAATTAAATTAGAATCCTATTTGGAATAGGATTTCTAAAGTCCAAATTGTCTTAGGGCTGAAAATTGAACAAGTCCTGATTAGATTAGGATTTTCTTAAGTCCTAATTAATTTTAATTTTAATCTAATTAATTTCATGACTCCTAATTGGATTAGGATTGAAGAGTTCAATAGAGTCATGGCTCAATTAAATTCTAATTGGATTAGGAATTGGAGGAAATTGAAATGGGTTCACAAAAATCCTATTTTGACTAGGATTGGACTCAAACAATGGACCCAAATTAAAACCCCCTTTAATTTATTTAAATAGCAGATTTAAATAATCTTGAGGGAGGGGCCCACGCCCCTCCCCTTGGGGTGTGCGTGGGAGAAAGAGATGGGCGCACGCCCCTCCTTGTTAGCCAAAAGAAGAGATAAAGATGAGTTCCTAAAAAATAGGAAGTCATCCTTATCTCTTAACTAATTAAAAGGGAGCATGGAATTTCGGCCAAAAAGAATGTTTTTCTCCTCATTCCAGCCGTAAGCACCCTCCTCCATCTTCCTCCTTTGAGCCACAATCAAGAGAAGAAAAAGAAAAGCTTGGGACGCCCTCTTCCTTCTTCATCTTGGTTCCAAAAAGGAAGAAAAAGAGAAAGGCTGCGGGTCTTGTTTTCTTCTTCCTAAATCCATCCTTCTTCTTCTTCCTCTCAAGCCAATCAAAGGTTGATTCAAAGGAGAGGACTTCAGCCATCCATAGCCATCTCTGCAAGGGAGCTAGCACCCCGGTGAGATCCAAAGGCTTCGATCGAGTTAGTACTTCGTGTGGATACCTGTAGAGGCCGGACGCGTGTGCGGCTTCCACTGAGCCTTGATCAAATACCACGTAAATCAGATTTGCGGAGACCATCTACCCGCACAAGGTGAAGATCTGATCTTCTTAATGATTTTAAAAAGGTTTAAAATAATTTAATTCTAATCTATCTACAAACGAAAGGTTTTAAAACACGTTCATGCGATGAACGGATCCCGCATATGTTTTTCCGCTGCAATCTGAAAATTATTTCGAATTTTCATGGCATATGTGGGATGCTAACAGTGGTATCAGAGCCATGGTTATATAGATTAAGATTAGAATTAAATTTTTCAAGGCATTTTAGATCTGAAATTTAAGGGATTATGCTTGCTGAAAATTAAGTATGCAGAATTTTCAGCTTGCTGTTTTTTCTGCATACTAATTAATGGATGCTTAGATTAATGATTCTAATGCATTAATAATGTGATTACAAATGTTTAGAATCAAATCATGCATGATCAGCAAGTCATGAGATGATATAATCAGTTAAATTACAGATCTGAAAATAATTTTTTTTATGCATGTGATGCGTATGGTGATGATCATGGATGGACCCTTTGAATGTGCTGAAATGTTCTGCGATGTTCTGCGATGTTCTGTGATGCATGTAATTTTAATTTTCAGATGCCTGCGTGCATCTTAAATTCATGTATTAGAGACCTGCGTGTCTCAATGAAAAGGGTTGTAATTTTATTTTTATTTTTATTTAATTTTTAAAGCAATCTGGGATGTAAACTGTGATGTGTGTTGCACGTCGATGGTTGATCGATATGTACATCAACAAGCTCAACATGCGCGGATCAAGATCAAGGGTTGATTGAAGATAGATCAAGGAGTTGATCACAATTGGACCTAGAGGATCAAGATCGAGTCAAGAGTTGAAGACGATCAAACCAATTGACGTGCATGTGTTTGTAAAATGACCCCATCTTGGATCCATGATCATCACCATTTAATTTTATTTTTGATAAATGCCTGGATGTTTAATGCTTATGTCTATGCGGGTAGACTTATATTTGCATGAGATGTGAATACGCGATCGAGTGAGACCTAAATCGAAACCTCCCTAATCAGTCGAGGGTGAACCAACATGAGTTAGTCATATTAGATTAATTGATCTAATTGGTGTCTAGGCAAGCCTATAAGGTGGTTACTTAATTAGGACCTTACTCTCTGAGTAAGGGGAGCCTCCCACCTGCTTACCTGGCCAATTGTTCGATTACCTCTTATGAAGAACTCAAGTTGCAAACACTAAGACTTGATTATGCAATATTAAGTCCATAGGTCTTCCACCGTAGTAGAGTTGCTAAGGTCTTTCCGGCGTTGATTTGTCTCGGCTGGACACAGTGGGCAAGTTGCATCGGGGGACTGGACCTCTCTATTAGACATGAGATGTTGTGGGGTAAAGGTGGGGTTGGGCACCAATAACTGTTAGGTGAGGACCCAATGACGACTTTATTTCCGCGGTTATACGGTGGGTCTGACTTAACCAAGTAATGGGACCAATAACTGTTAGGTGAGGTCTTCATCACTTAGAGACCAAGTACCACTGCAATATGCTTGAGAAGCATTGTACAAGAGTTGTACACTCATCCATTTATATGTCACCAATAACTGTTAGGTGAGGCGGCATGTAAATCGGTGAGACCGCAGTACCCACTAGAAATCCTAGTCGCGTAGGGTTTTCGTTTCTCCATCAGGGGAGTATGAGGGATTCGAGAAAATAGTGGGAGCATATTTGTTTTAAAAGTCCCTAGAACAAATTAAGTTCAAGTACAAAGTCTAACTAGAATCTTTACTCTCTACAGATCACAATGTCAGCTTCAAACCCTTTGACCCGAATCCTTGAGACCAACAGACTGACCGGAACCAACTATAAAGACTGGCTTAGGAACCTGAAAATTGTTCTGAATTGTGAGAAAATAGGGTATGTGCTCGAGAATGATATCCCTAGGCTACCAGCACGTCCTACTGATGATCAGCGTGAGACGCATCAGAAGTGGACTGATGACGACATTAGGGTCAAGTGCTACATCATGGCATCCATGACTAACGAACTTCAATGCCAGCATGAGAACATAAAGACTGCTAGGGAAATACTGGCTCATCTGCAAGAGTTGTATGGTGAGCAGAGCCGCACTGCACGCTTTGAAGTGTCCAAGAGGCTCTTCAAGGCAAAGATGCGTGAGGGGCAGTCTGTCCACGATCACTGTTTGACTATGATCAAGGACCTTGAGGAACTTGAGAAGCTCGGTATGTCCATGCATAAGGAACTACAGATAGATCTGATCCTGCAATCCCTTCCTAATTCATTTGGCCAGTTTATAGTAAACTACCATATGAATAAAATTGAATGCACAAAGACCGAATTGTTGAATATGTTGGTAACTGCTGAAGGGGCCTTGAAAGGTTCAAGGGGCTCTGTTCTGGCTGCTGAGCTGACTTTTGGTTCCAAGAGAAAGTCTACTTGGAAGAAAAAGAAGCCTGCAAAGAAGCACAAGAAAGACAAGAAGCCTAAGAAGGAAGTTCACAAGAAAAGGGCTAATGACAAGGGAAAATGTTTCCACTGCAACGTCGACGGCCACTGGAAAAGGAACTGCCCTTCATACCTCGAGAGCCTGAAGAACAAAAAGGCAGACACACCTTCTGAAGGTATGTTAGATTTGCTCATGATTGAAACTAACCTTACGGTTTTTTCTACTTCTAGTTGGGTTATAGATTCTGGTTCTAGTGCTCATTTGTGCACTACTATGCAGGGTCTAAAGGAAAGTAGGAGGCTGGCGGAAGGTGCAGTGACCCTTCGGGTTGGCAACGGGGCAAGAGTTGCTGCTGTAGCTGTGGGCACCTACCCTCTGCGATTACCGTCTGGATTTGTTTATTACTTAGAGACTGTTATTATGTCCCTGCTGCTAGCAGGAATTTGATTTCTGTTTCGTGTTTAGCACAGGATGGTCATGTTTTGACCTTTGATAAAGACTGCTGTTCTATTTATTTCAGAAATAAATTAGTTGCACATGGTTTCATGATTGATAGTCTCTATCACTTGCATATTGATGTGTCTGTGAATGTGTCTGAGCAAGTAGTGAGTGCCATAGGATCTAAAAGATCCAGAGATGAGATAAACCAGAAGTATTTGTGGCACCTCAGGCTTGGCCATATTGGAGAGGACAGAATGAACAAAATGGAGAAAGATGGGCTTCTTGGCCCATTGACTTCCGAGTCATATCCAGTTTGTGAGTCCTGTCTTCAAGGAAAAATGGCTAGATTACCCTTTGTAGGACATGGGGAGAGGACCACTGAAATACTTACCCTGGTACACACTGATGTGTGTGGCCCATTCGATGTGCTAGCCAGGGGTCGTTATTCATACTTCATTACCTTTACCGATGACTATTCACGATATGGGTATATGTATCTTATGAGATACAAATCTGAGTCTTTTGAAAAGTTCAAAGAGTTCAGAAATGAAGTAGAAAAACAGACTGGAAAAACCCTTAAGGTTCTTCGATCAGATCGAGGAGGAGAATACCTTAGTGGAAAATTCCGGGATTATCTCAAGAAAAATGGCATAGTCTCACAATGGACACCTCCGGGTACACCTCAACTCAACGGGGTGTCAGAAAGGAGGAATCGGACTCTATTGGATATGGTCCGATCCATGATGAGCTTCACTGATCTACCTACGTTTCTTTGGGGAGATGCCTTATTATCCGCAATTTATTTATTGAATAGAGTTCCCTCTAAATTCGTTCCTACCACACCGTATGAGATATGGCATGGCAAGAAGTCGAGTCTTGGTCATCTCAAGATTTGGGGATGTCCGGCCCACGTCAAGCGACTACAGGCGGACAAGTTAGAGCCTAGGACCATAAGTGCTCGTTTCATTGGATATCCTAAAG
This sequence comes from Phoenix dactylifera, assembly GCF_051530095.1. Taxonomy (NCBI): domain Eukaryota; kingdom Viridiplantae; phylum Streptophyta; class Magnoliopsida; order Arecales; family Arecaceae; genus Phoenix; species Phoenix dactylifera. The sequence goes on along the minus strand of NC_143199.1, from coordinate 22,396,844 downwards.
AGTCATTAGGATACAATTTTTACATCTCAGAGGATCACAATGTGTTTGTGAGCCGACATGCCGTCTTTCTGGAAAAACAGTTTATCCTTGATAGAGGCAGTGGGAGAAAAATTGAGCTTGAAGAGAGAGTCTCTGAAAAGCAACGAGTCATGGATCCTATAGAACCTATTCATACAGAGCCAGTACACGTAGTACCTCTTCCACCTCGTAGATCTAGTAGGGTCTCCCATCCTCCCGATAGATACTTAGGTATACTAGTAGAGGACACCGAGGAAATGTTCCTCATGGGAGATAGGGAACATGTACAGGATCCCAATACCTACGACGAGGCCATATCTGATATCGATTCCGAAAAATGGCTGGAAGCCATGAAGTCAGAGATAGACTCCATATATTCCAACCAAGTCTGGACCTTAGTAGATCCACCAGAAGGTATAGTACCTATTGGATGTAAATGGATCTATAAAAGGAAGATAGGTTCGGATGGAAAGGTAGAGACCTATAAGGCAAGGCTAGTAGCGAAAGGGTATAGTCAGCGCGAAGGCATTGACTATCAGGAGACCTTTTCACCTGTAGCCATGCTGAAATCCATTCGAACATTGCTTGCTATTGCAGCATTTCATGATTATGAAATATGGCAGATGGATGTGAAAACTGCTTTCCTGAATGGATATCTTGATGAAGATATCTATATGGAGCAGCCTTTGGGTTTCACTTCCAGTGATGGTGATCACAAGGTCTGCAAGCTGCAAAGGTCCATCTATGGACTAAAGCAAGCATCTCGGAGTTGGAACACTCGTTTTAATGATGCGATCAAATCGTTTGAGTTCATCAAGAACAAAGAGAAACCGTGTGTTTACAAGAAGGTTAGTGGGAGTGCTGTTGTGTTCCTCGTACTGTACGTGGATGACATCCTCCTGATAGGAAATGATATTCCTATGCTAACCTCGGTCAAGGTCTGGTTATCAAAAGAGTTCTCCATGAAAGACCTTGGGAAAGCATCCTACATTTTGGGGATAAAGGTCTATAGGGATAGATCTAAAAGGATGCTTGGCCTATCACAAAAGATGTACATAGAGGAGGTACTGAAGAGGTTCAGTATGGAAAACTCCAAGAGGGGTCTATTACCCCTTAGGCATGGGATTCATCTCTCCAAAAAGATGTGCCCCAACACATCTGAAGAGATTCAACGCATGAGCAGGATTCCTTATGCTTCTGCAATAGAAAGCCTCATGTATGCCATGCTGTGTACACGACCTGATATAGCCCTTGCTGTGAGTGTCACTAGCAGATATCAGTCGAATCCAGGTGAAGAGCACTGGACAGCTGTGAAGAACATTCTTAAGTACTTAAGAAGAACTAAAGATTTGTTCTTGGTCTTTGGAGGAGCATTGGAGTTAAAGGTAGAAGGATACACAGATTCAGACTTTATGACTGATATTGATGATAGAAAGTCTACATCTGGATATGTGTTCTTGTGCAATGGTGGTACGGTAAATTGGAAGAGTTCCAAACAACCGATCATTGCTGATTCTACCATGGAAGCTGAGTATATCGCCGCCTCTGAAGCTGCAAAGGAAGCCTTCTGGTTCAACAAATTCATTGCAGAGCTAGATGTAATGCCATCAGATGCCATCACACTCTACTGCGATAATAATGGCGCCATAGCTCTTGCTAAGGAGCCAAGGTCTCATCAGAAGTCCAAGCACATAGAGCGGCGCTTTCACCTCATACGCGAATACCTCGAGAAGAAATATGTCGAGGTACAGAGAGTAGACTCCGCAGACAACGTGGCAGACCCGCTCACTAAGCAGTTAAATCAGCAGAAGACAGAAGCCCACCTTGAGAAGATGGGACTTAGATATATGTCTGATTGGCTTTAGTGCAAGTGGGAGATTGTTAGATGTATGCCCTAGAAGACAATCTGGCGGACACATTATTAATTCTAGGACATAAATTTGTACTTGACTTTATTATTATCGAATAATAAATGGGCATCTTTTCATTCATATTGTTTATGTGTCTATGAATCGTCCAAGAAATTAACAAGATGATGGTACATATTCTCAAGAGTTGAGAATTTGAGCCATGTATCATTGGTGATTAATTTCTAAATGCTCATGATCAATGGATCATCACGAGGACGGTGATCGATCCGATCAGTGCACAAATCGCTTTCCTTATGGATGGACGAGACTCGAGTCCACAGTGTAGGGACACTGAAGTGATAGTGCAGGTGCTTGTTAGAGAACAAGGGTACTGAGCGTGACCAAGACAAGAAGTCACTTGGATGTCTATCCACTCGTCAGTGACTTGCTTGATGTTGCAGTAGTATGACTGGTCCTTTGACCTGCGGTGCTTCGGCTACTCACAGTGAGGTTATTGTAGTTTGACTACACGTATACATGGTCTCTAGCCATATGGGTCCTTGTAGTGTAGATTGGCTGCAGTAAGTTCACTGTAGGAGTAGGGTATGCACTTACATGGAATCTATCGACCTTGATAGAAGAGGAGTGATCCTATGTGATTTATTAGACTGAGTTCTAAGACCTTGGCCAGGGCAGTAATATAAAGTGGAGAAAGAGTTTTTCACTATCGAACTCAAGTCAAATAAATCTAGACATATGACAGACGACGGGGTTTGACGAGTTATCCATGACCTCCGGTCTGTAGGGATCCACGATAGAAGGACTGTATCATACGATTGCTGCACCTAGAGGTTCATCATTCTATTCTGCTGGGTGGCCACTACATACTGCTAGGTGTCACTGATGGATGGTGAGACTCACAGGGATCATCTCGATGGTCGATAATCCCTGGTGAGTTGAGTTGGAATTGTTTCAACCCATTGAAAGGAGTTTTCAATGATATTGTGATAGAGATCATAATATATCTCACTACCAGTCAGAATGGAACCTATGGGGTCACACACATTAGAGGTATTGACCGATCCAATGGTTGAATGTGATTAGGAATCACAAATAATCAATTAGATTGATAAATGAAAACCCGCTAAGAGTTAGTGGCTAGAAGAAGGAACAATTGCAATCGAATTGCAATTTAATTTAATTAATTGGATTTAATTAATTGGACTTGATCATGAGTCCTACTTGGAGTGGGAATCATGGAGTCCTAATTGGATTAGGATTTCAAATTAAATTAGAATCCTATTTGGAATAGGATTTCTAAAGTCCAAATTGTCTTAGGGCTGAAAATTGAACAAGTCCTGATTAGATTAGGATTTTCTTAAGTCCTAATTAATTTTAATTTTAATCTAATTAATTTCATGACTCCTAATTGGATTAGGATTGAAGAGTTCAATAGAGTCATGGCTCAATTAAATTCTAATTGGATTAGGAATTGGAGGAAATTGAAATGGGTTCACAAAAATCCTATTTTGACTAGGATTGGACTCAAACAATGGACCCAAATTAAAACCCCCTTTAATTTATTTAAATAGCAGATTTAAATGAACTTGAGGGAGGGGCCCACGCCCCTCCCCTTGGGGTGTGCGTGGGAGAAAGAGGATGGGCGCACGCCCCTCCTTGTTAGCCAAAAGAAGAGATAAAGATGAGTTCCTAAAAAATAGGAACTCATCCTTATCTCTTAACTAATTAAAAGGGAGCATGGAATTTCGGCCAAAAAGAATGTTTTTCTCCTCATTCCAGCCGTGAGCACCCTCCTCCATCTTCCTCCTTTGAGCCACAATCAAGAGAAGAAAAAGAAAAGCTTGGGACGCCCTCTTCCTTCTTCATCTTGGTTCCAAAAAGGAAGAAAAAGAGAAAGGCTGCGGGTCTTGTTTTCTTCTTCCTAAATCCATCCTTCTTCTTCTTCCTCTCAAGCCAATCAAAGGTTGATTCAAAGGAGAGGACTTCAGCCATCCATAGCCATCTCTGCAAGGGAGCTAGCACCCCGGTGAGATCCAAAGGCTTCGATCGAGTCAGTACTTCGTGTGGATACCTGTAGAGGCCGGACGCGTGTGCGGTTTCCACTGAGCCTTGATCAAATACCACGTAAATCAGATTTGCGGAGACCATCTACCCGCACAAGGTGAAGATCTGATCTTCTTAATGATTTTAAAATGGTTTAAAATAATTTAATTCTAATCTATCTACAAACGAAAGGTTTTAAAACACGTTCATGCGATGAACGGATCCCGCATATGTTTTTCCGCTGCAATCTGAAAATTATTTCGAATTTTCATGGCATATGTGGGATGCTAACAGGGGGCGAGCGGCGGAGAGAGAAGGGGAGGGGGGCGCCATTGGGAGGAAAAATATCGGGAGGAATTTGCAGGGAGGAGGGGATAATGGCCTCCGACGACGCTTTCTAAAGCGTCGTTGGGAGGAAAAAATTAAAAAAAAAATGATTTTTGCTTCCGCCGACGCTTAAAAGCGTCGGCCCAAGCCACGGGTTGCGACAACGCTTATAAGCGTCGGCGGAAGCCAGACTTCCAAAAAAAATTACCGACGCTTCTACTTAGCGTCGGCAGACAAAAGTCGGGAAAGCTCCTTCTTCTTGTAGTGATGTGCTTGTATTATGACCCTCATCCTGAATCCATGATCATCACCAGTTATTTTATATTTATATTTACTTGGTAGATTATTATTTGCATGAGATGTAGATAATTAAAATCATGAAAGAGACCTAAAGTAAATTTCTTCGAATAAATATTAAGTCTAGCGGTCTTCCATCATAGTAGAGCTGCTAATGTCTTTTCGATGTTAACTCGTCTCGGCTGGTTACAGTGGTCAGTTGCATCGAGGGGGGGACCTCTCTATTAGCATGAGATGTTGCGGGGTAAAGATGGGGTTGGGCCCAATAACTGTTAGGTGAGGGGCCCAATAATAGCTTTGCTTTTGCGGATAGACGGTGGGTCTGACTTAACTAAGGAATGTGACCAATAACTGTTAGGTGAGGCCTTAATGACTTAGAGACTGGATAACGTTACAATTTGCTTGAGAAGTATTGTACAAGAGTTGTGCACTCATCCTTTTATATGTCGCCAATAACCGTTAGGTGAGGTGGCATGTAAATCGATGGGACCGTAGTACCCACTAGAAACCCCAGCCGCAAAGGGTTTCCGTTTCTCTACCTGAGGAGTGTGAGAGATTCGAGAAAATAGTAGAAGGTGTATTTGTTTTACAAGATCCTAAAATAAATTAAGATCAAGTACAAAATCTAACTAAAATCTTTACTCTCTATAAATCACAATGTCAGCTTCTAATCCTTTGATCCGAATTTTCGAGACTAACCGTTTGACGGGAACCAATTATAAAGACTGGCTAAGAAACTTAAAAATTATTTTGAGTTGCGAGAAAATAGGCTATGTACTCGACAATGATATTCTCATGTTACCAGCACGTCCGACCACTGATCAACGTGTTACACATGATAAGTTGATGGATGATGACATTAGGATCAGGTGCTATATCATGGCATCTATGTCCAATGAACTTCAAAACCCGCATGAAAACATGAAGACTGCTAGGGACATATTGGCTCATCTACAAGAGTTGTATGGTGAACAAAGTCGCACAACATGTTTTGAAGTATTCAAGAGGCTCTTCAAGGCAAAGATGCGTGAAAGACAGTCTGTCCATGATCACTGTTTGACTATGATCAAGGATCTAGATGAACTTGAGAAGCTCGGCATGACCATGCATAAGGAATTGCAAGTGGATTTGATCCTGCAATCTCTTCAAGATTTATTTGGACAGTTTATAGTAAACTACCACATGAATAAGATTGAATACACCAGGACTGAGTTGTTAAACATCTTGGTAACTACTGAAAAGGCCTTGAAAGGTTCAAGGGGCACTATTCTCACTGCGAAGTTGACTTCTAATTTCAAGAGAAAGTCTACTTAGAAGAAGAAGAAGAAGTCTGTGAAGAAACAGAAGAACGAAAAAAAGCCAAAGAAGAAAGTTCAAAAGAAAAAGTCTGATGACAAAGAAAAATGTTTCCACTGCAACGTCAACGACCATTGGAAGAGAAACTGTCCTTCATATCTCGAGAGCTCGAAGAACAAAAGGGCAAATATGCCTTTGGAAAGTATGTTAGACTTGCTTGTTATTGAAACTAATCTAATGATTTTTTCTACTTTCAGTTGGGTTATAAATTCTGGTTCTAGTGTTCACTTGTACATTACTATACAGGATCTAAAAGAAAGTAGAAGGCTAGCTGAAGGTGCAGTAATCCTTTGGATTGGCAACAGGGCAAGACTTACTATCGTGGCTATGGGCACTTATCCTCTGCAACTACTGTCTGAATTTAGTTTGATACTTAGAGACTGTTATTATGTACATGCTGCTAGAAGAAATTTGATTTCTGTTTCATGTTTACTGCAGCATGATCATGTTTTTACATTCGACAAAAACTACTGTTTTATTTATTGTAGAAATAAATTGGTTGTACGTGAGTTTATGATTGACAGTTTTTATCACTTACATATGGATGTATCTGTGAATGTATCTGAGCAAGTAGTGAGTGCCATAGGATCCAAAAGATCCAGAGATAAGATAAACCAGAAGTATTTGGGGCACCTTAGACTTGGCTATATTGGATAGGACATAATAAACAAATTGAAGAAAGATGGGCTTCTTGACTCATTGACTTGCGAGTTATATCCAGTTTGTGAATCCTGCCTTCAAGAAAAAATGGCTAAATTATCCTTTGTAGGACACAAGGAGAGGACCACTGAGATACTTTCTCTGGTATACACTAATGTATGTGGCCCATTTGATGTGTAAGCCTGGGGTCGTTATTCATACTTTATAACCTTTACCGATGATTTTTCACGATATGGATATGTGTATTTTATGAGACACAAATATGAAGCTTTTAAAATGTTCAAAGAGTTCAGAAATGAAGTAGAAAAATAAACTAAAAAACCTCTTAAGGCTCTTCGATCAGATTGAGGAGGGAAATACCTTAGTGGAGAATTTTGTTACTATCTTAAGGAGAGTGGCATAGTCTCACAATGGACGCCTCTTGGAAAACCTCAACTCAACGGAGTGTCGGAGAGAAGGAATCAGATTTTATTAGATATAGTCCAGTCCATAATGAGCTTCACTGATTTACCCTTGTTTCTTTAGAGAGATGCCTTACTTTCTGCTATTTATTTATTGAATAGAGTTTCTTTTAAATCCGTTCCTACCACATCGTATGAGATATGACATGGTAAGAAGCCGAGTCTTGGTCATCTCAAGATTTGGAGATATCCAGTCCACGTCAAGCGACTACAGGCGGACAAGTTAGAGGCTAGAACCATAAGTGCTCGTTTTATAGGATATCCTAAAGAGTTATTAGGATACAATTTTTACGTCCAAGAGGATCACAATATTTTTGTAAGTCGACATGCTATCTTCTTAGAAAAATAATTTATCCATGATAGAGGCAGTGGGAGAAAAATTGAGCTTGAAGAAAAAGTCTCTGAAAAGCAACAAGTCATGAAACTTATAGAACCTATTCATATTGAACCAGTATATGTAGTACCTCCTCCACCTTGTAGATTTTATAGGATCTTCCATCTTTCTGAAAGATACTTAGGTGTGCTTATAGAGGATACTGAGAAAATGTTCCTCATGGGAGATAGGGAACATATATAGGATTCCAATACCTACAACGAGGCGATGTTGGATATCGATTCCAAGAAATGATTGGAAGCTATGAAGTCAAAAATAGACTTCATGTATTTCAACCAAGTCTGGACCTTAGTAGATCCACCAGAAGGTATAGTACCTATTGGGTTTCACTTTCAGTGATGGAGATCACAAGGTCTACAAGCTGCAAAAGTCTATTTATGGACTAAAGCAAGCATGTCGAAGTTAGAACACTTGTTTCAATGATACAATTAAATCGTTTGATCTCATTAAGAACAAAGAGGAACCATGTGTTTATAAGAAAGTTAGTGGGAGTGTTGTCGTATTTCTCGTATTATACGTAGACGACATCTTTCTGATTGGAAATGATATTCTCATGCTAACTTCGGTCAAGGTCTGGTTGTCTAAAGAATCCTCTATGAAAGACCTTGGGGAAATATCCAATATTTAGGGGATTAAGGTCTATATAGATAGATCTAAGAGGATGCTTGGCCTATCATAAAAAATGTACATAAAGAAGATGCGGAAGAGGTTCAGCATGGAAAACTATAAAAGGGATCTTCTACCCCTTAGGCATGGGATTCATCTCTCCAAGAAGATGTACCCGAATACATCTAAAGAGATTCAACGCATGAGTAAGATTCCTTATGCTTCGGCCATAAGGAGCCTCATGCATTTCATGCTATGTACACGACCTGATATAGCCCTTGCTGTGAGTGTCACAAGCAGATATCAGTCGAATGCAGGAGAGGAGCACTGGATAGCTGTGAAAAATATTCTTAAGTACTTAAGAAGAACTAAGGATATGTTCTTGGTCTTTGGAGGAGCATCAGAGTTAAGGATAGAAGGATACAAGATTCAGATTTTATGATTGATACTGATGATAGAAAGTCTACATCAGGATATGTGTTCTTATGCAATGGTGGTTCAGTAAATTGGAAGAGTTCCAAACAACTGATCATTGCTGATTCTACTATAGAAGCTGAGTATATCGCTGCCTCTAAAGCTGCAAGGGAAGCCTTCTATTAAAAAAATATGTATTGTAAAGTTAAATGTAATGCCATCAGATGCCATAACGCTCTACTGCGATAACAATGACGTCCTAGCACTTGCTAAGGAGCCTAGGTCACATTAGAAGTTCAAGCACATAGAGCGGTGCTTTCACCTCATACGTGACTGTCTCGAGAAAAAATATGTCGAGGTGCAGAAAGTAGACTCCATGGACAATGTGGTGGATCCATGCACCAAGCAGCTAAGTCAGCAAAAGATTGAAACCTACCTTGAGAAGATGGAGCTTAGATATATGGCTGATTGGCTTTAGTACAAGTGGAAGATTGTTAGATGTATGTCCGAGAAGTCAATTTGGCTGACACATAATTTATTTTGAAATATAGTTTTGTACTTGACTTTATTATTATTGAATAATAAATAGACATCTTTTTCATTCATATTATGTATGTGTAGTCCAAGAAATTAATAAGATGATGATACATATTCTCAAGAGTTGAGAATTTGAACCATATGTTATTCGTGATTAATTGCTAAATGCTCCTGATCGATGGATCATCACGAATACGATGATTGATCCGATGAAATTAGTAAACAAATCACTATCCTTTTTGATAGACGAGTCTCGAGTCGACAGTGTAGGAACATGGAGTGATAGTGCAGGTGTTTGTTAGAGAACAAGGGTACTGAGCGTAACCAAAGTAAGAAGTCATTTGGATATCTATCCACTCTTGAACTAAAGTCAAATAAATCTTGACATATGATAGACGAAGGAGTTTAACGGTTATCCATGACCTCTATCTTGTAGGAATCCATAATAGACGGACTGTATCACACGATAACTGCACCTAAAAATTTATTTATTTCATTCTGTTGGATTGCCACTACATGTTGCTAGGTATCACTGATGGATGGTGAGACTCACAGGGATTATCTTGATGATCGATAATCCCTAGTGAGATGAGTTGGAATTGTTCCAACCCATTGAAAAGAGTTTTTAATGATATTATGATAGAGATCCCAATATATCTCACTACCAGACAGAATAGAACCTATGAGGTCACATACTTAGAGGTATTGACTGATCTGATGGTTGCATTGTAATTTGGAATCACAATAGTTCATAATTATTAATTTGATTGATAATTGGTTTAACCCACTAAGAGTTAGTGAGTTGAAGAAGGAATAATTGCACTTTGATTGAATCAATTGGACTTAATTAATTGGCTTGATCTTATTAGATAAGGTTCAAGAGTCCTATTTGGAGTAGGACTCCTAGAGTCCTAATTAGATTAGGATTGTAAATTATTAGAGTCCTACTTGGAGTAGAATTTCTAAAGTCCTAATTGGATTAGGACTAAAATTATATGTCCTAATTGGATTAGGACTCCTAGAGTTCTAATTAATTTTGATCTAATAGATAAGGATGATTTCCTATTAGATAAGGATTAAGAGTTCAATTGAGTCATGATTTAAAGAAATCTTAATTGGAGTAGGATTGGGCCACCTAGTCCTCTTTAGAAGAGGATTCACACATAAAATAAAAGGAGGGTCATGCGCCCCCTCATTATTTATTTTTATTTTTGGACTTTTTTTGGGGTGTGCGTGAGAGGAATCCCAAGGTGCTTTGGGGCAAATATGGACCGCAAGAAAAAAAAAATAAAAAAAATAAAAAGGGCCGACGACTGTCTTTGTCCTTCTCTTGGTGTGTGTCCTCCTCTTCTTCCTCTCTCCTTCTTCTTTCTTTTAAGAGCAATCAAGAGATGATTGTTCAAGAGAATTTCAGCCATCAAAAGCAATCTGTGGAGTGATTGATTATAACCCTATTTAATTTTGATGAGCTCAAAGCATTTGAGTATATCTTATGTTATACTAATGAATTCAATCTAGTGTTTCAGTCAAATATGTGTAAACTTATGGTTAAGTGTCTCAAGCTTTGGTTCAATACATTTTGGATAAGTAAGGAATTCAATTTGAACCAAAGTCTGAGTCTCGAGTCGACTCCGGGAGATTACGAGTCGACTCCAAGCGTATCAGAAGCACTGGCACAAGCTCGAGTCGACTCCTGTACATTACGAGTCGACTCCGACTGAGAACAGACAGCCGGACAGAAAGATTCATCTCAGAACCTGTCAACGAGTCGACTCCTGAAGAATTCGAGTCGACTCCAATGCTTGCCGAGTCGACTCCAGGGTAGTACGAGTCGACTCCAGGGAGTAACAGACAGAAACACAGAGAAGCTATTTTGGACTCTGAGAGCCGAGTCGACTTCCGAAGAACTCGAGTCGACTCCGATGGTTGGCAGGTCGACTCCTAAGAAAGCGAGAGTCGACTCCCAGAGAAAAGCAAGGCTAAAAGTCAGAGAGCCAATTTCGGACACTGAGAGCCGAGTCGACTCCCGCAAAGTCTGATCGACTCCAAGGCAGCGCAACCCAAAAGACAGAAGACGGTATTTTCGTCTCTGAGAAGCGAGTCGACTCCAAGACAGTTCGAGTCGACTCCAAGGCAGCGCAAGCCCAAAGACAGAAGACTCTATTTTCATCTCTGCAAGCCGAGTCGACTCCGAGATAGTTCGAGTCGACTCCGAGATGGCACAAGTCAACAGACAGAAGATCGGAATTTCGGGCTCTGAGTGCCGAGTCGACTCCCAGAATATCCGAGTCGACTCGAGTGAGCAAACTTGAAAGAAAGATCTTTGGATTCCTTAGAACGAGTCGTCTCCAAAAGTGCCGGGTCAGCTCCAGACATTGGGGAGTCGACTCCGAGTTCAGTCGAGTCGACTCCAAGTCAAGACAGCACTTTAATTCAAATCCAGAACAGTTGCCGAGCCGTCTCCAGAAAAACATGAGTCGACTCCTGCAACAGGCGAATCAACTCCAGATCGCGCGAGTCGACTCCGATCCCAACGGAAACATTGTCAGGAGTTGCAGAATGTGCAGAACGGCTAGAAAGATGTGTCTAACGGCTATTTCTCTTGGGGAATGGCTTAAATAGCCTAAGTGAACAGTAATAGAGTAAGAAAGAGAGACTCCATTCAAAGCAAAAGTGATTTCCACCAACCAAGAGCTCTCTAGAGTGATTACACGAAAAAGAAGGAAGAAGTGCATTGAAGTCGACTCACCAACTCTCTTCCTCACATTCAAGGCTCTCCTCCAGACAGCAAGTCTACTTCAAATTCAAGAGGAGTCAAAGAGTTTGAAAAGCCCCTTCCTCTATCTCCAAAATCAGTTTGAGGGCTTCTTACTCTTCCTTGCTTAAATTGTTTTAAATACGCTTTTGAGAAGCTTTCTTTTTCTGTTTGTTTTCAAACCATTTGTTTCTTACTTGATTCAATCAGGGGATTGAATCAAGGGTGTTAAGGTTCGTTGGTGAGCCTAGGTTAAAACCAACGGTGTAAGAGTTTGATTGTGATTCCGAAAAAACAATCGGGTGGTTCTAGTCGGTGAGCCTGGCAAAACCGACCGAGTTCGTTGGGATCTCGTAAAACAACAAGTTGGATTGTGAGCTTGTAAAACAACCGGCTGTAATCCGAGGAATGGACGTAGGAGCAAGGGTTAGCTCCGAACCACTATAAAATTGCTTGTGTTTGTGATTGCTTCTTGTTCTCTTACTTTCCCTTCATCCACTGCATATAGCAACTAATTAATCCACTCGCAAAAGTTTTAATTAGTTACTCACAAAGCTTTTAATTGCAATAATTATTTTAAAACCCAATTCACCCCCCTCTTGGGTTGTCTATCTGGGCAACAAGTGGTATCAGAGTCGGAACTCTTTTACCAAAAGAGTAAAAGATCAAAATGACAACCCCATTTGGATCTTCTCATATTGAGGGCCAGTCCACTCATAGACCTCCATTCTTCAATGGATCCGACTACTCATATTGGAAGGCTAGGATGAGAATATTTATCCAAGCACAAGACTATGAGATGTGGACCACCATACTTAATGGACCATACGTCCCATCAATTTTTGTAGAGGGTGTTACTATACCCAAACTTGAAAAGGATTGGGATGACAATGACATAAGAAAGGCACAACTAAATGCCAAAGCAATGAATGTGCTTTATTGTGCTTTAGACCGAAATGAATTCAATAGAGTCTCTACTTGCAATTCTGCAAAAGAGATTTGGGATAGACTTGAAGTGACCCACGAGGGCACAAATCAAGTAAAGGAATCTAAAATAAATATATTAGTTCATAAGTATGAATTATTTAAGATGGATTCCAATGAAACTATCACTTGCATGTTTACTAGATTTACTGACATTGTCAATGGCCTAAAAAGCCTTGGCAAAAATTATACTAACAGTGACCTTGTCAGGAAGATTCTTCGTTGTTTGCCAAGGTCATGGGAGGCCAAGGTGACGGCAATCCAAGAAGCCAAGGACTTGAACAAGCTTCCACTTGAGGAGCTTCTTGGATCCCTAATGACGCACGAGCTCACAATGAAACAACACAGCGAAGAATAATCCTCTCACAAGAAAAAGGTAATAGCTCTCAAATCTACTTCTTCTAACAAGGATTTATCTTGCAGTAGCAGCAGTGAAGAAGAAGATCATGAGGGAGATGATGATGAGGCTCTTCTCGTGCGTAAGTTCAGAAAATTCATCAACCGAAAGAAGTCCTTTCATCAAAGGAGAGGCCCCTCAAGTTCCTATTACAAGGATAAAGGTAAGAAAAGGAAAAATGAGGGAATCGGATGCTACGAATGTAAGAAGCCGGGACACTTTAGAGCAGACTGTCCTTTGCTCAAGAAGGCCAGCAAGTACAAGAAAAAGAAAGTCCTCGTCTCCACCCAATCGGATTCCGATACATCATCATCATCATCGGATGAGGAATAAAAAGAAAAGGCCAACCTATATTTTATGGCAAACGAAAATGAGGTAACATCTGAAATGCATTTAGATTTTATCTTTGATGAATTGTATGATGCGTTTAATAAATTAATGGATGAATATAAGACAATAAGTCTTAAGAATAAAGAGCTAAAACTAACCAATCAATCTCACCTCCATAAATACGATAAATTAGTTAAGGATAAGGATTTTATCACTAAAGAAAATTTAGATCTTAAAACAAGCAAGCAAATGTTAATTCAAAAAACTAATGCCTTAATTAAAGATAACGAAAAACTAACCAAGGACATTTCTGAACTTAAAAAGGGTAAACAAACTATTGGAGATAATTTCACAAAAGACTTAAATGCACTAAAAACAGAAAAACAAAAGTTGGCACTAGAACTTGAAAAGTACAAACCTTTTGTAGAAACGTTTACATATAGCTCTGAAAAATTGTAAATGATACTTAATAGTCAACGAGCTGTGTTCAATAGAGCTGGTTTAGGGTATAAACCAAAAAATAAGAAAAAGCTCCTTAGTAATTTCTTTGTAAAAGCAGGGAAAAGCAAAATTAAGAAACTAACCTGTTTTTGCTGTGGAACAATAGGACATAAAGCTAATGTGTGTGATCATAGAAAAGAAAAAGTTAAAGAAAAAATTAAAAGTGTTTGGGTTCCAAAAGGAACCAACATTACTAACCATGAAGGACCCAAGAAAACTTGGGTACCTAAAATTGTATGATTTCCTTGTGTAGGAGTGTCTTGCAGCTAAGGTCGACAAAAACTGTTGGTACTTGGATAGTGGCTGCTCAAGACACATGACGGGTGACAAAGACCAATTCTTCACCCTTGAGCCTAAGAAGGAAGGTGCTGTGACATTTGGAGACAATAACTAAGGTCACATCATTGGTATAGGTAAAGTACAAATCACCCCTTCAACCTTTATTGATAATGTTCGATATGTTGATGGTCTTAAGCATAACCTACTTAGCATTAGTCAATTGTGTGATAGAGGTTTTGATGTTCTGTTCAAACCATCTTTATGCATCATAACCAACTCAATTGACAACAGTTTAGTATTTAAAGAAATAAGACGTGGCAATGTGTACGTAGTAGATCTTGAGGATCTTGCCAAACATAACCCCTGTTTAGTTGTGAATGATACTAAGGACAATGATGCAAGTTGGTTATGGCACCGTAAGTTAGGTCATGCAAGTATGGATACAATATCAAAACTAGTTAAAAGAGATTCCGTGATACGTTTGCCAAAACTAAAATTTGAGAAAAATAAAATTTGTGAAGCTTGTCAATATGGCAAACAATCAAGGAACTCCTTTAAATCCATAAATTGTGTCTCTACCTCTAGACCTCTTGAACTACTACACATGGATCTATTTGGACCAACTAGAACCACAAGTCTAGGTGGAAATAAATATGGTCTTGTTATTGTAGATGATTTTTCTAGATATACTTGGGTCATGTTTTTAGCTCATAAAGATCAAGCATTTTCAGTATTTAAGAAATTTTATAAGGAAGTAACTAATGCTAGAGATGCTTCAGTCATAGCTATTAGAAATGACCATGGAACAGAATTTGAAAATCATCTATTTGATGAATTTTGTAGTAAAAAGGGGATAACTCATAATTTTTCTGCACCTAGGACACCACAACAAAATGGAGTTGTAGAAAGGAAGAATAGAACCCTAGAGAAAATGGCTAGAACCATGCTATGTGAAAGTAACCTCCCTAAGTATTTTTGGGGAGAAGCCATTAATACATCATGTCATATAGTAAATAGAGTTTTATTGAGACCCATTATAAAGAAAACACCTTATGAACTTTGGAAAAATAGAAAGCCCAAAGTAAACTATTTTCATGTTTTTGGATGTAGGTGTTTCATTCATAATAATGGGAAGGATAACTTAGGTAAATTTGATTCTAAATCTGATGAGAGTATATTTTTGGGGTATTCTACAACAAGTAAAGCCTATAGAGTTTTTAATAAAAGAACCCTTATTATTGAAGAGTCTATACATGTTGTTTTTGATGATACTAGTGATATCTCTTCTAGCAAGAGAGTTGTTCCTGATGATGATGCTGAAATTCTTGAAGAAAAGATTGATGAGATGACATTACAAGAAGATGAACAAAAACTAATTGGAAATGCATCATCAAGCCAAGAGGCAATTGTGGATCATGGGCTGACTAAGGCTTGGAGGTATGCTCATGGGCATCCTAAGGAATTAATTTTAGATGATCCATCTCAACCTGTTAGGACTAGAGCATCTCTTAGGAACTTAAATAATCATCTAGCATCTGTCTCACATTTTGAACCTAAACACATAGAAGAAGCTGAAAAGGATGTAAATTGGATAAATGCAATGCAAGAAGAACTAAACCAATTTACTAGAAACAAGGTATGGAACCTAGTTGAACGATCCTCTGAATATTCAATAATAGGTACCAAATGGATATATAAAAATAAACTTGATGAAAATGGAATTGTAATTAGGAACAAGACTAGACTAGTAGCAAAGGGCTATAATCAAGAAGAAGGTATAGACTTTGATGAAACCTTTGCTCCTGTAGCTAGACTTGAGGCAATTAGATTGTTACTAGCATTTGCATGCTCTAAAGATTTCAAATTATTTCAAATGGATGTAAAAAGTGCCTTTTTGAATGGGTATATTAATGAGGAGGTGTATGTAGAACAACCTCCTGGTTTTGAAAATCATCAATACCCCAATCATGTGTATAAATTAAACAAAGCACTTTATGGTTTGAAACAAGCACCTAGAGCATGGTATGAAAGACTTAGCAAATTTCTACTAGATCATGAGTTCTCTAGAGGAAATGTAGATACAACACTGTTTTTAAAGAAGAAAAACAAAGAAATGTTAGTAGTGCAGATTTATGTTGATGATATTATTTTCGGTGCTACTAACAATCGCCTCTGCGAAGAATTTGCTAACTTGATGCAGAGTGAATTTGAAATGAGCATGATGGGAGAGCTGAACTATTTTCTCGGGCTCCAAATCAAACAATCTGAAGAAGGGATCTTCATCAATCAAGCTAAATACATCAAGGAAATGCTTAAGAAGTTTGATATGGAAGGAAACAAGTCAATCAGCACACCCATGAGCTCATAATGCAAACTAGACCAAGATGAATCAGGTAAATCAGTAGATCAAAAGATGTATAGAGGTATGATAGGATCTTTATTATATCTCACTGCAAGTAGACCTGATATCATGTTCAGTGTATGCATGTGTGCTAGATATCAATCTAATCTTAAGGAATCACATTTATTTGTAGTTAAGAGAATCTTTAAATACCTAATAGGAACAAAAAATATAGGTTTATGGTATTCTAAAGAATCTAGCCTAAACTTAATAGGGTATACAGATTCAGATTTTGCTGGTTGTAAACTTGATAGAAAGAGCACCAGCGGGTCATGTCAATTCTTAGGAGAAAATTTAATCTCATGGTTTAGCAAGAAACAAAACTCGATTACATTATCTACAGCTGAAGCCGAATATGTTGCTGCCGGAAGTTGTTGTGCTCAAATCATGTGGATCAAACAACAATTTGAAGATTATAGAATTAAACAAGATAAAATTCCCATTAACTGTGACAATACAAGTGCTATTAACCTAACTAAGAATCCAATTCAGCACTCAAGAACCAAACACATTGAGATAAGATATCACTTCATAAGAGATCATGTACTGAATGGTGATGTGACACTTCAATTTGTTTGCACTGATAATCAACTAGCTGACATCTTCACAAAATCCCTGAGTGAAGAGCGATTCTGTGTACTTAGGAGAGGATTAGGAGTGATTGATCCATCCTAGTGATATTCTCTTCTGATTCATTGATTTTAATGATTAGCTTGTGTTAAATATAGAGTTTCTCATCTATGATCATCAAATCAGATCACAAACTTTTTGATTATCCCTTCTTTGGCACGAAAATAATATGATTTTTGGGTGCCTGCCAGAGTTCGAGTCGACTCAGATACATTTTAGAGTCGGCTCATGAGGGGAGTCGACTCGCGCATATTTTGGAGTCGACTCGAGGTCGAGTCGACTCGCGACTTACTGGAGTCGACTCGAGGTCGGGAATCTGATGTTTTAACCCTAATCGAAGCGTTCAATCGACACTTCTATTCACCGCCGCCACTGTTCAAAAACCTAGAGTCGTCTCCGACCTCGTCTCTGACCTTTGTTAGGGCATTTCCGTCGAGTTTCCCTCCGTTCCTCGTGTCCTTTCCCCCTCCTTAGGTCTAGGATGCCTCGGAAAGTTGTTGTCCCGAGCCGAAAAAGGCCCCAATCCGCGAGCGGCACCGAGCGACGGTCAAAGGCTCGGAATGATCCCGTGAGGCCACAACCTCTGGTTCCTTCCCCGCCGAGGCCGGTTCCCTCGCGTCCGTGCGCCAGAAAGGCGGTCTCCACCGGGAGATATGTCAACTTTGACTTCCTCTCCCGAGAAGACTTTACCCTAGGGCATAGGTTAAGGGCTCAAGGGTTAGAAAGATTTTGTTCCCTAGATCTCCCTACTTACCCAGGGCTAGTTAGGAAATTTTATGGTACAGTAGCTAGGGGTAATGGTGGGATTCAGGGAACTGTAGCAGGTGTCCCTTTGTTTATTTCGGAGGATTTCATTGCTCAAGTCCTCCATCTTCCCCAAGTAGGAGTGTTTCCCTCTCACCCCACAGATAGGACTGAGGCCCTTACGGCCATACTAGGGAGTCCGCCTCAGTCCCCCCTAGAAGAGGTGTCTGCAAGTCAGCTATCAGCAGAAATGCGGCTCCTCTTGAGTATCATATCTAGGACCCTCTTCCCCAAAACAGGCCGTTTTGATTTTGTATCTGAGAGGGACCTAGCCCTGATGTTCTACATTCTTCAGGATACTCCAATCAACTTCCCAAAACTCATCTATAAATACCTATGTGAGCCTCTAGACAAACCTAGGCTCAGTCTTCCCTATGGCATGCTCTATACCTTGATCTTTAGGGAATTAGAGGTCCCCATTCCTGAGGGGGAACCCTCTCGCTCACTGCGATACACAGATCGCATGGGTGAGGGGACTCTTCACAGGATGGGATTCCATAAGGTTGAGGGAGCCTGGGTCCGGAAACCATCCACTTCCACACCTTCTGACCCTACTACTCGACACTCCCCCAGCCCAGATCATGACTCAGATTTTTCCACCTATCCCTCCACTTCAGCACCTTCTACTTCAGCCGGACCCTCCACTGTACCACCTACTCAGCCACTAGAGGTCCGGATATCTCCTGAGCAGCTCCGGGAGCTGCGGCAGGAGATCGTGAGGGATCTCCGAGACGACCTACTGAGGGAGCTCCGAGGTCCAGCGACTGCTCCCTCCACTGCGCTGGTTCCATCATTGGCAGCCGTGACCGAGATGACGACCATCTGAGGGAAGAAATTTACAATGTAAGAAGCCTAATTCAAGCCCAATTTTCAAATATGAGCGATGTCACGAGTAATATAAGAAAGATGCGAGAAGACATCCGACAGGAGCTAGGCAGCCAGAATCAGGGTGCCGAACGGCTATCCAATGTACTGATCTTCAAGTTGGATACCCTCTAGGAGAATCTGACTGAGCTTACCTCGATCCAGAGTAGGGCCACCTCGGAGATCATAAAGCAGCTAGGAAACATTTCAGAAGGGATCAGTTTGATTATGCAACACACTAGACTGAGCAAGGAAGCCACATCCTCCACCATGAAGAAATCCTAGTGTAGCGTGCTTTTTTTTCTTGATATGTACTTACTGCTATACTTTTGATGTATCTACAATTGTACTTAAATTTACATCAATACAATGAGTAGACATTTCTCTTCCAAATTGTGCAAATTTGAACTATAATTGCTTTTATGATGTGCTATTCCTTTTCGCTATGATGACAAAAAGGGGGAGAAAATATATTGAATAGACATGTAAAGGGAATCAGTAAAAAGAAAACTTTTAAAACACAAAATAATTTGTTCTAAGTGGATTCGATACCTCGAGGCTCATTATCTCTCTGTTGGGGCTCCTAAAGGAGTAATCTCCAGAATCTATTCAAGGGATATTCGGAGATTAGTTGAATCATACTTAAGAACAAATTGGCAGATTTTTTCTCTAAAAACCAAAACTTTAAGTTCAAAAGCTTCAATACACTAAAAAAAAATTCAAAGAATCTAAACAAAGTTGAATGCATGTGTTGAGGGGGAGAATCTGAAATCTTAAGAAAACAAACTCATTAAATATATATAAGCCAAACAATTGATTGCATGACATGAAGGCTTATATAATTCCAAATGAAAGGGAGAGCTTTAACTTCAGAATTTACTGTTTCACACCCTTCAGTTTTGGATAAATTAAATGACTAGACACTTGAATTCATCTCCTTTTTGGTTGAGCAATTCACTTTACAAATACTCAATGTTTTGTCATCATCAAAAAGGGGGAGATTGTGGAGTGATTGATTATAACCCTATTTGATTTTGATGAGCTCAAAGCATTTGAGTATATTTTATGTTATACTAATGAATTCAATCTAGTGTTTCAGTCAAATACGTGTAAACTTATGGTTAAGTGTCTCAAGCTTTGGTTCAATACATTTTGGATAAGTAAGGAATTCAATTTGAACCAAAGTCTGAGTCTCGAGTCGACTCCGGAAGATTACGAGTCGACTCCAAGCGTATCAGAAGCACTGGCACAAGCTCGAGTTGACTCCTGTACATTACGAGTCGACTCCGACTGAGAACAGACAGCCGGACAGAAAGATTCATCTCAGAACCTGTCAACGAGTCGACTCCTGAAGAATTCGAGTCGACTCCAATGCTTGCCGAGTCGACTCCAGGGTAGTACGAGTCGACTCCAGGGAGTAATAGACAGAAACACAGAGAAGCTATTTTGGACTCTGAGAGCCGAGTCGACTTCCGAAGAACTCAAGTCGACTCCGATGGTTGGCAGGTCGACTCCTAAGGAAGCGAGAGTCGACTCCCAGAGAAAAGCAAGGCTAAAAGTCAGAGAGCCAATTTCGGACACTGAGAGCCGAGTCGACTCCCGCAAAGTCCGAGTCGACTTCAAGGCAGCGCAACCCAAAAGACAGAAGACGGTATTTTCGTCTCTGAGAGGCGAGTCGACTCCAAGACAGTTCGAGTCGACTCCAAGGCAGCACAAGCCCAAAGACAGAAGACTCTATTTTCATCTCTGAGAGCCGAGTTGACTCCGAGACAGTTCGAGTCGACTCCGAGACGGCACAAGTCAACAGATAGAAGATCGGGATTTCGGGCTCTGAGTGCCGAGTCGACTCCCAGAATATCCGAGTCGACTCGAGTGAGCAAACTTGAAAGAAAGATCTTTGGATTCCTTGGAACGAGTCGTCTCCAAAAGTGCCGGATCAGCTCCAGACATTGGGGAGTCGACTCCGAGTTCAATCGAGTCGACTCTAAGTCAAGACAACACTTTAATTCAAATCCAGAACAGTTGCCGAGCCGTCTCCAGAAAAACATGAGTCGACTCCTGCAACAGGCGAGTCGACTCCAGATCGTGCGAGTCGACTCCAATCCCAACGAAAACATTGTCAGGAGTTGCAGAATGTGCAGAACGGCTAGAAAGATGTGTCTAACGGCTATTTCTCTTGGGGAATGACTTAAATAGCCTAAGTGAACAGTAATAGAGTAAGAAAGAGAGACTCCATTCAAAGCAAAAGTGATTTCCACCAACCAAGAGCTCTCTAGAGTGATTACACGAAAAAGAAGGAAGAAGTGCATTAAAGTCGACTCACCAACTCTCTTCCTCACATTCAAGGCTCTCCTCCAGACAGCAAGTCTACTTCAAATTCAAGAGGAGTCAAAGAGTTTGAAAAGCCCCTTCCTCCATCTCCAAAATCAGTTTGAGGGCTTCTTACTCTTCCTTGCTTAAATTGTTTTAAATACGCTTTTGAGAAGCTTTCTTTTTCTGTTTGTTTTCAAACCATTTGTTTCTTACTTGATTCAATCAGGGAATTGAATCAAGGGTATTAAGGTTCGTTGGTGAGCCTAGGTTAAAACCAACGGTGTAAGGATTTGATTGTGATCCCGGAAAAACAATCGGGTGGTTCTAGTCGGTGAGCCTGTGAAAACCGACCCAGTTCGTTGTGATCTCGTAAAACAACAAGTTGGGTTGTGAGCTTGTAAAACAACCGGCTGTAATTCGAGGAATTATAGTGAATTCCCAAGTGAGGCTTGGGGAGTGGACGTAGGAGCAAGGGTTAGCTCCGAACCACTATAAAATTGCTTGTGTTTGTGATTGCTTCTTGTTCTCTTACTTTCTCTTCATCCATTGCACATAGCAACTAATTAATCCACTCGCAAAAGTTTTAATTAGTTACTCACAAAGCTTTTAATTGCAATAATTATTTTAAAACCCAATTCACCCCCCCTCTTGGGTTGTCTATCTGGGCAACACAATCTCTGCAAGGGAGCTATTATCCCGGTGAGATCTAAATGCTTGGATCGGTTCTCTTCCTCGCGTAGATATCCGTAAAGGCCGGACACGTGTGTAGCTTCAAGCGAACCTTTCAATATAACCACGATCATTAGATTGTGGTGAAAATCTATCCGCACAAGGTGAAGATCTGATCTTTCTTATCTAATATAATTAATCTTAATCTATCTATGAACAGTTTTAAAATACGTTCATGCGATGAATGGATCCGTGCATGCTTCTTCCGCTGCGGATCTGATTTTTTGCGGCATACATTGTTTCCCAACAATGGGCCCCATCCCAACCAGTCAACATTGTCGTCGTTTGGGATCAGAATAAGGAGAACGCTATCCCCCAACTCCTTTATAAAAATTTGACAGACTAGGGTTTCAGTCCATTTTCTTATGCCGACCACTAAGATATCTATGACCATTAGACCTTGCAGAAGCTAGTATCAATAAGAGCAGGCCACCATATAGGAGGAATTGATGATAATCACGGATTAGAAATTACATTAATGGATGCTCCACTATCAATGCACCTTTTTAAGTATAGGAGCAAACCTTCCTTCACATATTAGGAAAGCTAGTAGTTAGAGTTATTTAAGTTATAATAAGATTAGGAATCCCATATGGAAAAGAAGAAGAACCGAGTTTTCTTGTACTATTTATAAGTACACCATAGGGACTCCTATTGTAATCATCCTTGAGTTTATTGAGTAGTAAAGTTTTACTTTAGGAATTATTCTTAATGTGTTCTTCTTTCTATTCTCCCTCCTCCCTTTTGGTGGATTCTCAGAGTTTGTGAGTGAGCATGTGAGAGTTGTATCCTTAGAGTGGCTGATCAAGACAGTAATTTAGCCTTAGAAGAAGAAGACTTGCTATGCCTCTTTCAAAAATTGCCAGTCTTCGGTTGATGCATGGATTCACTGCTACTACCATTTAGTATCCAACATCTCAAGTGGTCCCTTCCGTAATGAGGTTTTTGTCTTGCTACAAATGGTTCTATTGACATCTTCTTCATCTCTTTTATTTAGCCAAGTTCAACACCTCTCATCATCAGTTGGTATTAGAGCTTGGTTTTAGGATGCTTCCACATCGCTGCAACATCGAAAAATGTGTTGAACATAAGCAAGATTTGCATGATATTAAACTAGATGAATTGCACCATCGACTCGACTAACTCCAACAAAAAAATCATCAGCTTCAACAATGTCAAGAATAACGAGAAAGCCAATATTGTGAGGGTTCCAATCATTACTATGACAGAGAACCCTTTAATAATAAAAACGAGCGTTCTAATAAAGAAGTTGAATATCTGAATCCTCTCCACAATAGAAGAGAGTCTTCATTAAGCAAAGAAGAAATCCGCCACCAACATGAATGAAGACCATACCATGATTATCGCGACATCGATATTAAAATAGACATCCCTGACTTTAAGGTTCGAATACAAACAGACGAGTTTGTTGACTGGTTTCACACTGTTGAATGCATTTTGGAGCTCAATGAAGTCCCCGATGCTTAATACATAAAGCTAGTCCCCATTAAGCTCAAAGAGTATGCATCAATCTGGTGAGAAAATCTGAAGCGTTGACGTGAGCATGAAGGACGTGTTGAGATCAGGACGTGGGATAAGACACATCATGAACTCAAGCATAAGTTCCTTCTAGAAGATTACTACCAAAATAAGTTTATTAAGCTAAACAACCTTCGAAAATGTGACATGATTGTAGAAGAGTGTGTAGGCTCAAGTGTGGCGCATCCAAAGGAAAACAACAAGTTTCTGGGCTGTGAACAATATTGGAGTCGACTCCTGGAGACCTGGAGTCGACTTCGGCACGCTGTGAAGACTTGGCACAGTGCAGGGGTCGACCCCAGGACTTCAAGGGTCGACTCCTTAAGAGCGACAGAAAAAAGTCCGAAAGCTGTTTTCTGGGACAGCAGGGGTCGACCCCAGGACTGCAGGGGTCGACCCTAGGACAGTAGGAGTCGAACCAAGCACTGTTTTCATGAAATTTTCAGGCGTGAAGCGGGCCAAGTCAAGGTTTTTCAAGTCTCAAAGGGTCTAAGTCATTCTTGGGCTAGGTTTAGACTCAAAGGAGGAGAGCATGTAAGTCATGGACTCGGGTTGAGTGCTTTCTACTGTGGCTTAGGGAGAGATTGAGTTGGTGTATGATTAGACTAAAATTGGGTGCCAATATAATGGCTTGATGTAATCAATTTTAGGGTTATCACTTGAATTATTGCTTGAGAAATAAAGGAGCCGCCAGAAAACTTTCTCCCACGTTCTCTCTTCTCTTCCTCTTCTTCTCCACAAAAACCCTAGTTTGTGATTGTGATTCTTCATCTTCTTCTTTCTTCTTTCACCATGCGGCCCGACGCCCTAGCGGACGCCCCAGGTTAGTGGATATCAGGGATCCACACGCTTCCGCACAATGCCAATAATTAGTATCAGAGCGAGGTTTTAGCGTAGGAAAGAAGAAACGAAGGAAAGATATCAAGAGGAAAGCAGTCCGCTTGTCTCCCTTCAAGGTGATTTCTCAAATCTGATTTGTGTTTATTTGTGATTGTGGTCTAGCCAACCATGAACAATAACATGAAGGTGGAGTTTGAGAAGTTTAATAGAAAGGAAAGCTTCTCTATGTCGAAGGTCCGGGTGGAGAATCTCTTGGTGCAGAACCATCTGGATTCGGCCTTGGAGGACAGGCCGGAGGGTATGATAGATAAAGAATGGTTTTCTTTGGAGAAAAGGGCTTGCGCTGCCATCAGAGGATGTTTGGCGGATTCAGCCTTGTACAACGTCCTAGAGGAGAAGACATCCAAGGGATTATGGACAAAGTTGCATACCATGTATATGGGAAAGAATATGTGCAACAAGTTGATGTTGAAGAAACAATTATACAGCCTTCAGATGCATGAAGGTGGAGATATTGTTCTTCATATTCAGAGTTTTGATCATGTTTGCAATGACTTGCCGACCCTTGGGGTGAAGATGGAAGAGAAGGATATATCTCTACTCTTGCTTTGCTCGCTGCTAGGTTCTTATGATCCTTTGGTTACTACTTTGCTGTATGGGAAGGAGACGCTGAATTATGAAGACATAATTTCTGTGCTAAGGTCCAATGAACAAAGAGAAATATTAAAAAAGGATGGAGTTCCTCAGGAAGGTCTTACTGTTGGAGAGAGGCCTAGAAGAGGGAAGGAATGGAGCAAGCAAAGGGGATGATCAAAGTCCAAGAAAGGCAAGAAAGAGTTCAGATGCTACAAGTGCAATGAAGCAGGACACTTGAAGAGGAATTGTCCGCTTTGGAAGAAGTTTCAGGAAGAGAAGAATGGCAAGGATTCAGTTAGTGCCGTGGCTGATCTCAAGGTGGAGGATGACCTTTTGGTAGTTTCGGATGATCACAGGAACAACACGGATATCTGGACAATGGATTCAGCCTGCTCTCATCACTACACACCAAATCGGTCTTGGTTTGCTACATACAACCAAATCGATGAGGGGAGTGTGACTTTAGGAGATGATCATCCTTGCAAGGTGGCCGGCATTGGGACCATCAAGGTGAGGATGTTTGATGGGATGGTGGGGGATCTTACCAATGTAAAGCACGTTCTAGATCTGAAAAAGAATCTAGTGTTACTTGGCTACTTGGAGAAGAACGGTTACAGTTTTAGTTGCCGTTCTAGAAGTGGTATTTTGAATATATCCATAGGAGCCATAGTTATGATGAAGGGGAGGAGGTTGTAGAATAATTTGTACAAGATGGAAGGGTCCGTGGTGTGTGGGGGATCCGAAACAGCAGCAGTGGCACAGGGCCAGCAGGAAGCATATCGTTTGTGGCATTACCGCTTGGGCCACATGGGAGATCATGGTATGAAGATGCTGAGCAAAGATGGAGTGATATCAGATCTGAATGGAGGAGTTCCAGAGATGTGTGAGCCTTGCCAGTTAGGGAAGCAACACAGGGTGAAGTTTTCTACCAGTATTACATGCAGCGGTGGTCTCCTGGAGCTAGTGCACATGGATGTTTGGGGACCGTCCCCGGTCACAGCTAGGAATGGGGCAAGATATTTTCTAACCCTTATTGATGACTTTTCAAGGAGAGTTTGGGTGTACTTTTTGAGGAAAAAGTCAGAGGTCTTCTCTAAGTTCAAAGCCTGGAGGGCAGAGGTAGAGAAGGAGAAGGGTTGCTACATGAAGTGTGTGCGGTCCGACAATGGTGGCGAATTCACAGGTAAGGAGTTTAGAAAATTTTGCGAAGATTGTGGGATCAAGAGGCAATTTTCAGTAAGAAAGACTCCTCAACAGAATGGGGTGGCCAAAAGGATGAACAGGACTCTTATGGAGAAAGCTAGATGTATGAGATTGCAGGCAGGGCTTCTCAAGATGTTTTGGATGGATACAGTAGACACAGCCTGCTACTTGGTGAATCGATCTCCTCATACAAAGCTAGATAGGAGGATTCCAGAGGAGCTATGGTCTGGAAAGAAGGTGGAGGTCGGCCATCTTAGAGTATTTGGGTGCACGACATTTGTGCATATTGATCCCAGTGAGCAGAGCAAGTTGGATGCCAAGTCACAAAAGATGGTGTTCATAGGATATTCTCATGGAGTCAAGTGTTATCGGCTGTGGGATCCCTTGGAGAAGAAGACTACTATCAGTAGGGATGTGGTCTTTGATGAGAATTCAGTCCTAAAGATGCAAAGGGTGAAAGAAGAGCGGAGGAAGAACCAACCGGACATGGTTGGACAGCTAACTTCTTATTTAGTTTTACCTTTTGCAGGTGCACCAGAAGGATATGAAATTCAGATGGAGCACCAGTCAGAGGTGCCTCCGCATGTGGAGAGGAGCGAGATGCTAACTCAAAGATGAGATGTGCAAAGGAAGGAACAAGATCCTAACAGAAGCATCGGAGTCGCACTGCACAAGCCTAAGCGGATTGTTAGGCAGCCGGAGAGGTATGATTTTGGCGAAACTATGTCTTATGCATTGGTTGCTGTGAACGGAGACCCGGAGACCAATGAGGAGGCATTGGCATGCCAGGATAGCCATAGGTGGGTCCAAGCTATGGCAGAGGAGATGCAGTCTCTCCAGAAAAATCAAACTTGACGGTTGGTGCAGTTGCCAAGTGGAAAGAAGCCCATTGGATGCAAGTGGGTGTTCCAATGCAAGGAAGGACTTTCAGATAGAGAAGGCATCAGATACAAGGCCAGGTTAGTAGCTAAGGGATACTCCCAGAAGGAGGGCATTGATTATAATGAAGTATTCTCCCCAGTTGTTTGACATACTTCTGTTCGGATGCTGTTGAGCATTGTTGCCATACAGGATTTGGATTTGGAGCAAATGGATGTTAAAACAGCCTTCCTCCATGGGAATTTGGAGGAGAAGATTTATATGGAGCAGTTAAAGGAGTTTGGTAAGCCAGAGTCAGAAGGAAAGGTCTGTTTGCTGCAGAGATCACTCTATGGGTTGAAGCAATCATCAAGGTAATGGTACTTGCGGTTCGACACATATATGAGGCGCATTGGCATGACCAGATGTGAGTATGACCCTTGTGTCTATGTGAAGACTCTTGAGGATGAGTCTAGATTATATCTACTCTTGTATGTAGATGACATGCTGATTGCTTGCAAGAGTAGAGAAATTGTGGAAGACTTGAAGGTAACCTTATCTCAGGAATTTGAGATGAAGAATTTGGGTCCAGCCACGAAGATTCTAGGCATGGAGATTCTCAGGGACAGAACCAAGAAGCTGCTACATTTATCTCAGGGAGGTTACATCAAAACGTTCTTGCGGAGATATGGCATGGATGGAGCGAAACCGGCGGCATTACCAATAGCTGGTCATGTCAGTCTTTCGAAGACAATGTCACCATAGACTGAGGTGGAGGCTGAAGATATGAAGAGAATTCCATATGCTTCAGGAGTTGGGAGTATGATGTATGCCATGGTTTACTATAGATCAGATCTTGCACATGCAGTTAGCCAAGTCAGCAAGTTCATGGCTAACCCTGGCAAGGAGCATTGGAGAGCATTGAAAGATGTTTTCAGATACTTGGTGGGCACAGTTAGAGTTGGCATTTGCCATGGACTGGAAGGTAGCAAGGAGAATAATTCCAACATGACCAAGAAGAACCAGAACCGGATAATTGGTTTTGTGGATGCTGGTTACGGAGGAGACATGGACACATGGTGTTCTACCACAGGTTATGTGTTTTGCTTGAACGGAGGTCCAGTGTCATGGAGATCAAGCTTGCAACCAATCGCGGCATTGTCTACAACGGAAGCAGAGTATATTGGCATCACAGAAACTGCCAAGGAAGCTCTATGGCTAAAAGGATTGGCATTGGAAATGGAATTCGCACAAGGAGATGTTAGGGTGCATTGTGATAGCCAGAGTGCATTGTGTTTGGTTCAGAACTCGGTCTATCATGCAAGGACCAAACACATTGACATCAGGTACTAGAGGATTAGGGAGTTGGTGGAAGAACGTGAAGTGGAGCTTGCCAAAGTTCATACGAAGGAGAACCTGGCAGATGCACTAACCAAGTCTCTTTCAAGGGATGGCTTCCTCAGGTGTGTCGCGCTGATGGGATTGATGGACTAGAAGAAGCTTGCGGAGGTTTTGGAGCACCAAGGTGGAGATTGTAGGCTCAAGTGTGGCGCATCCAAAGGAAAACAACAAGTTTCTGGGCTGTGAGCAGTATTGGAGTCGACTTCTGGAGACTTGGAGTCGACTCCGGCATGCTGTGAAGACTTGGCACAGTGCAGGGGTCGACCCCAAGACTTTAGGGGTCGACTCCTTAAGAGTGATAGGAAAAAGTCCGAGAGCTATTTTCTGGAACAGCAGGGGTCGACCCCAGGACTGCAGGGGTCGACCTCAGGATAGTAGGAGTCGATCCGAGCACTATTTTTACGAAATTTTCAGGCGTGAAGCGGGCCAAGTCAAGGTTTTTCAAGTTCCAAAGGGTCTAAGTCATTCTTAGGCTAGGTTTAGGCTCAAAGGGGGAGAGCATGTAAGTCATGGACTCGGATTGAGTATTTTCTAATGTGGCTTAGGGGGAGATTGAGTTGGTGTATGATTAGACTAAAATTGGGCGCCTATATAAAGGCTTGATGTAATCAGTTTTAGGATTATCACTTGGATTATTGCTTGAGCAATAAAGGAGCCGCCAGAAAACTTTCTCCCACGTTCTCTCTTCTCTTCCTCTTCTTCTCCACGAAAAACCTAGTTTGTGATTGTGATTCTTCATCTTCTTCTTTCTTCTTTCACCCCGCGGCCTGACGCCCTAAAGGACGCCCTAGGTTAGCGGATATCAGGGATCCACACGCTTCCGCATGGCGCCAGCAGAGTGCATAATAGAATTTGAGCAACTCCTCATGATATGAGACATCAAAGAAACTGAAGAACAGACCATAGTAAAATATCTTGGTTTATGAAAGTCTAACATTGAACATATCTTATTTGATGTTGAATGATATGATCCAATTGGCATCAAAATATGAGAAGCAGCTGGGATAAAGTAATTTGCACTTTTCAAAGTATAAATATAATGCATCCAACTAAGAAAGTTCCACATCGAAGATGTCATCATTTTCAAAAGTCAGTTCCTCCCAACTTGAACCATTCCAACACTGTTGCCTCCAACCCTCACAAGTGTTTCAAATATTAGAGTTTTGGGCATATTGCAACCAATTGCCCAAATCGAAAGCTCAACCATTTTACAGAAGAAGAATAAGAGCAACTTGTTAAGTGGGATGATGAAGATCAAAGCAAAAAAGGGTTGGTATATGCTGATCAAGTTGAAGCATTGGTAGTATTCCGAAACCTTAATACACCCATTGTAGCTGATGAAAATGACTAGTTACACCATAACATCGTTCATACTAAACGCACTTCACATGGCAAGATATGTAATATCATTATAGATGGAGGAAGCTGTGAAAATGTTGTTGTTGCATTGATGGTCGACAAGTTGAAGTTGCCCACCAAAGATCACCCCTATCTCTACAAGGTACAATGGTTGAGGAAAGGTAATGAAGTAAAGGTGACAAAGCATTGTTGAGTCTAGTTTTTAATTGAAAAATGATATCAAGATGAGGCGCGGTGCTATGTTATTCCTATGAAAACCTACCATATATTATTAAAATGTCCATGACAATATGATCGATGGGATATTCATGATAGGTTTAAGAATACTTGTTCTTTTGAGAAGGGCGGCACAAAGATAATCCTAGTATCATTGAAGATTGATTATCGCCCCAAGCCTCTAGTGGAAACCAGCACCTTCACCTCCAATTATGAACTTATCAAAGTATGTAAGGAGACTAATGTTGCATGTGCCCTGATTGTG
The DNA here is from genome assembly GCF_051530095.1 of Phoenix dactylifera. Taxonomy (NCBI): domain Eukaryota; kingdom Viridiplantae; phylum Streptophyta; class Magnoliopsida; order Arecales; family Arecaceae; genus Phoenix; species Phoenix dactylifera. Next base: position 22,366,556 of record NC_143199.1, on the reverse strand, counting down.
CTAGAAGAGAATGAGTCAACAAAGCTACTTGAGGTGATCAAACTATCACATATGCGTGACATCCTACACTACATCGACTTTGTATCTAGCGCTATCATCCCCAGCAAGCCTACTTATTGTATGAGTCCTAAAGTGTATAAAAAACTCGAGCACCAAGTGAAAGAGCTCATAGAAAAAGGGTTAGTTAAAGAGAGTGTCAGTCTGTGTGCCATGCTAGCATTACTAGTATCCAAGAAGGATGAATCGTAATGTATATGCATAGCCAGCCATACTATTAACAAGAAATACCAATTTTCCATCCCTCGACTTGATAGCCTATTTGATCAACTATATGGAGTGATTATTTTGTCTAAGATCGATCTATGAAGCAACTATTATCAAATTCGATTGCGCCTTGGTGATGTGTGATAGACTACCATCAAGACTTGAGATAGCTTGTGTGAGTGGATGCTCATGCCTTTCAGTCTTTCACATGCCCCAAGAACCTTCATGTGTCTAATGAACCAAATATTCTGGCCATTCATTGGGTGATTTTTCTTGATGATATCCTTGTCTATAAGGGGAAGAAGAGCATATGGCACATCTTCAATAAGTGTTCCTGACCTTGAGAGAGCAGAAGCTATTTGAAAATTTGAAGAAGTGTTAATTCCTCACCCACAAGCTACTGTTCCTTGGATATATCGTGTCGAGCCAAGACATTGAAGTACATTCTAGCAAAGTTGACGCCATCACAAGCTGGCCCACACCAAAGACGTTGCATGAGGTGAGAAGATTTTATGTCTTTGCTTCTTTTTATCAATAATTTTTCAAGAATTTCAGTTCCATTACCATGCCAATGACTAAGTGCATGAAGGAAGATCAGTTTTAATGGACTGACAAAGCAGAAAGTAGCTTCGAAGAATTAAAGAGGAGAATTACCGAAGCAATGGTGTTAGTGCTCCTAAATTTTGATCTAGTCTTCAAAGTTGATTGTGATGCCTCCAATATCGGTATTAACAAGGAGTTCTAAGCTTTAACAAGAAGACGAACAATGCCAAGCTCAAGTACTCTATGTATGACAAGGAGTTCTAAGCTATAGTGCGTGCCTTGGATTATTGGAGTTATTACTTATTGTATAAGGGTTCATTCTCTATTCTAACCATGAGGCACTCGAGCATTTGAATTTCCAACACAAGCATAGCCGCTAGCATGCTATTTGGAGAGAGTTTCTTTAGCCTCTTTCTTTTCTCCTCAAGCATAAGTCGAGCACTCGAATCAAGTAATGGATGCTTTGAGTCAATGACTTGCACTTCTTTGCACCATGTAGTCGAAGGTTATCAGATTTGAAATTGTGAAGAAATTGTATGAGAAAGATCCATATTTTGGAGATATTTGGAAGCTTAGTGATGAGGATCAATATTGGCAATTCCATCGCCAAGGAGGATACCTAGTCAAGGGCAACCAACCACACATGCATCAATATTTGTCACATCAAGCTTGAAGCCCATTATGGTGACTTGTTGGACATTTCAGGCGAGATGAGATAATGTTGCTTATCAATAAAAAATTATATTGATCGAGAATTAAAAAAAATGTAATGCGCCATATTGAATGATATCGAGTTTGCCGCATCGCCAAAGCCAAAGGACAAAATGCAGGACTATATTTGCCATTGCCCGTTCCATAGGCGCCATGGGAAGATGTGGGCATGGACTTCATTGTGAGCTTATCTAGGACTCAGCACAATAAGGATTCGATCATAGTGGTCGATTGATTCTCTAAGATAACATACTTCGTGATATGCCAAAAGAGGCATGATGCCTCTTATATTACAAATTCTACTTTTGCAAGATTGTGTACCTTCACAATGTTTCTAAGATGATTACATCTTATCGAGATGTGAAATTTATAAGTCATTTTTAGCAAATGCTATGGCAGATGATGGGTACTCAACTCTAATTTAGCTCTACAAGCCATTCGCAAATCGACAAATATATTGAAATGTGAATCAAAGTTTAGGAAATTTGTTGTTTAGTTTTGTTCATAACCATCTGCATTAGTGAGATCTCTTATTGACCCAAGCTGAATTTGCTTACAACAATTCAATGAGCCAAGCAACTGGGAAGTATCTTTTTGAAGTTGTCTATGGTAGACAATCTTTGAGCCTATTAGAGCTTGTGCCCTACTAATGGCATGACAATTCAGTGGAGATGCTGATGAACATGGTAAGGACATAAAGGAGTCACATGAAGAGATGAGAAAAAGGATTCTTCGACAAACACCAAACTACCTGCATCACACCAATAAGCATAAAAAATATGTCGTCTTCAAAGAAAGTGACTTTGTTTGGATGCACTTAAGGAAAGAGCATTTTCTTTGGAAAAATGACAAATTATTTTCTCAAGCAGATGACCTTTTCTAAGTTCTGAAGCTCATCAATGACAATACCTACAAAGTTGAAATTCCTAGAGATTATAGTATGTCTGTAACTTTCAATATAGCTGATCTCTTGCCTTACCATAAAGACCAAGAGACCTACACTTGATGGCTGATTTTCTCCAACCAAAAGAATATGATGCTAGCGCATCTAGAAATGACCTAATGGATGTTTGAGTCTGAGTCCCACGATGTGTGTCGCCCCACATTGGGCATTGAGCTATTTAGGAAACTTTATGTTAGTAAACTTTAAGGAGTTTGATTTCAGTAAACTTTCTTTTAAGAACTTTTCATGCTATTTGGAAAGTTAATAGTTAGACTTATTCAAGTTATAATAAAAGCAGAAACCTACATGGGAAAGAAGAAGAAAAGAGTTCGCCTTGAACTACTTATAAGTAATCATCCATAAGTGCATCCTTGAGTTTGAGTAATAAAATTTTACTTTTGAAATTATTCTCCCCGTATTCTTCTCTCTATTCTCTCCCTTCTCTCTTTTGATGAATTCCTAAGGTTTGTGAGAGAGCATGTGAAAGTTATATCCTTGAAGTAGCCAACCAAGATGATGATTTTGGCCTTAAAAAATGGAGACCTATTGTGCCTCCTCCTCCAACCATCGTCCATTCTTTGTTGGAGACTAATTGGACTTGTGTTTGTTGTTGCTGCCCAACACTGGCTTCTCGAGTCGTCCGTACTATATTGGGATTTCCACCTCACTATAATCAATTTTGTTGATATCTGCTTCATCTTTTTTATTTTAGAACCAAATTCAACACCTCCTGATGTCATCAATACTTGTCGATCAATATATCAAAAGAACTACAATTTTCAAACCACTAATTATAGTAATTAGGTTGCAGGACTTTTAGATGCCTAAATTGCTTCCCCTATCTATGGTTTTCTCTATTCTATAACCCATCATTTTCACTTCTAAAAATAAAAAGGAGCAAATATCTAAGCTAATATTCCTACTCAGATCTCTTGGACATGATGATGGACACAGAACATTAACAAAAATGTTATAACGATGATAAGACTTATGCTTTGTTTTACACCACTACAATAATTAATATCATATTTCATTCTAATACGTCCAGAGTCATACATACCAGTCAAGCAAATCATGTTTTGAAGAAGAAATATTAGTCATAGTCATGATTATATAGCACAGGATTAGCTTTAGAATTAAATATGCATTTAAAAACTCTTTGTAGTTAAAGATTGAAGCACGAATACTTTTCTAATATATTTTTAAGAAAGTTGAAGCATCAACATATTTTCTAATAGAACAATGAAGTTAATCACGACAATCAACTTGACAAATCCCGATTATTACACAATTCTGGTTCCAACTGAACCCTCATTAGGAGTAAATGGATGTGCTTGGTTGGTTGATTCCCACACTAGCTGAGCAAATTCATTGGAATTTTTTCTTACTTTGTTCTGTAGTGTTTAATATCCATTATAATCTGGTCACCAGTCATTTCAATCATTGATTGGATTGTATCATTCATGCAAAAAAAGAAGAAGCATGATCTACTTTTACAAAATCGATCATTGGTTCATGCTCTGCATAGATTTCAAAGCACTTCATACTTTTCGTCCACCAATCTGTATATATCTTGAAGCGGCTATTACACGATCCAAAAATGGAATCATGCCAACGATACAACTCTTTCGTTTGACTTAGGGATCGATACACAACCACCTCTATCAATATAAATCATAGAAAAACAGAACATAGAGCAAGGGCCATCACCCAAAAATGACTTGATATTGTTATTATTCGAAGTTTAGTGATAGATTTTTAATATATATATCCCAACCAACGACGTCTATTCTTGAAATTGTATACATTGGTTTGACAGAAATTGAAAGACTTGACGGGGTCACCCTAGATAGGATTCCAGTCACCTCTCGATTATCTTATCATCCTTAGTTATTATCTTTTTATTCATGAATAGGAGTTCTTAATGGCACATTATGAGGTGGCCGGTGGGCTTTCTTTTAGGTTCCCTGACCCACCGAGTGAAACCTCTCGGACTCGGACGATCCTTTGAGACGGCCGTCTGGCGGCAAGACACCGAGGAAGGTTGGGTAGGATAGCGAGTTTCCAACAATCGATAGCTTGCAATGGGACCAAAAGGCTCGTATGTCCGAAAAATCATAAGAATTGCACATGATCGCACGAAGTACACTCGATCATGTGGCTTGGGACCATTGGAGCCAGTGGGGAGCACCTTGCGCCCACAAGTCCTGTGCTTTTTTTTTTTTCCTTGTTTTTTTATTTTATTTATCTTATAGACATGAGACTTGTAGGCAGTCACATTAATATTTTAATCAAGGTCCAAGAAGCATCTTGCCATAATAAATTCTTAATAAATGCATGATGTATCGTCCCAACATATGCCGCGTTGCTACCATTTATTTTTTTGATTCAAAAGTTGCCATTATATATTTATTGGAATGCTAGCTAGTTACTAGAGCTTTTGTGGTATACATGCTATGCTACTCTTTTAAAGATATTAGGAATATGTTTGGTTGTTAGAAAAAATGTGGAAGAGGAAGAAAAAAAGGAAAAGAAAAAGTAAAAGATTTTCTATGGAAGAAAAGCTAAAATGCGAAAACGTACATGAATATTTTTTTATTTTGACTATTCTGATTTTTTAGCTTCAAAAGTTCAATCATTTAATTGTTTAATTACATATTGGAAGATTAAGTAAAAGTAAAGATACATTTTAACACTTTTCCAACTCGTGCATACCAATTGGAAATTATGGACTTTCAGAGTATTTGACATACTGTCGCTGCTCAGCTTGGCTAACTATGTTATAGCCTTGCACAATACGTGCACAACTCTTGATACCTTAAGTGAAAGAGAGACACAGTGTATCTAGTGAGGTTTGGAGTCGCCACTGGCTCTTTAGTTATAAAAACTAGAAAATCAAAAAGGGAAAAGGTAGATACAGCTTGATCCAATAGAATGCAAGTCTAAAATAAGGTTTAAGAGTACTATTAGGAAAAACTTGATAAACAAGGCACCCCCTCTAACCTTAAGTATAAGAATGTAGGCCTATATTCATTTAAGTGGTTGGGTTTAGGGCATTTGAAGCATACACATGTCCAGTAGGTGTATGGTGGTTGGGTTATAGAAATTTAGAATTTTAGCCCCAACCATGCCCTTGGATACTTAGATATATGGTGTGGGTTTGATGCTTAAGAGGAACATATGAATGGGCTTTATACCTTATCCTCCCATCTAAATCCCCAATTTTGAAAAGAAAAAAGATATACCAAATTAGTAACTAGAATTATAGAAAATAAGCAAAAAATGGAAGAAGGTGAGTTAAGTCATCACCAAGGACCAAAAATTTATTAGATCAAATAAATATTACATGATAGCATTTAAGTTTACAACCTCTAAGCAAAAATAAAAAACAAAAGATAGCGAATTCTTCTTTGGTGGTATCTCGCACTACACAAAAATTTGGCATTGTCGACGCTTTTTAATGTATATGCCAACACGAAAAAGCACCATGAGTTTAATTTATGATGCTTCTAAAGCGTCACAAAAGCGTCGTCTATGCTACCGTGGAAAAATAATTTTATGACACTTTTGGTTAGCACTGTGAGTTATAACAAACGATACTTATAAGCGTCGCTAATTGCCGATATTTTTAAATAGAGTCTGTGTTGAATCATCTTATATTAGCGATACCTATTTGCATCTTTAATTAAGACGCTTATATATTAACGATGCTTATTTGCACCATGAGTTAATTTACGGTGGATATGAGTCATCTTGTAGAACTCTATCTCATCAGGCTCCCTCCTGTACTCTTCCATCTATAACAAAAAGTATATGGTATATAATACATCATCCATGATATATGATATATGATAAAAGATACATGGTTCATGATACACATTATATGATTCATGATATGCATTATATGATATATGATACATGATACAAGATACATAATTCAATATGTAGATTAAAGTTTCAATTTGAATTAAAGAAGTCAAAGAGTTTTAATAAGACTCATAAGTACCATGACACATAGTACACGATGCATGATACATATTTTTATTAAGAAGCATAAGTATTTCAATATAAAACAAAGAGTAACCATCTGAGAAGAGTTTCGACATAAGTATTTTGTTGAGTAGTTTGAATATGACAAAGAGTTTCAAAAAAACTTACGAATTTATATCTACATCTCACATAACTCTTGGAGCCTGATGTGTGAGGAACCACCTGAGATGCTCATGTAGCTCTACCAATATCAGAATATGTCTGCCAAAAAAATAAATAATGTAAAATATTTGGTGTATATATTTGCAATCTATATTAATAATATATACAATATAAGGTATTAAGAGAGTATACATATTTCTCTCTCAAAAAGTCAGTAGTAAACAAGCTTCCTCCACTAATGAGTATATACATTAGGAGGACAATTATGAAAAACCTCCTCCTCTGTCATACCCTCGTCCTTGTAATCTATCTTCAACTATCTCTTATATTCTTTCTACTTGCGATTGAAAAACTTTAGCACCCATTCAGGGCTCTCTGGAGAAAATATAAATATACTCTACACAAAAGTAAAGAATGTTATAACAATGTTAAATCAAAAATTATAATTATGATAGTAAGAAAATTAACATATAATATCAAATTCAATTATTTATCTGTACAACTCGTAGAAGCTCAACCTTATACGAAGGAAGCATATCATTCCACTTAGCATAGTTGAGCGGACACAACTGACCTTTCTATGCAACCAATCCTAGAAACTTGCTAAAATGTTTTTGCGTAACTAATCAGCATGCTCCATGTGATCTCTTCTTCCTTGAAGGGGAACCCAAAGGAAATCTCCCCTATCTAGAACTTTTCCTATCACTTGGCCTTCTTGGATCTGAAGAAGCGATAGTTTTCCTTCGTTTAGGTGGATCTAGATCAAGATCATATTGACTAGGTGGAGAAGTTAAAGATAAGAGAACATAGAACTAAGAATGTTAAAAGGGAATAGGGGAAATGAGAATCAGAGATAGCTAAAAGAGCTAAAGAACCAAGAGAAGGTCCTATGTGACATGGCTACACATCCCTTAAGGTAAGGCTCGTGAGAATATGCAAGGCTTGTAGATTTATCATAATCTCAACATTAGAGAGATGGAATTATACATTGAATTATTCACAAGGGGTGGAAAGAAGAGTTCCAAAAGGAATTGACTCCTAAAAGTAGGAGAATGAAGCTCAGCAAGGTTGGGCTCGGGTCTAGTTTTGATGAAAAATTCACTACCAGGGAAGAGAGCTCTAAATGAGAAGAGAGGGTCAAGGACCCTATTGGTCAGGAATACCGAACTGAGTCTGATCTTTCTGCCTGACCAACTGTTGAACAATATGAACCTCATTCCATAATAAGATAAAATAGTTCTTTTTTTTTTTTGCTAAAATAGGCATTTCATACATTACGAGTATGGATGCGCCCAATAAAATCGAAAAACAACAAATCACGGAGTGTCCTAGGCAACTCCCTCTCTCTGGCCAACACTCCGGAGTGGCAGGCCACATAAGTAGCTACCCAATTTGTAGCCCCATTGACCTCTCTAAATATATGCTTGGCCTGAAAGGCCGCTCCATCTCTCACCATCGCCTAAATGTCCCGAAACAAGGGGTGTCCCCCTCCACCACTGCCTAGGCCTCCTTGGATCCAGCTAATCACGGTGGCCAAGTCACCCTCCAATATAATTGAGCTAGCCTATAGCACTCACCGCACATGACGCAGGTTGGCCCAAGCTGCCTACAGCTCTGCCCCAGTAATCGAGGTATCAAAAAGCTGGCAACCACTGGCAACCACCATCCTAGAGTTCGGGGCCCTCGTGACAATCTCAGCACCTCCCCTCTTGCCTCCGTCCAAAATAGAACCATGAAAGTTGACCTTGAGAAAACTCGGGGATGGGTCTCTCAGGTAAAAATACCATCCGAGGCGCTGCCTGAGTAGAATGGGGGCTCTAGGTGTTTCAAGCTATCAAAGGCCTATAAGCTAGGACTGCGTGAATGATCTCTGCCGCCTATGCCCGAACGCGCTCCATAATGAACCTCGGAGGCGGACTATGCTCGCCAAATGGACGATCCTTGCCAGCTAAATCTAATAAACTGTCCATATCGCTCTAATAGCCACCTGATGCATCTGAGGGATGCAGACCACCAATGTATAGCATGTAGGAACAGATCCCCCCGATTCCAAGCATCCAACGGGAACTCAGTAAGCCTCCAAACCCCACTCGCCCATGTGCACTAGAACAACACATGATCCACCATCTCATCCATATGGCACTACGAACACTAGGGGGGAATGCTCAATTCTCATCTGCTCAGCACCGATCTCGTCAGTAGGCGCTCCTAAGCCAACTTTGACAAGAATAATGCGATCCTCGGGTGGAGTCTGAATCTCCAGATCCAAGCACACTCTGCGCCCAGCTTATGCTCCTACCGGAGGACACAGAAGACATCCTCCACCCTGACACTTGCTCTATATGACCTGCTCCAAACCCTGACTTCCGAGCTCACACACCTCAAAACCGGGAGTGATTGAACATGCTTTGCAAGGTGCTCTCCAAACAACTGGCCAAGCCTGATCTTATCCGACCCCCCTGAGCAGAGAAGGTCACAAACCTAGAGTCTGTTCGCTGCCTCAGCACTGACTGTAGTCGGCCAGAGTCTCAAGGGGAGAGCGTCCACCCATGGGTTCTCCACCACCTCAATGCTTCGTACATCGTCGATCAGCCATCTGGTATTTGCCAAGATAGTTGGCAAGTACCTCTCAATTTTCTGCCACATGAAAAAGTATCTTCGATTACTCGGGGCCACCCCATCAATTCCCACTTGGCCATATATAACCGTCATAATCTGACTCCAGAAGCCCTGCGGCTCAAGTATAAACCTCACTGCATGATGAGCAATGAGTGCCTCGCACCTCTCCAGAAAGGGCTACACCCCCAAACCTCTCTCGTGAATCAGCATACAGACACTCTTCAGGGCTACCAAGTGCACTCTTTGGCCACCTCTGTGCCAGTCCTATAGAAAACTCCAAAGAAGTCGCTCGATTCCCATCAGCACTATCTTCGAGACGACAATGTTGGCCATAAGATAAATATGCATGGAGCACAAAACTGATCTGACCAGCATCAATCTGTCCATCATAGAAAGAGATGATGCCCTTAAGCCTTTCAGCATGCTCTGGACCCACTGCACTAGCTCTGAGCACTCCGACACCTGCAGCCTCCTCCCCGTGATAGGAACTCCTAGATAGCTCCACGTCCCCTCCTGCTCCTGCATCTCCAGGATCCCCTTGATCTCCCGCCTCACCCTTTGCTACATGCTTAGGCTAAAGAAGATGGCCGATTTCTGAAGTTTCACTCTCTGCCCCGAGGCCACGCAGTAATCCGCCAGCATACCCTTAAGGGCTCGTGCATCCCTCGCCCTCACCTTGGCTAGTAGGAGACAGTCATCTGCAAATAGTAGGTGAGATATAGGTCGGACACTAGGAGCTAGAACATAATCTTCCAGCTTCCGATTCCCACAAGCTGCCTGCAAAGCATGAAAAAGCACTGATAAGTGCTAAATAATGCATAAACTAATATCTTATTCATAGCACTTATCATTATTTTAATTCACATATTTTATAAATTTAACTAAAAAAAATGTGTTTTCCTTCATCATTTCATTTTAAATAAATTATTCAAGTTTGATTCTTTTTATTATTATTATTGGTTCAGTCTAATGGATGCAGGTCAAGTCGAATTGATTTAGGATGATCTCTAAACCCAAATCGCATGCACCCCGCAAATCAAGACCCTCTGATTCAGTCACCTAATTTTCTTCCCACTCGTTCCAATTCTTTTTCCACATGATCCAATTTTAAACTCAAAAATAATAAAATCCCTTCAATTATTTGTTTCTCAGATCTCAAAGCATACCATCTTAGTTGCACGGATCCCAAAGCCTCATCTCATCTCAGCCATTCATCTTGCATCACCCAACTCCACGCCTCTCAAACCCATTGTTTTTCCCATGCGTTGAAACAAAGAACAGATCTTCTCCTCCAAAATTCCCTGCATCTCGGATTACAAGCTTATCCAGTATTCCTAGTTCATTCCCAGCTAAATGCAGCCACCCCTCACGGACTCAAACCAACTGCTGGATCCCCTGAAAATAGAGTTTATCGCTTCATTTCTCCCATTCAAATCAAACCTCCACATCCTTCCCAGCATCCTTTCCCCTGTCTGCGTTCCCTTCTCCACATCTTTCCCAATATCCCACGGATCAACTCCATTCATCACGTCCGAGTATCCTGATAACATTCCGGATAAGAACCAAGCCAACTTCTTCCGCTAGATTCCACGCTCATCCCGTCTATGATCTATCTTCATCCTGCATCTTAAACGAACATCCCTTGCATCCAAGAATCAAGCCAACTCCTTCAATGCGATCAGCTCCCAGCTTATCATCATCCTCTGCTTCTGAACCAACCCATCCTCATCCTTCCCATCCAAACTTTCCCTCGCATCCGTGTCGTCTTCCCAACGTTTCTTCATCACAAATCCATTCCGTGTTCATCTTCCACATCACCTCCTCCCAGATTTCGTCCGCATCATCCAAAGATCTCTTCCCATCCCGTGAGCATCAAAGGATCTCGTTTCAGCCGATTTCCAGACTTCATCCTCCCGAGTCCCGAGCTTCACGACAACCAAACGTATCCTCCCCTGTTTCGGAAACAGAACACAGTCATCTTTCCATTCCGTGGATCACATCCCAAACCACTTCTCCTAACAAAGGCCCACGCGTCCGGCTCAGCGCCTCTCCCATCCCAAACCTCATCATCTCCCAGCCATCACCTGCTTCGGAACCAAGTTCCAATCCCATCTTCTCCGTAATCCTTTTCATCCGAGATCCTCTCAAACGCCCGCGTCATGCCGCATCCCTTGTTTCACGCATCTTCATCCCATTCCGATCCTAGATTCCAGTCGTCCACATCGCCTCCACGTTGAAGAAGTGCATCTGCCGAACAGAGTCCGAGTTCCCAGCATATCTTCTTCCCAACTCCCGGATTAGATGTAGCTCCCATCATCCGCGGAAGAGATGAAGCCTCCACAAGCTTATCCACCACTCGGAACAGCCACAAGGAAGAGAGAGAGGGAGATGGGCCGCTTATATAAAGAGAAGACGTTGATCAGAGGGGAGCATTCCTCCTCTTCCCCACCGGGGGGGGGGGAGGCCAAATCCCACGAGAAGAAGAAGAAGTAAAGGGAGAGATAATAGTTTGGGATATTCTGGGAATTACTTCCCACGAAAAAAAAAGAAAAAGAAAAAGAAAAAGAAATGAAGTGATAAGAGGGGAGTCGCCGAAGGAAGAAAATGAAGAAATGGGAGCCCGCTGCTGTGCCACTGCTGCTGTCGCCTACGACTTCATGGAAAGCTGATCTCCTCAACAGGGTTGGATGCAGCCCTAACAAAGGGATACGGATTTTATATTTTTTTATTTCTATTTTTGGGGTTGTATGAACTTATTGTTTTTAATGGATATCCTCTTTTAACTCATATTTAATTTCTGTGATTTTAAGTATTACGTTTATACAACTGTTCTTCATGATCACTAAGTAAATATAAGATAGTCTATGCTTAAGGAAGATGCAGTGTCCTGCCACATTAGTTTAGGGTAGACATTTTATGCCAACTGAAGATGAATTATTTTCAAATTACTTTTGTGAATTTCTATTTAAATGCTTATTAGGCTTGTAGCCAATTTGCATGTTAACCCAAGAATAAATTAAAATACAAATAACCCTTGTTCCGATGTTAGTGGTGAATTTCTTACTCTAGGTTCCCTCAAACTGATATCATTTTAATTGCATTTTTTATTAAATTTCTTAGTTTAATTTTCTTCACAAACTCTTTCTTTTAAATATTTTTATTTTTAAGAAAACAACTGTACCCCAATCCTTGTGGATCGATATCCGTAATCACTATCCTACCATATACGTGCTATTGCGTGGTCTTTAAAGTTGACTATCAATTTTTGGCACCGTTGCCGGGGATTGCTAGCATAGTTGTTTTTCTTTTCATAAAAAAAAGAACTTTTAAAAAATATATATATCTAAAATAAAATAAAAATATTTTCTATTTTTTGTTACTTTCCTTATCTCCTTCTTCTCTCTTACTAATTTTTGATTTTGGTATTATTTAATCAGGAATCAAAGAGGAAATTTGGGACGATCAAAAAGGGAATTGCTGGAAAGGAATGCTATAGAGGTTTGCTTTAAAAAAAAATTGCTCGGAAAATTCCCTTTGGTAACCTCTAAACCTTTCTTATTTAAAGTGATTCCCAATTAACTTGAAATTTTGTGGTGATTGTTTGATTTTAATTTCAGCAAAAGTGTGAATGCATGCTTGATACACATACACCAATTAATCCGCACATAGTAAGGGCAATCACCCCAACAAGATAAGAACTAGATTTCATCATCAGATTCTTGCCCAAAGTAGGTGAATCAATTCTCACATAGCTATCACCTTAATTAAAATCAATTAGACATTGGCCCCTAGGGAGATTCGAGCTCAATAGGATGAAGATCACCGAAAGTTGCACCAATTTCGCTCTGTGACTCAGTTGATGTCTAGGCAAGCTTTGTCCCGTTAAGGAAGACAGTTCATCTGTTCGAGGCAAGTGGTTTTTAAGTGGAACCTTTGCGAACGCATCGTGACCCCCCCACTTATCTGGGAGCTTACCTGGTCAACTTAGTTCATTAGACGGGATTGGAGGCTTAGGTGCCCTCTTCAAACCAGTTAGGAGCTGTCTAGTGATTTTAAGGCAAACATAAGGAATTGATGTGTTTTTCTTTTAATGCATGCTTGACTGCACTTGACGTGTCTGGCTGAAAACGTTAAACTTAGCGCTTGTTGGGAGGAAACCCAATTTTCGTAGCTTATTTCTGCACATTTTTTTTATTTTCTTGTCGCATATTTTTATTAACAGGATCCCTCATATTACTGATGCAACTACGGTAAAATGCTTCTATTCTCCATCTGCATCATATTTTCGTCCAAACTAAAACAAAATAAAAATAATAAAAAATAATAAAAAATATATATAATATAATATTAAAAAAACATTGAGGACAATGTCTGATCTAGGTTGGGGGTATAGGAGATTCGAATTTTTGAAGAAATTTTTACATTTTCGTATTTTTAAATAAGTTTATCTCAAAAAAAAAACCTAATTTCTATGCCTTAGTGCTGAAATGATAAACACACAGAGTATATAAAATCTAAAAAGCCTAGTGACTAGTCAGGAGTAAGTCAATTTGAGTTCTTTTCATTAAAAGTTCTTTTGATGAGTTGTAAGATAATTTTTACTTTGAAATTTCACAACACACATGGCCTGCACTTCTAAGGGTTAGGTTCAACATTATATTGTTAAGTCTGGTAGCAACCTTGAGTCCTGATGAATCATTAATCTAATTCACTATTATCCCATATTTATTAAAAAAAAGAGTGAATTTAGTCAGGTACATCGAAAAGGGCTACCTATTGTCAAAGGTCAGTGGGCTTGTGATGATGAACCCAAAATAGGTCTGTAGGGGAGTCTTGATGCCCAACACCTTATGCCATTTGGTGTGGGAGTTGTTGACTGAATGCTCGCTACACGGAGGAATCATTACAAGAGTAAAAGTGCATAATTTATTTATAAATATAAAATAAATAAATGAAAAAAAATAGCGAAAGAAAAAATAATATTGACCTTGAAAAAGATGATAGTGTGAAAGCCATCGTTGTAAAAATTCGAGTAAACTGAAATATTATAGATAAAGCCCATGAGGTATTAAAGTAAACATCCACAACTCTCGAAATCCTATAAGATAGGATGATTTTGAATCAGTGATTCGGTCTTATCTGACCAATTTTTGGAAACTACTAGCTTTAGCAGTATTTTGGAGAATCTAAAGCCTTAGCTTGTGTATGTCCAGATATCACCGAGAACCTAAGTATAAATTAGTCTTACAACTCCCTAACGGAAACTTAATGACTTCAACTTAAGTTGCATACTGACTTAGGATTTGGACTGACTTAGTAATTAAAACTTTGTGTGCTTTTGAAATTTCTGACATTAAGGCATTTGAAATTAAATTTTATAAAATAATAAAATAAATTCTTTCGACAACAGTTGTGGGTAGTTGCGCCGGAAACCCTTACGAGACAAAACTCGTCCACTAGGGCCATCTAGGGGTTTAAAGCCTTATTGCATATGATAAATGCAATCGCGATTCTTGCGGAAGTGAGTTAGTTTTTTTTATTTTGCTCGAGGACTAGCAAAATGTAGGTTGGGGGGTGTGATAAGTGCTAAATAATGCATAAACTAATATCTTATTCATAGCACTTATCATTATTTTAATTCACATATTTTATAAATTTAACTAAAAAAAATGTGTTTTCCTTCATCATTTCATTTTAAATAAATTATTCAAGTTTGATTCTTTTTATTATTGTTATTGGTTGAGTTTAATGGATGCAGGTCAAGTCGAATTGATTTAGGATGATCTCTGAACCCAAATCGCATGCACCCCGCAAATCAAGACCCTCTGATTCAGTCACCTAATTTTCTTCCCACTCGTTCCAACTCTTTTTCCACATGATCCAATTTTAATCTCAAAAACAATAAAATTCCTTCAATTATTTGTTTCTCAGATCTCAAAGCATACCATCTTAGTTGCACGGATCCCAAAGCCTCATCACATCTCAGCCATTCATCTTGCATCACCCAACTCCACGCCTCTCAAACCCATTGTTTTTCCCATGCGTTGAAACAAAGAACAGATCTTCTCCTCCAAAATCCCCTGCATCTCGGATTACAAGCTTATCCCCTATTTCCAGTTCGTTCCCAGCCAAATGCAGCCACCCCTCGCGGACTCAAACCAACTGCTGGATCCCCTGAAAACAGAATTTATCGCTTCATTTCTCCCATTCAAATCAAACCTCCACGTCCTTCCCAGCATCCTTTCCCCTGTCTGTGTTTCCTTCTCCACATCTTTCCAAATATCCCACGGATCAACTCCATTCATCGCGTCCGAGTATCCCGATAGCATTCCGGATAAGAACCAAGCCAACTTCTTCCGCTAGATTCCACGCTCATCCCATCTGTGATCTATCTTCATCCCGCATCTTAAACGAACATCCCTTGCATCCGAGAATCAAGCCAACTCCTTCAATGCGATCAGTTCCCAGCTTATCATCATCCTCTGCTTCTGAACCAACCCATCCTCATCCTTCCCATCCAAACTTCCCCTCGCATCCGTATCGTCTTCCCATCGTTTCTTCATCACAGATCCATTCTGTGTTCATCTTCCACATCACCTCCTCCCAGATTTCGTCCGCATCACCCAAAGATCTCTTCCCATCCCGTGAGCATCAAAGGATCTCGTTTCAGCCGATTCCCAGACTTCATCCTCCCGAGTCCCGAGCTTCACGGCAACCAAACGTATCCTCCCCTATTTCGGAAACAGAACGTAGTCATCTTCCCATTCCGTGGATCACATCCCAAACCACTTCTCCTAACAAAGTCCCACGCGTCCGGCTCAGCGCCTCTCCCATCCGAAACCTCATCATCTCCCAGCCATCACCTGCTTCGGAACCAAGTTCCAATCCCATCTTCTACGTAATCCTCTTCATCCGAGATCCTCTCAAATGCCCGTCATGCCGCATCCCCTGTTTCACGCATCTTCATCCCATTCCGATCCTAGATTCCAGTCGTCCACGTCGCCTCCACGTTGAAGAAGTGCATCTGCCGAACAGAGTCCGAGTTCCCAGCATATCTTCTTCGCAACACCCAGATTAGATGTAGCTCCTATCATCCACGGAAGAGATGAAGCCTCCACAAGCTTATCCACCACTCGGAACAACCACAAGGAAGAGAGAGAGGGAGATGGGCTGCTTATATAAAGAGAAGATGTTGATCAGAGGAGAGCATTCCTCCTCTTCCCCACCGGGGGGGAGGCCAAATCCCACGGGAAGAAGAAGAAGTAAAGGGAGAGATAATAGTTTGGGATATTCTGGGAATTACTTCCCACGAAAAAAAAGAAAAAGAAAAAGAAAAAGAAATGAAGTGATAAGAGGGGAGCCCGCTGCTGTGCCACTGCTGCTGTCGCCTGCGACTTCATGGAAGGCTGATCTCCTCTCCAGGGCTGGATGCAGCCCTAACAAAGGGATACGGATTTTATATTTTTTTATTTCTATTCTTGGAGGTTGTATGAACTTATTGTTTTTAATGGATATCTTTTTTAACTCATATTTAATTTCTGTGATTTTAAGTATGACGTTTATAAAACTGTTCTTCATGATCACTAAGTAAATATAAGATAGTCCATGCTTAAGGAAGATGCAGTGTCCTGCCACATTAGTTTAGGATAGACATTTCATGCCAACTGAAGATGGATTATTTCCAAATTACTTTTGTGAATTTCTATTTAAATGCTTATTAGGCTTGTAGCCAATTTGCATATTAACCCAAGAATAAATTAAAATACAAATAACCCTTGTTCCGATGTTAGTGGTGAATTCCTTGCCCTAGGTTTCCTCAAACTGATATCATTTTAATTGCATTTTTTATTAAATTCCTTAGTTTAATTTTCTTCACAAACTCTTTGTTTTAAATATTTTTATTTTTAAGAAAACAACTATACCCCAATCCTTGTGGATCGATACCCGTAATCACTATCCTACCAGATACGTGCTATTGCGTGGTCTTTAAAGTTGACTATCAAGCACATCAGAGCAAATAATGAATAAATATGAGGATAGAGGACAACCTTGTCGAAACCCAAGGTGGATTGGAAGAAAGGCAACGACGTGTCATTGACCAGGATGGAAGAATTCGACCCCTGGACACAGCCCAGAACCCAGTCTATCCAGATCTCATGGAAGTCGAAGCTCTCCAGTGCTAGCTTGAGGAGACTCCACCGAGTCATGTCAAAAGCTCTGTCCATGTGTAGCGTGATTGCCATCAGGCTCTGCCTCTTCGAGGCCTGCTATAGATCCTACATCATTTTCTAGGCCAACATGGCATTGTTAGAGATATTCGTGCTCCCCATGAATGCCCCCTGCTTTTAGAAGATAAGACCTGGCAGCAGAGGCTACATCCTGCCCACCATGATCCCCGCCAAGACCTTGTAGGGTGTGGTACATAGGCTGATGGGCCTAAAATGGCACGGCTCCACCGCATCCTGGGGCTTTCGTATCAAAGTGATATATGTGGTCTTCCAATCATCTGCCATCATTGCCCAACTAAAGAATAGCTGGGCTGCCTCCACCACTGCTCTTTGAATAATACACCAGTAGCTCCAAAAAAAGGAAGGAGGGAAACTGTTTGGTCCTGGGACTTTGTCTTCTGCCAAGACCCAGACAGCCTCCTGCACCTCCATCTTTGACAATGGCCGAATCAAGGCTTCATCCTCTACTGCTCCAATTCTAACTTCCGGCCTTGGAAGCTGGCCGACTTTCTCTGACCCACTGTCCTCCATCCACCTGGATATGAAGAAGTCGAACAACACCTATCTAACTGAAGAATCCTCCTCCACCTGTTGGCCCACCTCAACTCTCAAGGAGCGAATCATGTTCCTCTGCCTCCTGATGATGGTCATCTAGTCGAAAAAACTGGTGTTCTGATTCCCCTCTTTAACCTACTGGATCCTAAATATCTATCTCCAGAAGACCTCCTGCTGCCACAATAAAGAGTGATGTGTGGCGAGTAGCTGCCATAGGCCCACCATGTCAGCCTCCGAGAGCTTTCCTCCTCGGTCTTTCCTCCCATGAAGATCAGCAATTGAAACCTTCACCTCCTCCAATATTCTAAAGACGTTGCCTACGACCTCTCGATTCCTTCGATGAAGCCGTCGCTTGGTGAGTTCCAACCGGTGCGACACCTTCTGCATGGCATCACCTCGCACCGGCATACCCCAGGCCTTCTGGATAATATCCCAAGACTAGGGGTATGGCAACCATACTTTCTCAAAATGGAAAGGGTTGTAGTGACTGGAGCCTGAGGTTGTAGAGATCAAAATTAGGTAGTGATCAAAAGCAATCTAAGATAAATGACTGACCTGGTAGGTAGAAAAATGGAGGATCCAACCTAGAGACGTAATGGCCCTGTTTAATCGCTCCCACACCATGGCTTAGTCATACTGGTTGTTACACCAGGTGAACTGCGACCAAGAGAAGCCGAGGTCCCCTAGTCTACTCCTCGACAAGAAATCACAGAACTCCCTCCTGTCCACTAAATCAGTGTAAGCCCTACCTCCCATCTTTTTTTGGGGCCTTGGACACATTTGAAATCACCCACCACTACTATCGAAATGCCCTGATACACCAGGATGGTGATCTCATTCCAGTGGACTCTCCTTGCCCTGTAGTTAGTGCTCGCATACACACCACATAAGACCCATGGGGCTTCATTAGGTTCTGAAATAACCATTACAACCTGCTATAGGTAGCTGTGGAAGATATCCACAGTGGCCTTCCCCCCCTTCCACAACACCAAAATGCCCTCAGACAATTCCTGATACTCCATTGTGAAGGACTCCCAATCAGCTATCATAAATGCGTCTCATATAGGAAGTAGATCTCTGGACCATTAACCTGAACCAATCTCTTGAAGGACGTCATGAAGGAAGGCTTTGCCGCCCCCTACAGTTCCATGCTAGGATCTTCATCCAGCACTACCCTGATGAGCGGCCCCTAGTGTTGCGCCTAACACTGCCCCCTCCAAAGCCTCAAAGTCCACCTCCTCATCATGGGCTGGCTCGGTCCCTTGGTCGCCATCCTCGCTCACGCCCGAGACCACCCGCATCACCGTTCCCTTGACCCGTTGCACAACGGTAGGGTGATCCACAACCACCGTTGACCAGCCTGCGGCCTCCCTCCCTACAATTCAGTCATCATCATTGTCGCTGCTGTTGCTACCTCCCTGCGTCGCCACATCTCGGGGCACTCAGGCTGGCTGAGCCGCTGCCGCACCGTCACCTAGTGTCGTTGGATCTCCAACGCCCAATCCCTCCTCCAGATAACTCTCCAACACATCCCAGTGAGGAACAAGGTGGCCAACCGTCGTCGGGCTTGGCGTTGTTGTGGCCACAGAAGGTGGCCTCACCACCATGTCCGGCTCAGACCCAGGTGTGCCAAGCAGGGGCGGCATGCCCGTCTCCACCCCAAGCCAACCTACTGTGGGCTCCTGGCAGGCCCCCTCATGCAAGCGGGCCGCCTGCATCAGGCGTGCAGGGTGTGCCCGACCCCTCCTTAGACGAGGCCCAACCTACGGTGCCGGTTGGCCCATCTACGACTCAGCCCTGCCCAGAGGTCGTCACAAGGCTCCTAGGTCGCTTATTAGATTGGCCCAAAAATGACCATGCAGAAGCATCGTTGTAACAGTTAGTTCGCTCTGTGGGGCGATTTCGTCAAACTTCGTGCACGACGGAGATGGATAGGAAGACGAGCTCAGATGAGAAGGCAAACGTAGGGAATGTGGTGATAGGGCTGTCAAGGGCGAGTGCCCACCGCAACCAGTGCTAGGCGAGGGATCGGGGGCTCGAGCGAGGCTAGGGACTTTGGTGACCCAACGGGCCTCAGATGCGGAGGTGGAGCAGCTTCGCCGGTCCTTCTTAACCGTGCTGGAGTTGTCGAAGGAGCCAACAGAGGCTTTGCGCAAGGAGTGGGATGGCTTGGCAGTGGTGGTCCGTAGCCTCGGCCGCTGGGTATCGGCGGACTGGCTGGCCAAGGATGTGGCTGCCTGTGGGAAGATGGAAGAGGAGGTGGTGGTAGTGCCCCTCGCCGACAATCACCTCGCCTTGAGGTTTAGGACGATGATGGACAGGGATCGGGCACTCACCGAAGGACCGTGGGTGGTGGTGGGCCAGCTCCTCACCATAAAGCCATGGAAGTCTGATTTTGCATCGGGGGTCGACACCATGAAGATGATGGGGGTGTCGATCCAGCTCCCCCAACTACCGATGGAGTACTGGGCTACCACCACTATCTTCTGGATCGCGGCGATGGCGGGGTGGGCAAATGCAATCGATGACATGACAGAACAACAACGGGTGATTGGTTTCGCCCAATTGAAGGTAGCTATCGATGCCACTGAGCCACTTCTCCCCAGTGTTTAGATCCAAGGGAAGATGAGGGTGTTGTGGTAGCCTTTCGTCTATAAAAATGTGCCAAAGTTCTGCTTCGAATATAGGAGGATCGGGATCTTGGAGGCGATGTGCTGATTTTCGGCTCCGGCGCATGCAGAGGAGGGAAGATCTTTGCAAAGGCCCATGGTGGTAGAGATGGGAGTGACCCTGGCGAGCCAAAGTCAAGCTTCGAGGAGGAGGCTCGTGTTAGATGTATGCCCTAGAAGCCAATCTAGCTGACACAATTTATTCTGAAACATAATTTTGTACTTGACTTTATTATTATTTAATAATTATGGGCATTTTTTTATTCATATTGTGTATACACCTAAGAATCGTCCAAAAAATTAATAAGATGATGATACATATTCTCAAGAATTCAGAATTTGAGCCATGTGTCATTGGTGATTAATTTCTAAAAACTCTTGATCGATGGATTATCACGAGGATGGTGATCGATCCGATGAGATTAGTGCACAGATCACTATCCTTATAGATGGACGAGTCTCGAGTCCATAGTGTAGGGACACTGGAGTGATAGTGCAGGTGCTTGTTAGAGAACAAAGGTACCAAGCATGGCCAAAGTAAGAAGTCACTTGGATGTCTATCCACTCGTCAGTGACTTATTTGATGTTGTAGTAATGTGACTGGTCTTTTGACCTACGGTGCTTCGGCTATTCATAGTAAGGTTGTTATAGTTTGACTGCATATATACATGGTCTCTAGTTATATGGGTTCTTGTGGTGCAGATTGGCTGCAGTAGGTTCATTATAGGAGTAGGATGTGCATCTACATGGAATCTATCGATCTTGGTAGATAAGAAGTATTCTTATATAATTTATGAGACTGAGTTCATAAGACTTTGGTCGGAGCAGTATATAAAGTGGGAAAAAAAGTTTTACTCTCGAACTAAGTCGTATAAATCTTAACATATGACAGACGATGGGATTTGACGAGTTATCCATGACCTTCGTCTTATTAGGATCCATGATAGTAGGATTGTATCATATGATAACTGCACCTAGAGGTTCATTCATTCCATTCTGTTGAGTTGCCGCCACATGCTATAGGTGTCACTGGTGGATAGTGAGACTCATAGAGATTATCTTGATGGTCAATGATCCCTGGTGAGATGAGTTGGAATTGTTCCAACCCACTGAATGGAGTTTTCAAAGATATTGTGCTAGGGATCACAATATATCTCACTACCAAATAAAATAGAACCTATGGGGTCACACACATTAGAGGTATTGACCGATCCAATAATTGGATTGTGATTTGGAATCACAATAAATAATAATTATTAATTTGATTAATAATTGGTTTAACCCACTAAAAGTTAGTGAGTTGAAGAAGGAATAATTGCAATTGGATTGCAATTTGATTGAATCAATTGGACTTAATTAAATTGGGCTTATTCTTATTAGATAAGATTCAAGAGTCTTACTTGGAGTCGGACTCTTAGAGTCCTAATTAGATTAAGACTGCAAATTATTAGAGTCCTACTTGGAGTAAGACTCTTAAAGTTCTAATTGGATTAGGACTAAAATTTATATGAGTCCTACATGGAGTAGGACTCCTAATGTCCAAATTTAAGTCATGATCTAATAGGGATAGGCCACATGAATTCTCCTTAAAGGAGGGTTCACCACCAAAGAGGAGGGGCGTGCGCCCCTCCTTATTTTTCTTCTTCAAGCGTGTGGCTCTTCATAATTTTTAGGAAGGGCCATGCCTAGGGTTGAAAAGAGGTTTGAGGCATGGTTTCTCCTTATTTTTATGAGGAGTCCACGCCAAGTATAAAAGGAAAAGAAGAGGGGCCGGCAGCCCTCTCTTGATTCCAACCTTTGGTGTGGCGGCCTCCCTTTCTCCACTTCCTTCTTCCACCACAAGCAAGAGAAAGGCAGCAAGGGGTGGTTCTTCTTCCTCCCTCTCTAGTCCTTCTTCTTCCTCTCAAAGGCAATCAAGAGTTGATTGAAAGAAGAGAGAATTTCAGCCATCAAAAGTAATCTCTGCAAGGGAGCTAGCACTCTGGAGAGATTCATACGCTTGGATTGGCCCACTTGTGTGGATATCCGTAGAGGCCGGACACGTGTGCGGCTTTAAGCGAGCCTTTCAATATTGCCACAATCATCAAATTGCGGTGAACATCTATCTGCATAAGGTGAAGATCAGATCTTTTCTTCTAAAGTATTTAATCTTAATCTATCTATGAACAGTTTTAAAATACATTCATGCGATGAATGAACCGTGCATGCGTCTTCCACTGCAGTTTTAATTTTCTACAGCATGCACGGTTTTTCAACAGTGGTATCAGAGCCATGGTTGCATAGATTAAGATTAAGATTAATGATTGAAAGCATGTTAGATCTAAAAATTTAAAGATTATGCTTGCTGAATTTTTTTGCATGCAGAATTTTCAGATTACTGATTTTTCTGCATGCTGATTTTTCTGCATATAGATTAAAGATTCTATTGCTATGTTAATAAGATTACATATAATTAGAATCATGTCTTGCATGATCAGCGACTCATATGATGATGTAATCAGTTAAATATTCAGATTTGTGATTTTAGTCATGCTTGAGATTCATGTGGTGATGATCATGGATGGACTCCTTATGTGCTGAAATATTCTGCAATGTTCTGTAATGTTATGTGATGATATATAATTTAGAAAACCAGATGCCTACGTACATCTTATATTGATATATTTAGAGACCTACGTGTCTCATTAAAAAGAGAATGTAACTATTGTTTTAATTAGCATAGTTTTCTGAGTTATAATCTATGATGTATTTGCACATCAATGGTTGATCGGTGCATACCTCTACAAGCATGAATTGTGCGGATCAAGATCAAGAGTTGATTGAAGATAGGTCAAGGAGTTGATTGCGATTGGATCAAGGGTGCTCAAAATCGAATCAAGAGTTGAAGACGATCTAACCAATTAACGTGCATGTGCTTGTACTATGACCCTCATCCTAGGTCCATGATCATCATCAGTTACTTTTATATTTATGTTTAGCAGATAGATTATTATTTGCATTAGATGTAAATAATTAAAATGATGAAAGAGACTTAAATTAAATCTTCTCGCATAAATATTAAGTCTAGCGGTCTTCCACCATAGTAGAGCTGCTAACGTCTTTCTATTGTTGACTTGTCTCGGCTGGTTATAGTGGTCAGTTGTATCGAGGGGCAAGACCACTCTATTAGCAGGAGATGTTGCGGGATAAAGATGGGCTTGGGCTCAATAACTATTAGGTGAGGGACCCAATGACAGCTTCGCTTCCACGATTATACGGTGCCTGACTTAACCAAGAAATGGGACCAATAACTGTTAGGTGAGGCCTTCATGACTTATAGACCGGATAGCGCTGCAACTTGTTGAGAAGCATTGTACAAGAGTTGTACATTCATCGTTTTATGTGTCGCTAATAACTGTTAGGTGAGGTGGCATGTAAATCGATGGGACCGCAGTACCCACTTGAAACTCTAGTCGTAAAGGGTTTCTATTTCTCTACCAGAGGAGTATGAGAGATTCGAAAAAATAGTGGAAGGTGTATTTGTTTTAAAAGATCCTAAAATAAATTAAGATCAAGTACAAAATCTAAGTATAATCTTTACTCTCTACAGATAAAAAATATCAGCTTCTAACCCTTTGATCCGAATTCTCGAGACCAACCGTCTGATTGGACTCAATTATAAAAACTGGCTAAAAAATTTGAAAATTATTTTGAGTTGCGAGAAAATAGGCTAGGTACTTGACAATGATATCCCCTCGTTACCAACCCGTCCGACCACTGATCAACGTGCTACACATGATAAGTGGACGGATGATGACATCAGGGTCAGGTGTTACATCATGGCATCTATATCCAATGAACTCTAATGCCAGCATGAGAACATGAAGATTGCCAGAAACATATTGACTCACCTGCAAGAATTGTATGACAAGCAAAATCTCACAGCACGTTTTGAAGAGTCCAAGAAGCTCTTCAACGCAAAGATGCGCGAAGGACAGTCTATCCATGATCACTATTTGACTATGATCAAGGATTTAGAGGAGCTTGAAAATCTCAACATGACCATGCATAAGGAATTACAAGTAGATTTGAACTTGCAATTTCTTTCAGATTTATTTGGGCAATTTATAGTAAACTACCATATAAATAAAATTGATTGCGCCAAGACCAAATTGTTAAATATGTTGTAACTGCTAAAGGGGCCTTGAAAGGTTCAAGGGGCACTATTCTCGCTGCAGAGTTGGCTTTTACTTCCAAAAGAAAATCTACTAGGAAGAAGAAGAAGTCTACGAAGAAGCAGAAGATCGAGAAAAAACCAAAAAAGAAAGTTCAAAAGAAAAAGACTGATGACAAAGAAAAATGTTTTCACAGCAACGTCGACGGCCATTGGAAGAGAAACTGTCCTTTATATCTCGAGAGCCTGAAGAACAAAAAGGAAGACATACCTTCGAAAGGTATGTTAGACCTGATCGTTATTGAAACTAATCTTACGATTTCTTCTACTTCCAGTTGGGTTATTGATTTTGGTTCTAGTGCTCACTTGTGCACTACGATGCAGGATCTAAAGAAAAGTAGAAGGCTAGCAGAGGGTGCAGTAATCCTTTGAGTTGCCAACGATGCAAGAGTTGCTACTGGAGTTGTGGCACCTATCTTCTACGACTACCGTCTAAATTTAGTTTGATACTTAGAGACTGTTATTATGTACCTACTGCAAGAAGAAATTTGATTTTATATTATGTTTAGCACAGGATGACCATATTTTTAATTTTGATGAAGACTATTGTTCGATTTATTTTAGAAATAAATTGGTTGCACGTAGTTTTATGATTGACAGTCTTTATCACTTATATATAGATGTATCTGTGAATGTATCTGAGCAAGTAGTGAGTGCCATAGGATCACAAAGATCCAGAGATGAGATAAAATAGAAGTATATGTGGCACCTCAGACTTGGCCATATTGAAAAGGACAAAATAAACAAATTGAAGAAAGATGAGCTTCTCGGCCCATTGATTTTGAGTCATATCCAGTTTGTGAATCCTGCCTTCTACAAAAAAGGGCCAGATTATCCTTTGTAGAACATGAAGAGAGGACCACTGAGATACTTTTTCTGGTACACACTGATGTGTGTGGCCCATTCGATGTGCAAGCCAGGGGTCGTTATTTATACTTCATTACCTTTACCGATGATTGTTCATGATATGGGTATATGTATCTTATGAGACACAAATCTGAAGATTTTGAAAAGTTTAAAGAGTTCAGAAATGAAGTAGAAAAACAAACTGAAAAACCTCTTAAGACTTTTTGATCATATCGAGGAGAAGAATAACTTAGTGAAGAATTTCGTGACTATCTTAGAAAAAATGGCATAGTCTCACAATAGACTCCTCCTAGTACACCTCAACTCAACAGGGTGTCGGAGAGAAGGAATCAGACTCTATTGGATATGGTCCACTCCATGATGAGCTTCACTGATTTACTCTTGTTTCTTTGGAGAGATGCTTTACTTTCTACAATTTATTTATTGAATAGAGTTTTCTCTAAATCCGTTCCTACCACACCGTAGATATTGAATGATCAGAAGCCGAGTCTTGGTCATCTCAAGATTTGAGGATGTCCGGCCCACGTCAAGAGACTACAGGCGGACGAGTTAGAGGCTAGGATAATGAGTACTCGTTTTATAGGATATCCTAAAGAGTTATTAGGATACTACTTTTATGTCCCAGAGGATCACAATATTTTTGTGAATCAACATGTTATTTTCTTGAAAAAACAGTTTATCCATGATAGAGTTAGTGGGAGAAAAATTGAGCTTGAAGAGAAAGTTTCTGAAAAGCAGCGAGTCATGAAACCTACAAAACCTGTTCATACTGAGCCAGTATATGTAGTATCTCCTCCACCTCGTAGATATATTAGGATCTTCCATCCTCCTGAAAGATACTTTAGTATGTTTACAGAGGATACTGAGAAAATGTTCCTCATGGGAGTAGGAAACGTATACAGGATCTCAATACCTACAATGAGGCGATGTTAGACATCGATTTCGAGAAATGGCTAAAAGCCATAAAGTTAGAAATAAACTCCATGCATTCCAACCAAATCTGGATCTTAGTTGATCTACCAAAAGGTATAGTACCTATTGGTTGTAAATGGATCTCCAAAAGAAAGATAGGTTCGTATGGAAAAGTAGAGACCTATAAGGCAAGGCTAGTGGCGAAAGGGTATAGTCAGCGCGGAGGCATTGACTATCAGGAGACCTTTTCACCTGTGGCCATGCTGACGTCCATTCGAACATTGCTTGCTATTGCAGCATATCATGATTATGAGATTTGGTATATCTATATGGAGCAGCCTTTGGGTTTCACTTTCAGTGATGGAGATCACAAGATCTGCAAGCTGCAAAAGTTCATTTATGGACTATAGCAAGCATCTCAGAGTTGGAACACTCGTTTTAATGAGGCGATCAAATTGTTTGATTTCATCAAGAATAAAGAGGAACCACGTGTTTATAAGAAAGTTAATAAGAGTGCTGTCATATTTCTCATATTGTACGTGGATGAAATCCTCCTGATTGGGAACGATATTTTCATGCTGACTTCGGTCAAGGTCTGGTTGTCTAAAAAATTCTCCATGAAAGATCTTGGGGAAGCATCCCATAGTTTGGAAATTAAAGTCTGTAGAGATAGATCTAAGAATATACTTGGCCTATTGATGAGAGCACAAAAGTGCGATCTACATATTGCTTAAACTAGTATTACTATCAACATATAATGAAAAATTCACTAATTTAATATTATATTTTTGTTTGACATAGATTATTGTAAATTAAAGTTTAAATGTGCAATTGGAACAGATTGTGCAGGCCCAATCCTACCATGACCTGGTCGAGCATATTTGCCCCCGAGTGATTCCCCACATTGTGCTAGCCATCCCACGGTTCATCATCAGCATCATGCCTTCAACACGTTGCGATGTCCCAGCATCCGCGCCGTCCATCGGATTACATTCCATTTCTAGCGATCCTGGAATTCCAGCATCCCACGTGTAACCCCAGCACCTTACTGCACCCAAGCCTCCAAATCAGCCCCCCCATTGCAGCCGGAGCCGTTTCTCACCATCAAGGAGTCATCCCGCATCCCCCTCTTCGGGATTCGAGAACCCCATCACCTAGCTTCCTTCCAAATCAGTCGATCCTCCCAGCAGCTTCTTCCAACCGTTCGCCCATCAGCAGAGTCCCAGCATCCGCCCTCTCCTTGCACCCATGATCATGCCATCATCCCAAGATCTCGCGGCGGCCTCCAAGTGCTCCCCCAAATCCCAGCGTCCAAGCTTCCGGATCCCCAGCGTATCAGCCTTGCGTTCGTTCGCATCGCAACGCTCACGTCTCCAGCATCCCGCGATCAGCGTCAAGCTCCTTCCATTCGCATCCATCAGCACCATTCCAGCGTCCCAGCAGCCGGTAATCCAGCTCCTTCCGCCCGTGATTCTCCCCCAAACCCCATCAACAAAGCTTCCATGCCTTCCTCCGAGAAATCCCCGCTTCCCCCTTATGGATTCGAGACCCCCCTCCGCCTTTGCTTCCGTCCGTGATCGACGTTCCCAGCAATCACACGTCAAGCTCTTCTTCTTTCGCTCGACCCAACGCATTCACAGCAGCCATCAACGCCCCTGCATCGCGTCCCTTCCCAGATCAGCCATCCGTGAAGGAAGCCCCAGCGATTTCGTGATCCAAGCAGCATCTCAGCCTCCACCTCGTCCACCCTCTCCGTCCGCCCAGCATCCAGCCATCCATGCTTGCTGGGGATCTATATAAGGGAGCCATCGGGAAGGGGGAGGGGGGCGCTCGGTTGGGCCAAAGAAACAGGGAAGGAAGCACTCGGTTTAGGAGAGAAGAGAGAAAAAAAAAGGGGAAAACAGATATGGCTCTGTTTTGGTTTGAAAAGAAAGAATAAAAAAATAGGGGAGGAGGAGAAAGGAGAGTTTTGTGGTTTTTCTTCCTTTGTTTTTATGTTTTATTTTGTAGAAGGAGGAAGCATTAGGCTTCCAATCTTCATTTTATTTTTGTAATCAATTTACTTTTATCAAATCTATCATTTCTCTTCCATGCAATCCGTGTTCTAGGTTTAGTTTAATTTTTGCTTTTTATGCAATCTTTTAATTTTCTTTTAAGCAATTTATGTTCCAGGCTTCAATCTTCTTAGCTTAATCCATTTTAATTTATGCCAAAGTTCTTCTTTGATTAAGCAAAAATATAAATGCTCTTCGAATCTAAATACTTGTCTTTTAGTTAATTTCAATTAGAAAACATTATCTAGTAGACCAGAGAATCATTCAACATCCCCAATGTAATATTTTTCTTCTATTATTCAAAAATCGATTTTGAATCCGAGTGAATGTTCTAATTTTTATGCAACTCCAATCGCCTCCCTGTGGATCGACCTCTTACAACCACTATTCTTTAAGTAGAACAGGTAAGTGTAAAATTAATTTAAACTTTGTTTGTCGGTTCTAACAACGATCTGTTTAGCATATTTTTAGTTAAATAGGAATCGGACGAACAAAATTTTGGCACTGTTGCCGGGAAGGCAAATCGAGAAGCAAGAACGATCATGAAGATCAAATCGAATTTTGGATGCCCGGAGTGAACGCACTCCGGTAGTAAGTTTTTATTTTTATTAATTTTTCTTATTTTGACTTTTTTTAGTTAATAATTTCGTAGTTATTAAATTCTAAAATTTGAAATTTGAAATTTAAATTTTTTTAAAAAAATAAAAAAATATTAAAAAAAGATAATAAAAAAATGAAAAAATTTCCAAAAGTCAAAAATTCGAAAATTTAAATTCAAAATTTGAATTCTGTGATTCGAAATTTAAAATTTAAATCTTTAAAAAAATAATAATAAAAAAATTAATTAAATCAAAAAAAATATTATTTTTGCTAGTAATTGATAGGGTGCAATCCTCCGAGGTGATCTACCTCTATTGGGGCTCCTCACGGAGTAATCTCCAGAGCTTATTCAATAGGCATTCGGAGATTGATTGACGCATAAGGATTGTGTTTAGTTTACATTCAAGTTATTGCTATATAAAAATTTAAATATTAAAAAAAAAAGAAAATAGTAAATATAAAAAAAATTGCTTGCTCATTTAATCAGTACAACCTAATGACATTGCACAAACTTTAAAAAATATTGATTATTTGCTGCATTTAGTATTAAGCATTTGCATAAAATAATTTAAGGGCAAAATCCATTAAAAAGATAAGGTCAGAAAGTCATTACCTATCCTTAGCCCAAAAATCACCACCTTGCATACATATCCTAAGCCAAATTAAATTAAAATCAATTAGACGTTGGCCTTAGGGTTTTCGAGCTCAATTAGGCTCTTGGAAAGAAGCGGCTGAAAGCCACTCCAGTGAGGATTTAGTAATTGGTGATGTCTAGGAAAGTTTTACAATAGTGAGAACTGTTACGGGTATTGTGGCATCGGTGTATCCCTTCTGGCACCACCACACACCCCGGGACTTTCTTGGTCACTGGTTACTGGATCGCTTAACTGGTAAGCTCAAGCTTAATCTGAAAGAGAGATTAGGAGCTGTCTAATCTAGAGAGAATTTTAGGAACTTTTTAACCTGATAAATCTCTGTGCAACTAAATTTAAGAAGCTACTAAACCTTACTTAATTCTAAGACTAATAGGGTCAAATTATTGTGTGGTGTTGGTTGAGGTCATCTGTGTCTAGCCCTTCTTCTCTTTTAGGATTTCGTTTAGGAGTTGAGTCTAATTAAGTTATTGATAATGTATGCATGGTAGAAGGTCATTAAGGGATAAGTTAACCCCATTTGATCCTGAGATTGACAGAACTTTTCATCACAACTTACGAACTGTAAACCAAACGTCGATCTCTACAATGGGTGAACATATTAGAACCCTGAATGAATTGTTTACACCCGCATCCGCTAGTCCCCCTACCTGCATAGTATTATCGATTAATAATGCATCCCAATTCAAGATTCGGGCTGCAACAATAAATATGTTACCCAAGTTTCATGGGTTCGAGAGTGAACAACCCTACATTCATCTAAACAAATTTTTGACAATCTGTCAAACGTTTAGAAATTAAAACTTAGATGAAGAGGGTATTAAATTAAGGTTGTTTCCCATGACTTTAGAGGATCATGCTGCTGCATGGCTGTATTCCCTTGCTTTAAATTCCATCACATCATGGGAACAACTATCTAGGAAGTTCATGGCAAAATTTTACCCCATGATTAAAACAGAAAAAATTAAGGATGCCATAAGAACTTTTAGAGGAAAATCTGAGGAGGAATTTTCCCAACTTTGGGAAAGATTCCATGATCTTTTGGTCAAGTGTCCGCATCATGGGCTTGACAAGGCTGATCTAGTATATTTCTTTTACAAAGGATTACCTCTAGCACATAGGAACATGATTGAGTCCATGCACAAGGGTAGGTTCATGAACCAAACCCCATATCAAGCCTATGAATTTCTTGTTGACTTAGCTGAAAATGCCCAAAATTGGAGTAGCTATGGTGAGGAAGTAAATAGAGATGAGTTCGGATCTAGAAAACTAGGTAATTATGAAATGAAAACAAATCTAGAACTCAAAAATGTCATGTCCAATCTGGTGACTGGAATGAACAACTTAAGTAAAAAGTTTGATGCTTTCACTATTTCTACTAGTTCAAGTTCATACAAAGAGTCAAATTCCGTCATGAAAGTGGATCACGAGTCATATAGTTTGTGTGTCTTGTGTAACAGTCCGGAGCATCTAGTGGAGTGCTGCCCTAATCTGCCCACCATAAAGGCCGAGCAAGCAAATGCTCTAAATTCATATAGTGCCTTTAAGAAGCCCACTCCCAACTCGTTCAGCCCAGTTTACCACCCTGATAATAGGTTCCACCCAAATTTCTCATAAAAGCAAAATGAACCTATTCAGCATCAAGGTGGTCCACCAGGTTTTCAGAACAACTTCCCCAGGATAGGTCCATCACAAATGAACCAACCATTGGTTCCATCTGTGCCTCCTTATAATGCCCCTATCCCACAGCAACCTTCACAATTAGAAACCATGATGGCTAATATGATGAAACAACAACAAGATTTTATCAAGCAATAACAACAGACCAATACAGCCCAAGCCCAGACTAACCAATTCCATGCGCAAGCAATTGCAAAACTTGAGGTTAGTCTGAGCCAAATAGCTAACTCTCTAGGGGATAGGAAGAAAGGTGAACTACCTAGTCAACCAGTGCCTAACCCTAGTAGACAACAAAATCAAGGTCAGATAGGTCAGTATCAAATCAATTCTAATGAAAATCCGACCTATGAAGTCCA
Organism: Phoenix dactylifera; assembly: GCF_051530095.1. NCBI lineage: Eukaryota > Viridiplantae > Streptophyta > Magnoliopsida > Arecales > Arecaceae > Phoenix > Phoenix dactylifera. Next base: position 22,334,537 of record NC_143199.1, on the reverse strand, counting down.
GGCAATTACCACTTTAAGGTCTGGCAAGCAAGTGGACAATAAAATCCAACTTTCTGAACATAAAAAAGAAAATAAAACTGAATCCGATAAGAACCCTATTCAGAAGAGAGGTCAAGAACAGGGTAAATCAGACAAAAAGGAAGAACCCATAGAAACATACAAACCTAAGGTTCCCTTTTCCAGTAGACTTCAGGACTCCAAGAAACAATCTAACTTTGATGAAATCATGGAAGTCTTTAAAACTGTTCGGATAAATATACCTTTTCTCGATGCCATAAGATAAATTTCCTCCTATACAAAATTCTTGAAAGACCTCACCACGGTCAAAAGAAAAACCAGCATTCCTAGGCAAGCTGTTATGGCTGCACAAGCCTCATCTCTCATTCAACAACAGATTGTCCCGAAATTCAAAGACCCTGGTTGCCCAACCATTGAAATAAAAATAGGAGAGACGATCATCCAGAGAGCTCTATTAGATTTAGGAGCCAGTGTGAACCTACTTTCCTACTATGTGTACCAAAAGTTAGGTTTGGGGGAATTAAAGCCTACAAATATTACCCTTTCCTTAGCAGATAGGACAGTGAAGTACCCCAAAAAGATTGTAGAGGATGTAATAGTGAAAGTAAACGAGTTTTACTATCCTGTGGACTTCGTTATCCTTAAGACTAAACCTGCAATACATCCAGACAGTCACACACCTATAATTTTAGGTAGACCTTTCTTAGCTACAGTAAATGCTGTGATCAATTGTCGAAATGGGATGCTGAAGTTATCTTTTGGCAACATGAAAGTCGAGCTTAATGTCTTCAACATAAGTAAACAACCACCAGACGACAAAGAAATCAATGAAGTTGACATGATTGAAAGTCTGGTTCAGGAGACTTTCTTACAAACTTATAATAAGGACCCTTTAGAAGCTTACCTTGTTCATTCTGAGGAAGGGGTCAAGCATGCGCCCCTTAGTTCTGTTCCCCTTATGAGCATAGATTGTCATCAGCCAACTGTTCTTCATCGGACTCTTCCAAAACCATTCTTAGATAATGGTTGAAAAAAAAGGAGGATTTACATTTTGTCTGGCTGAAGACATAAAACTTAACGCTCCTGGGAGGCAAACCAACATGTAATTTTCAAAAAAAAAAAATTCAATACATTACTAACATGCAGGTTTGGGGATTTTTGGCCCCAATTGTCACTTTATCCACCCATATCAGGTAACTTCTCCTATGTCCTATTACTGCTTAAATCTTCTTTAACATTGAGGACAATGTTAGATTTAGGTATGGGGGTGAGAATATTTTTGATTTTTTTTTATGCAATTAAAAAAAAAGATTTCAAATTTTTAACTCAAACTCTAATCTTTTTGGCTGTATAAACTAGGAATTGCTTTGACAATAGCTTTGAGTTAAGGAATATGATAACAGTTCTAGCTTGAGTTTTCGTCCCACCTATCTTCTGCTAACATGATACAAGATGATTTAACACCTACACGTAAGCACATGAATAGTGGGATATGCAAACTTGCAACTAATATGAATACTTTTAATTTTCGGAATAATTTAAAGTTATATGTGTGATGAACACCCTAATAAAAAAAAAAGATAAAATAAAATAAAATAATGAGTTTAATTTAAGTCTTCTCACTGAGTAACCGGGCCTCTTGCCTGGCAAGCAGCAAGTGTTTGCGTAAAAAGGTGAGGATGATTGAGATTAAACTCTGAGTGACTAATTTGGCCTTGAAGCCTAGTTAACTTGAGTATTAAGCCTGTTAGGGTGTCTCTACACCTAGTTCCCTGAGCCATCTGGATCGGGAGTCATTGGCCTAGCACTCGCTACATGGGTCAGCTAGAAAGCTTAATAAGGCTAGACATTTCACAAGTCATTCTTCTTAGCATTCAGTCTGATAAAATATATATATATATATATAAATTTGGGGTGTTCATTACCATTTAACTCTAGAAAGTCTTGAAAATTAGAGTGATCATGTTGGAAGTAAGTGAAAGCCACTCATTTATATGATACAATCTTGCACCTCATTACATTCTTGACTTATTAGCAGATAGATGGGGTGTAATGAAACTTGAGTTAGAGTCTGTTTAAATATGATAGCAACAAGTCTCTATTGTCCTTGCAATTCCAGTTTCATACAGTAATACCTGTTCAAATTTTGAGTTAAAAATTGGAAATTCCTGACTGATGAAGTTTGTGGGTAACTTCACTGAAAACCCTCACGAGACAACACTCGTCCACTAGGATAACCTAGGAGTTTAAAGGCTTGTTGCACGTGCTAAGTGCAATCGTGATTCCCTACGAAAATGGGTACATATCTTAGTTTGTGTATTTAGCTTCAATTCAAAAAAAAAAAAGGGGAGAAAAAGTCATAAGTTAGACTACATCTTTTTGTGCCCTCTTTTTATCATTTGCTTGTTAATTGCTAGAGACTAGCAAAAAGCTAGTTGGGGGGTGTGATGAGAGCACAAAAGTGCGATCTACATATTGCTTAAACTAGTATTACTGTCAACATATAATAAAAAATTCACTAGTTTAATATTATATTTTTGTTTGACATAGATTATTGTAAATTAAAGTTTAAATGTGCAATTGGAACAGATTGTGCAGGCCCAATCCTACCATGACCTGGTCGAGCATATTTGCCCCCGAGTGATTTCCAACATTGTGCTAGCCATCCCATGGTTCATCATCAGCATCACGCCTTCAACACGTTGCGATGTCCCAGCATCCGCGCCGTCCATCGGATTACATTCCATTTCCAGCGATCCTGGAATTCCAGCATCCCACGTGTAACCCCAGCACCTTACTGCACCGAAGCCTCCAAATCAGCCCCCCCATTGCAGCCGGAGCCGTTTCTCGCCATCAAGGAGTCATCCCGCGTCCCCCTCTTTGGGATTCGAGAACCCCATCACCCAGCTTCCTTCCAAATCAGTCGATCCTCCCAGCAGCTTCTTCCAGCCGTTCGCCCATCAGCAGAGTCCCAGCATCCGCCCTCTCCTTGCTCCCATGATCATGCTATCATCCCGAGAACTCGCAGCGGCCTCCAAGTGCTCCCCCAAATCCCAGCGTCCAAGCTTCCGGATCCCCAGCGTATCAGCCTTGCGTTCGTTCGCATCGCAACGCCCGCGTCTCCAGCATCCCGCAATCAACGTCAAGCTCCTTCCATTCGCATCCATCAGCACCATTCTAGCGTCCCAGCAGCCGGTAATCCAGCTCCTTCCGCCCGTGATTCTCCCCAAAACCCCAGCATCAAAGCTTCCATGCCTTCCTCCGAGAAATCCCGCTTCTCCCTTATGGATTCGAGACCCCCCTCCGCCTCTGCTTCCGTCCATGATCGACGTTCCCAGCGATCACATGTCAAGCTCTTCTTCTTCCGCTCAACCCAACGCATTCACAGCAGCCATCAACGCCCCTGCATCGCGTCCCTTCCCAGATCAGCCATCCGTGATGGAAGCCCCAGCGATTCCGTGATCCAAGCAGCATCCCAGCCTCCACCGCATCCGCCCTCTCCGTTCGCCCAGCATCCAGCCACCGAAAGTCGTCAAGCAGTCTTGGGCTCCATCAATCAGTGAGGGGGAAGCCAAAACCTGTTGGAGTTCCCCGCCATCACCTCGCATCCACGCTTGCTGGGGATCTATATAAGGGAGCCATCGGGAAGGGGGAGGGGGGCGCTCGGTTGGGCCAAAGAAACAGGGGAGGAAGCACTCGGTTTAGGAGAGAAGAGAGAAAGAAAAAAAAAGGGAAAACAGAGATGGCTCTGTTTTGGTTTGAAAAGAAAGAATAAAAAAATAGGGGAGGAGGAGAAAGGAGAGTTTTGTGGTTTTTCTTCCTTTGTTTTTATGTTTTATTTTGTAGAAGGAGGAAGCATTAGGCTTCCAATCTTCATTTTATTTTTGTAATCAATTTATTTTTATCAAATCTATCATTTCTCTTCCATGCAATCCGTGTTCTAGGTTCAGTTTAATTTCTGCTTTTTATGCAATCTTTTAATTTTCTTTTAAGCAATTTATGTTCCAGGCTTCAATCTTCTTAGCTTAATCCATTTTAATTTATGCCAAAGTTCTTCTTTGATTAACCAAAAATATAAATGCTCTTCGAATCTAAATACTTGTCTTTTAGTTAATTTCAATTAGAAAACATTATCTGGTAGACCAGAGAATCATTCAACATCCCCAATGTAATATTTTTCTTCTATTATTCAAAAATCGATTTTGAATCCGAGTGAATGTTCTAATTTTTATGCAACTCCAATCGCCTCCCTGTGGATCGACCTCTTACAACCACTATTCTTCGAGTAGAATAGGTAAGAGTAAAATTAATTTAAACTTTGTTTGTCGGTTCTAACAACGATTTGTTTAGCATATTTTTAGTTAAACAGGAATCGGACGAACACCTATCATAGAAAATATGCATAGAAGAGGTGCTAAAAAGGTTCAGCATGGAAAACTCTAAAAGGGATCTTCTATCCTTAGGCATGAGTTATATCTCTTCAAGAAGATGTGCCCCAACACATTTGAAGAGATTCAACGCATGAGCAAGATCCCTTATGCTTCAGCTATAGGGAGCCTTATGTATGCCATACTATATACACAACCTGATATAGCCCTTGCTGTGAGTGTCATGAGCACATATCAATCGAATCCAGGCGAGGAGCACTGGATAGTTGTGAAGAATATTCTTAAGTACTTAAGAAAAATTAAAGATATGTTCTTGTGGAGAAGGATTAGTTAAAGGTAGAAGGATACACAAATTCAAACTTTATAATTGATATTGATAATACAAAGTCTACATCAGAATATGTGTTCTTACGCAATGGTGGTTCGGTAAATTGAAAGAGTTCCAAACAACCGATCATTGCTGATTCTACTATGGAAGCTGAGTATATCATCGTCTCTGAAGCTGCAAAGGAAGCCTTCTGGTTCAAGAAGCTTATTGCAGAGTTAAATGTAATGTCATCAGATGCCATAACACTCTACTGCAATAATAATGGCGCCATAGCTCTTGCTAAGGAACTTAGGTCTCATCAGAAGTTCAAGCACATAGAGCGACGCTTTCACCTCCTACGCGACTACTTTGAGAAGAAATATATCATGATGCAGAGAGTAGACTCCACGGACAATAGGGCAGACCCATTCACTAAGCAGCTTAGCCAGTAGCATACTGAAGCCCACCTTAAGAAGATGAGGCTTATATATATGGCTGATTGGCTTTAGTGCAAGTGGGAGATTGTTAAACGTATGCTCTAGAAGCCAATCTGGTAACACATAATTTATTCTGGAATATAGTTTTGTACTTCACTTTTATTATTATTTAATAATAATGGGCATCATTTTCATTCATATTGTGTATGTGTCTATGAATCGTCCAAGAAATTAATAAGATGATGATACATATTCTCAAGAGTTGAAAATTTGAGCCATGTGTCATTGGTGATTAATTCCTAAAAGCTCCTGGTTGATGAATCATCATGAGGATGGTCATTGATCCGATGAGATTAGTGCACAGATCACTATCTTTATGGATGGACGAGTCTCGAGTCCACAGTGTAGGGACACTGGAGTGATAGTGCAGGTGCTTATTAGAGAACAAGGATATTGAGCGTGACCAAAGCAAGAAGTCACTTGGATGTCAATCCACTCGTCAGTGACTTATTTGATGTTGTAGTAGTATGACTGGTCCTTTGACATATGGTACTTCGGCTATTCACAGTCCTGCTTTTCAAGAAGTGTTGCATGATCAAGCAAATTTCACCAATACTTATAAAAGACCATTTCCAAAAACATATAATCCTAATTGGCGAAACCATCCTAACTTTAGTTGGAGACATGGACCCACTGCCAATGATCTCAAGAAAATTCTGTTCCTACTCCTTATGTGCCACCACATAGGAAATCCCTTGAAGATGCTTTGTAAACCTTCATGCAAGGGCAGACTCAAATAAATCAGAATACAATGCAATCACTCCAAGAACTTAAAAATTCTGTAGGTAGGATTGAGGCTCAACTCAATGTTAGGAAAAAAGGGACATTTCCAGCCCAACTTCAATCTAACCCAAAGGGTCAACATGAGGTCCATGAAACAAGTTCATCCCAACCAAAATTTGAACAAGTTAAGTCTGTCACAACCCTTCGTAGCGAAAAAATAATTAACAAAGAAATTCCGACGAAGGAGGATAAACCAGAAATATCTATTGAAAAGAAGGATGAAGATGATAATGAACAAGATGATCCAATACCCCATCACAAGATAGTTGCTCCATTTTCTCAGCGCTTTCTTGCAGCTAAAAAGGGAATACCTAACCAAGAAATTCTGGAAATCTTTAAACAAGTAAACATTAACATTCCTTTATTAGATGCCATTAAGCAGATCCCTTTTTATGCTAAATTTTTAAAAGATCTTTGTACCATAAAGCGAAAGCTTTACGTACAAAAGAAAGCTTTTCTAACTGAACAAGTGAGTGCTATTCTCAAACACCGCACCCCACCTAAGTATAAAGATCCTGGTTGTCCTACCATATCTTGTATCATAGGAAACTTCAGGATACAACGAGCCCTTCTGGATTTAGGTGCAAGTGTTAACTTACTACCCTTTTCAGTTTATGAACAATTAGGACTTGGTGAACTAAAACCCACCAAGGTTACTCTCCAACTTGCCGATCGATCTATAAAGATACCAAGAGAAGTAGTCGAGGATGTACTTGTACAAATTGATAAATTCTATTTTTCAGTCGACTTCATAGTATTAGATACCCAGCCTATCATGAATTGTACCACTCCAATACCTATCATCTTAGGCCGCCTATTTCTAGCTACTTCCAATGCTTTGATCAACTGTCGAAATAGAATAATGAAAATGTCATTCGAAAATATGACTATAGATTTTAATATATTTAACATATGCAAACAACCTGATAATGATAATAAAAATGATGAAATTCATGGAGTTAATCTGATCGACTCCATTATAGAAGATGCTCTTGTCCCATCTCTTTCTTCTGATCTTTTAGAGATATGCCTAACTCATTTCGGAAATACAGAGATAAACAAAAACTTTAGAGAAATCAGTGCCATTTTAGATTCAACTCCTTTGTTGGATACGGATAGGTGAAAATCTCGTTTCGAAGAATTGCCCCCACGCAACAATAGTCCTTTACCATCTAGTGTTCAAGCACCTAAACTTGAGCTAAAACCTTTGCCATCTGAGCTCAAGTATGCATACCTTGGTCAATAGGAGACTTTTCCAGAGATCATATCATCCCAACTCGAACAAAGTCAAGAATTAAAATTGTTAGAAATTCTCAAGGAACATAAGGGAGCAATAGGGTGGATAATTGCTGATATCAAGGAAATTAGTCCCTTAATTTTCACTCATAGAATCCACCTAGAAACTGATGCCAAACCTTCTTGTCAACCTCAACATCGATGGAACCCAAACATGAAGGATGTGGTTAGGACAGAAGTTCTGAAACTTCTGGATGCGGGAATGATCTACCCAATCTCAGATAGTAAATGGGTGTAAGTCCAACCCAAGTGGTCCCAAAAAAATCTGATGTTACTGTAGTCAAAAATGCCAACAATGAATTAGTTCCAACTAGGGTCCCCACTAGTTGGCATGTATGCATTGACTATAGAAAACTTAATTCTGTCACCAGGAAGGATCACTTTTCTCTATCTTTTATTGATCAAATCTTAGAAAGGTTGGCAGGTCATAAATTTTATTGCTTCCAAGATGGCTATTCCGGTTACAACCAAATTGCAAGTGATCTTGAAGATCCGGAAAATACCATTTTTACATGTCCTTTTGGCACTTTTGTTTACAAGAGAATGCCATTTGGATTATGTAATGCTCCTGCAACCTTCCAAAGATGCATGCTCAGTATTTTTTCTGACATGGTTGAGCGCTTTTTGGAAGTCTTTATGTATGATTTTTCGATTTTCGGCTCTTCTTTTGAAAACTATGTAGACCATTTAAGGCTAGTCTTAATTCGGTGTGAGGAGAAGAATCTAATCTTAAATTGGGAAAAGTGCCATTTCTTAGTAACTAGGGGAATTCTTCTTGGGCATGTTATTTCATCTGAAGGGATTGAAGTAGAGAAGGCTAAAATTGACTTAATTGCTAACTTACCCAACCCAAAAACTATCAAAGATATACACTCATTTTTGGGTCATGCAGGATTTTATAGGAGATTCATTAAAGATTTTAGCTCAATATCTAAACCCTTATGTAATCTCCTTCAAAAGGAAACCCAATTTGCATGGTCTGAAGAATGTCAAAAAGCTTTTAATAAACTTAAAAGCTTGCTGACCTCTGTTCCCATCATGCAACCACCCGACTGGTCGCTTCCTTTTGAAATTATGTGTGATGCTAGTGAGTATGCAATTGGGGTAGTTCTAGGGCAAAGAAAGGAAAGGAAGCCTTATGTTATCTATGTTAGGGATCAACCCTACGATTGCGAAATATAAGAAATAGTAGGAGAAAGAAGAACACGGCAAAAAACAATAGCAAAACGCACAAGATACCCAAGTTTATGTGGTTCGGAGTCCCTTGCTCCTACGTCCACAGCCGCACAGATCAATACTTCACTATATAATTAAAGAAAGTTACAGAGATTCAAGAGAAGAGAACAAACTCTCTTTCTTATAGCAAAACAATCTCTCTCAAGACGAGCAACGCGTCGTCTTCCTGATGCACACAAAGGATCTCCTTTTGGAAACTTCTCGTTGATGAGTTCTAGGGTTTCTCAAGGTTGCCACACACCTCTCGTGTCCCACAAGAAGTCTATATATACCTCCCAATCTCTTACTTTGATTAGGGCTCAAAAAATCTTGGCTTGGACCCGGTTCATAACTCAGCCTCGCGTGAAAATCGTGCTCGAGTCGACTCCCGCAAGTCTGCGAGTCGACTCGAAAACAGTCCACAGAAAATGCCTCTCTGTCTGCCTGTGGGAGTCGACTCCTGGAGTTCTCGAGTCGACTCCAACACTAGGGAGATCTGGAGTCGACTCCAAGACTGTGCCAAGTCTGCCTGCGTGCCAGAGTCGACTCCAAGTCTGCTGGAGCCGACTCTGGACCTTGCTGAGGATTTTTTTCTTTGCTGATTCAACTCTGAATCTTCTTGAACTCTTTCTGGCTTGTCTTCCCTTGATCCTCCACCACCATAGTGCACATAGGGGTCTTAGAAAAGGGAATGGATCAGGCTCCACAACCCAACAACTCTCCCACTTGGAGACTGATACATCCAATCGTGCATCTATCTGAGAAATAAACAAACTTCCATATCTTGATCTGTATTCTCTGTGCGGCACCTCCATTCAACTAGCTTTGGAGGCCAATTGAGGCCATGCATAGCCTCAATTTCTCTGTAGTGACTGTCTTAGTCAATATATCAGCTGAATTCTTTGCTTCTTGAATCTTCTCAAGTAACAAACTGCCATCTTCTAGCAACTTCCTGATGAAGTGATACCTCAGTTGTATGTGCTTCGTTCTCGCATGAAACATTGGGTTCTTGGCTAAGTGAATAGCACTCTGACTGTCGCAGAATAGTACACTACAGTTCTGTTCTCTGCCCAGCTCTTTCAGAAGGTTCTGCAGCCAAATCATCTCCTTGCTGGCTTCTGTAATGGCAACATATTCTGCCTCTGTTGTCGAAAGAGCAACGATCTTTTGCAGCTGTGAGAACCAGCTCACTGCTGTTCCGCCTATGGTATAAACATACCCTGTGGTGCTTCTTCTAGTGTCAGTATCACCTCCCAGGTCTGCATCCACAAAACCTTGTAGTATTTGACTGCCTTTTCTATAACACAAACCTACATTTCTGGTGCCTTTCAAATATCTTAGGATCCACTTGACAGCCTCCCAATGTTGTCTACCCGGATTGGCCATGTATCTGCTCACAGCTCCCACTGCATGTGCAATGTCGGATCTCGTGCATATCATAGCATACATCAAGCTGCCTACAGCTGAAGCATATGGTACTCTTGACATCTTCTTCAGCTCCTCATCATCCTTGGGTGATTGCTCTTTTGAAAGTTTGAAGTGGCTTGCCAAAGGTGTCTTCACAGGATCTGCATCTGTCATATTGAATCTATTCAGCACTTTATCAATGTAGTTAGCTTGAGAAAGCTTCAGTGTTCCAGCCACCTTATCCCTTTCAATCCTCAGCCCAAGCATCTGTTTTGCTGCACCCATGTCTTTCATTGCAAACTTCCTTGATAGCTCTTTCTTCCATCTTTCAATCTCTTGTAGGTTAGGTCCGGCTATCAACATGTCGTCAACATACAAAAGTAAGATGATAAAACTGCCATCAAGTACCTTAAGATAACAGCAATGATCTTCTTGACATCTTACAAAACCATTGTTGATCATGAATCCATCAAACTTTTTGTACCACAACCTCGGGGCCTGTTTCAAACCATACAAACTTCTCTTCAGTTTGCATACAAGGTTCTCCTTGCTAGGGACTGCAAAGTCGATAGGTTGCTGCATGTAGATGTCTTCATCAATCTCTCCATGGAGAAATGCAGTTGTAACATCCAACTGCTCCAAATACAGATTTTCTGCTGCCACAATACTCAGAATCACTCTGATTGTTGAATATTTGACTACCGGAGAGAAAATCTCAGTGTAGTCGATACCTTCCTTCTGTTGGAAGCCTTTCACAACCAACCTTGCTTTGTACCTCTTGCTGCCATCATGTTCCTCTTTAACTTTGTAGACCCACTTGTTCTGTAAAGCCTTCTTGCCTTCTGGTAGTGAACTGAGCTCCCAAGTTTGATTTCTATCCAAGGACTTCATCTCGTCCTTCATGGCTAACTCCCACTTCACCGAATCTTTGCTTTCCATGGCTTCTTCATAACACTCGGGTTCACCTTCATCTGTCAATAGCAGATAATGTAAAGAGGATGAATATCTATCCGGTTGTCTGGAGATTCTTGTAGATCTTCTCAGCTGCGGTATACTTGGTTGAGGTTGTGCCGCAACAGTTTCTGAATTTTCATGATTTCTCTGAACTCTTTTGGCAACGTCTTCTTCTGTAATCTCTTGCAACTCAACTTGCTGTTTTTCCTTGCTTTGCTCCCCTACATTCTCAAGATCTGAAGTATTCTTGTCCTTATAGAGAACTCGCTCATTGAATATCACATCCTTGCTTCTGATGACCTTCTGGTTCTGCGCATCCCAGAACTTGTAACCAAAATCATCTATACCGTATCCAATGAAGAAACATTTTCTGGATTTTGCATCTAGCTTGTCCCTTTTCTCTGCATTGATGTGCACAAAGGAGACACACCCAAAGACCCTCAAGTGTGACAAATTTTTTCTGTCCACTCTTCTTCAGGCAATTTGCAATCTAGGGGAACCGACGGGCCTCTGTTTATTAGATACGCTGCGGTGTTGACTGCCTCAGCCCAAAACATCTTGGGCAAACCAGCATGGATCCTCATACTATTGGCTCTCTCGTTCAGGATTCTGTTCATTCGCTCAGCCACCCCATTTTGCTGCGGTGTGCTCGGTATTGTCTTCTCCATTCGGATTCCATTCACTGCGCAGAATTCCTTGAACTCACTGCTGTCATACTCACCGCCATTATCAGACCTTAGTCGTTTTATCTTTGCACCATATTCATTCTCCACGAGACTTTTCCACTTCTTAAAGGTGACAAATACCTCTGATTTGTGCTTCATGAAATAAATCCAAACCTTTCTGGTAGAGTCGTCAATGAACGTGACATAATAGTGTGAGCCTCCAAGAGATGCAACCGGTGAAGGCCCCCACACATCTGTGTGTACAAGCTCTAGCTTTTCTGTCTTCGGTGTTCTTCCACCCTTTGTGAAATTAACCTTTTTCTGATTCCCAAATATGCAGTCTTCACAGAGACCTACATCAACAGTTTTCAGATCTGCTAGCTTGTTCTTCTTCACCATCATCTTCATACCTTTCTCACTCATATGTCCGAGTCTGCGATGCCAAAGACAACTATCTGCACCTGTTTCTGTTAATGCCACCGTATCCTTGGTGTCATTGGTCATGTAGAGAGTCCCCAACTTGTTCCCACGTGCTATCACCATAGCACCTTTGGTAATTTTCCATGAACCACCTACGAAGGTAGTAACATACCCTTCGCTGTCAAGCTGCCCAACAGAAATCAAGTTTCTCTTCAAGCCTGGGACATGCCTCACATTCTTCAGTTTCCATACTGACTGATTCGGCATCCTGATATGAACTTCACCTTTCCCCACAATATCTAAAGGCTCATCATCAGCGAGATAAACCTTTCCGAAGTCTCCAGCAGTGTAATTTAGCATACACTCCTTCCGTGAGGTAGAATGAAACGAAGCTCCAGAGTCTAGTATCCACGATTCCATAGGACTGTCCACGCTAAGAATCAAAGCATCGTTGGCTTCATCTGTGGTTGCATTCACGGACACCTCGTTCTGCCCCTTGCTTGGATTCTTCTTTCTGAGCCAACAATTCTTCCTCATGTGGCCTATCTTGCCACAATGCCAGCAGCCATCACCTTTCGATCTAGACTTGCTCCTTCTCTTAGACTTTGATCTGCCATGGTTTTCACTGCATTGCACAGTTCTTCCTCTGCCTTCAGATGTGTTCAGAATCGAACCAGATTTCACACCAGACTCCCTCCTTCTGATATCTTCACTGAGTATCAGATTTCGGACCTCCTCAAACTTCAGTTTGTTTGAGCCGCAGGAGCTGCTTACAGCTGTCACCATTGCACCCCAACTTTCTGGCAAGGAGGATAGAAGAATTAGGGCACGAACTTCATCCTCAAAACTGATTTCCACCGAACTCAACTGGCTCGTAATCAGATTGAACTCATTGATGTGATCAGTAACAGAGGAACCTTCACTCATCTTCAGATTGAATAAACGGCGCATCAGGTACACCTTGTTGGAGGCCGAGGGTTTTTCATACATATTCGACAGTGCTTTCAGCAAACCTGCTGTTGTCTTCTCTTCCAAAACGTTGAACGCAACGTTTCGAGCCAATGTCAAGCGAACAACTCCCAAAGCCTGACGATCCATTAAATCCCAGTCGGCCTGTGACATATCTATCGGTTTCATACCTTCAAGAGGTAGATGAAGTTTCTTCTGATATAAATAATCTTCGATCTGCATCTTCCAGAAACCAAAGTCTTTGCCGTCAAATCTGTCAATCTTGACCTTGCCTTCTTCAGCCGCCATTGCTCCCACTTTTTTCTTTGAACTAGATGGCTCTGATACCAGTTGTTAGGGATCAACCCTACGATTGCGAAATATAAGAAATAGTAGGAGAAAGACGAACACGGCCAAAAACAATAGCAAAATGCACAAGATACCCAAGTTTATGTGGTTCGGAGTCCCTTGCACCTACGTCCACAGCCGCACAGATCAATACTTCACTATATAATCAAAGAAAGTTACAGAGATTCAAGAGAAGAGAACAAACTCTCTTTCTTACAGCAAAACAATCTCTCTCAAGACGAGCAACGCGTCGTCTTCCTGATGCACACAAAGGATCTCCTTTTGGAAACTTCTCGTTGATGAGTTCTAGGGTTTCTCAAAGTTGCCACACACCTCTCGTGTCCCACAAGAAGTCTATATATACCTCCCAATCTCTTACTTTGATTAGGGCTCAAAAAACCTTGGCTTGGACCCGGTTCATAACTCAGCCTCGCGTGAAAATCGTGCTTGAGTCGACTCCCGCAAGTCTGCGAGTCGACTCGAAAACAGTCCACAGAAAATGCCTCTCTGTCTGCCTGTGGGAGTCGACTCCTGGAGTTCTCGAGTCGACTCCAACACTGGGGAGTCGACTCCTATGGATCTGGAGTCGACTCCAAGACTGTGCCAAGTCTGCCTGCGTGCCAGAGTCGACTCCAAGTCTGCTGGAGCCGACTCCGGACCTTGCTGAGGGTTTCTTTCTTTGCTGATTCAACTCTGAATCTTCTTGAACTCTTTCTGGCTTGTCTTCCCTTGATCCTCCACCACCATAGTGCACATAGGGGTCTTGGAAAAGGGAATGGATCAGGCTCCACAACCCAACAATCTACTATGCAAGTAAGACTTTAAATAGTGCACAAATGAATTACACCACTACAGAAAAGGAACTACTCGCCGTAGTATTTGCACTAGACAAATTTAGGTCTTACTTGATTGGATCCAAAATCATTATCTACACTGACCACGCTGCCCTTAAGTACCTTCTTTCAAAAAAGGATGCTAAGGCGCGGTTGCTTAAGTGGATCCTTTTACTCCAGGAATTTTTTCTAGAAATAAGAGATAAAAAGGGGGTAGAGAATGTAGTAGCTGATCACTTGTCCCGTCTCACTCTTCTAGATTCCATAGACAATTCACCCATAAGAGACACTTTTCCTGATGAGCAACTCTTTGAGATCACGTCGTCACCCTGGTTTGCAGACATTGCAAATTTTCTTGTCACGGGTGAACTTCCGATTCATTGGAATAAACAGGACAAAAGAAAATTTTTGAATGAAATAAAAAATTTCTTCTGGGATGATCCTTATCTTTTCAACTACTGCCCAGACCAAATTATTAGGAGATGTGTACCTAATGACGAATTTATTAGTGTCATTTTCTTTTGTCATTCTGAAGCTTGCGGTGGTCATTTTTTTACTAAGAAAATGGCTGCAAAAATTTTATAGTGCAGTTTCTATTGGCCCACCTTGTTCAAAGATTTCCATAACTTTTGCAAAGCTTGCGAGCATTGTCAAAAGTTAGGTGGGATAACTTGTAGGAATATGATGCCCCTCAACCCAATTTTAATTATCGAAATATTTGATTGTTGGGAATAGATTTTATGGGTCCATTTCCTCCTTCATTCGGAAATTTGTAAATTTTAGTAGCTGTAGATTATATCTCCAAATGGATTGAGGCAATTCCTTGCAAAAATAATGACCATAAAACTATTTTAAAATTTTTAAAAGAAAACATTCTTTCTAGATTTGGAACACCTCAAGCCATTATCAGTGATGGGGGTTCACACTTCTGTAATAAGCCTTTTGAGGCCTTAATGCGAAAATATGGGATCACCCATAAAGTCACCACCCCTGATCATCCACAAACAAGTGGACAAGTTGAAGTATCCAATCGATCAATTAAGAATATTCTGGAAAAAAATAGTTAACCCAAATCGCAAAGACTAGTCTTTACGTTTAACTGATGCACTCTGCGCTTATCGTACTGCTTTTAAAAGCCTGATTGGTATGTCTCTGTAACATCTTATTTTTGGCAAACCTTGTCACTTGCCTGTGGAATTGGACCATAGGGCCTACTGGGCTATTAAGAGATTTAATTTTGATATGGATAAGGCTAGTTCACTACGCAAACTTCAACTTAATGAACTAGAGAAAATCAGGAATGAAGCATATGAGAATGCTCAAATTTATAAGAACAAAATGAAAGTCTTTCATGATAGAAATATTATAAGAAAAATATTTGAGCCTTCCCAGAAAGTTCTATTGTATAATTCAAGACTTCATTTATTTCCAGAAAAATTGAGATCTAGGTGGACCGGCCCGTTTATAGTTAAAACTGTTTATCCATATGGAACCGTTGAGATAGAAAATCCAAATACCGGTAATATTTTTAAAGTAAATGGCCAACGTTTGAAGTTATTTTTGGACAACTTTACCCCAGAGATTGAATCGACCAATCTGGGAGATCCTGTTTATCAGGATTGATCTCTATATCTGCTAGAGATCCTCTGTTTGTATCATAATTTGTCATTCTTTCATTTTCTGTTGATATGACAATTGGTGAGTAACAACAGTGTGCAGACATTCTATCAGGTAAATTTTAACCTTCAGCCTTATTATCCTTCATACAATCATTAATGCCATATTTCATGCATTCATGTTGCAACATTGGGGACAATGTTGAATTTAAGTTGGGGGGAGAGATTACTATATTTTTTCTATATATTATACCAATTGTCATATATTTGAAAATATATATATATATATAATTATATATATATAATAATAGTAATAATAATAATAACAAACATATATTTTGTTGCATTTAATTACCACTTTAACTTTTCTAAGCAAATAAACATGTGCAGCTATTAAGGCAAGGAGCACAATATGACTTATTAGAGACCTATTATTAGATCCCGACACAAGTATTCAATGACAATAGGAAAGCCTCAGGAGTTCACTTGTGTTGCCTATATGTTTGTTGACCTTATTCACAAGAGAAGTACGAGTGTCCTTAACCTAAAGTTCATGCTTTGGTTTTCACATAAAGATAGAGTTTGAAATTCCCGGCTAGATCACCTGGATGCTTTATGTTCTGACCTTGGTTGACCTATAGTCACAATACATTCAATGTTAAAAAAAAAAGAGAGAAATAATACAGTTTGTCTTCACTAAGTAACCGGGCCTCTAGCCTACAAAGCAGCGAGTGTTCGCGTAAAAAGATGAAAATGATTGAAATAAGTGACTAGTCTGGTCTCGTGGCGTAGTTTGGTTCGAGTAATTAAGTTCGAGGGGTATTTCACCTAATGCTTTGAGCCAACTGGATCAAGAGTCATTGACCCAAAGCTCATTACATGGACCTTACTAGAGCCTAATGGAGTTAGACTGTTGTAGTCACTGTGGAAAAAAAAAAAATGAGTGGGTTAGTTAAACTAAAACCAAGTGACATATGGATGACTGGTTTGACTCCATTATTTTAGAACTCTGTGTACCTAGGATGTCTAGTTGGGATTGATAGTTTCATTTTTATATGCAAACCATTCTGGACAAATAACATGTGATATTTGGAAAATTTAGTGGGTCGGGTTCTAACAAATGGTAGTTAATACTTGTGAATTTGAGTAGTGCACCTAGAACTCAAGCGGTACCCAATTGTGGTAGAGGTATAGGTATTATGAGACGTCACATTTATATTTGCCTTAAGAGTTGCTATGTTTTAAAGTATCTTTTAACTAAAAAATGATGTTTGTAGGTAACATCACTGCAAATCCTCACGAGACAACACTCGTCCACTAGGATAACCTAGGAATTTAACGGCTTGTTGCACGTGCTAAGTGCAATCGAAATGCTCTGCGAAAGTGAGTATTTATTTTAATTCATGCATATTGATATATATTAATAAAAATAAATAATACTTTTGCACCCTCATTTTATCATTTTCACACTAAATTGCTAGAGATTAGCAATAAGCTAGTTGGGGGATGTGATGAGACAAAAGTAAAATTTTCATACCATCTTAATTAGTATTATAGCTAATCTTTGTTAATAAAATTGATTAATTAATATTTTATTTATGTTTGAGTGCAAGTAATTCAAAAGACCCAATAACGCTGGGTTTGAGCCCAATGCCTGGCAGCCCGAGCTCAACAAATCTCTAGCATCTCATCTGAGCCTCACGTTGCCCGTCATCTGCATGCAATCCATATCACTGCGTCCAGCTGTTTCAGCCAGCATAAGTTCCCGCATCATGGAGATCCTAGCTCATCCATGTCGCCCCCGCGTATTCCACACCTATATGAAAAGTCCAGAAGCGATCTCGTTCGCTCGTTCCATGCATCTAACTTCCCAAAAGCCATCCACAAATCCAACCGTCCGTGACCTCCCAGCTCATGCAATCGGATCATCCATCCCACTTCCTCTGTTTCGGAACAAAGCTTTCAAAATCAAACCATCCCAGCAACTTCCCAACGTCAATGTCTTCCCAACAGTCCATGAAGCATCCCAAGTCTTCGTGGCATCTCATCCGCGTCTAGCGAGGGAACTCCGAAGCCAAACGTCCATGACCCTCATCTTGTTAGGATCCATGATAGTAGGACTGTATCATACGATAACTGCACCCAGAGGTTCATTCACTCCATTCTGCTGGGTTGCCACCACATACTGCTAGGTGTCACTAGTGGATGGTGAGACTCACAGGGATTATCTTGATGGTCAATGATCCTTGGTGAAGTGAGTTGAAATTGTTCCAACCCATTGAAAGAAGTTTTCAACGATATTATAATAGGGATTACAATATATCTCACTACTAGATAAAATAGAACCTATAGGGCCACACACATTAGAGGTATTGACCGATCAGATGGTTGGATTGTGATTTGGAATCACAATAAATAATAATTATTAATTTGATTGATAATTGGTTTAACCCACTAAGAGTTAGTGAGTTGAAGAAAGAATAATTGTAATTGGATTGCAATTTGATTCAATCAATTGGACTTAATTAAATTGGGCTTAATCTTATTAGATAAAGTTCAAGAGTCCTACTTGGAGTAGGACTCCTAGAGTCCTAATTAGATTAGGACTGCAAATTATTAGAGTCCTACTTGAAGTAGGACTCCTAATGTCCAAATTTAAGTCATGATCTAATAGAGTCTTAGTTAGATTAGGACTCTTATGGGATAGGCCACATGAATCCTCCTTAAAGAGAAGGATTCACCACCAAAGAGGAGGGGCGTGTTCCCCTCCTTATTTTTCTTCTTTAGGCATGTGGCTCTTCCTAATTTTTAGGAAGGGCCACGCCTAGGGTTGAAAAGAGGTTTGAGGCATGGCTTCTCCTTATTTTTAGGAGGAGTCCACGCCAAGTATAAAAGGAAGAGAAGAGGGGCCGGCGGCCCTCTCTTGATTCCAACCTTTGGTGTGGCGGCCTCCCTTTCTGCTCTTCCTTCTTCCACCGCAAGCAAGAGAATGGCAGCAAGGGGTGGTTCTTCTTCCTCCCTCTCTAGTCCTTCTTCTTCCTCTCAAAAGGCAATCAAGAGTTGATTGAAAGAAGAGAGGATTTCAGTCATCAAAACCAATTTCTGCAAGAGAGCTAGCATCCTAAAGAGATTCAAACGCTTGGATTGGTCCTCTTCCTCGTGTGGATACCCGTGGAGGCCAGACACGTGTGCAGCTTCAAGCAAACCTTTCAATATTACCACGATCATCAGATTGTGGTAAACATCTACCTGCACAAGATGAAGATCAAATCTTTTCTTCTAAAGTATTTAATCTTAATCTATCTACGAATGATTTTAAAATGTGTTCATAGGATGAACGAACCATGCATGCGTCTTACACTGCGGTTTTATTTTTTTGCGGCATGCACGATTTTCCAACAGCTCGAGAGCCGATCTTTGGCCCTTGGTTGGCAGCGACATGGATCCGGCCGCCGCGGCCAAGAAAGATGACCGATTCCATGCCTGAGTCATCTTTGTCACGACCACTTTTCTTGGTGGCTCAACTGAGCTCACTCGAGTTTCCACTGGACTCGGATGGCTGGCAGAAGCCGACAAAGGTGGCTCGCCGACATTCTTCACCGAAGGATTCATCAGCTGGAGAGGGCGGCGACTTCGAGTCCGAATCTGAGTCATTGCAGGGAAGAAGCCGAGTTGGCTTGGCCTTTGACCCACTTGCGGGCCTGGTCGACTCGGCGGAGGGGCAGGGGCAGCTGGGCCAACTTAATTTTCAGTTATGTGACTGGTATTAGCTAACATTCTAACTATTCATTCTCTAACTAACAATTTGAAAATATAGGCATGTATTAAGCATGTTGCGACTCGAAAAAAAATGTAATGTTACTTAATGGCTCAATATGAAGGCCTCTCACATGCACACCAACATAAATAATTTAAAGATTGAGAATAGTAAATAATCAATATCCAACACTGCTCAAGTAAACCGGGATACATAAATAGGCATCATATGTCATTAAATAATTGTTCTATTCAAAAGTGATGCATCATATATTATCAAAAAATAACTTTCTATCCAACAATGGTTTCAAATAGCTTATCTCTCCTTTCTTATTAACATGATCCAAATCAAACAACTGCTAACTTTGTGGTTTTGGACTAACCATACTGATGCCCGTGAATGGCAATCTTTAACACCCACATGGCAGCGCTCCATAATACCCACATGTAAGTCTGCAGGCTATCCATAATACTCGTGTGTAAACCCTTGGCTGTCTTCCATAATAACCATGCATAAGTCCCTGGTGGATCTCCACATGAGGAGGTTAGTCAAAATACCTCTTTATCAACCATCAAATTATTCAATTATATTCTTGCCAAATGAAATATAATATCATACTACATTTCTCACCAAATCTATAAAGAGCTAGTATCATTTTCTAAGTAACCAAAATCATTGATATCTGATACATGTATACAACAAAGAAACATATATTTATATATTCATACGTGAGATCATACGGTGAACGATAATCACATCCCATGCAAACTGAAAATCATTGATATATAATACATACATAAATACATACATACATACAGATACATGTGTGTGTGTATGTATGTATATGTGTATGTATATAGTATATGTATATATAGAGAGATATACTTGGCTACACTTGAGTGGATCTCCATTCAAATCCAATCAGATCTAGATTGAATCAACAATCTAAGCTATTGGATATAATCTACTATCTCTAAACTACTTACATACCAAAAATTATGACTTAGATATCCCTAGCTTATGTTTCAAGTGATCAAAAAGTAGACAATCTAAATAGTACTAATATATATATTTTTTGGATCTCTTGATGCACAGGCTAGGAGTCTTTAAATCATATAATTTTTTAGTGTAAGTAGTTTAGAGGTAGTAGATCACATCTATCAGCTCGGGTCATCAAATTGGGACCTCCATTGTCTAATGCAGACCTGATAGGTTCTAAGTGGAGATCTATTCGAGTATAGACAAGTCCAGCTCTCTTTCTCTCTCTATATATATATATATACATATATATATATATAGGTGATTGTGTATATAGATCCTTACCTTTATCAACAACCACTCAACTGCAATGTCTACTAATCTACACTTAATATGTCCAATGAATTTAAAATTAACATAAAACTCCCTTGTCCTTGATCAACCATTAGTAATTACCATTATCTATTTATCACTAATTTTCTAATTTTGGAGTTTTAATATCCAAGTTTTTCTTAATTCTTAAATTTTCTATTTTCTTTAATTAAAAATTAAATAAATAAAGGGTTATGGTTTTACGTCAATTTAAGGACTAGAATATAAAACTTCTTACTCAACGTCTTCTTGCCTGATCAATTGCACCCTCACATAATTGAAACCAATAGTTAGTAAAAATTGTAAAGATCAATGACAAAAAATATGAGAGAGGGAGGTAGAGAAGGACATGGTTGATCGGGTAATAGTTTTTGGTAGCTCAGGTTGGTCAAAAATAGGTAACAGCTTGCTAGATTTAGGAATAGCAATCCAATCTGAGCAAATTAATGGCTAGGGTGGAAAGCAACACAAATGGACTATTGCTAGGTCAATTCAGGACCCTCTACTTTCGTCGACTATGGAAACCCACAAGGACAATACAGGGAAAGGAACCCTCAACTAGGGTCCACTCAGTACATAGAGAGAGAAAGAGAATGAATAAGGAAGAGAGAGAAAAGAGAGAAAAAGAGAGAAAGAGAGAAGAATAAAGAGAGAAGATGAAATGGAACTAGGGAGGATGACCTTGTTTTTAAACTAGGGTGGAGGAAGGCTAACGCTAGTGGTGGTGGCTTTGGATGGAAGTCAGGCTTCAAGTGATTGTTGCAATGACAATAAAAACAATGGGTGGCTAGCAGTTAGGATGAAAGGAGAAATAATAAGACCATCAACATGGTCAAAATCGGGGACCAAAGCTCTGATCTTGCAAAGATCGTTCACCATTAGCCGAGGCCCCGCCATGCAACCATAAAGCACCAAGGAGGAGCATCCGGAAGATGCAGCAATGTACAATGGTGGTGACAATAGACGAAAAGAGAGAAAAGAAGGGAAGTAGAAGCAGAACAAGGGATGCTTGGCGGTGGGAATTGACAACTTTTTCATTGTAATCTTGGTTGATAACTATGATCTATAAATGAAATAGTAGAGGGAGGAGGAAATTAGTGGGTACAGATGTCAATTACCTTGTCTTCAGCGAGGTCATGGCGATGGAATAGTGAAAAGGGGTGATGAAACATAAGTGGAAGAGAGTGGGAAAGAGATGGTTCTTGGCAATGAGAATCAAGGTGGGCTAGGGTGTGTACAAATAAAAGGCAGAGGGCTAGTGTTCCTAGCCTCTATTTGCTCATGATCTCCAAATCTCATCGAGAGTCGTGGAACAAAGTAGTCTCCCATCAAGAGTCTACTGCAGCCTCATTACATGCGGAGCATATGTCTGGTCTGCAGCTTAGCCAGTCGATTGATCCAAGCCAGTCTAGATGGACTAGGCCTTAAAATTTTGATCAAATTAGACAATTCTAAGTCTAATTGGATGCATTAGGAACTTTTTGAAATGGAGAGAAAGGGAAAATGAGGACCTAGAGAAGAAATAGATGGAGGTTAGTGAACCAGGCTAAACTGAACGAATTAAGCTAGGCCAATACAAACCTACCATGTGATTTGGTGCATCCATGTTTCCTAAAGAAATAGAAATAGAGGGTAAGCAACATTAGGGAGCAGTGACCACCGAACCATCCTAAACTGGGTAATTTGGGACATAGCGAACTGGAATGAACGGTTATCAGGATGATTCAACTGGTCAGTTCAGAAAACAAGTTTTTTATATATAAAAAAATCTTTCATCCCTCTTCCTCTCTCTCGATTCTTCTTTCTCCCTTTCTCTCGATCCCCTCCCCCTCTCCCTCTCACTCCCCCTCTATCACTCTCTCGATCTTCTAATCTATCAATTTTTAATCTCTTTGCAATAATGATCAATGCCTAATGGCTAGTGTTAGGGTTTAGTGACTAGGTACTCCTCTCTCCCCCCTATCTCCATCTCTTCCGATCTCCTAATCTCTTCAGTCCTCTCTTACCCTCTTCTTCTCCCTCTCTCCTCCCCCTCCATCCCTCACAATCTTTTGATCTCTCAATTTCCCTATCCCCATCTCCTTCACCCTCTCTCCCCCGTCTCTCCATCTCTTTCTCTCCCTCCCTCTCCTTCACCTTCTCTACCCTATCTCCCTCTCCCGGGTTCAATATACCTCAGTTGTATGGTAAAAAAATCAAAAATAAATTTTTTTTAGAATTAGTAAAACTATATTGGTCAAAAGTGTATTACAAGGAAATCCACCATTCATATTCTATTTTTATAGTATAAGAAAAAAAAAACAAAAAACAAAAAGGTGTGTTGCTCCTCTTTTGAAAGGAGTAAGGATAACCAAAGTAATGTCTAAACCCAATATTTCACAAAGCAAAGTAAAGGATTCCAAAATAAGTAAATATTATTTTTGATTGTCTAAATAATTGAATCAGAATGAGGAGTAAAAATAGATTTGAGATGGGACAAATGAAAGAGGTTAGCGACGGCTCAATAAATATCTAAGGATTTTCCTTCGAATTATGTGAGAATTACCCAACTTGAGCTATGAGTACGAATGAGATTTCCTTTTTCTATAAGAAAGAAATAAAAAGATTCAAATCATAGTCCAAGTCATGATTTTATGGATCCATTTGCAATTACATACGTATACAGAAATTCAGAATCCTTTTTTCTCGAGCTATATGAGGGCGCATTATTTATTTACATCTATTACAATGAGCCATATACCAAATCGTTGCAATTGATGATCGACCCCAAAGAGAAGGAAGATATCTTTAAAAAGTCAGTTTTTATGATCCGATAAAGAATCAAACTTATTTAAATTTTCGTAGTATTCTTTATTTTCTTGAAAAAAGTACTCAACCTAAGGAAACTATTTGTGATATTTTAAGGAAGGCAGAACTATATCAAGAAAGAACTTCCATTCGAGTTAATTAAAGGAAGAAAAACAAAATTAATAAATAAAATGGTGTGTGGGAGGGTGTAACTAGTATCTATCTTTGTGTAATTATTTACATACAATTTATCTTTTTCTTGTAGTATTCATATTTTACATTTTTTTTTGTTAATTTTGAGTCAAGGATTTCTATGTGTTCCCACACCTTTTTTTTGAGACCTCAAAAAATAATGAAATAGACAAATTCCTTTTCTCATGAACACATACAAGAAAAGGATATTAGTAATCCCACCATTAACTACTTTATTTTTATTTATTTATTTAATAGTTATAGAAATTCATATCTTATGAGATATAATATGTAACTTGCTATCTTCTTACCTAGCAGGCAAAGATTTATCTTTGTTCAAAGACTAATTCACTCAGATCGACATGAGGGTCCAACTCTATTGCATTGCTAGAATCCATGTTGTATATTTTACCAAACTAGTCACCAATTCGCATATCCCTTAGTACCGGTTCGGTGAACTTTGCTAGAGAGAATCCTAATGTCTTCTAGATCTTTACACGATAACAAGGTTAAATAACACTGCAAAAGATCCGACCTAGTGAAGCTTGAGGCAATGGATTTACGATATTGGAAAGAAAGTTTTGCAAGAAAATTTCCAAGATTACCTCAAAGTTGCCAATAAATATGTCAAGGCAAAATGGAACTTAGTAAAGAAGGATATAGTTTAAATGCTTGTTCTTATATTAGAGTAAAGCGAGAATATAATAGGGAGTTAGGTGCTTTTTTTCAAACCTTTCCTAGCTAAGCCTGATTTTTGTTTTGGCTTGGCCTAAGATTTTCAATCTAAGAGGCTGGGTTAGGCCTAGAAATTTAAGCCCAAATTGAAATTAGTTCCAACTCAAGTTTGATATTTTTAATCCAAAAAAACCTAGCTTGACAATATGCAATTTTGTTTTCAATTTTGTATAATATATATTATTAGATAATCTATTTTATAAATAAATTAAAAACTAGAAAGAGGAGAATTGGGAGAGTCCTATCTGCAATCATCCTAACCCTAGCTCTTTTTTCTCCCTTAGATCTCCGCCCACCTCTTGATGCTACCCCACAGACTCCACCTCAGTCACCACCTCCTCATCCTTCTCTCTCTCTTCATCACCCAGACGGCTAGCCACCTCCTCTTTCTTTTTCTCCCTCTATGTTCCCCAACCAACCATTCGCCGCCAACACCTCCTCTTTCGACAAGTCGGCCACCCACACTACCTTCTCTCTCTCTTAGCACCTCACCCGTAGTTGGATGCCTCCTCTTCCTCCTCACTCTCTACCTCATCCAAGTCAACTATTTGCCACCAAATGCCCCCTCTCCCTCTCTATCTCCTCCCCAGCTGACCACCACCTCCAACTCTTCTCCCTAGTTTAGCAAACTGCAGGGTCGCCCCTCCCCCAACCCTCATGCATTTGGCCAATTTGTGGAGTACGAGAGTTCCATCACTTTCTTTTTTTCAAACATGTCAGGATTGTCAGGCTTGGGACAATTCAGGCTAGTCAAGCCAAGCTTAAGAATCTATATATTTTTCAGGCTCGGCCCATGCAGCAATTTTCAGGCTCGAGGCAGTTAAGACAAGCTCAGCCTTGAGTTTTTTGTTGGGTTATCTAACCTCGGTGCAGCTCTAATTTAGAACTCAATAGATGCTTGGATCCAATTTGAAACATAGAGGCAAGGGGTGGTTAAAGTTTTTAGTCATCTTTAAGTTCTAAATTATGTGTTTCCATGAATGGAACATGGTGATTCGATGGTTGTAGGATTCATGACAAAAGATACAATAGTTCTCACTGAATATAAATTGCAAAAGAGGAATATGACTGCACATATCAAAAAAATTTCGAGTACATTCCCAATTTATAGATGGATATGATGGATCATACATATGTTATAGTATTCTTAGTGATCCGATTAGGGAGAAGGATGATTTTTCTCAACCCAATCAACTTGAATCTCTCTCTCAAAAAAAAAAAAGAAGATGAAAGATTTGCGAAAGTAAGGCTTAAGGCCTCTTTTTCTTTCATTGATGATAAAAAAACTCAAGGTATACAGTCTCTATTTATAATGGTGAGGTTCACCCTTGAGCAATTTAGGTCAGATTTTTCTGTAATTTTATTAAGACTCTTTTTTCCAAATAGACATCACTAGTAGAAATAAACTCGAAAAAGTTAAAATTCTTTAGAAGGTACATCTCGACTTCTAAATCAAATTTACATTCTATCTCTCCACCTGATTCTTCTCAAATGGAGAGATATGTCTAGCCAAGATCTTAGTCGAAAAGAAAACTCTCAGTTTGATCGGCCTATTTCAAGATCCAAATGATGGAATCTGGGCTCGATGGTCAGAGGCACTACCTCCTAAAGGGTGGGGTGTCACATTGTAAATCTTAAAAAACTGCTCGATTTAGAAAAAAAAGATCATCCTAATAGGATGTCTTATGACCAAATTAGAGCCTTTGAAATTTAGCCTACGACTTAGCTTTCCAATATGGCGAATCTTCCTTCTGGATCCTATCCAACCATACTCATAGTAGTGAAAGTGATCCACATTGAGTCTGAGGATCCTCTTAGATCATTTAGTGTAATGGCAATGGTTTCTTCATCAAACAAAGGAAAATAGATGAAGATGTGTAGCATACGATGGCAAGTAAATTAGTGTGATGGAATTTTGAAACTTCACTTCATAGTTAGTGGTTTTAATGGTTCAACATGCACAAAACATTACTATTATTCGTAAACAAGCTTCTAACTCATAGTTTGATATGCTCACATTGCATTAATATTTTTTTTTTATGATAAAGAGTTAATATTGTTACGACTATATTAGCTAGCACATCATGGCAAATAAGGTGCTGAATTGAACTATATGGAGGTTCTAAGGTGCAGTTGGAGGATGAATAACTAGAATTGCTAGTTTGGTACATCTAGGAAGCATAATTAAGACTCAATATGGAAAGGTGGATTATTATTTATCTAAAAACTTCTAAAGGAATGAAGGATGTGAGATGTTTTGTTAAGGATATGGAAAATCCTTAGGTATGAATATGTCAGATACTCGTGACTCGATTGGTGAAATAGTCTCCCTCTCCAAAAAAATATGTTTTTTTTTACCGACGCACAAAGAAAATATTTTGTTGCGAATGAACACCCTGCTCGTTTTCAACTATCCGTGGTGTTGGCTTTGATTGCCCCTACTCTTCTCTTGTCCTCAACCCTCGAAAGAAAAGATCAAACTCGTCGAATCGAGGATCGGAATCGTACCTTCGGGCAATCTCCGCTCTAGATGGGATATATCCTATAAAAGATAGGAAGGGGAGGGGGTTCGGGGGAGGGGAAACCTTCCCTTCCCCAGAAATCTTTACTGTTTACTGAATCACATGAAATTTCAGCCAACTCCATATATGTAATGTAATTTATTTCATACGTATGAACGGAAACGAGACGGAGGAATGAAGAGCATTTTCGACGCAAGTTCGAATTTGCGACAAGTACAAATGGAAATGGATTGCTAAGTGTGAGGAGTTGACGTTATAAAAGATTATTTGATCACATAGATTCTATATAAAATACTGCAATTACAAGATTCATAGTGATGGGTTATGATATGATGGAAAATGAGCCTAATAATATAGCATGATTGGATTTGTCTGGATTTATCTAACTCAAGACTAACATGGCGCTCTGCACTGTCAAGCCATGTCGATCACAATCAATCTAAGAGCAGGGATGAGCAAACTAGAAGCAACTGACCTCCAAGGTAAATTTTATCTGATCCAAAACCCTGCAGCTCAAACAACCGCCTATGTAGCTTGGAGTCTATCCCCAACCGATCCGAGCCCTGTCACCTTGGGTGGCGACCCATACTTTATATGAAAATGCGCTCGTTGTATCATGCCAACAATTCAAGACTACCATAATGCCCCAGGCAACTGCATCATTTCTTAAGATGGTTATGATGAGTACAATGATAGCATGATTCTAGTCTATTACAACATGACCTCCAAAAGATTCTAGACATTGTGGCTACATATAGACCTGGAATCCCTCCATGAAAGGTAGAATAACAATAGCAGCCACCACTACAACCATTATTACTCTCAATCATCTTTTCTCCCACATATTCTCATCTGACTTAAGCATCAGAGGGCCCAACCGAAGTCAATCCAATGGGTTCTCTAACCTATAGTTGTCATGCAAATCAATGGAGGCTAACGAATGTGTTCCACTTCGTCAACCCAAAGATTGAGCAATAATACATTGGCACCATCTATGAGAACAAGATTTTGGAAGCCACAAGGCTAAACAGAAAGAACCACCAAGTGCCCATCAGCCAGAGTCGGATGGCTCCCTCTGTAGCCCTCAGAGACCTCGGCCTCCTCAATCAAATTCGAGAGCCATCAACATCGAGTAGTTCAACCTTCTCATGTAGCAAGTGAGATCCCTCCCTATAGCGGTGCAAAACCTACAGCAACAGACCACCAATCCCCCACCAACTTAGTCAAACCACCAGAACAACCTAGTGCAGGGCGATGATCACTCTTCTCCTGAGTGAAGCCAAAGTCATGATCATCCTAGCTCTTCTTCTAAAGCAAGTTCTAATCCTGTCAATCTTTCCCATGTTACTCAAACAGGGTCTCTAGGAGGGAGGCTGATCTCGATCGCACGATCGAGAAAATGAACGATAAGATCAAAGCATTAAGGGGAAAACATGCCGCAACAAGCAATGAACTAGAAATAGTAAACAAATCTCCTTTCAACAAGGAGATTATGGAGGAGCCCTTGTTGAAAAGATTCAAAATGTCCCAATTTGAGCTTTATGATGGCACCCTAGACTCAATGGACCATCTACAAAGCTTCAAGAACCTCATGCTGTTGTAAGAAGCTACCGATGTGATGATGTGCCGAGCTTTCCCTGCTACCCTTAGGAAAGCTGCTCGACTCTAGTACTCAAGCCTTCAACATGGCTTGATTGAATCTTTCGACCAGCTTAACCGTTAATTTTCTGGTCACTTCATCGATAATAGGAGACACAAGGAAACTTTAGCTAGCCTATTCAAACAAGTTAAAGGAAGATAAATCCCTTCAAGACCATATTAGCAGTTTAGTGCCAAGAACCTGGAGGTCCGCAAGCTTGATCAATCCATCATGGGGGCAGCAATGATGAATGGGTTCAAAGGCTCATACTTCGGCTTCTCCTTGGAGAAAAGGCTTTCCAAAGATTTGACTGAACTTCTATTGTGGGTGGATAAGTACGCCATGTGCTGAGGATGTTGTGCCTATTCAAAGGAGGCGACAGGAGCAAAAAGCGGGAAGAAGCATAAGAGCCATGAAGAGAAGGATGGATCGAGGAGAAAACAATATCGAGAAGAAGGAAGCCCCAGGCAACAAAGGAGCCCACCTCAAAAATTCAAGAGGTACACCCCGCTTAACATCTTAAGGGCCCAAATCCTAATGGAAATTTGGGACCATGATTACTTACACTAGCCCCAGATGATGAAGGCCCCAACTAGTTGAAAGGATCTAGACAAATACTGTCAATTCCCTAAAGATCACAAACACAACACTAAGGAGTGCCTGCAATTAAAATATGAGATCGAGACCCTCATCCGGCAAGGGTAACTCAGAAGAGATGTTGACGACTAATGAACAGACACTAGTTGAGATAGACCAACACTAAGAGGCAAGGTGACAAATGACCAATTGTGTAATAATTGTGACAATCTTGGGAGGCATACCTGGCACCAGAGGCACATCAACATCCAACACCAACCTGGCATGCAGGTTAACACCGATTAGAGAAGGCCTACACAAAGTAACAAACTGGCCCTATCTGCCCTGATACTACTTGGCTCGAGAAATTCGATAAGGAATCTATACCTTGAGAATGGAGCTCTAATAATCTCAAGGCCTATTTCCAATAAGAACTATATGTTTAGTATTGTATCTTTTATTACAAATAATCAATGCAATATGTGTTGTTCTCCTCCAAAAGGCTATCCAAGTATTACATGTTGGATGCATCTCTAAAAGACCACCGACATGAAGATATCCCAAAAATGATTGAGACCTCCATTATATGAGCCAACCTTGAAGACAGAGATATCTCAAAAGTGACTGGGACCTCTGTTCTATAAGCCTACATGATAAGGGAGCGAGCTCGGAGGTATGAATCCCCTCCTTCCATAGAGATATCCTAGAAGTGACTAGGACCTTCTTCCTTTCTTCTTCTTTTTTTGGTACAGCGACGTCTCACACCCTACGGGTGTGGATACGGCCAACAAAATTCGAAAACACCGAAACAGAAAAAGAATCTGGCACTATGTCATGCTCCCTCCAAACAAAATCTCCAGAATGGTGAGTTGCATAGGAAGCAACCCAGTCAGCTGCACAATTTGCTTCCCTGTAGATATGTGTAGCCTGATGGACACCACACTCCTGCAGTAGTCCGTGAATGTCAAATAGCAATAGCCTGCCCTCGCTTGCATGTCTCCTACCCATGATCCAATCAATCATTATGGCCAAGTCGCCCTCAAGGATGATCCAGTTTGCACCTAGTGTTTGTCGGGCATAGGAGATGCCCTCCCAGGCAGCTCTGAGCTCAGCACATACCACCAAAAAATTGAAGATCCGCTGGCCCTCTGTCACCACTAGTTTGGAATCATGATCTCTAATGACGAAGCCTACACCTCCGCCTCTCCCGTCAACAACCACACTATCACTAGTCGAAATTCGCCTCCTTTCTATGAGCCTACATGGCTAGAGAGTGACCTCAGAGATATGAATCCCCTCCTCCCATGAAGATATCTTAGAAGTGACTAAGATCTCTATTCCATGAACCTATACTGCTAGGGAGTGAGCTCGGAGATACGAATTCCCTCCTCCCATGGAGACACCCTAAAATTGACTAGGACCACTATTCAGTCGTCCAAGAGTTGATGAAAAGTCCTAGTGTAGTCTAGGCTCCAATGGAAGGAGGTGTACCTGACCTGATCATGCTCTCCAGAAGAACCTAATCAATTAGAAGCTTGTTGGTTGCCCAAGACCATGTCGAACCCCTAACATCGGCCTAGTGACGTCGAAAATGGGTTGCAAAGGCTCGAAGGCCATGAATAATTAAAGTCTACCATCTCAGCCTCACTGCAGGCATTACTGACTCAGGATTGAAGTCCACTGTCGATCTAACGACATCGAGAGCAAGGCACTTTGGGCTCAGAAGCCCGTGGTCCATTACCTTAGCCTCATTCCGTTGATCTCTATGGGATTTCTAGCTATATTTCAGCATATCACTTTGACATTTTCGTTGCCTCTGTGCGATTTTTGCTTCATCTAGACCTACTTTCAATGGCATTCTAGTTTTATCTCATCCCATTTCTAGAAGTACTTCAATGTAATTCAACCAATCTATTCATCCACAAGATGATCTCAAATACTTGAGTGCAAATTCAATTGCACAAATATCATAAAAATGAGGAATAAACAAAAATGTTTATTTCATTAGTATTTATACACTTGATTACAAAACAAGTCAGAGACTAGACAAAACCTCATTACAAAAGAAGAGGGTCAAAACTGAGTTGGGCTCTAGTTCTCCGAGGTTGATGCTCTGGTAAGGTCACCCCGCTCAGCAACGGTGCCAAGAAGCAAAAGAAAAAGGCCTACATAAAGGCCTACTCCTTAGGGCTCGAAGGCTCCCCAGCATCATTATTGCTACCCCCTTGAAGGGCAAAGGCAGCTGAGATTAGCCTCACCAAAGAGCTTTACTACTTGATCTTTGCATTTGTCAAAGCCCTTCATGAATATCTCAACCACAATAAGGGTGAGCTCTATGTGATAGTCCTCCCAAACTCTATACTTCTCCACAGCTCGAAAGGCCTTGCTCTTAACCTTGGTAGCCTGTAGCCTGGTGACCTGCAACTCCTTCTCGACCTCAGTAGCTCGAAGCTTAGCAAGTTAAGCTCATTGCTCCATGGCCTCTAGCTTGCCCTTGGCAGACCTTAGTCTGGCCTCCACATCATCCATCCTCTCCTTAGCCTAGTGCAAGGCCGACTCAAGCTCCTCCACTCAATGACTAAGATTCTTTCGTATGCTAAAGCCATTCAATCAATGTATATAGATTAAAATAGATTTAGCAAAAAAATCCAACTCCTTAAAAAAGAAAGAGGAAGAAAGAAGTTGTACAGCCATCGCTCAATGGTGGCTTGGATAATTGCTTTGAGTAGGGAACCTACTTGGATAACCTGGCAAACCGGCCTTGTTGAATTCTCCTTATGATAATTCTCACTTAAATTTAATGCCTACTTCAAAATGGTGCAAAAATGGAGACTTCAATTACTTCCTTGCCCGAACCAAGAGAAATGCCTCAGACTCGGATGTCAGGCAACAAGTGATATGGAGGAAAATGGGCTTCATAACATGCCATGTTTGGATTTGTCAAAATTTGTCGAACTCAAGGTTGATCATAGCTGATCAAAGAGCAAAGGCACGCAAGCTAGAAGCAACCTACCTCCAAGGTCATACATCATCCAATCCAAAACTTGTAGCTCGGGCAAGCACCCGTGCAGCTTGGCATCTATGACTGACTGATCTGAGCCATTTCACCTCGGACGGTGACCCTGCATTCTATACAGAAGTGCGCTCCTTTTATCACACCAACAATTGAAGACTACCATAACGGCTCCAGGTTGTTACGCCGTATCTTAAGATGGTTACAATATGATCATAGATGGTTACAACAAGATTTCAATTTGTTACAACACAACCTCCAAAAGATTCCGGACCCCATGGCTACATATAGACCTAGAATTCCTCCATGAAATATAGGACAATGACAACAATCACTACAACCATTACTGCTCTCAATCGTCTCTTCTCCCATATATTTCCCTCAGACTTAAGTAGTGAAGAGACCTGCCAGAGCCAATCCAGTGCGTGCTTTAACTTGTCATTGTCTCGCAGATCGACAGAGGTTGACGGAGGCATACATTATCATCAACTTGAAGGTCGAGTAGCGACACATATGATAGTTGTCACTACAGGAAAACTCATCTTTCTGGTGCTTTTTACAATATTTAGCAATGCTTATAAGTGTCAGCTAAAGTTCCGTCGACGCTACTCAAAACATCGGCGATACTGAAGTGGCAAAGCTTTTTGCCAGCGCTACATGAAAGCATCGTCAAAAACAGGGATTTGGCAACGCTTATAAAGCGTCGGCGAATGCCTAACGGATAAATTCCTCACTATTTTCCTCAGGATTTTCGCCGACGCTTTTAAGCATTGGCAAATCCAAGTGTCGACAAATCCCGATGCTTTAAAGCATCAGTAAATCTCCATTTTTGCCGATGCTACTTGAAAGCGTCGGCATAACCTTAACTTTCAGGGATGTTTTAAAGCGTTGGCATAGGCGTACCGGGCCTATGCCATGATATTTTTTACCGACGCTTAAAAGCATCAAGAATTGTATTTTTTTAAAAAAATAAAAATACAAATTCATATCATAAAACACACATTATAAAATACATATTATAACAATATGAACCTGTATTACATTTACATTGACACAAATATTCAGATCATTCGAAATATTTATATTGTCATATCTGAATAAATTTACATAATAAGTTTAGAATTACAATGTACTTTGAAAAATAAAAAACATATACAATCAAACTTCATAAAAAATAGTCTAAAAGGTATCAGGGATGGGATTTAGCTCCATCATCATCATCTCTACGAGCGTTTGAAGTATCAGAAATCTATAAAAAAAAAAAACCTTAGTAGCTAGGAATAATATGATACATTAACTCATACATCATAATTGATAATATGTAAAGTATTCAAATATATATAGTTATTTACCTGAGAAGGAAGAAATCGTCGTAATAAAGATGAAATATTCGCAAACTGAGAATGCAAATTTTCTTAGTTCTGCTTCAGCTCTTCAATAGTTGCTTGAAGATGACGAACTTCTGCAGTATTACTACTTTCTCTAGCATTTCTTGTATACATACCCACTGCAGAGAACTAATGAGTGGGGATAACTCTAACGCCGTAACCCCTCACTCGACCATAACACTTTGGGCCCATCAATTCAGCGAGCACTTGAGCTCTGATGTGACTGGTCGCGTCGGATGATAATGACTCTCTGATGCGCTCTGAAATAAGATTTGTTTTTCTGTCCTATATCTCTCAAAAGAAAAAGTCAAATTAATGTATACCAATAATAGAACAAAAAAAAATCATTGCAAAAGTTAAAGATGAATACATACAACTATATCTTTTGACTCCTCCCGAACAATGCTACCATCTCGGTGGGTGTGAGTCATCTTATAAAACTCCACCTTACCAGGCTCCCTTCCATTATCATCTATCTACAACAAAAAGTATATTTTAAAAGTATACATGCTATATGACAGAACAATTTCAGATAAATTTGAAGAGTTTTAAAAAAACTTACGAATTCAGCTCTACGCATCGCATAACTCATAAAGCCTAAATATGAGGAACAGTCTGCGATGCTCGAGTAGCTCTACCAGTGTTGGAATATGTCTTCCCTAAAAAATAATAACCAATGTAATTTATATAATGTATAAATTTCTAATCTATAATAATAGTAAATACAATCTAAGGTAGTGAAAAAATATACACAACCTGAGCTCTCTCGGAACACCAGTAGTGGACAAGCTCCCTCCACTGATGAGAGATTACATCTAGAGGACAAACGCGGACCACCTCCTCTTCAGTCATGCCCTCGTGCTTCTAGTCCGCTTTTAGTTTCGCCTCATATTCTTTTTATTTGCAGTTGACAGACTTTAGCACCCAATCATGGCTATTTGCAGGAAGGACAAACATTTTCTACACCAAAGTCAAAAATGTTATAATAATGTTAAATCAAAAAATAATTGAAGATAGTAAACAAATTCAATTCTTTACCTCAATAAATCTAAGAAGCTCATCCTTATATGAAGAAAGCATTTCATTCTATTTCGTATAGTTAAACAGACACAACTGACCCTTCCGCGCAACCGATCCTAGAAAAATCGATAAAATGCTGGCAGCCTTCTTGATGGGCTGCCCCAGTTCGTTGCAATGGACGACGATCTTCTCATCCTCACGTAGAGTCCACATGTCCCGTGCTCGAGTGGGGCCTCGTGTTCTCCTCACTCTCCCCAGTCCATCTATAAAATAAGAAGTCCATTAAAAGCAAATGATTTAAAATAATAGATTGTAAGAGAAATTAATATATAAACTATAAATCAAAGTACCTTGAATGTCCACGTCATCCATGTCTAGACAATCTGCAGGTGGCGCGTGCTCAGACTAGGACTCGTGCTAAGTATGGGACTCGAACTGCTGGGGCTCGTCGGGCTGCTGGGACCGTAGGAAATGATCAAAAGTAGATCCCACGGATGTGTGCTGAAACTCAATATCTCTGAAACATTTTTCTCGTGGCATATTGTAACCTAGTATGAACAAAAAAGAATAAGTATTAGTTAAATAATAAAAGTATAGAAATAATGTAAAAATTGCTAATTAATTTAATGTAAAGAAGTAATGTTTTTCTTACCATTAAGAAACTATATTGTCTCATTCAACATCCGTCCTAACCAAACTAGTAGAATTTAGTTCATCAATTGGCGCAACATTAAAAGACATACACTGAGTATAAGTCTCATCATCCTCCTCTTCTAACCCTTTTTCCATATCATACAAGTCCCTAGGTTTAGTCTTAATAACAACAGAACAATCTTTATCTTTCAAGTCTTGCACAAAGAACACTTGTTAAGCTCGAGATGAAAAAATGAATGGGTCATCTTTCAATAGCACACCAGTAAGTATCAACCTTGAAAAATTTACTAGTGTGAAGCCATTTATATCTTGCCTCAAACCTCTAGATGAGTTTATATCCATCCAATCACATCGAAATAATACTACTTTAAAGTTTCCATAATAATCCAACTCATAAACATCTGTTAGGGCATCATAATAATTTTTTCCATCCGCCTCAACCATAATCCCACTATTTTGGGTTTTTTCTAAATTTCTCACACTTTTTAGTATGAAATTTAAAACTATTTATAACGAAGCTATCATATCTGTTGACAATATTGTTCGGACCTCGAGCAAGGACTATTAATTCATTGGAACAATTTCTTTCCATCTTCGTCGGTACCTAAAATAATTATAGAAGTAATGATTAATTTTTCAAAGTTCCAATCGTAGAATATAATAAAAGACCTGATATATTCAACATCTAAGCTATTTTAATAGCCATTCAGGAAATAACTCAACCAACCATCTTTGCTCAATCCTAGAGGTAGGATGAATGTTATTGTTGACGCTTCGCTGAGCCATTAAAAATTCTCTGCACGAGTAAAAATTAATTTGTTTTGAATATTATATCTAATATGACAGTAAATTGTGATTTCTTATAACCATACTGATCTGCGATGCTCGAATATTAAGTCACTGTGAAGTAAGACATAGCGATGTGCCTGTGCCAATAATTTGTGATGAACTACAGTACTTTCAGCTTTCCTCAAAAATCTTTCACCAGATAAGAACTTGTACTCCCAGCTTCGGCAAAAAGGGGTCGGTAAAACCCCATTTTCTTGTAACGCATATAGATCTACCATAAGGTACAATATGAAACCTGTGTGGAAAAGAAGATCGTGGAGCATTTCTATTGAGCCTTTTAAATTATTTCGGATCTTTATGCCCACACCAAAGACCTTGTTTCAGATAGGGACTCTTCTTATCCTCCCAGCGACCTTGCTGGATCAATAACTGATATCAGTATCACTTCATAAGGAAGCTAGAAACTCTAGGACGTAAGTCTTGAAATAGATGTCCTTCACTTTCATTTACTTGGAAAAGATGGCAGATAGCACTCTTCAGTCGTATTCATGTGTCACATTTCTAAATGGTTGTTGGACACAGTCAAGGTGAGGTGAGTGGTCATTATGGCCTCCAACTCCAAACTTGTCTGTCAAAAGTCGGTTCAATGAACCGTTTCTTACAGGTGAAAAAATTACATGATCTCCCAAGTAAATATACAATTTTGAAAGAAAGGGCTAGTTTTATATATACATATATATATATGTACAGCAAAAGGCTCCCTGATTAGTTCTGCTTAGTTCTGCTATCAGAACAAGAATGATACCACTGGGCAAATATCTGCTGGTTCAGAGTTTAGGGCACTTTACCAGTAATTTGGATTGAATATGAAGAAAAATCTACATTGACAAGTTTATCGTAGTCAGAACTGTTGTCTCTCTATGATAGGTTGAGGTAAGTTGAGGCTAATTTTGTGTTTGTGGTCCTGAAGGACCCCTATTGGGTTCTTAAGATTATTGACTCTTGTTGCAACGCCTTGTTTTGAAATACATTGCTTTTTGATTCTATTCAAAGTCTTTTCTGGCTGTCATTAGCTGCTAACCAGTGGTTCAAAATTTGATACATTTCCCATTCTTATACTTTCTAATCTACTTCGACAATTTTTCGCATTGTGCTCCGTCTAGCTATTGGCCATTGCAATTTTACTAAATACATTTCCTTAAATATTCTCCTAATGTCTGTTAGTTTGCAAACCATCTATATATAGGTTTTCTCGTGTGCCCCATATATGGCACACATGCATATATCTTAGTTATTCGTTCTTTGGATAGCAATCCGAAAGGCCAAACCATTGCTCTCATATTAGGTGTGCTGGTCCAAACCCAAACACTATGTTTGGGTTGCAGAAACGAAAAGGAATTAGAATGAAATGGGAATAGAAGACAAGGAATGAAAATAATGATTCCTATTGCATTGTTTAGACATGAAAAGAAAGGATGCGTAAAAGGAATGTCAGCTCTATTCTAATATTTAATGCAACTAATTATATTATAATATTGTATTAAATACTATTTCATATTTCATAGTTTATCATTTTTATTTTATAGATTTTGTGTATTTTTTATTTTATTTCTGTATTTTTGGTTGGTATATTTTTATACTTACATTTTAAATTTTGGTATTTCTGTTTGACTACCATGACACATGGTTTGTACTATAGTATTTGTTATCCATTTCCTCTTCTTGTCTTTAATTGGTTTTTTATATTTTATTTCTAATTTTATTTTTTATTTCTTTTTTGTTGTTTTTATATTGTATTTTAATTAACATGTTTTTAGTTAATGTATGTTTAATTTTTCATTTCCATATTTACTTATATTGTTTAGTAATAAATTTTAATATTTTTACTAAGTCTTCTTCTTTAATGTGCATTACACACTACAAGAATAAAAGTTATTCTCGACTGTTATTTGCCAACATTAGGAAGAAGTGTTGGTAAGTTGTGTACCACACCAAAATTTGTTGATGCTTTTTATTAGCATCGGCAAATAAGGACGGCTAAAAATATCGAAAATGGAGCTCACTATTTTATCGATGCTTTTTAGCAAGCGTCATCGGAGTCATTGAATTAAACGATGCATATAAGCGTCGGAGATGTTAGACAATGTGATTAAGCGTCATTGAAGTCTAAAAACAAGATGATGCTTCCATCGGAGCCCCAAATCCTCATTCGCCCCATCAACCCCAGATCCTCCACCGGAGACCCAAATCCTCCTCCTCCTGCCAAAAGCCCCAAATCCTCTTTCTTCTCTAGATAAGAGCCCCAAATTCTCATTCTTCTCCGGCCGAGAGCCCTAAATCCTATTCTCTTCTTGTGCCGAGAGTCATCATCCTCCTTCTCCTCCTCCAAATAGCCCTCCAGTGGAGCTTCTCCTCCTCCTCCTCCTCTTTAGGTAAGAAAATCACATCTTGTAAATATCAAAAAAATTAATTTGATATTTAAGAGGGAAATGGAGATAATGGATCCTAGATCTTTGATTTAACTAGGCTTTTTATGCATGTTAAAACTTTGATTACTGATTTTATGTATGTTAAATCTTTGATTACTGATGTTAGAAATAATCCCCAAATGGCTCTCTTATTTGTCCAAGAATTTTTTGTGATGATTTATTACCAATTCTACTTGGAATTAATAGTAATTGAAAGGAGTCAATATTGGGTTGCGTGAACTCAAACCTATGTGATGTTTAGTTTTAAAAATTAGTTATTCTTCTATTTTTTTCTCTTTTTTTTTAGTTGTTGGTTATTCTTCTATTTCGTATTGTATTCGATAGCGACATTGAGGACTGGGCTGGACTGACCTCAATTCTCTATCAGTATTAATTAATTATGGTGTTGCATGTAGTGAGGTTTTTTCCTTAGTTTAAGGGTACTATAGAAACCTGACCACAATTCCCTCAGATTGTTCAAATATTGTACTGAGTTCTATGTCTCGCTGATTTTTAGCATTACCACATAAGAGGGTTGTACATGACATTTTGTGTCCTTGGCCTTATTATGTGGTTGGCATGCATCGATAAGATTGGAATTTTTTGTCCTCTCATATTTTACCAACTTAATGGCTCATGCATTGAGAATTTATATACATACTATAGTCAAATTTCATAAAGTGTATGTAAGTTGCTAAGTTCTTTTTCTTATAATTTTTTATGGATATAATATTAAATATTTTCTTTTGTTTATCATTTTTAGATTAATTGTAATTTAATCGATATTCTAATAGAATGGACAAAAGTTAGATAAATAAGTTGAGATCCAGCGAAGAATATTTGGATGGAGTACAAAATTTTATTAAATTGAGAAAGCTAATATAAATGAAAAGATTTTATCTTCATACTGAAAATGTGTAAATTTTATTTTGATATTGGTAGAACCGTACAAGCATCTCAGGTGGTTCCTCACACATCAGGCTGTAAGATCGAGTTATGCGATGCGTAGAGATGAATTCTCATATTTCTTTGAAACTCTTTGTTATATTTCAAACTACTCAATCATATATTCGTAAAGATGAAACTCTTTGAATTCATATATATGTATCTTCTATCATATATCACGTATCATGGATGATATATAGCTTGCCAATATACTTTTTTTGTAGATAGAAGAGCATGAGAGAGAGCCTGGTGAGGTGGAGTTCTGCAGGATGACTCACGCTCACCGAGATGGCAGCTTTATCTAAAAGAAGTCGAGAGAGATAGTTGTATCTATTGATAATCGA
The DNA here is from genome assembly GCF_051530095.1 of Phoenix dactylifera. Lineage (NCBI taxonomy): Eukaryota > Viridiplantae > Streptophyta > Magnoliopsida > Arecales > Arecaceae > Phoenix > Phoenix dactylifera. Next base: position 22,294,663 of record NC_143199.1, on the reverse strand, counting down.
TTTGTGCAACAATTTCTTATTAGTTTTATATTTTCAAATATTAATATGTGACTATTTTTACTTAGAATATAGGATAGGGCTACATTCTTTATTGCAGAGCATGTCAGAGAATCATTATCATCCGGCGAGACCAGTCGCGTCGAAGCTTAGGTGTTCACCAAATTGATGGGACCGGAGCATTATAGTCGAGTATGGAATTATGGCATTGGAATTACGCCCATTTAGTTGTCAGCAATGAGCAGATATACCTAGGATGCCAAACATAGTAGTAGCAATATAGAAGTTTATAGTCTGAAGGTCGTGATGGAGGAGATGAAGCAGAGCCATCAGACAAAGATAAAGAAGATGAGCCAGAGCCATCAAATAAAGATACAATCTTTGAGAGCTCAGCATGACCAGATTGGATCTTTATTGCATAGGTTTGTTCCTCTGAATATTTTACATAATTATCATTTATTTTTTATGAGCTTAAAGATTTTTGTATTCTTAACTTCTAAAGCTTCTATCCTTTTCTTGTAGATTTTTGATATTTTCAATACATGTAGAAATGATGATAATGATGCCATCGACCCTTAATAGCTTTTATATTGTTGACCCTAATATGATTTTGATGTTTACAAAGCCATTGAGGTCATATCTTAGTATTGATGCTTTCAATTCAATTGATCTAATACATAAATATTTAAGGAAGAAAGATATGATACGTTCTTGATATGCTCTACATATTGTTGCCCAATGAGACAACCCAAGAGGGGGGGTGAATAAGGTTTTCTAAATTCTTTCGATCTTAACTCTTCTTAATGGATGTGTGTGAATGATTTAGTTAGTGTCAATTGTATATGTGAGATTGAAAATATAAACAAGACAATACAAACACACAAGAAGTATGGTAGTTCGGTGTACCCCACGGCACCTACGTCCACTCCCCAAGCATCCCCTTAGAAATTCACTATAATTTCTCGGATTACAGTTGGATTGTTTTCAGGGCTCACAATCCAAAAACCTTTACAATTGGTTTTCTGGGCTCATGTTGATTTTTCGGGCTCACCAACAACCTATTCTGTTGGTTTTACGGGCTCACCAATAAACCTTACAACAAGATTAAAAATACAAGAAATAAAGCTCCTAAATGAGCATATAAATCAAATATGCACTAAGAAGAAGAAAAGAAAAATGTTATCTCTTTGAAGGCGCTTTTCTTTTCTTCGCAGAGATTACTTCACTCTTCAAGGGTTGGTGAAGCTTTTGATTTCTCTTTGAATGTGCTCAACCACCTTCTTTTTAGATTTTGGAATGAAGCAATTGATAAAACACTTGAAAGCTTGGGTTTTCACTTGAATGCTCTTCTTAATTTCAAAAGATTCTTTCCACTGATGAATAGTACCCTTTAAATACTTCTCCAACCTCTAATAGTAACTTCCTAGCTATTGAAATGGAGAAACTAGCCGTTTCTAGCTATTAGAGACTCAAAAAGCACTTCTTTAGAGCTAGCTATTATGCTGTCAGTCGTGCTGGGGTCGACCCAAGCAAATCTGGGGTCGACTCAAGTTACTGTTCCACAGACTGGGGTTGACTTATGTATTCCTGGGGTCGGCTCCAACTACAGTGGGGTCGACTCAAGTTTTCTGGGGTCGACCCTCTCAAGGTTCCCAGAAACTTGTCTTTCTGTCATTCTGGGCTGGGGTCGACTCAACTTCTCTTGGAGTCGACTTGTGCTACAGTGGGGTCGAATCAAGCTTTTCTGGGGTCGACCCTTTCAGGGATTCCAGGGACCCAATTTTCTGATTCTTCAGGCTGAGGTCGACTCATGCCTTCCTAGGGTCGACTCATGCTTCAATGGGGTTGACTCAAGGTCATCTAGGGTCGATCCTCTCAGAAACTCCAGAGACTTGCTTTTCTTGCTCTTTTGACTGGGGTCGGCTCATCATGTCTTGGGGTCGACTCAACCTGAGGTCGGCTCAAGGTTTTCTGGGGTTGACCCAAGGTCTATGCCATCTGTGCCATTTTGTGCCAGAGTGTAACAGAGAGTGCTAGGGTCGACTCCATTACTTCTGGGGTCGACTCAACTATGTGCCAAGTGTTCCAAGCTTGTGCCACACCAAGCCAATTCATGCCAAGTATATCAGAGTCGACTCCAAACTACTTGGGGTCGACTCTAACCCTGTTTTTCTGTACTTGATGGTTAGTTTAGCACAGTTAAGTAATAAAAAGATATTCTAATGAAATTGATGAAGTATGGCACATTCAAATTTCATTTCTTTAATTAATAGAATTACAGAAATACCCCTTATCAAGAGAACCTTCATTCTTAGTTTGATCAAACTGAAAATTAGATTTTCTCTCAAGTTTTTTTAGTAGAATTATCCTTTGATGAGTTCTTGAGGATCATATTAAGCATTGTAGATGAGTGTACCATGAGTGTATCAAGTTTGTTGGATGTATAGAGAGTGTATCACTTCTCTCTTACTTGAGTATCTATTTATTTGATTAACTTTGTTAATTGCATTGGTACTTTTCTATGGCCTTTATGGTTTTATAAACATTAAAATAACATTTTGATTCTCAATCCTCTGTTTTTGATGATTACAAAACATTACATATTGTTGATTTGTCATTCATAAAAAAAGTTTAATTTAACATCATAAGGTGCTTTTGGTTCAAGATTTCAAAATAGTCTAACTTTTGGAATATGTATCAAGGAACCAATAGCTCCCCCTATCATCATCAGATTGATGTCAAATCTGTTTTAACTTTACTCCCTCTCTCTCTTATGTCTCATTGAGTTAAAATTTTTAAGGATTTGTGCCAACTTGAGAGTTCCAAGTTATGTTTCGAGGCTATAAACTTTCTTTAGTTATGTGCCAAAAGCTTATATAGCAAACTATGAAAATTCAGATTTGCATGTTTTTAATGTTCTCCCCCTTGAATATTGATTTCTCTTCTTATATTTTTCTCTTATATGTTTTTCCCTTTTTCTTATATCTTTCTTCCCTTTTTCTTATATATTTCTTCCCCTTTTTGTCATCATCAAAAAAATATGTAATACCAAGGTGAATTGCATGCCAATGACAAAGATTATAAATTAAAGGAAGACACTGTATTTCATATATACCAAAATTACTTAGAATGTTCCATACATTCAAAATACTATAAAAGATACAATCAACAAAAGACAAGAACACGTAGAGATCTAGAATGACTCTAGGCACTAGTCTAAGTGAGCTCCTGTAGTGCTATCTGTAGGCCTAGTAGCATCCAATGGCTGTGATCTGGCTCTAGATCTCCTAGTGTAAGTAGCGAGAGGAGGTCTCGTCTGGTATGACTGGGATGGTCTGTGAGCCCTATGAGCTGGCTGGCTCTATGCTGAGACCTCTGACTCAGCTGCTCGAGCTCCAGGTGGACCATGATAATCTCTCTCTAAAGTGGTCAACCAGTCCGTGAGACTCATCACCGGGGCAGATACTCCCCTGACCTCAGCCGTAAGGCTATCCAACTGACTCATCATCCTATCGGAAAGGCACATCACCTGAGCTGCTACAATCTCTGTCATCCTACTCCAGTACTCCTGAGTGTATCCAGTAGGTGTAGAGGATGATGGCCCTGCCTCTGCATGTGACGCCGGATGCTCAGTAGGAATCTCGGGCTCGGGAATGGAATCTCCAAGCTCCGGTACATCATGCTCTAGTGCCTGTGCCGCTGCACCTGTGCGCACCCAGTGACCAATCAGCTTGTCGTAGCCCATACGAATAAGTGTCCATGCAATGTAGGTGTCGGTGTACCATATGGTCTCTAGAGATCTCACCAACTAAACATATCTCATACTGTCTGAAGATCAGAGTGAGTACCATACCATAGGGTAGAGAGTAGGGGTGGCAAAATATGACCCAACCCGCCAACTCGATCCGTGTTCGATCCGCCATAAACATATTTGAATTTGGCCTAAACAAGTTTGGATCGTAAACAAATCGACTCGTTTAACCTGTTTATTAACTGTTGGGCAGGTTAAACAGATCTAAATAGGTCGGATTCGGCAGGTTAAACAGGTTAGGTTGGCAGATTAAACAGGTCTAAATAGGTTAAACATGTCAAGTTAGGCAAATAGGTTAAACAGGTCAGGTCGGGTTGGGCAAACAGGTTACCTGTTTATTAAACAGGTTAAACGGGTCGGGTCAGATTACCTATTTATTAAACATGATAGGTTCAGGTTGTAATTTCTGACCTATTTAATAAACAGGTCGGGTTCAGATTTATGATTTTCTGATTCGACTTGCATGTGATTCGACCCTGATTGCCATCCCTAGTAGAGAGGCCCTCACCCTAGTCACGGCCTCACGCATCTATCTGATCATCATAGCTGGAAGATTCAAGGGAATGTAATGAATAACATGCTCCATAATGGCCAAATCTCTCTTGGATACATGGTCGAATCTTTCACTTTTCGGAAACAGTATCGACTGATGAACTTATGAAGCAGTCTCATCTCAGCAGAGAAGGCACTGGCCACCGGATCGTCAGAATAGTCGATCTCATCTCTCTCCATGATCAACTATAAAGCTCGGATCCTATCCTCTGGTCTATCTAGTATGGCACCCTCATAAGGAAGATGGAGCAACTGTCCTAGACTGTCCTCAGTGACATGAATCTCAACTCCTCGAACCTCGGACACGAGCCCTCCACTATCGACCCTTAAGGTAGCATAAAACTCACGGATTAAGCCCGGATAGGTCGGTAGATCTAGGGAATAGAGGTACTCCCATCCATGATGCTTGATCCATCCACTTAGCCTAAACCCTTCTTGATCCAAAATTCGAAGTTTAGGTGCCTACCCATTGTAACCGGTCTCCCCACGTACCTAGCGAGCAAAACAGAAGGAGAAGGAGGTTGGGGAGGCTCTACTCGTGGCTCAACTCGTGGAGGTACTGTAGATGGTCCACTAGATTGCTCTTCCACTGTAGATTGGTGTGTCACTCTACTAGATCTCTTGGCCACGGCTCGTTTAGGTCTCATTTTGACCTAACCTTCCTCTTGATTCGATCTACCGACTTGGGAGAGGGTGGAAATGGAGTTTACCGGCTATTGGAAGTGAGTGGAGGAGAGGAAATAGTATTTCTAGGGTTTTAGCAACAGTGGAATGCCCTAAATGTGCTCTCGGATCCCCCTTTAAAATGGGGGTCCTACCGTCGGGTCGACCCCATTTCAGGCCTCCAAAAAAAATATTTTTTTTTTGATCTTTTTGTTCTCTAATCCTGATCAAACTTTTATGGGACACTGATATTCATGTGAGAAAACTATAAATCAATAATTTGATCAATGTTTCATAAGATTTAGGAGATGAGAGGAGCGTATTATGAAACATTTTTCCTCTTCTAAACAAAAGGGTCACATATTCTTAATTCTCTTCTAAGCATGCAAAATCTATCTTTACTAAGAGGTTTTGTAAATATGTCAGCTAATTGCCTTCTGTGCATACGTGTTCAATGCTAATGTTCTCGTTTTGCACATGATCTCTAATGAAGTGATACCTAATTTCAATGTACTTTGCCTTAGAATGTTGAACTGGATTCTTAGTCAAATTAATTGTACTAGTGTTATCACATTTTATAGGAATCTTGTCAAGCTTAATTCCATAATCCTCTAATTATTGCTTAAGTCACAATATTTGTACACAACAGCTTCCTGCTGCAATGTATTCGGCCTCAGTCGTAGACAGTGCAACTGATTCTGCTTTTTGCTAAACCATGAGATTAAGTTGGCACCTAAAAATTGACATGTCCCACTAGTGCTTTTCCTATCTAGTTTGCACCCAGCAAAATCAGCATCTGAGTATGCATTAAGTTCAAAACAAGAGTCTCTAGAGTACTATACTCTTATACTAGATATACTCCTTAAATACCTAAGAATTCTTTTAACTGCAGATAAACGCAATTCTTTAGGATTAGATTGATATCTAGCATGCATTCCAACACTAAACATAATATCGGGCCTACTAGCAGTAAGGTAAAGCAAAGAACCAATCATACTCTATAAAGTTTAATGTCTATGCTCTTATCTTTTTTCATCTTTATCCAACTTACTAGTAGAGTTCATCGGAGTTCCCATTTTCTTGGAATCTTCTTTGCCAAACTTCTTGAGAATTTCCTTTGTATATTTTGTTTGGTGAATGAAGATCTCTTCCTTAGTTTGTTTGATCTGGAGTCCGAGGAAGAAATTGAGTTCTCCCATCATGTTCATCTCGAACTCACACTGCATTAATTCAGCAAAATCTTTACACAAAGAATTGTTAGTAGTACCAAATATTATGTTATCTACATATATTTGCACTACAAGGAGATTTTTATCTTTTCTCTTAATGAATAGTATTTTATCTACATTTTTTATATTGAACTTATTATCTAGCAAGAATTTACTAAGTCTATCATACCAAGCTCTAGGAGCTTGTTTCAAACCATATAGTGCCTTATGCAATTTACATACATGATCAGAAAATTCATGATCTTCAAAGCCAGAAGGTTATTCTACATATACTTCCTCTGTTATGTAACTATTTAGAAATGCACTCTTTATATCCATTTGATATAATTTAAAATCCATATAACAAGCAAATGCAAGTAGTAATGTAATGGTTTCTAATCTAGCAACTGGATCAAAGGTTTCCTCAAAGTCAATCCCTTCTTCCTGATTATAACCCTTAACTACTAGCCTAGCCTTGCTCCTAGTTACTATTCCATTTTCATCAAGTTTGTTCCTAAATATCCATTTGGTTCCAATAATAGATTTGTTTCTAGGTCTTTCAATTAATGTCCATACATCATTTCTTTTAAATTGATTCAGTTCATCTTGCATGGCATTGATCCAATTTACATCATGTTTGGCTTCTTCATAAGTTTTAGGCTCTATTTGAGATACAAAGGCAAGGTAGTTATTAATATTTCTAAGATAGGATCGAGTTCTTATGCCTTGTAATGGATCACTTATTATTAAGTCTTTGGGGTAACCATGTGCATACCTCCACTCTTTAGGTAGATCCTGATGTTGTGGTGAACTATGGTCATCTTTCTTTTCTTCCTCACCTTGCTTTGATGTATCCTCTTGCTCATGATTCGGTGTATCATGAATACTTAGTTTTTCAAGCTCGAATGTTCCTGTATCATCATCAAAAATATTTTCTTTCCTAGAGGACTCACCGTTAGTTTCATCAAATATAACATTATTGATTCTTCAACAACCATAGTGCTTTTGTTGAAGACTCTGTATGCCCTGCTAGATATAGAGTATCCTAAGAAGATACCCTCATCTGACTTGGCATCAAATTTACTTAAATTCTCCTTGCTATTATTTAAAATATAACATTGACAACCAAAAACTCAAAAATATTTAACAATTGGTTTCTTATTCTTCCAAAGTTCATAGGAAGTTTTCTTTGTTATTGGGCGAATTAAGACGCAGTTTAAAATATGGCAGGAGGTGTTTATAGCTTCATCCCAAAAGTACTTTGGAAGATTTGACTCACATAGCATAGTGTGAGCCATTTTTACCAAGGACCTATTTTTTCTTTCAACAATCCTATTTTGTTGAGGCGTTCTAGGTGCTGAAAATTGATGAGATATTCTATTTTCATTACAAAATTCTTCAAAGTGTTGATTTTCAAATTCGATTCCATGTTTACTACGAATTGCGATTAGAGTGGTCTTCATTTCAGTTATAACATTTTTGTAGTATTCCAAAAAAGCTGAAAATACTACATTTTTATGTGCAAGAAATAACACCCATGTATATCTTGAAAAATCATCTACAATTACTAGTCTGTACTTTTGCCTCCTAGACTTGTAATTCTAGTTGGTCCAAATAAATCCATATGGATAAGCTGTAATGGCCTAGTAGTTGAGACTATATTCTTACATTTGAAAGATGATTTTGTTTGTTTACCCAATTGACATGCACCACAAATTTTATCTTTTTCATAAGTTAATTTTGGTAAACCTTTCACTAACTCCTTTTTAACTAACTTTGAAATTAATTCCATACTAGCATGACCTAATCTTCAGTGCCATAGCCAACTAGTTTCATTTATCTTATCCTCATTGGCAATTAGATATAATCCATTTTTCTTTGCTAGATCATTAAGGTCTACTATGTAAATGTTCCCATATCTATGTCCTATGAGCACAAAACTATTATCTTTGGGACTAGTGATTATACATGCTAAAACCTTGAAAGAAACTTCAAAACCCTTATCACAAAATTGACTTAAGCTTAGCAAGTTATGTTTTAGGCCATCAACTAACAAAACATTATCTATGAATGTAGATGAAGTGATATGAATTTTACCCTTTCTAATAATGTGACCTTTGGCGTTGTCACCGAAGGTTACCATTCCACCATCTTTAGATTCCATAGTGATGAATTGATCCTTATTACCTATCATATGTCTTCAACAACCACTATCTAGATACCATAGTCGATTCTTCTCATTGGCTGTAAGACATACCAGCAAATAAAATCAAGGATCCATTTTAGGCACCCAAACTATGTTGGGTCCTTTAGGGTTAGTAGTTATGGTTCCTTTTGCCAAATTTTCTTAAATCTTGGTTTGCCTTTTACATTTGATTTTTGGTTATTGTTAAGTTTTCTAAAATCACATTTATATGCCTTATGTCCTATTTTGTTACAACAATAGCAAGTAGTATTTTCATTTTTAGATTTTACAAATATATTCTTCAAATATTTTTGCTTTTTATTTGTTCTATATTCTAATCCTGCTTTATAATAAACAGCTCTTGGCTATCAAGAATCATGTTTAACTTAGTTGAGCTGAGTGTGAATTTGTCTACCAAGAATTTATATTTTTCAACCTCTTTCTTTAGTTCACTATTTTCTTTAATCAATTTTTCAGTTTCATGGTTATTAGATAGTTTTGATTTTTCTTCCATAAGAATCTGATTTTCATGTTAGATGTATGCCCTAGAAGCCAATTTTGGCTGACACATTTTTAATTCTGGGACATAATTTGTACTTGACTTTATTATTATTGAATAAATGAAAGGCATCTTTTCATTCATATTATTATTGTGTCTATGAATCGTCCAAGGAATTAATAAGATAATGATGCATATTCTCAAGAGTTGAGAATTTGAGCCATGTATCATTAGTGATTAATTTCTAAACGCTCCTGATCGATGGATCATCACGAGGACGGTGATCGATCCGATGAGATCAGTGCACACATTACTTTCTCTATAGATGGACGAGACTCGAGTCCACGGTGTGGAGACACTGAAGTAATAGTGCAGGTGCTTGTTAGAGAACAAGGGTACTGAGCGTGACCAATACAAGAAATCACTTGGATGTCTATCCACTCGTCAGTGACTTGCTTGATGTTGCAGTAGTGTGACTGGTCCTTTGACCTGCGATGCTTTGGCTACTCACAGTGAGGTTATTGTAGTTTGACTGCACACATACATGGTCTCTAGCCATATGGGTCCATGCAGTGTAGATTGGCTGCAGTAGGTTCACTGTAGGAGTAGGGTATGCACCTATAAGGAATCTATCGACCTTGATAGACAAGAAGAGATCCTATGTGATTTATAAGACTGAGTTCGTAAGACCTCGGCTGGGGCAATATGCACAGTGGGGAAAGAGTTTTCCACTCTCGAACTTAAGTCGAATAAATCTTCACATATGACAGACGATGGGGTTTGACGAGTTGTCCATGACCTCCGTCATGTAGGGATCCACGATAGTAGGACTGTATCATATATTAACTGCACCTAGAGGTTCATTATTCCATTCTGCTGGATAGCCACTATATGCTGCTAGGTGTCACTGATGGATGGTGAGACTCACAGGGATTATCTCGATGATCGATAAATCCTAATGAGTAGAGTTGGAATCGTTCCAACCCATTGAAAGAAGTTTTCAATGATATTGAGATAGAGATCACAATATATCTCACTACCAGTCAGAATAGAACCTATGGGGTCACACACACTAGAAGTATTAACCGATCCGATGGTTGAAAAGTGATTATGAATCACAAGTAATCAATTCGATTGATAATAAGTTGAAGAGGAAATGGAAATTGATTAATTGGACTTAAAACACGAATCCTACTTAGAGTGGAATTCCTAGAGTCCTAATTGGATTAGGACTGGGAGTCCTACTTGGAGTAGGACTGGGATTCCTACTTGAAGTAGGATTCCCACAATCCTAATTAGATTAGGATTTTGAATCTATTTTGGATTCCTACTTAGAATAGGATTTCTAGAAATCCTAATTGGATTAGGACTTCGGATTCAAATTAAAATCCTAATTGGATTAGGACCAAAATTAAATAAATCCTAATGGGATTAGGACTTCTTAAGTTCCAATTAATTATTAATCTAATGAATCAAGATGACTCCTAATTAGATTAGGATTGAAGGGTTCAATTGAGTCATGGCTCATTAAGTTCTAATTGGATTAGGACTTACCTAGATTAAAACCCAAATTGGTTCACCCTTGGTCCAAGCCTAATTAGATTAGGACCTAACCATGAGTGACCTTCCTAATCCTCCTTAGAGGAGGATTAGGTTAACCATGAAGGAGGGGCACACGCCCCTCCTCCTTTTCCTTGCTTGGTGCGGCAAAGAAGAGGGGCCGACGCCCCTCTTGGAATTTAAGCAAGGTACTTTGTAGGAGCTCCACATGCTATTTAAGAGGAGGCGTGGGGGCTGACCTAGGGGATTGAAGCCCTTCTCCTTGTGCCGTACGCCCCCTCTCCTCTCCTCTTGGATCAGCCGCAAGCAAGAAGAGAAAAAGACCCTTGGCGGTCTCCTTCTTCCTCCTCCGTTTGGGATTCAACGCAAGGGAAAGGAAAGGCTGCATCTAGCCTTTTGGATCTTCTCCCTTGATCCCTTCATCTTCTTCCTCCTCCCTCTAGCATTCAAGGGTTGATTGAAAGGGAGGTGATCGTCCATCAAAGTAATCTCTACAAGGGAGCTAGCACCCCGGGGAGATTGGAGCATTTGGATTGGTCCTCTGCTTCGTGTGGATACCCGTAGAGGCCGGACGCTTGTGCGGCTTCAAGCGAACCTTCATCCTAAAACCACGAACTCCAGTTTGCGGTGATCATCTATCCGCACAAGGTGAAGATCTGATCTTCTAATGTAGTCAAAAATTTTTAATCCTTATCTAACTGCGAACGGTTTTTTGAACAACGTTCATGCGATGAACGGTTGATCCCGCGCATGCCTCTTCCGCTGCCATCTGAATTTTTTTAATTTTTCTGCGGCATGGACGGGTTCTAACAGTGGTATCAGAGCCTAGGCATCATAGATTAAGGTAAGGATTAATTATCTAAAGGCATCTTAGATCTGAAATTTAAAAGGTTATGCATGCTGAAAATTTTCTGCATGCAGATTTTTCAAGGGTGCTGATTTTTGCATGCTGATTTTTATGTGATAAAATGATGATTCTAATTGCATTGTTAATGAGATTACAAGATTTAGAATCATGATTAGCATGATCAGCAACCTATGTCATAACATAATCAATTAAGTGTCAGATCTGAAAAGTATAATTATTGCATGCGGTGATGATCATAGGATTCAAACCCTTTTGGTATCAAATGTAATGACCTGCGATGTGATCTGTATTGTCATGTAATTTTTCAGATGCTTGCATGCATCGTATTTGATGTTTTGAGAGGCCTGCATGCCTCCTAAAAGGGGATGTAATTTATTATTATTTTTATTTTATATCTGGTTGTATTTCTGTGATGTGATGTACGTCAACGATCAAGTCGAAGAAATTACATGAGATGAACGGCGATCTGAGCGGTTGATGGCGATAGGATCAAGAGTTGATCAAGGATCGAATCAAGGAGGCTTGGAACCAATTCAAGAGTTGAACACCAACTGATCGATTGACGTGCATGTGCTTGTAATATGACCTAATTAGAATCCATGATCATCACCTATTTAAAGTTTAGCTTTAATTATTGCTGCGATTATAACTGCCTGCGATGTGCCGTTTGCATGTGATGTGAATGAGAACGGGGTAGATAGATTTACATGTGATATAGCAAACCCAATGAGACCTAAATTAAAACCTCCTCAATCAAGTCGAGAGTGAACCAACATGAGCGAATCATATTAGATTAATTGATCTAATTGGTGTCTAGGAAAGCATGAAAGGTGGTTACTTAATTAAGACCTTACTCTCTGAGTAAGGGGAGCCTCCCACCTGCTTACCTGGCCAATGGTTCGATTACCTCTTATGAAGAGCTCAAGTTGCAAACACTAAGACCTAATTAACCGATATTAAGTCCATAGGTCTTCCACCATAGTAGAGTTGCTAAGGTCTTTCTGATGTTGATTTGTCTCGGCTGGACACAGTGGGCAAGTTGGATCGGAGGGCTGGACCTCTCTATAAACATGAGATGTTGTAGGGTAAAGGTGGGGTTAGGCACCAATAACTGTTAGGTGAGGACCCAATGATGACTTTATTCCTACAGTTATACGGTGGGTCTGACTTAACTAAGAAATGAGACCAATAACTGTTAGGTGAGGTCTTCATGGCTTAGAGACCAAGTAGCACTGCAACATGCTTGAGAAGCATTGTACAAGAGTTGTACATTCATCAATTTATGTGTCACCAATAACTGTTAGGTGAGGTGGCATGTAAATCGGTGGGACCGCAGTACCCACTAGAAACCCTAGTCGTGTAGGATTTCCATTTTCCTACCAGGGAAGTGTGAGGAATTCGAGAAAATAGTGGGAGATACATTTGTTCTAAAAGATCCTAGAATGGATTAAGATCAAGTACAAAAGTCTAACTAGAATCTTTACTCTCTACAGATCATAATGTCAGCCTCAAACCCTTTGACTCGTATTCTTAAGACCAACCGATTGACCGGTACCAATTACAGAGACTGGCTTAGAAATCTCAAAATTGTTCTGAGTTGCGAGAAAATAGGCTATGTGCTCGACAATGACATCCCCGCATTACCAGCATGTCCGATCGCTGATCAGCGTGCGACGCATGAGAAGTGGACAGACGATGACATTAGGATCAAGTGCTATATCATGGCATCCATGTCCAATGAACTACAATGCCAGCATGAAAATATGAAGACTGCTAGGGACATACTGGCACACCTACAAGAGTTGTATGGTGAGCAGAGTCGCACAGCTCGTTTTGAAGTGTCCAAGAGGCTCTTCAAAGCAAAGATGCGCGAGGGGCAGTCTGTCCATGATCACGGTCTAACTATGATCAAGGACCTAGAGGAACTTGAGAAGCTCGGTATGAACATGCACAAGGAATTGCAAGTAGATCTGATCCTTCAATCCCTTTCTGATTCATTTGGACAGTTTATAGTAAACTACCACATGAATAAGATTGAATGCACTAAGACTGAACTGATAAATATGTTGGTAACTGCTGAGGGAGCCTTGAAAGGTTCAGGGGGCAATGTCCTTGCTGCTGAGTTGACTTCTGGTTCCAAGAGAAAGTCTACTTGGAAGAAAAAGAAGCCTGCTAAGAAGCAGAAGAAAGACAAGAAGCCAAAGAAGGAAGTTCAAAAGAAAAAGGCTAATGACAAAGGAAAATGTTTCTACTGCAATGTCGACGGCCACCGGAAGAGAAACTGTCCTTCATACCTCAAGAGCCTGAAGAACAAAAAAGGTGACACACCATCAGAAGGTATAGACTTGCTCATAATTAAAACTAATCTAACGGTTTCTTCTACTTCTAGTTGGGTTATAGATTATGGTTCTAGTGCTCATTTGTGCACTACCATGCAGGGTCTAAAGGAAAGTAGAAGGCTGGCGGAAGGTGCGGTAACCCTTCGGGTTGGCAACGGGGCAAAAGTTGCTGCTGTGGCTGTGGTCACCTACCATCTGCAACTACCGTCTGATTTTAGTTTATTACTTAGAGACTGCTATTATGTACCTGCTGCTAGCAGAAATTTGATTTCTGTTTCATGTCTAGCACAGGAAGGTCATATTTTTATATTTGACAAAAACTGCTGTATTTATTTCAAAAATAAAATAGTCGCACGTGGTTTTATGATTGACAGTCTCTATCATTTGCATATGGATGTATCTATAAATGTGTCTGAGCAAGAAGTGAATGCCAAAGGATCCAAAAGATCCAGGGATGAGATAAACCAAAAATATTTGTGGCACCTCAGGCTTGGCCATATTGGAGAGGACAGAATGAACAAAATGGATAAAGATGGGCTTCTCGGCTCATTGACTTTCGAGTCATATCCAGTTTGCGAGTCCTGTCTTCAAGAAAAAATGGCTAGATTGCCCTTTGTAGGACATGGGGAGAGGACCACTGAAATACTTATCCTGGTACACACAGATGTGTGTGGCCCATTCGATGTGCAAGCCAGGGGACGTTATTCATACTCCATTACCTTTACCGATGATTATTCACGGTATGGGTATGTGTATCTTATGAGATACAAATCTGAATCTTTTGAAAAGTTCAAAGAGTTCAGAAATAAAATAGAAAAACAAACTGGAAAACCCCTTAAGGCTCTTCGATCAGATCGAGAAGGAGAATACCTTAGTGGAGAATTCCGGGACTATCTCAAGGACAATGGCATAGTCTCACAATGGACTCCTTCGGGTACACCTCAACTCAACGGGATGTCAGAGAGGAGAAATCGGACTCTATTGGATATGGTCCGGTCCATGATGAGCTTCACTGATCTACCAATGTTTCTTTGGGGAGATGCCTTACATACCGCAGTATATCTACTGAATAGAGTTTCCTCTAAATCCGTTCCTACCACACCGTATGAGATATGGCATGGTAAGAAACCAAATCTTGGTCATCTCAAGATTTGGGGATGTCCGGCCCACGTCAAAAGACTACAGGCGGACAAACTAGAGGCTAGGACCATAAGTGCTCGTTTTATAGGATATCCTAAAGAGTCATTAGGATATAATTTTTATGTCTCAGAGGATCACAATGTATTTGTGAGCCGTCATGCCATCTTCTTGGAAAACCAGTTTATCCTTGATAGAGGCAGTGGGAGGAAAATTGAGCTTGAAGAGAAAGTCTCTGAAAAGCAACGAGTCATGGATCCTATCGAACCCATTCATACAGAGCCAGTACACGATGTCCCTCAACCACCTCGTAGAACTAGTAGGGTCTCCCATCCTTCCGATAGATACTTAGGTATACTAGAAGAGGATATCGAGGAAATGTTCCTAGTGAGAGATAGGGATCACATACAGGATCCCAAAACCTACAACGAGGCGATATCTGATTCCGAGAAATGGTTGGAAGCTATGAAGTCAGAGTTAGACTCCATGCATTCCAACCAAGTCTGGACCTTAGTAGATCCACTAGGAGGTATTGTAACTATTGGATGCAAATGGATCTACAAAAGGAAGATAGGTTCGGATGGAAAGATAGAGACCTATAAAGCAAGGCTAGTGGCGAAAGGGTATAGTCAACGCGAAGGCATTGACTATCAGGAGACCTTTTCACCTGTAGCCATGCTAAAATCCATCCAAACATTGCTTGCCATTGCAGCATTTCATGATTATGAAATCTGGCAAATGGATGTGAAAACTGCTTTTCTGAATGGATATCTTGATGAAGATATCTATATGGAACGGCCTTTGGGTTTCACTTCCAGTGATGGAGATCACAAGGTCTGCAAGCTGCAAAGGTCCATCTATGGACTAAAGCAAGCATCTCGGAGTTAGAACACTCGTTTCGATGACGCAATCAAAACGTTTGATTTCATCAAAAATGAAGAGAAACCGTGTGTTTACAAAAGGGTTAGTAGGAGTGCTGTCGTGTTTCTCATACTGTACGTGGACGACATCCTCCTGATAGGGAATGATATTCCCATGCTAACCTCGGTCAAGGTCTGGTTGTCAAAAGAGTTCTCCATGAAAGACCTTGGGGAAGCATCCTATATTTTGGAAATAAAGGTCTATAGAGATAGATCCAAAAGGATGCTTGGCCTATCACAGAAAATGTATATAGAGGAAGTGCTGAAAAGGTTCAGCATGGAAAACTCCAAAAGGGGTCTCTTACCCCTTAGGCATGGAATTCATCTCTCCAAGAAGATGTGCCCCAACACATTGAAGAGATTCAACGCATGAGCAAGATCCCCTATGCATCGGCAATAGGGAGCCTCATGTAAGCCATGCTATGTACACGACCTGATATAGCCCTTGCTGTGAGTGTCACAAGCAGATATCAGTCAAATCCAGGTGAAGAACACTGGACAGCTGTGAAGAATATTCTTAAGTACTTGAGAAGAACTAAAGATTTATTCTTGATTTTTGGAGGATCATCAGAGTTGAAGGTAGAAGGGTACACAGATTCAGATTTCATGACTGACGTCGATGATAGAAAGTCAACATCTGGATATGTGTTCTTGTGCAATGGTGGTACGGTGAATTGGAAAAGTTCTAAACAACCGATCATTGCTGATTCTACTATGGAAGCTGAATATATCGCCGCCTCTGAAGCTGCTAAGGAAAGCTTCTGGTTCAAGAAATTCATTGTGGAATTGGATGTAATGTCATCAGATGCCATAACACTCTACTGCGATAATAATGGCGCCATAGCTCTTGCTAAGGAGCCAAGGTCTCATCAGAAGTCCAAGCATATAGAGCGATGCTTCCACCTCATATGCGACTATGTTGAGAAGAAGTATGTCGAGGTGCAGAGAGTAGACTCCGCGGACAACGTGGCAAACCCGTTCACTAAACAACTAAGTCAACAAAAGACTGAAGCCCACCTTGAGAAGATGGGACTAAGATATATGACTGATTGGCTTTAGTGCAAGTGGGAGATTGTTAGATGTATGCCCTAGAAGCTAATTTTGGCTGACACATTTTTAATTGTGGGACATAATTTGTACTGACGTTATTATTATTGAATAAATGAAAGGCATCTTCTTCATTCATATTGTTATTGTGTCTATGAATTGTCCAAGAAATTAATAAGATAATGATGCATATTCTCAAGAGTTGAGAATTTGAGCCATGTATCATTAGTGATTAATTTCTAAACGCTCCTGATCGATGGATCATCACGAGGACGGTGATCGATCCGATGAGATCAGTGCACACATTACTTTTCCTATGGATGGACGAGACTCGAGTCCACGGTGTGGAGACACTGAAGTAATAGTGCAGGTGCTTGTTAGAGAACAAGGGTACTGAGCGTGACCAATACAAGAAGTCACTTGGATGTCTATCCACTTGTCAGTGACTTGCTTGATGTTGCAGTAGTGTGACTAGTCCTTTGACCTGCGATGCTTCGGCTACTCACAGTGAGGTTATTGTAGTTTGACTGCACACATACATGGTCTCTAGCCATATGGATCTATGCAGTGTAGATTGGCTGCAGTAGGTTCACTGTAGGAGTAGGGTATGCACCTATAAGGAATCTATCGACCTTGATAGACAAGGAGAGATCCTATGTGATTTATAAGACTGAGTTCGTAAGATCTCGGCCGGGGCAGTATGTACAGTGGAGAAAAAGTTTTTCACTCTCGAACTTAAGTCGAATAAATCTTCACATACGACAAACGATGGGGTTTGATGAGTTGTCCATGACCTCCATCATGTAGGGATCCACGATAGTAGGACTGTATCACATATTAACTGCACCTAGAGGTTCATCATTCCATTCTGCTGGATAGCCACTACATGCTGCTAGGTGTCACTGGTGGATGGTGAGACTCACAGGGATTATCTCGATGATCGATAAATCCTAATGAGTAGAGTTAGAATCGTTCCAACCCATTGAAAGGAGTTTTTAATGATATTGAGATAGAGATCACAATATATCTCACTACCAGTCAGAATAGAACCTATGGGGTCACACACACTAGAAGTATTGACCGATCCGATAGTTGAAAAGTGATTATGAATCACAAGTAATCAATTCGATTGATAATAAGTTGAAGAGGAAATGGGAATTGATTAATTGGACTTAAAACACGAATCCTACTTAGAGTGGGATTCCTAGAGTCCTAATTGGATTAGGACTGGGAGTCTTACTTGGAGTAGGACTGGGATTCCTACTTGAAGTAGGATTCCCACAATCCTAATTAGATTAGGATTTTGAATCTATTTTGGATTCCTACTTAGAATAGGATTCCTAGAAATCCTAATTGGATTAGGACTCCGGATTCAAATTAAAGTCCTAATTGGATTAGGACTAAAATTAAATAAATCCTAATGGGATTAGGACTTCTTAAGTCCCAATTAATTATTAATCTAATGAATCAAGATGACTCCTAATTAGATTAGGATTGAAGGGTTCAATTGAGTCATGGCTCATTAAGTTCTAATTGGATTAGGACTTACCTAGATTAAAACCCAAATTGGTTCACCCTTGGTCCAAGCCTAATTAGATTAGGACCTAACCATGAGTGACCTTCCTAATCCTCCTTAGAGGAGGATTAGGTTAACCATGAAGGAGGGGCACACGCCCCTCCTCCTTTTCCTTGCTTGGTGCGGCAAAGAAGAGGGGCCGGCGCCCCTCTTGGAATTTAATTAAGGAGCTCCTACAAAGTAGGAGCTCCACATGCTATTTAAGAGGAGGCGTGGGGGCTGACCTAGGGGATTGAAGCCCTTCTCCTTGTGTCGTACGCCCCCTCTCCTCTCCTCTTGGATCAGCCGCAAGCAAGAAGAGAAAAAGACCCTTGGCGGTCTCCTTCTTTCTCCTCCGTTTGGGATTCAACGCAAGGGAAAGGAAAGGCTGCATCTAGCCTTTTGGATCTTCTCCCTTGATCCCTTCATCTTCTTCCTCCTCCCTCTAGCATTCAAAGGTTGATTGAAAGGGAGGTGATCAGCCATCAAAGTAATCTCTGCAAGGGAGCTAGCACCCCGGAGAGATTGGAGCATTTGGATTGGTCCTCTGCTTCGTGTGGATACCCGTAGAGGCCGGACGCTTGTGCGGCTTCAAGCGAACCTTCATCCTAAAACCATGAACTCCAGTTTGCGGTGATCATCTACCCGCACAAGGTGAAGATCTGATCTTCTAATGTAGTCAAAAGTTTTTAATCCTTATCTAACTGCGAACGGTTTTTTGAACAACGTTCATGCGATGAACGGTTGATCCCGCGCATGCCTCTTCCGCTGCCATCTGAATTTTTTTAATTTTTCTGCGGCATGGACGGGTTCTAACATTTCATTCTTTAACATTTTATGTTTGTGAATTAGTTTCTTATGTTCTTCCATTAGGTCCAGAAAAGCATCATGTAATTCATCTACTATAAAATCACAATCAAGTTCAGCATCTACCTGATCGTCATTTGCCATGTAGCACACTTGAGCTGTATGTTGCTGATCTTCCTCTTCTGAACTTGATTCCTCACTCTCACTCCATTCAGCCATGAGAGATTTCTTTTTGAGTTTCCTTGCCATCCATTTCAATTGTGGATAAAAGTGCCCGGGCTTATTGTATTCATAACAGATTGGCATTTCCCTTTCTTTTTCTTTGTCCTTACTCTTTTCTTTGCTCGTGTTGCCTTTAGAGAATAGCTTCCTTTTGTGAAATCCTTTCTTATTTCTTATGAATTTTCTGAACTTCTTGGCAAGCATGGCTACTTCTTCTTCATCATACCCCTCCTCATCATCAGACTCCTCCGACTCGTTATCTTCTTTTGGGATTGTGGACTTCAAGGCAATTGTCTTCTTTTTCTTGCCTTCTTCTTTCAAATTTTGCTTCATTGTTAGCTCATGGGTCATGAGGGACCCTAGAAGTTCTTCTAGCTATAGAGTGTTGAGGTCTTTAGCCTCTTGAATAGCAGTCACCTTGGCCTCCCACATCCTTGGAAGAGATCTGAGAATTTTCCTCACCAATTCAGAGTTAGTGTATGATTTACCTAAGCTCTTAAGACCATTTATAATGTCTGTAAACCTAGTGAGCATCTCAGTTATAGACTCAGTAGACTATCTTAAACAATTCATATTTATGAAGCATTATATTTATTTTTGACTTTTGTACTTGATTAGTTCCCTCATATGTGATTTCTAACCTATTCCAAACTTTCGTAGCTGAATTACAAGTTGATATCCTATTAAACACATTTGCATCAAGTGAGCAATAGAGGACATTCATGGCTTTAGCATTTAGTTGAGCCATCCTCTTATCATTATCATCCCATTCCTTTTGTGGCTTAGGGATGACCATGTCATCTAAGCTATTGGTGGGTGTGTGTGGTCCTTCACTATGATTTTTCATATATCATAGTCTAGTGCTTGTATGAATATTCTCATTCGTGCTTTCCAATATGTATAGTTAGTGCCATTAAATAAGGGTGGCCTATTTGTTGATTGTCCCTCAGATTGAGAGCTTCCTATGTGAGTTGTCATGATCTTTGGCTCTTCATTGTTGGATCAACAATTAATACAAGAGCTCCTGCTCTGATACCACTTGTTGCCTAATGTGACAATCCAAGAGGGGAGGTGAATTGGGTTTTCTAAATTCTTTCGATCTTAACTCTTCTTAATGAATGTGTATGAATGATTTAGTTAGTATCAATTGTATATGTGAGATTGAAAATACAAACAAGACAATACAAACACACAAGAAGTATAGTGGTTCGGTGCACCCCACGGCACCTACATCCACTCTCCAAGCGTCCCCTTGGAAATTCACTATAATCTCTCGGATTACAGTTGGATTGTTTTCCGGGCTCACAATCCAAAAACATTTATAATTGGTTTTCCGAGCTCACCAAAAACCTATGTTGATTTTTCGGGCTCACCAACAACCTATTCTATTGGTTTTACGGGCTCACCAACAAACCTTACAATAAGATTAAAAATACAAGAAACAAAGCTCCTAAATGAGCATATAAATCAAATATGCACTAAGGAGAAGAAAAGAAAAATGTTATCTCCTTGAAGATGCTTTTCTTTTCTTCGCTGAGATTGCTTCACTCTTCAAGGGTTGGTGAAGCTCTTGATTTCTCTTTGAATATGCTCAACCACCTTCTTTTTGGATTTTGAAATAAAGCAATTGATAAAACACTTGAAAGCTTGGATTTTTACTTGAATGCTCTTCTTAATTTCAAAAGATTCTTTCCACTGATGAATAGTACCCCTTAAATACTTCTCCAACCTCTAATAGTAACTCCCTAGCTGTTGGAATAGAAAAACTAGCTGTTTCTAGCCGTTGGAGACTCAAAAAGTACTTCTACAGAACTAGCCGTTAGGCTGTCAGTCATGCTGGGGTCGATCTAAGCAAATCTGGGGTCGACTCAAGTTACTATTCCACAGATTGGGATCGACTCATGTATTCCTGGGGTCGGCTCCAGCTATAGTGGGGTCGACTCAAGTTTTTCTGGGGTCGACCCTCTCAAGGTTTTCAGAGACTTGTCTTTCTGTCATTCTGGGCTGGGGTCGACTCAACTTGATTTGGGGTCGACTCGTGCTACAGTGGGGTCGACTCAAGCTTTCCTAGGGTCAACCCTCTCAAGGATTCCAGAGACCCAATTTTCTGATTCTTCTGGCTAGGGTCGACTCATGCTTCCTGGGGTCGATTTAAGGTCATCTGGGCTCGACCATCTTAGGAACTCCAGAGAGTTGCTTTTCTGGCTCTTTTGACCGAGGTCGGCTCATCATGTCTTGGGGTTGACTCAACCTGGGGTCGGCTCAAGGTTTTCTGGGGTCGACCCAAGGTTTGTGCCATTTTGTGCCAGAGTGGTGCCAGGGTCGACTCCATTACTTCTGGGGTCGACTCCAACTCTGTGCCAAGTGTTTCAAGCTTGTGCCACACTGTGCCAATTCGTGCCAAGTATATGAGGATCGACTCTAAACTACTTGGAGTCGACTCTAACCCTATTTTTCTGCACTTGATGGTTAATTTAGCACAGTTAAGTAATAAAAAGATATTCTAATGAAATTGATGAAGTATGGCACATTCAAGTTTCACTTCTTTAATTAACAAAATTACAGAAATACCCCTTATCAAGAGAAACTTCATTATTAGTTTGATCAAACTGAAAATTAGATTTTCTCTTAAGTTCTTTTAGTAGAATTATCCTTTGATGAGTTCTTGAGGATCATATTAAGCATTGTAGATGAGTGTACCATGAGTGTATCAAGTTTGTTGGATGTATAGAGAGTGTATCACTTCTCTCTTACTTGAGTATCTATTTACTTGATTAACTTTGTTAATTGCATTGGTATTTTCCTATAGCCTTCATGGTTTTGTGAACATCAAAATAACATTCTGATTCTCATATATAAAATTAAAATAACTCTCAAAAACTCATCTAAAGACAAATTTATTGAAAGAACTTGAGAAAAAATATAAATTTCAGTTTGATAGACTTAAGAGTCAAGTTTTCTTAGTTAAAGTGCAATTTTGTCTTTTTCATATTTAAAGAGATGAAATTTTCATGTGCCAAGCATCCAAAAGGAAAATAAATGATTTGCAATGTCTTTTATATGTTTAATGTGCAAATCTAACCTAAAGATGAAGAACTATTTGCTCCCGTTGCTCGTATGAAAACAATTAGTTTGATAATTTCTTTGGCGGCTCAGTTTAAATGGCAAATATTTCAAATGGATGTGAAATCGGCATATTTTGAATGGTTTTCTTGATGAAGAAATATATGTTGAACAACCACAAGGTTATATCAAAAAAGAAGAAGAGGAGAAAGTTCTCAAGCTAGATAAGGCTTTATTTGGCTTAAAGCAAGCTCCAAAGGCGTGGAACCAAAGAGGTTATTCTTACTTTCTTCAAAATAATTTTGTGAAGTGTCCTTATGAGCATGCTCTCTATAGTAAGGTGAATGAAAATTAAGATATATTTCTTGTTTGCTTGTATGTCAATGACTTAATCTTCACAGAAAGTAATCCAAGCATGTTTATGCAATTCAAGAAATCTATGATTCGAAAGTTTAAAATGACAGACATTGACCTTATGTCCTATTTTCTGGGCATAGAAGTGAAGCAAACTAAAAAGGGCATTTTTATTTCACAAGAAGGATATGCAAAGGCACTAGTAAAGAAGTTCAAGATGGAAGATTATAATCCGGCAAACACGCCGGTAAAATGTGGCACAAAATTAACGAAGTATAGTGACACAGAAAAGATTGATCCTACTATGTTCAAGAGCCTAGTTGGAAGTCTTCGTTACTTGACATGCACAAGGCCGGATATATTATATAGATATATTATATGGAGTTGGACTTGTGAGTTGTTATATGGAGGAGCCAAAATCATATCACTTAAAGGCCGCTAAAAGAATCCTTCAGTACATCGAAGGTACTATTGGACAAGGCTTATTTTATTCTTTTTCCAAATTTTTTATCTCGTAGGTTACTCGGATAGCAATTGGGGAGGAAACTTAGATGACAGAAAAGGCACTTTCGGCTATATCTTTTATTTGGGAGACACTGCATTCACATAGTTTTCAAAGAAGCAACCAATTATTACTCTTTCTACATGTGAAGCTGAACATGTAGCTGCCTCCTCCGGTGTTTGTCATGCAAGTTGGCTAAGGAAGCTACTAAAGGAGATACAATTTCCACAAAAGCAACCTACAAGATTGTTCATTGATAATAAATCCTCCATATCACTAGCCAAGAACCCCATCTATCATGAAAAAAGCAAGCACATTAATACTCGATATCATTTTATGAGAGATCACGTGAAGGACAAGGAGATCAAGCTTGTACATGTAAAATTTTAAGATCAAGTGGCAGATATATTCACCAAGCCGCTCAAAGTTGACACCTTCCAGAGATTAAAATTCAAGCTTGGAATAATTGATGGAGTAGAAGAATCAAGTTTAAAGGGGGGTGCTGGATAATAAATTTGATTCCTATAGTGATGTGGCATCCAACTAGCATCCTAGTTGGAGAGTTAAAGTCAAATCAATGTTAAGAAGGTAAAAGGCCAAGGGTCACAAGAGTCATCATAAGTTATAGAAGGTTAAGAGTCATAAATTGTAGAATGTAAAGAGTCACAAGTTATTGGAGATATAAGTGTCATGGGTATATCAAGAGTCAACATAAGTTAGAAATATTAAAGGTCAAGAGTTTCTACCCCCTTCTTCTTGTGTGTTCTTCCTCATTTTTCTAACACCAAGATCGTTGAAAGTTAAAAGGAGAAGGAGAAGGAAGCAACGGCCATGTAGCTGTGGTAATTGGAAAAATCTTTCGACGGTGAGGTGAAAGGGGGTGTGAGGATCTTTAAATAGCCGTTGGAGACTAGATTTTCTAGCTCATATAATAAATCGAGATGAGGAAAAGTCTGTCTCCTACTACAAGTCGAACATATTTCTATTTTTTTTTCCATCTCCTATTCCAACTCTTACATATAGGCCAGCTAAGTAAACTAAGTCTAGTTTCTTATTAGTTGGGTTGGGTATTGTAATATTTAAATAGGCTAAACAAGAGAGAGTATTTTCATCATTTGAAACGGTAGTGTTGCTGGAAATTGGACCCGAGGGCGGCCGCGAACCGAGGGGGAGGAGCTCCGCTGCCGGGACAGTGGATGGCGGTGCGTCGGCTGGTGGCGTCCTCCTGGAGAATTCTGCAAGAAAGTCGGTGGCCGGGTTTTCCGGCGCCGGCCCTCCGAAGCTTAAGTCAGAGGGGGCTAATATGTGGGGAGAGTAAAGGAGGAGAATGTTTGTTTCTGTATCCGTTTGTGTGTGTGTTTTTCTTTCCCCCTAGGTTCTCTTTTATAGAAAGATATTATGTTACCTGGGAGGTGACAGGGCAATTTGTCTTTTTCGTGATAATTGGGCACGATCATGCTCATTAATGGCGTTGTGGAGAATAAGGCCGGATCAGACCGGAGTCAGGGAGATGTCATGGTTGATCGGACCCGTTGGGGTGGTTGAACCGCCGGCCGTGGTGGGCCTGGGGTTCGTAGATGGCAAGTGCATTGATTGCTGAGTGAACCGGTGATCAGGGAGAGCCATACGCTTTGATGGTCCAGTGATCCGGAGATCATCTTGAGCCGTGTTCATTTAATGGTTGAGTGCATCGGAGGCCCGCTGGGGTCATACGCATTAATGGTCAAGCGTGCCGAAGGCCTGCGGAGATCACGTGCCTTAATGACTTAAGGATGGTAACAGAGTACGGTGGAGTTGTGTATTTGGTTGTCAGATCCTCTAGAGGATTAGGCGGAGGTTGGATATTTGGCTAAGGCACGGGCTCGGCACGGGTGCCGAGCCGAGCCGGTTGCTTTGCGGAGTGTCCTGTCGTGGGGTCGGGCGCTTCTCTGGTCGGCGCTCCTCGGTTGGGCACCTCTCTGGTCGGCGCTCCTCGGTCGAGCACCTTCCTGGTCGGCGCTCCTTGGTCGAGCGCCCCTCTGGTCGGCGCTCTCTGGTCGAGCGCCTCTCTGGTTGGCGCTCTCTGGTCGAGCGCCTTCCTGGTCGGCGCTCTTTGGTCGAGCGCCTCTGAGCTGGCATGACTTGGGTTTTCCCCCCAACACTACCCCCCGACTTCCGAGTTCCAGCTGGCTACCAGCTTGAGCACGGGAAGTAGTTTTAGTTGGGTCATTATGAGTTATGGAAATTTTTAAATTATCGCGCGTTTCGAATTATCGGGCGCTTCGAGGTGCCTTTAATAGGCGGCGTCTCTTCTTTTCCGAAATGTTTCATTATTAGAGCGCCTTCTCCGAAGCGTCCTCGCGTCGTGGGCTCATGATAGGGCTGCACGATCCGACGAGGCGTTTCGGTGTTCGAAGCGTCAGCCCGAATTAAATGTGGCGCTCCGTCTTTTGGGCCGACACGAGTTGTGATCCGAACGGGGAGCAGCGTTTTTCCTTGCTGATCTGGGCCGTTGGAGGGATCTATATAAACCCTCACCTGGCTTCCTGTTACTTTCTTATTGTCTCCTTCCTCCAGCTTTTCTCAGTCCGAAGTTTCTTATCTCTGGCATCCTTCACAGGTCCCTATCCTTTTCCAACCTTTTCCTTCTTCCTAATGGGTCCCGGTCCGAGTGATGTCGAGTCCACCATGAGTAAACTGGAGGTCGAAATGGCCGAGGAATGGTTTTTTCCTCGACGAGGGTTCCGTCTGGAGCCCACCAGGCTGGGGGATTGGGTAACTAATCCTCCGGTAGGCCGGATCGGAGTGTACCTGGAGGCACTCTGGGCCGGCCTACGATTTTCTCTTCACGGGTTCATGAACGAGTTGCTGACGGAGTACCAGTTGGTTCCGGCACAGCTCGCTCCGAATGCCTGGAGGACAGTAGTCGGTTTCCTGTCGCTGTGTTTGGCATATGGGATTCCGACTTCTGTAAACGTTTTTCGGCGACTTTTTGTATTGAAGTCGAACCCGAGAGACGGAGAGTGGCTCTACATTGCCCTTCGGGCTAGTCGGCCACTCTTCCAGGGCGCTCCTTCGTCCATTCATGATTGGAAGAAGAAATTCTTCTTTCTAGGCTCTGAACGGACATGGGGGTTTGACCCTAGGTGGGGGCCGACCCAACTCAGGTCCGTCAATAAAGTCCCCAAGCTTTCTTCGTGCGAGCAGGGGATCCTCGACACCATCCGCAGCCTCGGGGACGGTATTCTACTGGGCGGCCTCATAAGTGAGGACGCTCTAGTGAATGTTGGCCTGAGCTCGGCGCGTCCTCAGGGTAAGGGTAACTGTAGGAGTCATTTTTTATTATGTTATTATTCTGTGTTCTAATTCTGCTCGTCCTTGCAGATATCGCAAAGATGGTGACTAAGAGCGAGGTTTTATATGCCCGGTTCCAAAAGAGGGCGGCCGAGCTCTCGGGGGAGCCGACCGAGCCAAAGAAAAAGGGAAGGGTCTCGGCGACCGCAGCGGCCGAGACGGGCGCTCCTCGTTCCGGACACTCCGAGGCTGGTCGGAGGGAGGGCGCGAGTTCCAGAGGCGCGGGCTCTGGTGGAGCCACGATAGCGCTCTCGTGCCCGGCGCCAATTTCGCGGATTCCTGGTCGGCAGGAAGCCCCAATCGCCGACCAGGGAGGGAGGAGTTCGGTGGGTTTGGCGCTCGCGCGCCCCGTTCCAGCTTTGCGGCAGTCAGATCGGCGCCGGTCCGACCCCAGTTCCCCAGTCCCGAGCCGGGGAACAGTCAAGGAGCTGCGGGGTCGGCTCCGCCCAGGTCAGCCGAGGCCGGCCTTTCGGGCTCGTCGGGCTCACGGGAGCGGGTGCCTTACGCTCCCGTTTGGTCAGTTTTCGAGGGCGACTCGGCCCTCGATAACCCCCAGGTAGCGCACGAAGTACTTCGGGTCGCGCTGCTCCCGGCCGACTAGACCAAAATCCGGTCCATGAACTACAGCGCCTTCATGGACTCTACTCTCTGTTCTGCCGTCCGGGTAAGTTGGTCTCTTTATTTGTGCAGATGTGCAAGTTTTGTTTTAAGTTGGTTTCTCACGTCTCTTTTTACAGCATCTACACGAGACGGAGACGCTGATGCACATCGTCCAAGACTATCGGGAGCGAGCCCGAAGGCATCAGCGGGGGCACGAGGAGGCCGAGGCAAGGTGCCTGGCGTCCGAGGCCGAGCGCCAGGCGCTCCAAGCAAGGGTGGGGGCGGCCGAAGACGAGATTCGAGCTCTGACCGCCGAGCTCGAAGAGGAGAAGGGCGCGCACACGCTGGCCAGATCTGAAGTGCGTGCCGCGAAGGCTCGTCTGGCCGAGGCCGAGTCGGTGCTGGCCACCCGCGAGCAGGAGGTGGGGAACGCTCACCTCAAAACCCAAGAGCTCGAGCGGAAAATAAGGAACCTGGAGCGGAAGGCTGCCTACCACGAGGCTCGGGAGCAAGAGGCTCGGGAGCAGGCCCAGGACGCGGTTAGGCTCTTCCGTGAGTCGGAAGAGTTCCGCGACCTTCTGGAGGAGGAGGGCGTGAATGGGCTGATCCAGGGCTTTAAGGACTTCCGCAACCAACTGCGGCGGCTCCTTCCGGACTTTGACCTGAACCTGCTTCAACCAGGAGCAGGGGTCGAAGAGTCAGAGGCGGAGGCAGAAGCTCCGGCATCTGACGGGGCCGACCAGGAGAGTCCGGCCGAGGCGCCCGAGGCTGTCCCCGAGGTCGCCGAGGCGGCTCCCGAGGGTGCTCCAGAGGCTGCCGAGGCCACTGCGGAAGAGGCCTCGATAGCGGAGGAGCCAGTCATTGCTGAAGTCGCCGAGTCTGAGCCTTAGTTTTTTTTTTTTTTTTCTTTTTGTAAATCGGGATGGCCTCCATACTTGTTAAGGCCGAGCCCGAGCTTTGTACTTGGCCTACGGGCTTTTTTTTTTTTTTAAATGAATATACATTTTTTATAACTTGCAACTGCCTTGCGCTTTGATTTTCGGTAGACCTAGGCTTCTTCACTTGGATCCGCTTTAGGCTCCAAGGACTTGGGCTCTGCGGCCCCAACTTCGTTCGCTACATAGTTAGACCTGCGTTTAGGCTTGGCGTATTTATCCGATCCGAGCTCAGGTAACAGCTTCCGTTGCTCGGACCTTCGACCAGTGGTATCGCGACGCTTATGTCTAGGATACACTTAGGCTCGGGAGGTCCTTTCGAGCTTAGCTCAGAATTCGGCCGAGCCCTAGGACCAAGGGTCACTAGACTCGGAATTTCTAGTCAGACTTTGAACCCGGACCTCGGGTTGCCGAGGCGGATTGGACTTTTTCCGACAACCGGGTTGAACGTCCGTCAGCTCGTGATGGGGATTCATCGAGCTGCCGGTGTAAACTAAGCTTGCTATTGAACGGTGCATGTAGGACGGGCGAGGCCGAGTGATGGTGAGGCCGAGCGATGGTGAGGCCGAGCGATGATTGGCCCGACCAGGTACCTCGACGCTGGTCGGGGGTTCATTCAGGTAATTAATTAACCAAGAATGAAAATAAATGAAATAATGTAAAGGCATTAATTGAATGGGTACCTGGTACCGTGAGCGTTCTTACGCCGAGGCTGCGAACTTCGCCTGGCAATTTTGAGGACGCTCTTCTGTTCGGGGTCCGTTCTTTGGGGACGCCGGCATAATAGAAGAATCCAGTTGTCGTTTATTGCCAATCACGGACTTTTCGTTGATCACGAACAGGAGATCGAGTCGAGCTCTATGAATGATGGAGAATGAGCCGAGTTCGTTGGTCGATGGAGAACAAGCCGAGCTCGTTGGTCGATGGAGAACGAGCCGAGCTCGTTGGTCGATGGAGAACGAGCCGAGCTCGTTGGTCGGTGGAGACCGCATCCCGAAGTATCGGAGCATCCCGACCGTGGTCGGGGTAGGAGAACGAGCCGAGCTCGTTGGCCGATGGAGAACGAGCCGAGCTCGTTGGCCGATGGAGAACGAGCCGAGCTCGTTGGTCGGTGGAGACCGCATCCCGAACTCACGAACATCTTCAGGGAGTCCACGTAGGTACTCCGTCATCCCGAAATATCGGGGCATCCCGACCGTGGTCAGGGTAGGAGAACGAGCCGAGCTCGTTGGCCGATGGAGAACGAGCCGAGCTCGTTGGTCGGTGGAGGCCGCATCACGAACTCACGAACATCTTCAGGGAGTCCACGTAGGTACTCCATCATCCCGAAATATCGGGGCATCCCGACCGTGGTCAGGGTAGGAGAACGAGCCGAGCTCGTTGGCCGATGGAGAACGAGCCGAGCTCGTTGGCCGACGGAGAATGAGCCGAGCTCGTTGGCCGATGGAGAACGAGCCGAGCTCGTTGTTTGGTGGAGATCGAGCTGGGCGAAATCTGGTACCATGAGACAATTAGGAGAATTGGTGAGTTCGAACAAGTGCACATAAGCCGTCACAAAATGAAATTTATGATTAAGAGTGGGGAACCCCTCGGGGTTCTACTGGTAGTACACGCGGAGATTTTCAGAACTCCAGCTTCTTGAAATGGGAGTCCCATCTAGAGACTCCAGCTTGTAAGTTCTGGGCCGCCGGATGCGTGTGACTCGGTAAGGTCCTTCCCAATTTGGAGCCAGTTTCCCTTGCTCAGTTGGTCGGGAGGCCTCGGCTCTTCTGAGGACAAGGTCCCCTGCTTTGAAGGATTTAACTTTGACCCTGGCGTTGTAGTACTGTGCTGTCTTTTGCTGGTACCTCGCCATGCGAACTCGGGCGGCCTCCCTTGTTTCCTCGATCAGGTCAAGATTGTTCCTGAGCTGTGAGGAGTTGGAGCTGGCATCATGATGCTCTACCCTCGGAGAAGGGAGTCCAATCTCCAACGGGATGACAGCTTCCGTTCCATACGTTAGATTCAAGGGAGTCTCACCGGTGGGGACACGGAATGTAGTCCGGTAAGCCCACGGATATTGTATAGGTCTTCGACCCACTGTCCTTTAGATTTGTCGAGCCTGGCTTTGAGCCCCTGCAAAATAGTACGATTTGTTACCTCGGTTTCTCCGTTCGTCTGAGGGTGCGCGACCGAGGTGAAGCGATGGTCGATGCCGAGCTCGGAGCAGAATTCTCTGAAGTGGAGGTTGTCGAACTGGCGGCCGTTGTCGGATATGAGGATGCGGGGGAGCCCAAATCTGCAGATTGTTGACTTCCAGACAAAATCCCGCATCTTCTGCTCGGTGATCCAGGCGAGTGGCTCAGCTTCTACCCACTTGGTGAAATAGTCGATGGAGACGACCAGGAATTTCCTTTGCCCGGTAGCCAGAGGGAATGGTCCCAGAATGTCAATTCCCCACTGGGCAAAGGGCCAAGGAGAGCTGATAGAGGTTAACGGAGCCAAGGGTCGGCGTTGGACATTGGCGTTTCTCTGGCATCGGTCGCATCTTCGGACGAAGTCCACAGCATCTTTCTGGAGTGTCGGCCAGTAGTATCCTTGGCGCAAAATTTTATGGGCCAATGCTCGTCCTCCCAGATGATTTCCACAAATCCCCTCATGGACTTCACGCATTGCATAGTCAGCTTCTGTCGGGCGGAGACATCTGAGGAGGGGAGAGGTGAAAGATCTCCGATAAAGCTTTCCCTCGTGCAATATGTACCAGGTGGCGGAATGCTTTACTCGGCGAGCCTCACGTTCCTCACTGGGGAGGACTTCGTCTTGCAGATAGTTGATGAGCTCGTCCATCCAGCTTGGCTCGAACTCAATGCAAAGGGCCTGCTCGGGCTCCTCCGTACTGGGCTTTTGGAGATACTCCAGTGCCGCCGTTTTGGGGAGCTCGCTCATACGAGAGGACGCCAGCTTTGACAGCTGGTCGGCCCTAAGATTCTCTGACCTGGCAACATGTTGGATGTGGAAGGAATTCAAGGTCGAGGCGAGATTCCGTACCTTCCGAAGATATTCCTGCATTGTGGAGTCTCTGGCTTCGAAGTCACCCAAGATTTGGTTGATGACGAGCTGAGAATCACTGAAGGCCTTCAGGTCCTTCACTCCTAGCTCTCTGGCTAGCTTGAGCCCGGCGACGAGTGCTTCGTATTCCGCCATGTTGTTGGAAGCAGAAAACTCGAGGCGTAAGGCTTGTTCAGCAACCACCCCCTTCGGGTTGGTAAGGATGAGACCCGCTCCGCTACCCTCCGAGTTTGAAGAACCATCGACATGCAAAGTCCATGCCGAACTCGGGGTCTGCTCTGTTGATGTAGGCTCAGGTTCGGGCTCGACCTCATCCGGTATGGTGCACTCGACTATGAAATCGGCGAGTGCTTGCGCTTTGATCGCCGGTCTGGGTCGGTACTCGAGGTCAAATTCTCCGAGCTCGACGGCCCATTTAGTAATCCGGCCCGCGCGGTCTGATCTTTGCAGGATCTGCTTTACTGGCTGGTCGGTCAGCACGACCATTGTGTTGGCTTGAAAATAAGGTCGGAGCCTCCGAGCTGAGATGACTAAGGCATAAACAGTCTTCTCCAGCTTGGAGTATCGGGTCTCAGCATCCCTCAAGACCCGGCTAGTGTAGTATACTGGTTTTTGGAGCTTGCCCTCCTCTCGGACCAGGACCGAGCTTACTGCTACAGGGGAAACAGTTAAATACAGGTAGAGGAGTTCACCCTGTTGAGGCTTTGTGAGCAGGGGAGGGGAAGCAAGAAGGTGCTTGAGCTCTTCAAAAGACTACTGGCACTCGTCCGACCATAGGAAGTTTTTTGGCTTCTTAAGAGTCGCAAAAAATGGAAGGCAGTGCTCGGCCGAGCGGGAGATGAATCTCCCGAGAGCTGCAACTCGGCCCGTAAGCCATTGTACCTCCTTAACTGTCCTCGGAGGCGTCATCTCCTGGAGCGCTCGGATCTTTTCAGGATTGGCCTCGATTTCCCGCTGTGTGATGATGAAGCCAAGGAATTTGCCCGAGGTGACTCCGAATGCACATTTGGCTGGGTTGAGCTTCATTTGGTACCTTCGGAGTGTGGAGAATGCTTCATCAAGGTCGGTCACATGGTCTTGCGCCGCCTTGCTTTTCACCAGCATGTCATCAACATAGACCTCCATGTTTCGGCCTATTTGGTCTTTAAAGATCCGGCTGACCAGCCTTTGATAAGTTGCCCCGGCATTCTTTAAGCCGAATGGCATTACTTTATAGCAGTAGGTACCCCCGTCGGTGATGAAGGCTGTCTTTTCTTCATCTTCCGGCGCCATACGGATCTGGTTGTATCCGGAGAAGGCATCCATGAATGCCAACAGCTCGTGCCCTGAGGTGGAGTCCACGAGTTGGTCGATGCTGGAGAGTGGGAAGCTATCCTTTGGGCAGGCTTTATTTAGGTCGGTGTAGTCCACGCACATACGCCATTTTCCGCTAGCTTTTTTGACGAGGACCACGTTGGCGAGCCACTCCGGATAGGATATCTCCCGGATGAAGCCAGCCTCAAGGAGTTTGTCAACCTCCTCGGCTGCTGCTCGTTGTCGTTCAGGGGCGGCGCCTCGCTTCTTTTGTCGCACGGGCTTGCAGGTTGGCTTTACTTGGAGCCGGTGGACCATGATCTCTGGGTCTATCCCCGGCATATCCGCGGGCGACCATGCGAAGACATCCATGTTGTCTCGCAAGAAGTTGACGAGGCGATCCCTTTCGCGCTCATTGAGGCCAGAGCCGACCTGCACGGTTAGCTCGAAAAAGTTTTCGCGCAAAGGAACTTGAATTAGTAGCTCACCAGGCTCTACCCGCTCTTTCTGAGGGCTGACTCGTGCCTTCAGGGTTTCAGCTGAAGGCTGGTCGGTTGCTGGGACCGGCACTTCGGCTGGTCGCTTTGCCTCATGGGTCGCCATGTAGCATCGTCTTGCTACCGCCTGGTCCCCACGAACTTCGCCAACTCCTTGGCTGGTGGGGAATCGCATGAGCAGGTGGCGTGTCGAGACCACTGCTCGGAGGGCGTTGAGACCTGGTCTTCCGAGGATGGCATTATAGGCCGAGGGCAGGCGTATCACAAGGAAGCTCATCCTCACGGTACTTTCGCGGGGGGCGAGCCCGACCGTGACCAGGAGGTCGACCTCGCCCTCTACTGGGACTGAATCCCCAGTAAATCCGACCAACGGAGCATTCATCCTCCGTAGTTGCTCTTCTGTCATCCCCATTTTACAATAAGCATCAAAATACAAAACGTTCGCCGAGCTTCCATTATCGATTAAGATGCGTTTTACATCAAATCTGTTTATAATCATGGAGATGACCACAGCATCATCGTGGAGAGTTTCGACCCCTTCCAGATCATCATCTGAGAAAGAGATGGCTTCCGAGGCGCGTAGGCGCTTCGAGGAGGTTCCTTCTCCTGAAGCTTCTCCAACCGAGGCCCCGCCTCGGATCGTGTTGATGGTGCCGGCGATGGGCCTGTTGGCGTTTGAACCTTCAGGCTGTGCGGCTCCCTCGGCTGGCCTTTTTTCTTCACGTCGGCCTCGCACAAATCGATCGAGCACCCCTCGGCGGATGAGCGCTTCGATCTCGTTCCGGAGCTGGTAGCAGTCCTCAGTATCATGGCCATGATTCCGATGGAAACGGCAGTACTTTCGGGGATCACGCCGGGCTTCGGAATCTCGTTTCGGAGGCGGGAGCCGGATATAATCCCGACCCTCAATCTCCATGAGGATTTCGGCCCGAGGAGCGGTAAGGGGAGTATAGTTTTCATACCTCCATTCGGGTGCACGGGCCCGTGGTGGAAACCTCGGGCGGAGTGGTGACCTCTGCTGAGGCGGTCCCCGTAGTCGGGGTGGACTCTTCAAGCGGGGCGGATTTTTGGCTCGGCGCGGGGACGGGCTTCTGGGCTGGCCACGCTCCTCGCGGCGTCTTTTTTGTTTCTTGGGAGTCTGCTCGGCCCTGCTCCGCCTAACAGCCACGGCTTCCTCGGCCTTGGCGTACTTCCGCGCCCGAACCAGCATTTCAGTGAGGTCCACAGGAAAATTCTTCTCGATGGAGAAGAGGAACCTGTAAGACCGGGCTCCAGTCTTTAGTGCCGACATGGCGATTGACTGGTCAAGCTCCCGGACTTCCCATGTTGCGGCAGTAAATCGGTCCAAGTACTCCCTGAGGGACTCTCCCTCCTTTTGTTTGATGTCAAGGAGGGAGTCCGATGTCCGCCGCTGGGGCTGGCTGGCGGCAAAATTACTGGCAAACTGCCTGCCGAGCTGCTCAAAGGAGGAAACAGTACTCGGCTTCAGCCCGGTAAACCAAAGCCGGGCTGGTCCTCGGAGCGTTGCTGGAAAGCTTTGCACAGCATGGCCTCCGAGGCTCCTTGTAGGGCCATTAAGACCCGATAACTTTCCAGATGGTCAAGGGGGTCGGCCCTGCCGTTCTAAGGCTCCACCTGCGGCATCTTGAACCGCGGCGGGACTGGCTCGTCTTCAATCTGCTGGGAGAAGGGGGACTTCGTGGTAAACTCGAAGTCACCATCACGTCCCGGTTTCCTTCCGTGGAGTGCCTGAATCTGGCGCTCCAGCTTCTCGACCTTTTTGTCGAGTTCGTCATTCTGGGGGATCGCTGCAGCGGTTCGCTCCGGTGCAAGTTGCCCTGGAACTGACTCAGCCTCCGAGGGCTGTGGCCAGCCACCAGGGCCTCTTACTGGATGTTCTCTCCAGAGGGAGGCCTGGACTTGAGAGTCCTGACCTCGAAGGGGAAGTCCGCTTGTAGGAGGTACTGGTTGAACTGGGGCCGGAGGGAGCGGTGCCGTCGGGATGCCCCTGGGTTGCAAGCCTTGGACAGCGGTGGCCAAGGCCTGCACCTGTTGCACCAGGGCATCGAACTGTTCCGGCCGAACTTGAGGAGTTGACTCGGCCGGAGGCGGCAAGTTCTGGACAGAGTGTCCAGGACTGGGTGGAGGACGTCGAGAGGCATTGGAAGCCCCCTTACTTCTCAGTTTCATGGCTGCAACTCGGGCCCTTCCTCTAGCGCCAACTGTTGCTGGAAATTGGACCCGGGGGCGGCCGCGAACCGAGGGGGGAGGAGCTCCGCTGCCGGGACAGTGGGTGGCGGTGCGTCGGCTGGTGGCGCCCTCCTGGAGAATCCTGCAAGAAAGCCGGTGGCCGGGTTTTCCGGCGCCGGCCCTCCGAAGCTTAAGTCAGAGGGGGCTAATATGTGGGGGGAGTAAAGGAGGAGAATATTTGTTTCTGTATCCGTTTGTGTGTGTGTTTTCCTTTCCCCCCAGGTTCTTTTTTATAGAAAGATATTATGTTACCTGGGAGGTGACAGGGCAATTTGTCTTTTTCGTGATAATTGGGCACGATCATGCTCATTAATGGCGTTGTGGAGAATAAGGCCGGATCAGACCGGAGTCAGGGAGCTGTCATGGTTGATCGGACCCGTTGGGGTGGTTGAACCGCCGGCCGTGGTGGGCCTGGGGTTCGTAGATGGCAAGTGCATTGATTGCTGAGTGAACCGGTGATCAGGAAGAGCCATACGCTTTGATGGTCCAGTGATCCGGAGATCATCTTGAGCCGTGTTCATTTAATGGTTGAGTGCATCGGAGGCCCGCTGGGGTCATACGCATTAATGGTCAGGCGTGCCGAAAGCCTGCGGAGATCACGTGCCCTAATGACTTAAGGATGGTAACAGAGTA
Source organism: Phoenix dactylifera (assembly GCF_051530095.1). Lineage (NCBI taxonomy): Eukaryota > Viridiplantae > Streptophyta > Magnoliopsida > Arecales > Arecaceae > Phoenix > Phoenix dactylifera. The sequence goes on along the minus strand of NC_143199.1, from coordinate 22,258,785 downwards.
CGGTGGAGTTGTGTATTTGGTTGTCAGATCCTCTAGAGGATTAGGCGGAGGTTGGATATTTGGCTAAGACACGGGCTCGGCACGGGTGCCGAGCCGAGCCGGTTGCTTTGCGGAGTGTCCTATCGTGGGGTCGGGCGCTTCTCTGGTCGGCGCTCCTCGGTTGGGCGCCTCTCTGATCGGCGCTCCTCGGTCGAGCACCTTCCTGGTCGGCGCTCCTTGGTCGAGCGCCCCTCTGGTCGGCGCTCTCTGGTCAAGCGCCTCTGAGCTGGCATGACTTGGGTTTTTTCCCCAACAGGTAGATTGACGGTGTCCACTGGTTGGAAAATCGGAGAATTTTTTAAGACCTAAAGATCCATTTGAAATTTTTTAAAATTAAGGAGATATTTCAGAACTAGGCTTAAGTTAAGACGACTTCTCTTTAATTTTTTTGTACATAAAATATGGACCACTTCTCCAGCACCGTAGGCCTTTTTGACTGGTTCCAAAGGAAACGGATCTAGGACAGATTTTGCGGTTACATAGAAAAGCCATGTGGCTTTCTTCCTACCGCTTCTTCTTTCGCTTTCTCCAATATTATATCTGCGATGCCTGTAGCCCAACTTCTTTTTCTAAGGGTAATGCTCGTAGCCTACTTCCTCTGATGCTCTGTGTCGATTCGGTGCTGCAAACGGAGTGGGAGGTCTTTCTTCTTTGCACAGTAAAGGGAAATCCACTAGGATTTGGTAGCTATGATGGAGAGTATCCATGGTACGGTGTAAAACGCCATGCACGTGGAAGAGCACCTATAGGCCAGCGTGAAGATGCCCCTTGCAATAATGTTTGTCGCGTAGCCATCGAAACAAGGCCCTGACGTGCCCCAAGAGCAGCAAGAGACAGAGACGGACCGCTGCTCTGCGTGAGGTCACCATCTATCCTTATCAGATTATATGGAATAATGGCGAAGGAGCAGGTATCGAACGAACCACGGCGGTTGATAGGGATCTCACCACTGTAGAATGGTTCAGAGAAATTCTATTATTTGAAAGTCGCGAAAGTCCTGTACAAACGAGCATGACTTAAACCGAACCATTGAATATTATATATATATATTGATATTTATTTAATCAGATACAGATACAAATTAAATAGTAGAAGTATGAATATAGATACAGATATATGTCAGATAACTAAACTTTGTGACCATAGGTCAAAAATACTACTAAGTAGAAAGTAAATCATTAACAATATATTAATATGATCATTTATTTTTTAAAAAATATATTGTATAAATCAAAATAATTGTCTATCTATATCCATTTTTTTTTCTTTAACGGATGTAGAAACAGATATGAATCTAGCCGAATACTCAAATTTGTATTCATATTCTAATAGATTCATATATGAAAATGGATATGGAGAGATATTTCAGCTCCATTCTCATCCTTAATCAAATGTGGCATTTTGGGCAGGTCATCGACCTTGTCGTTTTAATGAAAGGGAGGTAAAACCACCCAGCATTTTCATGACAACTAAAAAGAGGAATGCCTCTTCCTCAAGTGTAGTACAAATTGTGACAATTTTTTCTGTAAGTCATTGCCTACCTATGAAAGAAGAATTGCATCTAAACATAGAAAGGTAATCACAGTTTGAATGTGGTTAGCATTAAACCAAAACCTAGTGCTCAATTACTCACACTCAAGGGATCGAGCAACATAGCTCTCATGTAAGAATTCTCATTAAGATTACTTGTTTATTGTACAAAAATCTTGATTTGGGAAATTTTTGTATGGTACTATAAGAATAAATTTTATTTTTGAGTGATGCTCAAGATCCTAGTCTTAACAAAGATGGACCGCTGCTCTGCATGAGTTCACCATCTATCCTTATCAGATTATATGGAATAATGGCGAAGGAGCAGGTGTCGATCGACGACGGTTGATAGGGATCTCACCACTGTGGAATGGTTCACAAGAATTCTATTATTTGAGAGCCGTAAAAGTCCTGTACAAGCGAGCTTGACTGAAACCAAACAATTGAATATTATATATATATACTGATATTTATTTAATTAGATATAGATACAAATTGAATATTAGAAGTATGAATACAGATACAGATATATGTCAGATAACTAAACTTTGTGACCATAGGTCAAAAATACTACTAAGTCGAAAGTAAATCATTAACAATATATTAATATGATCATTTATGTTTTAAAAAAATATATTGTATAAATCAAAATAATTGTCTATCTATATCTATATTCTTTTTTCTTTAACGGATGTGGATACGGATATGAATATAGTCAAATGCTCAAATTCTTATTCATATTCTAATAGATTCATATATGAAAATGGATATGGAGAGATATTTCAGCTCCATTCTCATCCTTAATCAAATGTGGCATTTTGGGCAGGTCATTGACCTTTTCTTTTTAATGAAAGAGAGGTAAAACCACCCAGCATTTTCATGACAACTAAAAGGAGGAATGCTTCTTCCTCAAGTGCAGTACAAATTGTGACAATTTTTCCTGTATGTCATTGCCTACCTATGAAAGAAGAATTGCATCTAAACATAGAAAGGTAATCACAGTTTGAATGTGGTTAGCATTAAACCAAAACCTAGTGCTCAATTACTCACACTTAAGGGATCGAGCAACATAGCTCTCATGTAAGACTTCTCATTAAGATTACTTGTTTATTGTACAAATATCTTGATTTGGGAAATTTTTGTATGGTACTATAAGAATAAATTTTATTTTTGAGTGATGCTCAAGATCCTAGTCTTAACAAAGACGGACCGCTGCTCTGCATGAGTTCACCGTCTATCCTTATCAGATTATATGGAATAATGGCGAAGGGGCGGGTGTCGATCGACGACGGTTGAGGGATCTCACCACTATGGAATGGTTAACAGGAATTCTATTATTTGAGAGCCGTAAAAGTCTTGTACAAGCGAGCTTGACTGAAACCAAACAATTGAATATTATATATATATTGATATTTATTTAATTAGATACAAATACAAATTGAATAGTAGAAGTGTGAATATAAATACAGATATATGTCAGATAACTAAACTTTGTGACCATAGGTCAAAAATACTACTAAGTGGAAAGTAAATCATTAACAATATTTTAATATGATCATTTATTTTTTTAAAAAATACATTATATAAAAAAAATAATTGTCTATCTATATCCATATTCTTTTTTCTTTAACGGATGTGGATACGGATATGAATATAGTCGAATGCTCAAATTCCTATTCATATTCTAATAGATTCAGATATGAAAATGGATATGGAGAGATATTTCAGTTCCATTCTCATACTTAATCAAATGTGGCATTTTGGGTAGGTCATCGATCTTGTCATTTTAATGAAAGGGAAGTAAAACCACCAAGCATTTTCATGACAACTAAAAAGAGGAATGCCTCTTCCTCAAATGTAATACAAATTGTGACACTTTTTCCTGTATATCATTGCCTACCTATGAAAGAATAATTGCATCTAAACTTAGAAAGGTAATCATAGTTTGAATGTGGTTAGCATTAAACCAAAACCTAGTGCTCAATTACTCACACTCAAGGGATCGAGCAACATAGCTCTCATGTAAGACTTCTCATTAAGATTACTTGTTTATTGTACAAAAATCTTGATTTGGGAAATTTTTGTATGGTACTATAAGAATAAATTTTATTTTTGAGTGATGCTCAAGATCCTAGTCTTAACAGAGGCGGACCGCTGCTCTGCATGAGTTTACCATCTATCCTTATCAGATTATAAGGAATAATGGTGAAGGAGCAGGTGTCGACGATGGTTGATAGGGATCTCACCACCGTGGAATGGTTCACAGGAATTCTATTATTTGAGAGCGGTGAAAGTCCTGTACAAGCGAGCTTGACTGAAACCGAACAATTGAATATTTTATATATATTGATATTTATTTAATTAGATGTAGATACAAATTGAATAGTAGAAGTATGAATATAAATATAGATATATGTCAGATAACTAAACTTTGTGACCATAGGTCAAAAATACTACTAAGTGGAAAGTAAATCATTAACAATATGTTAATGTGATCATTTATTTTTCTAAAAAGTACATTATATAAATTGAAATAATTTTCTGTCTATATCCATATTCTTTTTTCTGTAACGGATGTGGATACAAATATGAATATAGTCGAATGCTCAAATTCCTATTCATATTCTAATAGATTCAGATATGAAAATAGATATGGAGAGATATTTCAGCTCCATTCTCATCCTTAATCAAATGTGGCATTTTGGGCAAGTCATCGACCTTGTCGTTTTAATGAAAGGGAGGTAAAACCACCCAGCATTTTCATGACAACTAAAAAGAGGAATGCCTCTTCCTCAAGTGTATTACAAATTTTGACAATTTTTCCTGTATGTCATTGCCTACCTATGAAAGAAGGATTGCATCTAAACATAGAAAGGTAATCATAGTTTGAATGTGGTTAGCGTTAAACCAAAACTTAGTGCTTAATTACTCACACTCAAGGGATCGAGCAACATAGCTCTCATGTAAGACTTCTCATTAAGATTACTTGTTTATTGTACAAAAATTTTGATTTGGGAAATTTTGTATGATATTATAAGAATAAATTTTATTTTTTGAGTGATGCTGAAGATCCTAGTCTTACTAGTTGGTGGTGTACTCTTTACTATGTTGTTTTTTATAGAAAATTTACTCTTACTAATATTTATGTTTGCTTCATATTGAGTGTTTGAGATGTTGGTAAGGTCCATAAATTAGAGCTAATCAAGGCCAGGTCTGGGCCTAATCTATATTTATTTTTAGTCGAGCTTTGGGCCAGCTTATTTAAAATTTAATATTTTCTATGTCCCCGCCCGACCCATAATCCCAGCTCTACTATATAGACATCTCTTTATCTTTTCTATTTTTTCATTTTAAATGGTGCTCATGAAACTTTGCATGAGATGATCATGTCACACCTACCTTGTGCGCATAAGTCATAGAAGTTTAAACAAGATATAAGCCACGAGTACAGCCAACCCGTAAAGCAATAATCCCCGTCCCTCCTAGTAGTGATTTGGCCTGAAAGGGACTTGCTAAGAAAAAGTACCCTCAATAACAAAAAAAAGAGAGAAAAAAAAAAAAAGCTACTACAATAGATCGACTATTGTTATGTTAATATACTGGCTTAGTATTGAGCTCTAGAATCACTTTCCACTTGGCACCTGCAATTTTTTAATCAAGAATAAAATATCATTCACGTTTCTAACTGTAAGAAGGTTCTCCCAACAACTTGACACCATCCTATGGCACAGAAGGGTGGAATGTAGCATCAAATTGACTAATTAGGTTTTTGTACCTTGGAAATTTTTCGATTGGCTTGATATCAGATGTCCACCAACCCCTTTTGACATCTTTGCTCAAGGGGTCACCCTCCAAACATCTTTGCTAAAGGTGTCTCCCCTCAAAATATCATATAAATGGACCTCTCATCCCTAAAGCAGAAGCCAACTACTCCATGATTTGCTAAGCAATTCTGTCCATATTTTTTGAGCCAATAAATAATGGTGCAATCGGAAAGGATCTTTCCGTTGGTATGTTTTTGTCATTCATCCTGTCTATGTCTGATGATAGCGAAGGGGTCTCCTGCAAATCCCACCCCCCCTTTCCCCCTCTCCTCCAGACATGCAATCCATGAGCTCGATAAATTTTGGGCAGTAGTTCCATATATACCACTTAAGGCTTCCTTCCTTCGTGTAACCACCAAGTTTCTTGTCGTAGACTCTTGGACCACGGCTACAATAATTTAGGTTGGAGTCGTATAGCTAGGCACCAAGAAACATGTCCTTAGCAAGAAAACAATAGACCAAGACTTCAGAGAATTAAGAGCAAAAGTAAGTCTACTATGATAAAGGTAAAATACCCCTAGGGGGCACCTTCAACTTTTGAATATGGATTTAAATATTGGAAGAGCACAGTTCCTAAACATATCAAGATCCTCTCTCTTTTTTCTTTTTTTCAATCAATTCCCTGCTGCAATTTTTCCGCATGAAAATAAAGAATGGCACTGTCGGCTAGAGCTGCAGCTTTCCGACGTAGACCTTGGCCCATCCTCACCGGACGACAATATATTAGCTTCCGATGGAAGTTTACCACATTCTAATTTGTATCATAGCATCCATCGAAACTTTGGCATTGTACTGGATCTTTGTTGGCATTGGGGACCTGACAATCGTCTCTAGATCCTAGAGAGATCGAGGTTGGATTTTTTTCCAATAATTACCATCCTCGCGTATAATATTTCACAAACTTGAAGTTTTCAAAAAATAAAATTAAATATACTCCATAAAGAAATTGGTATAAATATTAAAACTTTTACCTACCCAAACAGCCAATATTTTAAGGATTTACAGTCCCCATTTCGGCCAATTACTTGAAAATGTGTTCATGTAGGAATCGGCTATAGCTGGCGCACATCGAATGTGATGGTTCAAACATTTCAGTACGAGGCGTTGGACACAAATGACTAATGATGCAAGGGCTTATTGTTTCTTGTGGTTTTTCATGGACATTTTAAATACTTGCACAGTTTTATCAATGGCTTGACAGGGTCCACACAAACCCTCTAGGCTAGAATGAATAGATTTCTAAAGCAGACATGTAAGAATTGGCGTGTCCTCACACTTGGACTCTAGTGATACGAATATGCGACACTGGATGACACTGACGATCATACCTACCAGTCTTAGCTCAGCTGATAGCCACCTTTCATACCGTATATCTCAGAAAAGAAAATAAAGGTGGCAATCGTTTCTTGTGAAACCTGGACAAATATATATGATTGTACTAATCAAATTTCCGTCCTAAATGAAAAGGCAATCTCAGCCAGTGCATGCTTTATTGTACACAAAGAGGTAAAAGCTTGCAGTAACGTCGATTTCTTGCATGCCTCACATTGGTGTGCGTCTCCATCCTTACCTACCGAGCAACGAGCCCGCGACAAATTCCTACATCCATTTGGGCACCAGAATGACCTGCATCTGGGCATGCATGTCAGGATCTTCAGCTGAATATAGTATGCGTACTACCAACAATTCCCACAGTCATGTTTATGTATAGCAGATTCTCTAGCAGAAATATCGACACCTATGCACATGCTGCGGTGGTGAGAAGCAGCACATGAGTGCAATACAAGTGATGAAGATTGCATGAGGGACAGATGAATGCTGTCGTGCAGCCCGGCTTAAATGCGAGGTTTGTCTTCTACCAGTGCTTCATTTCGGAGGGCCTTCCGGATCTCAATCAACCCGACAGAAGGAAGAATCTCTAAGACAGGACTTGGCACCTGGTAGGGACCAGAAGCTGACTTATTTTGATGAGTAAGGGAAGCGCATAAAGAGGCCACCCGTTGTTTTGTTTGATGAAACGGTGGAAAAGATTACACCAAAGATGAGAGAATCGGAAGTACACGGGACAGGTGAAGCAGGGTTACATAACAGCGCATTGAAGCTGGATTAAAAACAGTGGAAGTTGGATTTCCTTCGCCAAAGAGATATGGCAAAGGTCTATAGGCTGTTCGTACATGTTAAGGATGTCCACGAGGAACCAATCAATGTGGTGGAAGAATCTATTTAGGCAACCACACGCTGTTAGACGAGGGATGTTGTTGAAGATGCGAGCAAGCGAGCTCATTTCTATCATGACTGAAGAAACCATTCCGAAGGGAGAGCATGAGAAGTTTAAATTAATACATGCAAACCTCCCAGCGCTGCTGTGTACGTAGGCGGGCATGACGAAGATATGAACGTACGTAGATGAGAAGTTTTACGCACACGTCCAACACTTTGAAGGAAGGGAGGATTTGAAATTGCGATGTTTTGGCGACCGGTGCTGGCGCAATGGTGGTACTCTGGGGTCCATTCTTTCGTGAAAAACGCAGGAGACAGAGCATGCACGCGGTCCCAACGTGCTCCACCAAACCCCGCAGCCCGAGACAACTAGGGCATCAGGAAGTAGGACCCAGGGCGTAGCAGAAGACGAAATGAGTAGACAAGGAATGGACGTCGTGACAGAAACCAGCCTGACTGATTGGAACCCTTTGCATTCTACGACGTTCGCGACGTTCGGAGACGCCGAACTTGGGCTGAAATTTTAAATTATGGCAATGAAATCAACTGTAGCAAGATAAAAATTTTATTACAGTATGTTGCGGCGTATGAATGGTAGTTGGAAGAAGATACAGCTCTCATGTGCTTATCTTTAATTTTTAGAAATCCGTTAAAATAGAGATGAGAGAATAGAAAGAATGTAATGAAAGAATAATTTCTACAGCAAAATTTTGATTAATAAAGAACTCAATTATGATTATACGAGGAGTTTCAAGAGATATTTATTACTTATATTTTTGAATATGGGATCCCAAACTCTATTCTAACTCGAAAAATTCTAACTATTATCTTCCTAATAATATCAAAAAATTTCAAAAACAAAGATTCACAAAAAATTAAAATTTTCTCGAGTTAATTAACATCAAACTATTTTCTAACATGGCAAAACTACCTTAGGCTCCAAGATTCGTGCGTACACGACCTGGGACCGCAACCCATATAGCGCGCATGTGCACCCCACATGGTTTCACGATTTGTGCGTTCTAGCTTCGTATAGAGTATTCGGCTCAAACCCACTTATCAAGCAAGTGGTCCTAGCACTACAACAAAAATAGGTTTTTCTGACTCCTATGTGCCGACACAAGAAAGAAGAGTCCGCAATTTTGTAAGCGCGCCAAAATTTTCCAACGCTTTTTAGTAGCGTCGGCAGAAATTAAACTAAAACGACGCTAGATAGCGTCATTGAAACCAAATTGTAAGACAACGCCTCCAAGCGTCGTCGGAAGCCAAAGAGAAAAAGAGTAGACGACACATAAAAGCGTCATTGGAATCCTACTCACTAAACACCCCATTTAATACTTCACTTTTTTCTTAAACCCCTAGGCCAGACGACGCTTAAAAGCGTCGTCTGTTGCCAACCCACTCCCACTAGGGCTAGACGACGCTTCAAAGCGTCATCTGATGCCAATCCAGTCCTAGACGATGCTGTAAGTGTTGGAAGGCCGATGGTGTCCGACAATGCTTATAAGTGTCGTTGGACACCATCCGACTCCCCGGCCCCCAACCCACTATCGCATAGTCGTCGCCCTATAAAACGCTGCAACCCTAGCCAGGAAACCTAGCCGCCATCATAGAGAGAGAGAGGAGGAGGAGGAGGAGGAGGAGGGGAGCCGAAGGGGGGGTTGCCGGCGACCTCGATGGGGCACTAGAGGTTGAGGTTGGGGAAGCCGAAAATGGAGGTGGTAGAGTCGTTGGGGGTAGAGTAGGGGAAGGAGAAGCCGTCGGTGAGGACATCGGGCTAGGTGGAGACGAGGATCTCTCAATGGCGGAAGCTGATGAGGATCTCCCAGGAGTCAAGGTCAGCGGTGGCAGTGGCGCTGAAGGCCATTGCGGTCCGAGATGGAGGGCGTCGGGCGTAGCCGCTGCTCATGCTGGAGGACGCCGTTGCAGTCCAAGAAAATAAAAAAAAGACCAGCAAAACAAGACCAACCTCCGACCACAAAAAAGAAAATGGTTCACTCATGTTTAACAATGAATATTATTCAGGGGATTTTTCTTTCACAAAAATCATAGAAAAAATATGTCATTCTTATCCAATATATCTCTCCTTCGGAAGGATCGCTCTATTTATTTCCAATAACATCAAGCTATGATTGAGAGATGAGTTTTACTTCTCTTTTTTCTTTTTCTTGAGAGAGAGAAGAATGTTGTTATCTTATATCTCTTATATATACTTCTTAAAATTTCTACGTTCACCTAAAGAAAATGGAAGGTTGCAATTGATATTCTTACCTTTAAGTAACAAAAATTTCTATTTTTTTTTAAGTTCTCAATATATGCAGCCTCTATATTTTCTTCTTTTGCTGGTCGTTTGTATAAATGCAGGAGGTATATATATGAAGGTACAGGTAGGATACTACCACTTGGAAGCAATATCACATTAAGATTAATCCATTCAATCCATATTTATGAATAATGTTTGCTCTCATATTAGTCAAAAGTCTACGTTATCATTCTCTTCTATTTGTAAATATTTAAATCATTCTACACTATTCAAGACAACTAAAAGCTTATTCCATCCTATCTTTAGCTCAACTTGACATGCCACCTCATGATTTATGATTTTAAAATTTTGAAAAGTTGCAGTACATTAACAAAGATTGTAACATTGGTGATAAGATCCTCAATCAACCAAGAATTTGCTGGTGGCAGGGGAACTGAAAGAGAGGACTAGTCACTCTATCTTAATATTGAAGTGGAGATTAGGAGAGGATAATGGAGAAACTCACTCATACTTTTCATTCAATTCCTAGCGACACTCAAAATGGTTGAGTACAAGGATTTATATAGATACAATATGAACCTTCAAATACTCTTACATAAGTTCGTCACTATTACTCAAGCAGCACAATACAAGATTCTAAGAGACACCGTGTAGAAATTTAAAAGACATGACTCCTTGGAACTCTAAGAGACATTCACGAACTTCACCAAAAATATTACCTCAATATATGGAATTTATATGCCTTATCTTCATATATTAACTTAACAATTTTTCTACACTATTCTTCACAAAATGTGAAGTTATGGCATGTTTTACTAAAGATCAAAGAATCAGTCCGAGAATAACTCTATGACTTCCTCACAATATTTAAGAAATGACACCATATACTTATTATATTTACCATGGCTTCCTCTTACGATACTCCTCCACACCAAAATATAACATAATAAAATTAAGTTTAACTATTTAACAGAATTTGTGTAGGCCAAGATCTCTATTTCTTCCTTTTTTTTCAATGGAAGATCTCTATTTCTAATCTGATAGGCTTTTGGTATCACCACACATTCCCTAACTGGATGGTATTACCTCTTGTTAATTGGCCAAGAGAATAGGGCTTTGATTTTGAGTGGGATCATCCCTCACCCATTAGCAAAGACGTGTTTTTGCAAGCTCTAATTCGGTCTACCAGGGGCTTTGTCTCCAATCTAAGAAGGTAGAGGGTGGGTTAGAGCCCTTCTGGATTAAAAAAATAAAAATAATAAATAATGAAAAAAAACTCTGGTCTTTGGTATCTAATGGTTCAAACTAACCACGACTCTAGTTATGCACCCTCTATATTCAATTATCATACACACGATGTTAAGAAGGGATTTTACATCCATCACCAAAATCCTTGAGAAAAATTATGGATCATCCAATTCGAACATGGCTTAACTTAAACAAAATACAAAGTTTACACCACGAAAGTCAACAACATGATGTCAATATGAAACAACTCCTTGTAATCCTCCCATGCCACATTGGACAACAAAAATAGGAAAACAGAGTGGCACTCTCAAACATTTTGCTCAATGTCTCAAGATCTTGTAGGGCATCTGTTCCACAAGTAGATAGTGCAAGCCACCGCCTTGGCCCATAACTCATTTGGCAAGTTCTTGCTCTTCAATATGCTTTGAACCATATCAAGAATAGTTTTACTCTTCCTTTCGATGAAGTCATTTTGTTGGGGGAGTAGGGAGCCGTCAAAGGATGCCAGAGACCATGCTCTTCTCAAAAATCTTTGGAGGCTTTGGATGTGAACTCGCCACCTTGATTAGATCTCCTAACTTTGATGGAGTAGCCACTTTAGTTGTTAAGTTCTTTATATATGCTTTGAACTTTTTGAAAGAACCAAATTTGTTACTGAGACAAGGGATTGGACAACGATGGCAGATTTGTTTAGCTCTCAACAACAGCCAGTTCGCTCTCAAGGGCGATTGCTTTGAGGTTCATGGGGCCAAAGATGGAGGAGAAAGCCAAGGCGAGCAAGGCATTGGGAACACCCCCGATGGAAGCCGGGGTTTGCCAGCATGGGGCGAGGAGCTGGGTGGTCTACAGAAGCCCGGGGGCTGGGCGACGCACTTGATCTTGGAGGGAGAGGTGGAGAATATCTGGTGTCTCTTCACAGCAATCCTCAAGCTACCAGAGGAGCCTATTGAGGCGTCGCAGAAGGAGTGGAAGGATCGAGTGGTGGTTGTTCGAAGCCTCGACCAACTGTGTGCCGACAGAATGGGTGGCCTGAGACGTAGCTCTTCGGAGGAAAATGGAGGCCAAGGTGGAAGCGGTGTCTTTCATCGACGACCACCTCGCGCTCCAGTTTAAATCAACCACCGATCGGGATAGTGCCCTCACCGGCGGCCCGTGGTTGGTGGCGGGGCAGTTCCTGGCAATGGAGCTGTGGGCTCCCGAATTTGTGCCGGGACTGGACACTGTGAAGATGGCAGTGGACTGGATCTAGCTCCCTCTGCTCCTGGTAAAGTATTGGTCGAGTGAGATGATCCTTTGAATCACGACAGTGGCAGGTCGCCGCTCGCCGTTGACGGAATCACCGAGCAATAGAAGGTTATGGAATTGCTTTCATGAAGGAGGCCATCGACGCCACTGCGTCGCTGCTGCCCAGCATTCAGATCAAGAGAAAGATGAGGGTGTTGTGGCAGCCCTTCATTTATGAGAACATGCCGGTATTTTGTTTCAACTGCGGGCGAATCGGGCACGTGGAGGCGAGCTACAGGTTTCCAGCATCAAAATTAATGGAGGAGGGGCATGATCGGTTATGGACCCCTGCTCCCATGGTGGTGGAGACTGGCGGAGATCATAAGGAACTGGACTCGAGCTCCAAGGAGGAGTTTCTGAGGTTGATCTTCGGCCCATAGCTGGCGGCTACACGGATCCAGCTGCCACGCGAAAGGGCTGCCATGGCCGAGGAAGATTACCGAGTCAACGCTCGAGTCGTCCTCCTCTAGGCCACAATCCCCTCCAAACCATCTGAGCTTGCCCGACTCGCCGCCGGACTCGGATGGTTGGTAAAAACTGGCGAAGGTGGCACTCTGGTGCTCGCCCATGAAGGAACGATCGGCGACTCGGGCTCGAGGTCGAAAACGACTTAGGGTCGTCACCGAGTCGAGTCAAGTTTTGACCCACTGTGCGCCCTGGTTGTCTTAGTGGAGGGCGCGGGCGGCTTTGGGCCGACTGAGGTGCAGGCCAAACCAAAAATCTTGATGGTAGATGCGGGCCTAGGCCGGTCCAACAAACGAACCAGAAGCCCAACGTCCAGTCTAGATGGCGTGGGGTTGGGCCTGGCTGCTATGGGCTGGCCAAGGAGTGCAGGTTGCCCCTCCTATGCAGAAGAACCAGGGGTGCCCACCACGTCCAAGTGTCAAGCCGAGCTTGATTAGGGCCCGAGAGAGCAGGAGCAGAGGGTTCTCCAGCTTCTCTCCCCAGCGAGGGTGGCCCCGGCCCGGCCCTGCCGCGATGGCCCCCGGCTCCTCTTAGCCTTTGTTGGCAAGGTCTCCCAAGGTGGCTTTGGGCACTGATTTGCTAGAGAAGGGTGCTCTGAGAGACTTGGTCACAGATCCCCGAGAGCCCGGGAAGTGGCTAGTCAGGTGGCCACCGGCCTTACAGAGGGGCCCCTTGGATCATCCTTCAGTTGTGCGGAATTTAAGGTTGGTAGTGATGGGAGAAGGCTCAGATCCCTTTGAGGGTGATGGGGTTGGTGTTGGGCCGACCCAGACTAGGGTGAAGGGAGCTGGGGCCCTGTGCAACGATGAGCAGGGGCCTGACCAGCAGTGCGATAAAGAATGAAGATTCTCACTTGGAACTACAGGGGGTAGCCATTGTGGAGTGATTGATCATAACCCTATTTGATTTTGATGAGCTCAAAGCATCTGAGTATATCTCTTGTTTACTAATGAATTCAATTGAGTGTTTCAGTGAAAATCTTATCTAAAGTGTTTCTAGACTTGGTTCATAATATTTTGGATAAGTTAAGAAGTCAGTTTGAACCAAAGTCTGAGACTCGAGTCGACTCCGGAGTATTACGAGTCGACTCCAAGCGTATCAGAATCACTGGCACGGGCTCGAGTCGACTCCGGATCATTACGAGTCGACTCCGACTGAGAACAGACAGACGAGCAGAAAGCATCAACTCAAAACCTGTCAGCGAGTCGACTCCTGAAGTGCGCGAGTCGACTCCGATGTTTACCGAGTCGACTCCGGAGTAGTATGAGTCGACTCCAAGGAGTTACAGACAGAAAAGTCAGAGAGCGAATTTCGACTCTGAGATTCGAGTCGACTCCTGTGGAACGCGAGTCGACTCTGATGGTTGGTAGGTTGACTCCAAAGAAAGCGAGAGTCGACTCTCAGTGGTTCACAAGGCAAAAGTCAGAGAGCAGTTTTCGGACTCTGAGATTCGAGTCGACTCCCGCAATGCGCGAGTCGACTCCGAGACAGCGCGACCCCAAAAAGATAGAAGACCGAATTATTGTCTCTGAGAGCCGAGTTGACTCCCAGACAGCTCGAGTCGACCCCAAGGCAGCGCTACACCAAAAAGGCAGAAGGCCATGTTTCGGAAACTGAGAGCCGAGTCGACTCCAGAACAGTCCGAGTCGACTCCAAGACTGGACGAGCCAAAAGACAGAAGATCGGGAGTTCGGGCTCTGAGCGCCGAGTCGACTCCCAGGATTGTCGAGTCGACTCGAGTGGGCCAGGTTGAAAATTGGCTCCGTGGACTTCATGGGATGAGCCGACTCCGAAAATGCCAAGTCAGCTCCAGAAGTTGGCGAGTCGACTCCGGGTCAAGTCGAGTCGACTCCCAGTCGAAGAAGCCACTTTAATTCAAATCCAGAATAGTTGCCGAGTCGACTCCAGAAAAGCATGAGTCGACTCCCGCTACAGCCGAGTCGACTCCTGATCGCGCGAGTCGACTCCGACCCCCAACGGACATATTGTCAGGTTGTGCAGAGTGTGCAGAACGGGCAGAAAAAGGTGTCTAACGGCTAGTTTCCGTGGGGGATGGCTTAAATAGCCACAGAGGACTGTAGCAAGGCAAAAAAAGCACCATTCCATTCAGAGAAATCAAGCATTCATTCTCTGCATACTTGTCTTCAACGAAAAGAAGGAAGAGCGCCATTAACTCCATCCAACTTCCTCTTCCCAGCATTTTAAAGAAGCCTCCTCCTGCATTCAAGTCGACCAGACATTCCAGAGGAGACTCAAAGTTCAAGAAGCCCTACTCTACTCCAACTCAAAAGTGTTTGAGGGCTCTTAACTCCTCTCTAGTCTATATTGTAGCAAATCTTCTTTTTAAGAAGCTCAGTTTTTCTGTTTGTTTCTTATTCTTTCCATATTGTCTTTGCTTGGTTCAATCGGGGGATTGAATCAAGGGTGTAGAGGTTGGTTGGTGAGCCGAGTGTAAAACCAACGTGTAAGGGTTCGATTGTGATCCCGGGAAAACAATCGGGGTGGTTCTAGTCAGTGAGCCAGGGAAAACCGACCGAGTTCGTTGTGAGCTCGTAAAACAACAAGTTTGGTTGTGAGCTTGTAAAACAACCGGCTGTAATCCGAGGGGTTATAGTGAATTCCCAAGTGAGACTTGGGGAGTGGACGTAGGAGCAAGGGTTAGCTCCGAACTACTATAAAAGCCTTGTGTGTGTAATTGTGTGTCTCTTTCTTTTACTCTCATTTCATTCACAGCACATAGCAATTAATTAATCATCTTGGTAAAGCATTAATTAGTCATCCACAACGTTTTAATTGCAAAATTATTTTAAAACCCAATTCACCCCCCCTCTTGGGTTGTCTATCTGGGCAACAAGTGGTATCAGAGCCTAAACTCTTCTACCCTAAGAGTAAAAGATCAAAATGACAATCCCATTTGGATCTTTCCACATTGAGGGTCAGTCCACCCAAAGACCCCCATTCTTTAATGGATCCGACTACTCATATTGGAAGGTTAGGATGAGAATATTCATCCAAGCCCAAGACTATGAGATGTGGACCATTGTAGTAAATGGACCATACATCCCACCATCTATGTAGAGGGTGTCACTGTACCTAAACTAGAAAAGGATTGGGATGAACATGACATGAGAAAGGCACAACTCAATTCTAAAGCAATGAATGTGCTTTACTGTGCATTAGATAGGAATGAATTCAATAGAGTCTCTACTTGCAATTCTGCAAAAGAGATTTGGGACAGACTTGAAGTGACCCATGAGGGCACGAATCAAGTCAAAGAATCCAAAATAAATATATTAGTTCATAAGTATGAACTATTTAAGATGGATTCTAATGAGACAATCACTAGCATGTTCACTAGGTTTACTGACATTGTCAATGGCCTAAAAAGCCTTGGCAAAAACTATACTAACAGTGATCTTGTCAGGAAAATTCTTCGCTGTCTACCAAGGTCATGGAAAGCCAAGGTGACGGCAATCCAAGAAGCTAAGGACTTGAACAAGCTTCCACTTGAAGAGCTTCTTGGATCCCTAATGACTCACGAGCTAACAATGAAGCAGCACAGCGAAGAAGAGTCCTCCCATAAGAAAAAGGTAATAGCTCTCAAATCTACATCATCTAACAAAGATTTGTCTTGCAGTAGCAGCAGTGAAGAAGAAGATCATGAGGGAGATGATGATGAGGCTCTTCTTGTGCGCAAGTTCAGAAAATTCATCAACCACAAGAAGTCCTATCATCAAAGGAGAGGCCCCTCAAATTCCTATCGCAAGGATAAAGGTAAGAAAAGGGAAAATGAGGGGATTGGGTGTTATGAGTGCAAGAAGCCGGGGCACATCAGAGCTGAGTGTCCCTTACTAAAGAAGGGCAGCAAGTACAAGAAGAAGAAAGCCCTTGTCACCACCTTATCGGACTCCGACGCATCATCTTCATCATCGGATGAGGAACAAGAAGAAAAGGCCAATTTCTGTTTCATGGCCGATGAAAATGAGGTAACATCCAACACGCATCTCGATTTTACCTTTGATGAATTGTATGATGCATTTAATGAATTAATGATCGAATATAAGGCCATAAATCTTAAGAATAAAGAACTAAAAATAGCTAATCAATCTTACCTACATAAATACGATAAGTTAGTTAAGGATAAGGATTGTATCACCAAAGAAAATGCAGAACTTAAAACAAGCAACCAAATCTTGATACAAAAGAATAATACCTTAACTAAAGAAAATAAAAGGCTGAACAAAGAAACATTAGAACCCAAAAACAATAAACATATAAATGAGAGTATCACAAAAGAACTGAATGATTTAAAAGCAGAAAAACAAACACTAACTAAAGAACTTGAAAAATACAAACCCTTGGTTGAAAAATTTACATATAGTTCAGAAAAACTGAATATGATACTTAATAGTCAACGAGCAGTATTCAATAGAGCAGGTTTAGAATATAAACCTAAAAATAAACAAAAACTTCTGAGTAACTTCTTTGTTAAAGCTGGAGAAAGCAAAACTAAGAAAGTAACCTACTTTTGTTGTGGAACTGTAGGACATAAAGCAACTGTATGTGACTATAGGAAAGGAAAAACTAAAAGAAAAATTAAAAGGGTATGGGTTCCAAAAGGAACCAATATGACTAACCATGAAGGACCCAAGAAAACTTGGGTACCTAAGATTATATGATCTGCTTGTGTAGGAGTGTCTTGCAGCCAAGGTCAACAAAAATTGCTGGTACTTGGATAGTGGCTGCTCAAGACACATGACGGGTGACAAGGATCAATTCTTCACCCTTGAAGCTAAGAAGGGAGGTGCTGTGACTTTTGGAGACAATAACCAGGGTCACATCATTGGTATAGGTAAAGTTCAAATTACCCCTTCTACTTTTATTGATAATGTTCGCTATGTTGATGGTCTTAAGTATAATTTATTAAGCATTAGTCAATTATGTGATAGAGGTTATAATGTTATGTTTAAACCATCACTATGCATCATAACAAACCCAAATGACAATAGTTTAGTTTTTAAAGGAATAAGACGTGGAAATGTGTATGTTGTAGACCTTGAGGATCTTGCCAAATACAATCCATGTTTAGTTGTTAATGAAACTAAG
Organism: Phoenix dactylifera; assembly: GCF_051530095.1. NCBI lineage: Eukaryota > Viridiplantae > Streptophyta > Magnoliopsida > Arecales > Arecaceae > Phoenix > Phoenix dactylifera. Next base: position 22,240,806 of record NC_143199.1, on the reverse strand, counting down.
GACAATGATACTAGTTGGTTATGGCACCGTAAGTTAGGTCATGCAAGCATGGACTCAATATCTAAACTAGTTAAAAGAGATTCGGTGATAGGTTTGCCAAAATTAAAGTTTGAAAAGAATAAAATATGTGAAGCATGTCAATTTGGCAAACAATCAAAGAACTCCTTTAAATCTATAAATAGTGTCTCAACCTCTAGACCTCTAGAACTACTACACATGGACCTATTCGGACCAACTAGAACCACAAGCCTAGGTGGAAATAAATATGGTCTAGTTATTGTAGATGATTATTCTAGATACACTTGGGTCATGTTCTTAGCTCATAAGGATCAAGCTTTTTCAGTTTTCAAGAAATTTCATAAAGAAGTAACCAATGCTAGAGATACTTCAGTAATAGCTATTAGAAGTGACCATGGTACCGAATTCGAAAATCATTTATTTGATGAGTTTTGTAGTAAAAAGGGGATAACACACAATTTTTCTGCACCTAGGACACCACAACAAAATGGAGTTGTGGAGAGGAAAAATAGAACTCTAGAGGAAATGGCTAGAACCATGTTATGTGAAAGTAACCTCCCTAAGTACTTTTGGGGAGAAGCCATTAATACTTCTTGTCATATATTAAATAGAGTTTTATTGAGACCTATTATAAAGAAAACACCTTATGAACTTTGGAAAAACAGAAAACCAAAGGTAAACTATTTTCATATCTTTGGATGTAGGTGTTTTGTTCATAATAATGGAAAAGATAATCTAGGAAAATTTGATTCTAAATCTGATGAGGGCATATTCTTGGGGTACTCTACAACTAGTAAAGCATATAGAGTCTTTAATAAAAGAACCCTAGTTATAGAAGAATCCATACATGTTGTCTTCGATGATTCTAGTGATATCTCTTCTAGTAAGAGAGTTAATTTTGATGATGATACAGAAATTCTTGAAGAAAAGATTGACGAGATGACATTACAAGATAATAATCAAAAATTAATTGAAGATGCATCATCAAGCCAAGAGATTATAGTAGATCATGGGCTAACTAAGGCGTGGAGGTTTGCTCACGGGCATCCTAAAGAATTAATTCTAGATGATCCATCTCAACCCGTTAGGACAAGAGCATCCCTTAGGAACTTAAACACTCATCTAGCTTTCGTTTCACATTTTGAGCCCAAACACATAGAAGAAGCTGAAAAAGATGTAAATTGGATAAATGCAATGCAAGAAGAATTAAACTAATTTACTAGAAACAAGGTATGGAATCTAGTCGAAAGACCTTCAGAATATCCAATTATAGGTACCAAATGGATTTATAAAAATAAACTTGATGAAAATGGAATTGTCATAAGGAATAAGGCTAGACTAGTAGCAAAGGGCTATAATCAAGAAGAAGGTATAGATTTTGATGAAACCTTTGCTCTTGTAGCTAGACTTGAGGCTATTAGATTATTATTAGCATATGCATGCTCTAAGGACTTCAAACTATTTCAAATGGATGTAAAAAGTGCATTTTTAAATGGGTATATTAATGAGGAGGTATATGTAGAACAACCTCCTGGTTTTGAAAATCATCAATACCCTAATCATGTATATAAATTGAACAAAGCACTTTATGGTTTGAAACAAGCACCTAGAGCATGGTATGAGAGGCTTAGCAAATTTCTATTAGAACATGAGTTCTCTAGGGGTAATGTAGATACAACACTATTTCTGAAAAAGTAAAACAAAGATATGTTATTAGTGCAGATTTACGTTGATGATATTATTTTCGGTGCTACTAACAATCGCCTCTGCAAAGAATTTGCTGATTTGATGCAGAGTGAATTTGAGATAAGCATGATGGGAGAGCTGAACTACTTCCTCGGGCTTCAAATCAAACAGTCTGAAGGAGGCATCTTCATCAATCAAGCCAAATATATCAAGGAGATGCTTAAAAAGTTTGATATGGAGGGGAACAAGTCAATCAGCACCCCCATGAGCTCATCATGCAAATTAGACCAAGATGAATCAGGTAAATCTGTAGATCAGAAACTATATAGAGGTATGATAGGATCTTTATTGTATCTTACTGCAAGTAGACCTGATATCATGTTTAGTGTTTGCATGTGTGCTAGATATCAGTCTAATCCTAAGGAATCACATCTAATTGCAGTTAAGAGAATCTTTAAATACCTAATAGGAACTAAGAATATAGGTTTATGGTATTCTAAAGAATCTAGCCTAAAATTAATAGGATACACAGATTCAGACTTTGCTGGATGTAAACTTGATAGAAAAAGTACCAGCGGGTCTTGTCAATTTCTAGGAGAAAACTTAATCTCATGGTTTAGCAAGAAACAAAACTCGGTTGCATTATCTACTGCTGAAGCTGAATATGTTGCAGCCGGGAGTTGTTGTGCTCAAATCTTATGGATCAAACAACAATTAGAAGATTATGGCATTAAACAAGATAAAATACCCATTAATTGTGATAATACAAGTGCCATTAATCTAACTAAGAATCCAATTCAGCATTCAAGAACTAAACATATTGAGATAAGACATCACTTCATAAGAGATCATGTACTGAATGGTGATGTGACACTACATTTTGTTTGTACTGATGATCAATTAGCTGACATTTTTACAAAACCCCTAAGTGAAGAGAGATTTAGTGTGCTTAGGAGGGGATTAGGAGTGATTGATCCATGCTAGTGGTGTTTTCCACTAGTTCATTGATTTTGATGATTAGATCGTGGTTAATTTAGAGTCTCTTTACAATGATCATCAAATCAGATCATAACTTAGTGATTTTTCCTCATTCGGCACGAACATAGCATGATTTTTAGGTGCGTGCCAGAGTTTGAGACGACTCGAGTAAGTTTCAGAGTCGGCTCGTAAGGGGGAGTCGACTCGCACATTTACGGGAGTCGACTCGAAAACAATGGCAGCAGAGGGGGAGTCGACTCGCATACAGTAAGGAGTCGACTCGAGGTCAACAGGCGCCTAAGGAGAGTCGACTCGCGCATATTTTGGAGTCGACTCGCTACTCAGTGGAGTCGACTCGCAGTCGGGATCCGACTTTTTAACCCTAACTCCATCGTTTAGAAAACACATATTTTCACCGTCGCCACTGTTCAAAACCCTAGAGCCGACTCCTAGAACGTCTCCGGCCGCCCCTAGGTCCTTTTCCCGTTGATCCTTCATCGTCCATTAGGATTTCATACCATTCTAGGTCAACCATGCCTCGCAAAGCCACTGTCCCAAGCCGGAAGAGGCCCCATTCCGCGACCGGTGCCGAGCGGCGTTCCAAGGCTCGGAACGACCCCGTGAGGCCACAACCTCCGGCTCGTTCCCCGCCGAGGGCCGTTCCCTCGAGGCCGTGTGCCGGAAAGGCGGTCTCCACCGGAGATACGTTGATTTCGACTATCTCTCCCGGGAGGGCTTCACTATAGGAGATAGACTTAGGGCCCAGGGTTTAGAGTACTTTTGTTCCCTAGACCTCCCCACATACCCTGGCCTAATTAGAGAGTTCTATGGTACTGTCCATAGAGGGAATGGGGGAATAGAGGGAACCGTAGCCGGTGTCCCATTGTTTATTTCCGAGAATTTCATAGCCCAAATCCTCCACCTTCCACAGTTAGGGGTGGCTCCCACACACCCCGAAGATAGGACTGAGGCCCTTACGGCCATTCTAGGGCATCCACCCCAGTCCCCTTTAGATGAGGTGTCCACCAGCTCACTTTCAGTTGAGATGCGGCTCCTCTTGAGCATCATTTCTCGGTCTTTGTTCCCAAAGACCGGACGGTTTGATTTTGTGTTTGAGAGGGACCTAGCCCTCATGTACTACATTCTTCAGGATACCCCCATAAACTTTCCCAAGATGATATATAGATACCTATGTGAGCCACTAGATAGACCTAGGCTTACCCTCCCCTATGGCATGATGTTCACCCTTATCTTTAGGGAGGCCGAGATCCCTATTCCTGAGGGGAAACCCTCTCGCGCATTGCGATGGACAGATCGCATGCGTCCGGGGACCCTACACAGGATGGGGTTTCGGAAGGTAGAGGGGACCTAGGTTAGGAAGTCTTCCACCTCCACACATACCACCAGACATTCCCCTAGTCCTGAGCCAGACTCAGATTATCCTGACTTTTCCTCCACTTCTGCTCCTACCACCTCAGCCGGACCCTCCTCCTCAGCTCCTCAGCCCATGGAGGTCCGGATCGCTCCTGAGCAGCTCCGGGAGTTGCGCCAGGAGATAGTTAGAGACCTGCGGGATGATCTACTTCGGGAGCTCCGGGGTTCAGTGCCTGCTCCCTCTCCTGCACCATCTTCAGCGTTGGTCCCTTCCTTGACAGCCGTGACTGAGATGACGGCCCATGTGCGGGAAGAGATCAACAATGTACGGTTCCTGGTCCAAGCCCAGTTCCATAGCATGAGCGAAGTCTCGAGCACCACTCGGAAGATGCGCGATAACGTCCGACAGGATATGGGCACCACTACCCAGGGGGCCGAGCGCTTGGCGAATGTGCTCATCGACAAGCTGGACACACTTCAGAAGTCGGTGACCGAGCTCGATACGACACATAGCAGGGCCACCTCGGCCATTATCCGACAGCTCGAGCACGTCACCAATGCAGTCACACTACTTGCAGAGCGCATGCCCTAGGGACCCGCATCCTCCTCGAGGAAGCCTTAGATCATTTTGTGTTATTTTGACATGTACTTTTTTGTTTTACTTATTGTATTCTAAAATGCATTTACATACACATCAATACAATGAGTAGACATATTCTCTTCAATTGTGTGCAATTTGATCTCTAAGTGATTGTTTGTTCTGCTTACCTCCTTTTTGATATGATGACAAAAAGGGGGAGAAATATTTAGTAGATATGTAAATGAAATCAACATAAAAGAACTCAAAATGAGAATCAAAAATTAAAACATAATTTGTTCTTAGTGGATTTGGTACCTCGAGGCTCATTATCTCTCTGTTGGGGCTCCTAATGGAGTAATCTCCAGAATCTATTCAAGGGATATTCGGAGATTAGCTGAATCCTACTCAAGAACAAATTGACAGATTTTTTCTCTAAAAACCAAAAATTTCAGTTCAAAAACTTCAATGCATTAAAAGGAAATTCAGAGAATCAAAACAAAGTTGAATGCATATGTTGAGGGGGAGAATCTGAATTTTTAAGAAAGCTAAATCATTAAATATATATAAGCCAAACAATTGATTGCATGATATGAAGGCTTATATAATTCCAAATGAAAGGGGGAGCTTTAATTCCAAAATTTATTGTTTCACACCTTTCAAGCTTGGATAAATTAAATAACCAGACACTTGAATTCATTTATGGATTTTATTTCCTTGTTTATTGAGCAATTCACTTTACATATACTCAATGTTTTGTCATCATCAAAAAGGGGGAGATTGTGGAGTGATTGATCATAACCCTATTTGATTTTGATGAGCTCAAAGCATCTGAGTATATCTCTTATTTACTAATGAATTCAATTGAGTGTTTCAGTGAAAATCTTGTCTAAAGTGTTTCTAGACTTGGTTCATAATATTTTGGATAAGTTAAGAAGTCAGTTTGAACCAAAGTCTGAGACTCGAGTCGACTCCGGAGTATTACGAGTCGACTCCAAGCGTATCAGAATCACTGGCACGGGCTCGAGTCGACTCCGGATCATTACGAGTCGACTCCGACTGAGAACAGACAGACGAGCAGAAAGCATCAACTCAAAACCTGTCAGCGAGTCGACTCCTGAAGTGCGCGAGTCGACTCCGATGTTTACCGAGTCGACTCCGGAGTAGTATGAGTCGACTCCAAGGAGTTACAGACAGAAAAGTCAGAGAGCGAATTTCGACCCTGAGATTCGAGTCGACTCCTGTGGAACGCGAGTCGACTCCGATGGTTGGTAGGTCGACTCTAAAGAAAGCGAGAGTCGACTCTCAGTGGTTCACAAGGCAAAAGTCAGAGAGCAGTTTTCGGACTCTGAGATTCGAGTCGACTCCCGCAATGCGCGAGTCGACTCCGAGACAGCGCGACCCCAAAAAGACAGAAGACCGAATTATTATCTCTGAGAGCCGAGTCGACTCCCAGACAGCTCGAGTCGACCCCAAGGCAGCGCTACACCAAAAAGGCAGAAGGCCATGTTTCGGAAACTGAGAGCCGAGTCGACTCCAGAACAGTCCGAGTCGACTCCAAGACTGGACGAGCCAAAAGACAGAAGATCGGAAGTTCGGGCTCTGAGCACCGAGTCGACTCCCAGGATTGTCGAGTCAACTCGAGTGGGCCAGGTTGAAAATTGGCTCCGTGGACTTCATGGGATGAGCCGACTCCGAAAATGCCAAGTCAGCTCCAGAAGTTGGCGAGTCGACTCCGGGTCAAGTCGAGTCGACTCCCAGTCGAAGAGGCCACTTTAATTCAAATCCGGAACAGTTGCCGAGTCGACTCCAGAAAAGCATGAGTCGACTCCCGCTACAGCCGAGTCGACTCCTGATCGCGCGAGTCGACTCCGACCCCCAACGGACATATTGTCAGGTTGTGCAGAGTGTGCAGAACGGGCAGAAAAAGGTGTCTAACGGCTAGTTTCCGTGGGGGATGGCTTAAATAGCCACAGAGGACTGTAGCAAGGCAAAAAAAGCACCATTCCATTCAGAGAAATCAAGCATTCATTCTCTGCATACTTGTCTTCAACGAAAAGAAGGAAGAGCGCCATTAACTCCATCCAACTTCCTCTTCCCAGCATTTTAAAAAAGCCTCCTCCTGCATTCAAGTCGACCAGACATTTCAGAGGAGACTCAAAGTTCAAGAAGCCCTACTCTACTCCAACTCAAAAGTGTTTGAGGGCTCTTAACTCCTCTCTAGTTTATATTGTAGCAAATCTGCCTTTTAAGAAGCTCAGTTTTTCTGTTTGTTTCTTATTCTTTCCATATTGTCTTTGCTTGGTTCAATCGGGGGATTGAATCAAGGGTGTAGAGGTTGGTTGGTGAGCCGAGTGTAAAACCAACGTGTAAGGGTTCGATTGTGATCTCGGAAAAACAATCGGGGTGGTTCTAGTCGGTGAGCTAGAAAAAACCGACCGAGTTCGTTGTGAGCTAGTAAAACAACAAGTTTGGTTGTGAGCTTGTAAAACAACCGGCTGTAATCCGAGGGGTTATAGTGAATTCTCAAGTGAGACTTGGGGAGTGGACATAGGAGCAAGGGTTAGCTCCGAACCACTATAAAAGTTTTGTGTTTGTGATTGTGTGTCTCTTTCTTTTACTCTCATTTCATTCATAGCACATAGCAATTAATTAATCATCTTGGTAAAGCATTAATTAGTCATCCACAATGTTTTAATTGCAAAATTATTTTAAAACCCAATTCACCCCCCCTCTTGGGTTGTCTATCTGGGCAACAGCCATGCCCTCTTTCAACAATTCATTCAAAAGTTTGGTCCAGGTATATGACCCAAACATCTACTTCTTGTGTGAGACACGGCATTTTGGAGATGGTCTCCGTAGAGCACAACATCGTCTAGTAGCTACTTGGTACTTCTTTGCAAGAAAGTCTAAGGAGTTGCCGGAGGGTATCTTGGTGCTGTGGAAGCAAGAAATTGCTACTGTGGATGTGTTCCACAATTACCCTCAGCAAGTTGTTATGGTAATCTCTGAGCCTAATGAAGCTCTTTATATTTTGTCTCGTGTGTATGCTGGTATGACTATAGGATGAGGAGAGCCCTTTGGGATGAGGCCACCAACCTTATCTCTCATAGAATCACAACCATAGTGGCGGGCAATTTCAACTGCATACAGGGGCCAAGTGAGAAGAAGGCGGCACGGCCTATACTGATAAGGTGGAGAGAAGGGAGTTTCAGAACTTTCTGATGGCGAATGGGTTGGTGGATCTCGAATTCTCTGAGCTGAGATTCACTTGGTGCAACAACCATTTTGGCCATGTAAGGGTGTGGAAGAGGATCGACAGGGCTGTCGCATCACCACGATGGATCCAATGTTTTTCCGACTACCAGATTCATCATCTGCCCCAGATTGCTTCTGATCACTACCTACTCTTGATCTCACTGCTTCCAACTCTATCCATAGCTATCCTTTTCATTTTAAGACGGTGTGATTGTTGTACCTCCAGTCCTGGGACATTATTAAGGAGGCCTGAAGGATGCCGGTGTGAGGAGATGCTATGTAGAGGGACTCGGACAGGTTGAAGCTCACCAAGCAGAGGCTTCATAGATGAAACCGTGAGATAGTGGGTGACATCTTCAGAAGATTGGAGGAGGTAGAGGCGTTCATTGTTGACCTTTAGAAGAGGAAGAATAGGAGTGGTGAGCTTCTAAAGGCCGGCATGGTTGTTCTTCTTCAGAAGCTGGTTTTGCACCATTCCCTCTTGTAGTAGCAGGAGGTCTTTTAGAGACAGAAATCCAGTCTAGTGGATTAAGAAGGATGACAGAAACACTTGTTTCTTCTACCGGTTGATTATCATTAGGATGCAAATGAACAGGATCTGTTCCTTAAGAGATAGGGCAGGACAGCGGGTGGAGGAGGAGAGCGGGGTTAGACATATTCTGGTGGACTTCTTTAGGTCCAGGTGAATGGAGGATGGTAACTCGGAGGTAACGACCATTTTTCGTTGCCAAATATTGGAGTTGGGGCGGCAGAGAATGCAGACTTGATTTAGGGTGTGTCAGACCTGGAGGTGCGGCGGGTTGTTTGGGCCCTGGCAGAGGAAAAAGCCCTGAGGATGGATGATTTTATCCTTCTTCTTCAGAAGATATTGGTGCATTATTCGGAGGGCAGTAGTGGAAGCAGTCTAGTTATTCTTCAACCCAATATCGATGGCTGATGATTGGAAGGCAATCTATGTCACCCTTATTTCGAAGCGCCTGGATGTGGCGGAGCCTAGCCACTTTAGGCACATCAGCTTTTGTACTACCCTTTACAAGGTTGGGGCAAAGATCCTAGTGGGCAGGATGAAGCCCTTGCTACCTAGTCTCATCTGTCAGGAATAGGGGGCGTTCGTGGGGAGCCGGGGTATTACCGACAACATCCTGATTGCTCAGAAGATAATGTGGGACCTGCAGTGGGCTCCGAGGAGGCAAAGCTACATGATAGTGAAGCTTGACATGGAAAGGAAATATGGCAGAGTCCATTAGCACTTCCTCAGGCAAGCATTGGAGACCTTTGGCTTCCACGAGACCTGGATAGCCTAAATTCTATGTTGCATGTAGGGGCCTTCCTTTTCCATCCTGGTCAATCGGACGTCATCGCCTTTCTTCTGCTCCATCATCGGGCTTCGCTAGGGTTGTCCCTTGTCCCCTTTTTGTTCATCATCTATGTTGATGTGCTATCTCGTGCCCTACGGGCTACTTGTCGAAAGAAACAACTGGAAACCTATGTACCAGCTCTCGGTGCCCGACCAATCTTTTACCTCCTGTTTGTAGATGATTGCTTCTTCCTGGTCAGGGCGAGGACGAGGGATGCACTGGCCCTCAAAGGGGTTCTAGAGGACTATTACAAGGTTTCAAGGCTAAGAGTGAATCTCCACAAGTCTACCGTTTGCTTCAGTCTAGAGATAAAGCTGTCGATGGGGCAAAAGATTAGGGGCCTACTTGGCATGAGGGAGCTGGAAGGGTCGTGGAGGTACTTGAATGTTCCTATTATGAGAAGAAGACTACAAGTATCGGAGTGTATCGGTTTGGTGCAGCGCATCCGGGAGTGGATGGAGGGCTGGAGGGCGGCCTCGTTATCCATGATGGGCAAGCTGACATTGGTTAAGTCAATCCTATGCTCTTTGCCAGTATACCTCATGTCAAACATTATAGTCCCGAAGACTATGCTAAAAGGTTTGAGCGGCTCCTCCGGGATTTTCTTTGGGGCTCACATGGTAGCGGCCACAATGTGCATCTACTGGCTTGGAAGATGATCTGCCAGTCAACCCGCAAAAAAGGGTTAAGTGTACAATCTCTTCTTGTAAGGAGTGAGGTGCTGATTACTTGGCATGCGGCGAGGCTTGTCCTTAAGCCACAGTATTTCTGTAGTCAAGTGATGACTGTCCGGTACGGACCGGTATGGACTGGGGGCAACTCAGAGTAGCCGGAGGTGCTCCTACATTTGGAGGAAAATCTACAGGTATGTGCCCACTGCCTTGACAAACACTAGATGGCTAATTGGTGATAGGCGTAGTGTGGATGTGGTGGTGGACCCTTGGGTGGACTCGCTTCCGATAAGGCTTTGGCCGACTATGGTCAACGTTGAAGCCATGGACAGACTTTGGGTTTGTGATCTTCTCCGTTCGGAGGGGGCTAGATAGAAAACTAACCAAATTGGTCATCTATTTGGGGAGCATCTCGCAAAGAGGGTCTAGTCGCTTTCTATTCCAAAGAGTGCCAGTCCGGACATGCGGGTTTGGAGTACGTCCTACAGACCCAGAGTCAGAGTGGGAGATATCTATCGCATCCTTCAGAGTGAGGAACATTCGGGGTTGAACTATGCCTAGATCTGTAGGTTCGTCCTTCATCCAAGAGTGAACCTATTCCTCTAGAAGGTGGCTTGGGGCCGGCTGCCAATGAGATTGGTGCTATACGGGTGGGGACTAGCCATCCATCCTCAATGCCCTGGGTGCCAGATGGATAAGACCGTGGGCCACACTCTGTTTCAGTATGAGCGAGCTAGGAGGGTCTGGAGACTTGTCGAGATCCTGTCGGATGCTTGGTACCACTCGAACTCTTTTTTGCAGAAACTCATATGGTGGGCCGTCGCCCCCAGACTCGGCAGGTGGCCGTTACGGCAACTTACACTGCTTATTAGATTTGACTGGCTAGGAATGCCTGAATTTTTGGTGAGAACAACCCTTCACCCATGTTCATTTTGGAACAGATCCGGATACAGGCGGCAGAGATTATCCATATAGATTCATCGAATAGACCTTTGATAGCTCTAGGCGCTTGGGGCTCTACTTCTGTTCGTGTAGCGCCTTGGACTGTGTTTTTACCTGGAGCCCTCACTTCTAAGTTTTTTCAAGGTCAACTTCGATGGTTGCGTGCTAGATGGTGATAGGAGGAGAGGTGCAGGCTTCATCATCAGAGGTCTAGACTCTAGGGTGGTTATTGCTAGTGGGTACTAGATCTTCAACACCTCAATCTCGAGGGTTGAGCTGAGGACAGCATGGGTCTATCTGGGTCATGCTCGGTGCATGCTGCAGGCTAGAGCAATCATGCTTAAGGATGATTCGGCTACGGTAATTGGCTAAATTCAAGAGAGCATCGACAGCATGGGTGGGTGCCACCCTTGCTTCGAGACATCTAGGCTATGGTTAGTGGTGGTGTAGAGTTCCAGGCCAAGCATGTTTATAGAGAGGCTAACGAAGCCGCGGATTGAGTAACCTCGTATGTGGCTGATCACTTCGGAGAAGCCCTATGGGTTGGGGAGAGAAAGTTGCCTAAAGCGCTCCGTAATTTGTTGTTTTTTAACTTTTTTGGATGTATTCATGCTAGAATTGTATGGATTATCCATTTTAGCAAAAAAAAACGAGGGATCGAAAAATTTTTGCTTGCCATAGCCGAGTTCTTCTAGGCTCTAATACCATTATGTTAGTGGCAATAGAAGCAAAATAGAACACTAGTCACTCTACGTTAATATTGAGGTGGAGAGTAGGAGAAACTCGCTAATATTTTTTATTCAATCTCTGGCCACACCCAAAATGATTGAGTACAAGGGTTTATATAGATATAATATGATCCTTTAATATCCTTATAAGAGTTCATCGGTACGACCCAAGAGACAGACTCTAAAAGACACCATGTAGCCCAGAGATATTCACGACCTTTACCCAAAATATGGTACCAATACAAAAAATTTATGTCATATCTTTGCATATTAACTTAACAATTTTTCGAGACTATTCCATTTACAAAATATGAAGCCATGGCACCTTTGTCTAAAAGTCGAAGAATCAATCTGGGAATGACTTTTTGACTTTCTTGCACCACTTAGAAAATTAATCCATGCATTTACTACATTTAATGTGACTCTTTAGGATGGGAATGACTTTCTAACTTCCTTGCACCACTTAGAAAATTACTCCATGCATTTACTACATTTATTGTGACTCTTAGTATACTCCTCCACACAAAATGTGACTTAATATAACCAAAAATAACTATTCAATAGAATTTGTGCGGGCCAAGATCTCTGCTGGTGCTTCTTTTTTTTTTCTTTTTTTTTTTGTGTGTGTATACATCGGCGGCTCACACTTGATGAGTGTGAAAACGGCCAACAACTGCTTCTTTCTTTTCAGTGGAAAATCTCTGCTTCTAATTTGATAGGCCTTTAATATCACCACACTCGTATTACCTCTTGTTAATTAGGCAAGAGAATATAGATTTGATTTGGAGGAGATTGCTCCCTCACTTATGAGCAAAGTTATGTTTTTCCAAGCTCTAATTTGGTCTGCTATCTAAGTAGCTAGAGGGTAGGGTAGAGCCCTTCTAGATTGAAAAATAAAAATAATGAATAATAAAAACAATTCTGGTCTTTGGTATCTAATGGTTCAGACTAACCACCACTTTAGTTATGCACGTTCTTTATCCATTTATCCAAACATCAAAACTTTAATTTATAATGCACATGATGCAAAGAATGGCTTTTACATCCATCGCCAAAATCTTTGAGAAAAGTTATGGATCACTGAATCTGGACACGGCTTAACTTAGACAAAATACAAAGTTTACACTATGAAATTCAACAACATCACGTCAAATAGAAACAACTCATAGTAATCCTCCCATACCACATTGGACACGGAAAATAGGCAAACAAAGTGGCACTTTCAAGCATGGCTCAATCTATCAAGATGTTTATGAAAAAGGGTCATCTCTTTCGTTCAAGGCTTCGGTAGACCGGGTTACTCATATTGTGTCATAAAATACTCGCTATTTGTATTTTCTCTGTAAGAGTCTATACCCCATGCAACTTGGCAAAATCATCAAACCATATAATATTGATGCGCTTAACTCACATCAAACCTACCACCTCCAAGTCCTCTCTCTCTCTCTCCCTCACTCTCTTTTATATATGTATGCATGTATGTATATATGCATGTATGTATATATGTATGTATGTATAGTCATGCTGTAGAGAGGAGATATATACCTTCTTATCTTGCCAGCATGACTGATTGGTGACTCCAGCCTATATAATCAGATTTTTTTTTTCTTGATTTGAGATGGTGGAGCCATACATTGAACTTGGTATTAACATGAGCTTGGTTGACTGATTGACTTTGATTACTCCAATTAATGAGGAATGATCTAAAATTAATTGCCTCATTCTCTCCAACAAAATTATCAGAATTAATTTTAATGAAAAAGCCACACTTACAATTTCATTTCATATTTGATCGGGCACTAACAAAGATTGGGATGTCATGGTCTTATTAGATCAAGAGTTTTTAGATGGCCTGATTCAATCCAACAAAATTATGGAGATCAATTCAATAGAAAAAATCCATTATTTACAAGTTCATTTAGTTCTAGATCAATCACTAATATAGGTTGGGATATATTAGATAAAGAGCATGCATGTGCATGCACACATATTAGGTGTAAAGAAAAGACTTTACATCCACTATCAAATATATGTCATTAGATGTCATGTTGTAGTGGAATGATTTAGTATACTAATATTAGGATGAAACTCAAGATCTAGGAAATATACAACTAATATTTTACTTGGGTGTAAAGTCTATGTTTTACACCTTATATGTACTATATCCACTATATATATAATACGGAAAAATTGACCATATGATATATAGGCTAGGAGTCTTAAAATCAAATAATTTTTTTGTGTAAACAATTTAGTAGATCATATCCAATGACTTAAATTATGATGTGGAATTTCTAGCATTCAATTCAAAATATAAGCTAAGTACCACATTAGGTGTAAATTGATCATGACCAGTATATACAATTTGCTTATGTTAACCTTATTCCACCCGGGAGAGCACATGAGTGACATAATAGCAATTATTATATGTTTTGATTAAACATCAAATAATCGGCACCAATTTAAGCTGTTCATGTAATTCAGCTTTTTTTTTTTTTTTTGCCCTTTTTTTTCGGCAGGATGAAGAGGGATACCTAACTCGCCTTAAGCGGCTCTTCTCCGTTCACCAAGCTCACAAGCTGTACCAGTCAGGCTCTGACACTGTCGATAAATGAGTCGCCATGATTTGGTCACAGGAGAAACGAAGAGTCCCGAAACTTGGAACCTACTTTTTTTGATGAAATCTTATGCATTTGTTGCACAAAAACCACATTTTTTTTCTCTCAGTCATGATCACCTAACGGGTATCAAGTTTCAAAAAGTGGGTGTGAATCATTGATGCATGAATATTGTGAACAGCACAACTTATAATATTAAAAAGCGACACAAGAAACGCAAGAAAATTAGATTTGCATGAGGAAAAGTGAAGGTTTGGTTAAACACGAACACAAGAAGGCGTACGATCTCTGTCAACTTGAAAGATGCGGCATCTCATAGATATGACATGGCAACTTAGGTGCTGTTCATCTACAATATATAGCTTTATACCAATTACAATTTGAGTTGTAAAGGTGCTGAAGAGAAACCCATCACTGTAGATGTCTGCTTGCACGTTGGATGGTGACACCGTGAAGCGCGTACTGAACAGCTTTAGGAAAATTAGATGTGCCACCAACGCCTCTTAGTCATCTGGGCCATTGTCCGGTTCGGGTTGTATATTTTACGTGCAAAAATAATTGGTTTTCTTTCATGACATCAACTATTCGATCAACCAATTGATCGTCGGCTATCGTCATAAGGACAATGGCTAGGTTTTTATGTGAATTGAGGGAACTGAATTCGAACGATTTTTGCTTGGTTTGTATTCATGTGATGTGCAAACTCCTCTTATTCCACCACATAACTTAAAGCTGGGGGAAAAATTAAGTTCCAGTCCCTTGATATACTGCCATTTTATATTTAGCCTATGTTGACTAAAGATTTCATCCATGGTTTTTGATTTTTCTGATCATTCTATAAATTCTTAGGCTTCTGCAAAAGTTTGTGAAAAATGCATACCTGTGTATAGAGGAGCTATAATTGCATTTAGTCATTGAATATAAATTATCACTAATGATAAAATGACAATGAAACAATGATGCAAATGTTAAGTTCTCTGAAAAGAGGTGGGGAAAGAACATGAACAGAGAGATCCAGTTATGATTGATTTGAATAAGAAGAACAAATTGGTAGATCATTGATTAAACGACAAAAACAATGCAATACAAGTGGCTGCTTTTTGACAAATGGGCCCATTTGCTGTCCAACTTTTTATGCAAAGGCGATGCTTTCTTTACTAGCTAATTAAATATAGAACATGTGCTTTTTCTCCAAAATTATTTATGAGGTGTCTCGCTCGCTCACGCATGTAGGTGAAAGGTACCTAAATTCACAGCGCACTACAAACGGATCACGTTGTTGTGTGAGTCCACACCAAGGTAGGGCTCACACAATAGGTCTATTACAAGAGGAGTTTGGCAGGATAACAGCCTAACTTGGATCAAGCAAAGAGTCCAGTGGCCCAACCCAATCAATCTAAGGTCTAAATGAACCAAGGCCTGAAACTTGGGCCAAATTTACTGTCCTCAACCTCACTCAATAGAGTATAATTTATGACCTGTAGAGATGAATACAAGTGAGGGTGAGCCAAGACACTATGACCAAAATTGCTCAATTGTGACCTGAAGGCCATAGAGCCGAAGCATGGAAATGGTCCCTTTGCACGCAAGGGTAGGACTACATATAAGTATTTAAGAACTTAAGATCATACGTTCATAACCTCTAACATCCGATCACTATTTCTCAAAAGTCTTCCCATCACACTTCTTTCCATTCTCGTTCGCCTTAATCCTTACTAGACTTCCACCATTGTGACGTTACTAGACTCCCACTACTGTGACCTTGCTAGATTTCACTAGACCGAACCTTACTAAATAGAGTATAATATATGATGTATAGCGCTAGATACAAGTAAGAATGTGCCCTAGTGCGATGATAAGATTACTCTATTGTGATCTGATGATTAAGAATTCAAAGTATGGAAACAATTTCTTCACATATAGAGATAAGACTATATATATCGAACCCTCTTCGTACTGCAAAATGGTAGAAGCCTTGTATAATAGGCCATCCTGCCATCACTATTTCTCTCTGCTCACCTTGATCTCTATAGAGAATTGGTGCTCCTTGCAAGTCCTCAATAACATCACCTACTTTTTTTTCCCATTTGTTTTACTCTCTATCCCTCATTGCTGCCGTATCGGAGATCCACTAAATTCTCATTACCACTTCAGACAATATCCCTCGTACACAGAGGTTTCTTGCCATTTTTACTTTTCTCTTCCAACACCAACTTGAATGCAGATTGGAATGGACTTGGAGTATAACTCGGACTGGAGTTCATGGAAGGCCTGAAACTAAACCTTATTGGGCCTAGTATCAAAAAGTTGGATTGCAGGTTGACTTTGAGAGACTGATGCACAAATCGAGTTGTGGATAAATCTCGGGCCTGGGCCAATTCTTGAATGCAAAGTGCCTTTGGTGGAGGTCTCAAGGTGGCAAAAATGAGTCTATAGTCCATTCATCTAGGTGTGATTTGATTATGTAGCCCCTTTTTGTCCATTAACCAAACAAGGTTATATCTGATACGGTAGACTTAGTTGGGCTCATTGGCCACTAATCAAATAATTCTAATTCCACAAAAAAATGTTAAGGAATGACTTGGGGGGAGTGATTGCTACACTTATCACTGACTAGTTAAATTACGTACACATGTAAATGCACGTGACGCTGCTCATGAACAAAATGAGCAATTCTTTTTGTGCAATACAATTCTATTTTGTTATAGCATATCATCATTCATTTATAAGAATTAAATAGCTAATATGATTGATCTATGCTTCTTTACTTTTTCTTATTTGGTGCTAATTTGGAGCTAGCCCTTGTAGTTCTTGAATTGAATGTCGACTTTGACATCATTCATAAATTATCTCTTCACTTGGTATAAATATGCCCCAGTATTTCATCAAAAAAAGAAATGCCCCAGTAACTTGTGAACAAAATATTCTGATGTTACACTATCAACACCTACTTTTATCAAGGGATCTCAAAATCCCAATTCTTTCCTTTTATCTAAATTAATAAAGCCATCCACCATGAAGTTCAATCATCTAATTACCTTTCTTCATAGTCATTATATGGAAGTTAACATGACCTCGACCGAGTGATATCCCAATTGGGGAGTTGGCAATGCTAGCATTTCTTGTAAATCTAGCTAAGAAGGACAACAACTACTTCAAAGATAGAGGAAGGGATCAAACACCTAGTCCCTAGAATTTTTGGAAAAGCACAACGAAATATGGATCAAATTACCATCTGAAAAAAAAGATGAAACAATATCATAGTTAAAAAAAGGGAACGATGTGAAATTATAACAAAAGGCAATGACCCTGCTCCTGGATTGGAAGAGAAATATGATGCTCCATGTTTCTAGTTAGTCCCACAAAAGGTGAGTAAAGTGAGAACTCGTGTAGTGGTTTAATTACTTTGTAGAGATTTTTTTTATTTTTGTAAGAAAATATTTTAGTATTACAAGATAAAGGAGATTGAATTTCCAATGATGTTAGATTGTTGTAGAGACTATTGGGCTTCCACCCCCTGAAGACCCTTTAGATGGTGGGCCAGCTAGAGAGGAATTATATGTTGGATTGGGCTCTCTTACAATAGAGTGATGGTGAAGAATCTCATAGGAAAATCTCAAGATGGTGCACTTAATTAGAGTTATGATGGGGCATATAATCAGATTAGTAAGATGAAGATTTAGATTGATGTCAAGATTGTTTTGTACTGAGGTTTGTTTCTTTTGTGAATTGATATGAGAGAGAGGATAGTATGTTGGCTACGTATATTATAGTTCGGTGTTATAGTGAAAGTATGATGTCACCTCATAAGTTGTTTCATTTTCTTTTTCATGAATTATAGGATTTTCCAAGAACCTATTTGTAACATAGCTGTCTGCTAGCGAGGAGGTTTTCAGGATGGAAAAGTTTCGAAAATTTAATAGGTAGGTTGTGGGAAAAGGATATTTGTATAAGAAAGGAAGGGTATGTCATGAATAGAAAGTTTTACATGGATATTCATACAATTCTATAGTTTTTAAGATGGCTTAACTATAATTAAATATATCAGCAATCATCTTTCTAAATTTTCTCTCCAAATTTTTCCCTCTCCATCTCAACACCAAACCACTATGTATTTTTCTTTGTATAAATGGTAAATCTTCATTCTATACTGATATACAAATGATAAATATTAAAATTCATAAAATCAAGAAAAGCTCGAGAATAATCTATGCTAAGAAATATGGATTATTGTAGGAATTTTAGAATAATCTCTAATCAAATATTAACAAATCATTAAATATAATAGGGCATTGCTCTTAAAACTTGCCCCTAGCACGTTCTTAGATAGGAGCTTTGTCATTTGTAGATTTATTTAATCAAATCTATTGGGATATGTAATAGATATTTGATACAAATACACACATGTGCATGCACATGAAAGCATAAGCACTGAGAGAGATAGAGATAGAGAGAGAGAGAGAGAGAGAGAGAGAGAGAGAGAGAGAGAGAGAGAGAGAGAGATTTCACCTTATAATGCAAATGCAGATTCACATGATAATTATTTTTGAAGGAGACTACAAGAAAGCTAATCACGTAAAATAATCGAGTAGAATAATTAAATAACTAAGGTAATATATAAACATGGAGACGTGTCTCAACAAGAAAAAATAGCCTCTATTTTCTAATTCAAACTACTAGGATTGGAGTCCATGTATCCTCACTCTTCTCTTCTTCAACTACATTAACACATATTGGTACAACTTTTTGATCAAGGAATTATTTGATCTTTTCAAGCTTGATTTTATATACACACCATACAACAAATATATTCTATAATGACTCTTCAATATAGACTCGGTCACGTGAAGAATATTTTGGCATTGTCATGCTTTGATGCCTATTGGGTCAGGCAGATCATAAATATAGAAGACAATCTATTTTAAACCAATTTTGGTCAACCTTGCCTAGACCAATGTATGTGCACATGCATGTAGCTATATAATTAGACATATAATGCTTATATATAATTACAACCCACATATATGATATTTAATATATTTTTTATTTTAATCATATTTGAATAGATGCTCATCTATAGGCTATAGCACACTTTTATGGATGTATCATAATGACTTTATGGATCCTCATTCTCCTAAAATTCCTATCTAGGGTCACCTCTAATCTTAAATAAAGGATGCTCAAAAATTCTTGCAACTTATATTTGGATCTATTTCATTGATTGATATTTCTTTTTTGCGATTAGCTATCAAACTTATGTTAACCCTGCACCTTTCTCATCTAGTGTTGGTACTGACCATATTAATGTTATATGGTGCAATTTTTAGGATGAGATTCTAAAAGTATCTTCTAATCATCTAATTAGTTTTGGCTCTTCTAATCATTGAATGACCTTACTAGGATTTGGAATCAAGGGGCAGTGAAGTGAAATTGATGAATAGTAAAGGTTAACTTAAGCTAGGATGAGATATTCCAAGGCTTTGTGTTCATTTAGGCATAGGTAATCGTCTAAGGGATGCCTGGAGATGTCTACAATGAGTAACAAAAAGGAAAAAGAATAGTATTACATTAGAGTACATCGAGGATGGATTCATTAACTAATTTACTTAAAACAAGCAAAATTGGTGGGATCACTATGGATACCCTTGAGGAAAGTCACAACATGATCAAAAAAGGTTTGGAGTCACCATTAGCTCTTTAAGGAGAAAAACTGGAAAATCAAAAGCAAAGAATGTGGATAAGGTCGATCAAATGAACATAAGCTCTAGGTGAACTTTAAGAATACTATTGGAGAAGGCTTGATGAACAAAACAGCACCTCTAACCTTTTGCATAGGAACCTAAGCCCATACTTGTTTAGGTGGGCAGGCTAAGGTACCTATGCCATGCACTATTGGATAGATGCACGTGTGTGGTAATTGAATCTTAGAAACTTAAAATTGTAGAATCTATACTCTAAAATACTTAGATCTACTGATCTAGCATAAATTGATGCTATAGGACCACTAGAAAGGTGGATTGGGTCTTATACCCTCCCTTTTTATGAGAAAAAAAATGAAAGATTTACGAGCTATCAACTAAGAGAATAGTAAAAAATAATTGAAAATAGAAAGAAAATAGAAGAGATATGCTATAGAGAAGATAAACAGTAGTTTTACTGAACTCTTTTTCAATTATATTTCAGTGAGTTACAGGATATATATACACACGACGGAATGCCTCTTAACTGATTAAAAATGTAGTTCGGTTGTTTCCTTGGATCAAGGTAAGTTAGAACAGCTTCCTAACAGCATGTTGATTTGCTGGAAGTTGTTATAGAGCCGGCTGGGATGTTCCATAGATTCTTCTCAAGGTAGATGTAGCGGTGATTGAGAAACAGTCTCTATATGCCCCCTCAAGATGGACGCACCACTAGCAAGGCCAATCTTGGATTTGAGCAGCTGAAAACGATGGCGAGCCAAAGGTTTAATCAACAGATCTGCTAGCTGATATAGAGTATGAACGCGATGAATACTAATATTTCCTTTCTGCACAAGATCGCGAACAAAAAGCAAGTCAACTTCAATGTGTTTCATACGAGAGTGCTGGATAGGATTGAGACTAAAGTGTTTCGCTCTGATGTTATCACAGTATAGCTGTGGGGCATGGGAAAATGGAATACCAAGCTCTGAAAGAAGAGAGTGCAGCCATATGGTTTCAGAAGTTGCAGCGGCCATTGCACGGAATTTAGCTTCCGTGGACAAGCGAGAGACAGCACGTTGCTTGCGAGCTATCCAGGAAATGGGATTCCTACCAAGAAAAGTGATGAAGGTGGTAGTAGAGATTCGAGTGTCATGGTCCCCATCCCAGTCGGCATCAGTATAGGTGCAGAGCTCCAGAGCACTGTTATTCCGTAGGAGAATGCCATCAAAGATAGTATGCCTAAGGTACTGGAGTAAGCACTTTGCAGCAGCCCAATGGGTGGTAGTGGGCCAATGCATGAACTGGAAAAGTCGATTTATAGCAAAGACAATATCAGGCCGCGTGAGACTCAAGTATTGAAGAGCACCAATGATTTTGCGATACTCAGTGCCATCTGCTGGGGTAGAACCATCAAGAAGAACTAGGGTGGTGCTGGTGGAAAGAGGAGTCTGAACTATCTTGGACCCATCCATGTTGGTGCAAGCAAGAAGATCACGCACATATTTGTGCTGTGAGAGAAATAGACCCTGAGTTGTAGGGATTACTTCAATGCCCAAGAAGTAGTGAAGGTTTCCCAAGTCTTTGAGAGAGAATCAGTTGCGTAGTTGAGTAATGAGCTTTGAAACAAAAGAAGAGCTACTGCCAGTGATTATGATATCATCTACATAGACAAAACAGTAGTAAGTGATACCATTAGAATGATAGATGAATAAGAAATTGTTTATATAAGAAGATTTAAAACCATAGTTGAGAAGAGCCGCTCGAAGAGACCGATACTAGGATCGAGGAGCTTGCTGGGTCCATAGATGCTTTTTCTTAACTTACGGATGAAATGAGGTTTAGAGGAATCCTCAAAACCAGGAGGTTGTTTCATGAACACAGATTGATCAAGGGTGCCATGGAGAAAAACATTGTTTACATCCAATTGGCGGAGACACCAACCCTTCATAACTGCAAGAGATAGTGTTGCCCAAGGTGACAACCCAAGAGGGAGGGTGAATTGGGTTTTCTAAAAAAATTATGTTTCCTAGTTTACTTTGAATTGAATACAGCAGAATGATAAGATGTTATTTACTTAAGCTCTAGGCAATTACAAGTAAAGTAGTGGAAAATTAAGCTAGAGCAATTATAATCTATGTGAATGGTAAGGATGGAGTGGAAGCTAAGCAAGTTCTAAACAATCCCTTATAAATTAATAGGAAACAAAGCTAGAGATATTACACAATCAAGTATGAATGTAAGGCATGAAACACAAAAAATAAGGCATCACAAACACAAAGATGTATAGTGGTTCGGTGCACCCCAGCACCTACATCCACTCTCCAAGACCTCTTGAAAATTTCACTATAATCCCTCAGATTACAACCGGTTGTTTTACAAGCTCACAACCTAACTTATTCTTTTCACGAGATCACAACGAACTCGGTCGATTTTCACAGGCTCACCGACTAGAACCAACCGATTGTTTTTCGGCTTCACAATCAAACCCAGTTGGTTTTTCTCGGTTCACCAACCACAACCTTACACCTTTGGTTTTTTTCTTTGGTTCACCAACAAACCTTAACCCCTTGATTCAATCCCTTGATTGAATCAAGTTACAAGATATTAGAATCAGAATTTAAAGCAAATACAAGCTTCTTAAACAAGCAGATATAGCAAATATAAATAAGTAGAGTAAAGAGAAGAAGCCCTCAAACAAATTTTGTAGATGAAGGAACTTGGCTTCTTCTTTACTTGACCCTCTTCTGATTTCACACGAGGTAGAGGATCACTGAGGCAACACACAATTAGAGAGAAAGCTTTGGGATTCACTCGGATGCTCTTCTTCTCTCTCTTTTGTTTTGAATGGCCCTTTTGTGCTTTTGGGAGGTTTCTCTTGAAATCTCTTTCATATGTGTTCTCTCCCACTTTCTTAACTTCTTTCCTAGCTCTCCTCTTGATTTTATAGCTTTGGATGGCGTGGAAACAAAGATCTAGCCATTAGAGACAAAAATAGAGCCGTCGGAGTTGAGAAAAAACTAGCCGTTATGCCTCCCAGCGTGCTCGAGTCGACTCGGCTGAAGCAGGAGTCGACTCGTGAATAGGAGTCTACCGGCACTGTAGCTGGGAGTCAACTCGGTTGTAGCTGGAGTCAACTCGAGCACTGTAGTGCTGAAAATTAACTCTCTGTCTTTTTATCTATTCTCAGTCGGAGTCGACTCGTTGAGTTTCGAAGTCGACTCGAATACTGTTCCTTGAAACTCCAAAGTGCCAGAGTCGACTCTGAACTTCCAAGAGTCGACTCAAGGACTATTCTCTTGAATCTTTTTTTGAATTTGCTCCTCCAACTTGAATCCTTTGAACTTGAAACTTGGGCCAATGAAGTATAGCTTTCTTTCAACTTTTTGAGAGCTTTTGAGGTCTTCTTCTATTCTTCCAACTTGTTATGTTCCTTGCAAAATAAATATCTTTCTTCTTGCAACATAAATATTAGTAATTATACTTCAAGATTTTGTGATTATCAAAATTAATTTTTGGGTCAGCAATTTCTCCCTTTTTGATGATGACAAAACTTGGAGTATATGCAATATAAAATAAATTGTGTTCTAGAACTAATGCATAACTAAGTTGCATGAAGTAGAAAACATGCATATTTAAAACATACTTCATGATAATGCTTTAGATTTAATCAGTTTAACATAATCAATATTTTTAATCTAAGCTGATTTGTATTCAATTCAAAACATAAAGCATTATGAGCATATACTCATACTCAAATATTTCTCCCCCTTTTTGGCAACATCAAAAAGGTTGCAAAGTAATGAAACATTAAGCACAAAGCAGCAAATGATACCACAAAGATAGTTTTCAAATCAAGTATAGGTGGAACCTTTTTCAAGTTAATTCAAGGAGTATCAAGACTGATATTCAAAGAAGGCACGAATGGAAATCTAACCCCTTTTTTGAAAGATCTTTAATAACAAGTATGAAAGCTTGTTCATTTAAGATCTTTTGCCCAATATATTAAGTATTTAGCAACATGAGAGCAATTTAATTAATTTTCAGAGTATAAGATCAAAACTTAAAAAAAATATAACATCATGTTGGATCATTAATTCTTAATGACTTCAAAGTTCTTATATGATAATAAAAGCATTCGGGCACAAATACCAAAACATGAATTCATGCAATTTATGATATATTTTAGAGCATACAATAAAATTCAAAGCTTTGAAAGTTCTTTTAAAGCTCTTTTAAAGACTTTCTTTTATTCCTTTAAAAAGAAGCACATTTTGATACATATAAAAATGAATTGGCACAAAATTGAAGTTCTAAAGAGCAAGCCAATAAGAACTCATTAGTGAATTCCAAAATAGATTTTCTAATAAAGATAGATGGAATTCGTATTCAAATAATTTTCAGAACAGCTGATTTGCCGATTAGGTGCATTTTAAAATCTATAGATCTATCATATGTAGCAGCTATTTTTAAATTTGTGTTCACAAGAGATACTCAAGAAAACTTAACACATTATTCTCCCCCTTTTTCATTAAACTAGAGGCTCTTAAGATCAACTGTTTGAATTACAATTTGGTTCATGATTGATGCATAAAATATATTAACCAAATAATAAGCCTCAAGGTGTATCATAAAGATTTTCAGATTTAAATTTCAGATGATACATATTGGAGAGTATTAAGATCACTTCTCATTTAGTATTCTTTCTCTCTCCTTTAGTTATGGATTTATGCGATTAAGTTCCATATGATCTCTCCTCCTGAAATTTTCTTTCTCCCCCTTAATTGAGCATTCTATTTAAGAGTTTAGAATTTGAAGATAATTTTCAATAAAACATTCAAATTGTTGATCTTGAAAATATGTTTGCTACAAATTTTAGCATATTTTCAACTGAACCTATTGAGAGCATATTTGTAAGTATCAAATCATATTCATTTGAGATAATAAACGCTCTAAAAAATTAAACTCAAAATATAGGCTATATATAACTAAGACAAGTAATGGCAACACAAGGAGGTTCATCAAAATCAATTTATAAAATATTCAAGGTATGCATGATATGATGGTGACTTTTGAATAAGATGCAAAATCCAGAGAGATTGATATATCTAAAGCTCCCCCTCAAAAGATGCATTCTTCTTTAATCATTCTTTTCTTTTTGTTAAATTTCAGTTTTAATGATAAGCGTGAATAAAACTGAAATTTTATGATATCAAGAATGTAAAGTGATCTAGAGTTTTTCAAAATTTATAGCAATCACTCTTTTTCATCTTTCAAGAACAAGTTATGCTTTCTCTTAATCTTTGAGAAAATATACTGAAATATTAATCAGAAAATAATTCATTTGAAGCTCAATTTCTTTCAAAAGCAATTATATTTTCTTTCTTTTAAGAGTCATTTGAGTGAGTTGAAATGTTTCTAGTTTTAAGATCATTCACTCTTTTAAAAATAGCTTTTTCTTTTAGTGATGGAAGCAACAATCATGCAAAAAGGGATATATAAGATCATTCAGGTGAATGTTTATAGAATTTAATTTCTTACTCATAGATTCACAGCGATGTATACATGAAATACAATGAATCTTTTTAATATCAAAATAAAGTTATATATTTAGAAACATTTGTTCGCAATCAAGATCATTGAAAAATACATCATTTAAATCAATTTTAGTACACTTTAAAGATAAGAAATGATATGTTTCATATGCGTATCGGAGCAATCAACCATGGCATCAAAACTAATTCTATTTTTCTTAAGTTAAGATTTTTGTTTAGGAATCATATTGAGTTATTCTCCTGAATGTTGCGATCATTGAAGCATATAACTAAGGTTACAAAGATGTAACGATATAAGCATTTTTAAATTAAGTTTAAGCTTTTATACAAAATCGGATTCTGAACTTCATAAAGATTTTCAAGGAGGCTTTCAAAGTTATAATTTGAGATATGTATCTTCCACATTGTAGCTCATCTTAAATTATTACGATTGAAAACACATATTTCAAACATATTAAAGCATATTCAGAATCTTTGTATTTAATGTTGAGTTTTGGTACGAATTAGAACATTATGTACCAAAGTTAGGCAAGTTGAAGAATAAAACAAAATCAATTC
Source organism: Phoenix dactylifera (assembly GCF_051530095.1). Classification (NCBI taxonomy): domain Eukaryota; kingdom Viridiplantae; phylum Streptophyta; class Magnoliopsida; order Arecales; family Arecaceae; genus Phoenix; species Phoenix dactylifera. The sequence goes on along the minus strand of NC_143199.1, from coordinate 22,214,807 downwards.
ATTTTTTCTAAATAGAGATATCCTTCTCTTCTTCTTTTTACAAATTTATTCAACTTTCAGATTTCAAAGATGATCGTGAACGATAAATCTAAAATTTCTTTTTAATAATACCAAAAAAAATTTATGTAGTATTTCAAACATTCAATCAAATTATCCAAGCATGGAGCATCACAAAATATTGAGAACCCATAATTCAAAACATCATGCTACATGCAAAATATATTATGTGTTAAGTCATGCATTAAAATATTAAGAACAAGCATGTCAAGGATCAAAATCAATTCTTTTCAAATAAACTCTCCCTATTTAAATATAATTTTGCACTGATTTCATCCTTAAGGTGTGTTTTCAAGTGATTAAAACTTGACTTGATTCTTTTTATATACTTTCATTTACTTTATCTTTTATTTTCTCATTTTTTTTTGAATTTCTTTCCTTAACCAATTATTGAACTTTTTGATTTTGTTTTTCATTTTTACTTTCTTATGCTCTATACTCTATTTGCTCCCTATCCGGTGGAGTTGGAAGGGGCACGAGGTACTACCACTAGCCTTCCTCTTGTGCCGTTCCTAATATACCCTACACCGAATAGTTGGGTCAAATAGTGCCGGGTACTACTACTAGCTTTCCCATTGGCACCATCCCTATGATAAGCAATATAGAAAGGTTAAAATGTTCACTTCAAACTCCTCCTGTTTAAGTGTAATTAATTACGGATTTTATCCCTTCCAAAAAAATGCTCACACAAGTCTCACAAATATGCCGAATATATTATGCTTGTTTTGCTTTTTCTTAAGATTGGAGTATTTGCCTTTACTTAAATTTTACTTTTCTTGAATAATATTTATTTTATTTTCTTTATCTCTCCTTTTTTTGTTATTCTCAAGTAATTTACATGAAAGAGCAGAATAAAGAAATAATCTTATGTATCATATAGATGTATATCATGCAAACAATATTTTCATTATGCTCAAGGATTCATAGCTTCTCACAAGTTATTTTAAATCAAAATTTTAAGCATAAATTTGTGTATTTCATGGTTATGACATAAGCAAAGATATATTTTAGTTTGGGCAAACCATGAAACAATTTCTAAAAGCATAAATCAATCAATACATATATAGACATAATATTAAGAAATTAATAATTAAAGACTTTAATTATGTCACAATAAGATTTAAGTTATTGACTTTGCTCAGCTAATTTATGAGAGAGGTATCTAAAATTACCGATTCATTCTGCATTCTTCAAGTCAAATACCTACTAGATTTCTTATGTGTAAACTTTTGGCTGAAGAAGGTCCCTTTTCTTGTTTGCATGTGAATATTTATTGTATCTTACGTGGAGGTGTCCTTCAAGTTGAAATCTCTCATTTTCTTGCTTAAGAATCCTGCATTATTAACAAAATCTTTTTCTCTCTTGAAGGAAAGTCATTAGTTTCTTCAAGATACAAAACATTCATACAACATATTTCTTAACTAGATGACTCGATATAAGATATGACAATAATTAAATATTAAGTCACTTTACTCAAGAGATTGCCTAAATATAAGCAAGCACATGTCACTTGAACTAAAGAGATAGTTTCATTAACCAAGATGGTTCAAGGACAAGCATGTGAGATAGTAGGAAGATTCATCAAGGTCAAATCAATTTCTTATTTTCAGAATCAATTTAGCTTAGATTTTATTTGCTTAAGATAATTATCAATAAGACATACTAGCTAAGTTTTAATCAAATTATCTTAAACAGTTGTTTCTATCAAAATTTAGATTATGATTCATTATTTATCAATAAAATATGATTCATTAGAGTTAGATTGAAGTCTTGCACAAGGGCACATAATGAGCATACAATCTGGTCTACTAGCTGTATGATAAAATAATTATTCTATCATTCTTCAATACAGCTTTAAAACAATAGATCTACCTTGCTCATCCTTTTCAAATTCTACAAGATGAGGTCATAGACATACCTTCTTCATGCCAATCTTCTATAAGAGTTTTTTTGTGGACTAACTTTGGTCAATGAAGATTTTCTTTCTTGTTTGTCTTAATTTGAAGTTCGAGAGAAAATGTTAATTCATTCATCATACATATTTCAAACTCACCTTGCATGAGCTTAGTAAAATCTTCATATAAATCTTCATCAGTAGAACCAAAAATGATGTCATCAATGTATACTTTGAGCAAATAAGATATCACAAGTTCTTCTTTTTGATGCATAGTTTTATCACTATTACTTTCTATCAAAAAGTTACTCAAGTTTGTATATCATGCTTTTGGTACTTGTTCCAAATCACATATTGCTTTATCATATTTGTAATGAGTATTTTCAAATAAGGTGGTTATTTTACATAGATCTTCTTTAATGAAATAACTACATAGGAGTGCATTCTACTCATTCATTTGATAAAATATAAAGCTCATAAAGCAAGCAAATGATAATGGTGATCTTTACTTCTAATCATGCAAGAATTTCATCAAGATCTATTTCATCTTTTTCTTGATTGAATCTTTTAGTAGTTAGCAATTTTTCTTCATTAAGTGCATTTCTCAAAACTCAATTTGGTTCTAATTATTAACAAGTTTTCAGATTTTATTGGCAAGATTTCAAATTTTATCTCTTTCAAAAATGATTTAGTTTAACTTGACCAATTATAATCTTGTTCATTCTTCTTAAAGTATTTTAGTTTCAGATTGTTATATGTAAGCAAAAAGATTAACCATATACATATATAATTTGATTTTAGTATCTTGATGAAAGATCATTAGTCTCATAGAGAATAAAATGAATTGATATTTCTACAACTAGAATCTTTTCATTGAATATTCTATATGCATTGCTTGATGAATGATATCCAAAGATCGGAATATCTTTATCAGATTTGGCATTATTTTCATAAGAACATATCAAGCATAACATGTACGACTGAAAAATATGAAAGATCTGTAATAGTTCTTTTTTTATTTTTCAGAAGATCAAAAGAAGCTTTCATCAAAAATAGATCTAATAGAAACCATATGTATGACAAGCAGTGATGATAGGTTTTAACAAAGATCATTTAAGTAGATGACTATCATACAACATTGTTTTTTTCATTTCTTCAAGGATTCTATTAACCCTATTTTACTTATAGTGTTCTTGGTACAGAAATAATTGTATTCAATATTATTTTCTGTTCAAAACTTAACAAGAAATTGATTTTCAAAATTGTGCCATGATACTTCTTTATTTTCACAGTTTGCAAACCTTTTTCATTTGAAACCTTTTGTGAGTTTGTGCCAATGCAGAAAATATTTTAATTTAAGTGCCAAGAACAAAACCAACGTTAGCTTTGACAAATCATCCACAATTACAAAATCAAGAAACTTATCTCCTAGGTTCACAATTCTAGAGATCCAAATAAGTTCTTGTGAAGAATTTCAAGTACTATGAGGTGGAAACCATATTTTCAGATTTAGAAATGATTCTAGTTTGTTTTCCTAGATGACATGCATAGAAAATTTTGACCTTGCAGAAATTAATCTAAGTAAACCAATGACAAGGTCTTTTGAGATTAAGTCCATACTAGTATGAGTTGATTTTATATGCCAAAACTAGTTTCTTTCATAATGCATATATCTAAAAATATACCAAGTATATATTCTTATGCCTAAGATCAATAAAAGATAATGCCATGGTTATAAAAACTTTCAATCAAGCATATAGAGAATTCATAAAGTTATTCTTAATAAATTAATTAATCATTTAGCAACTTATCCAACAGTAAGTAAAGCATACTATAAAATAAAGTGATTTGATTATATTTTAAAAAATATTGCCTATATCACAAAATTGATTAATACCTGCAATTCATGTTTTAATTAGATACTAAGACAAAAAGAATGATGAGATGCAAGGATTACTAATTTCATTATTCTTTTCATTTCAGTTACTTTTCTTAAGTATATTTTAAGTTTCATTCTTTAATATATGTCTAGAGCACCCAATGTCCAAATTAACATCTTTTGTTGGAAACTTGAGTGCTAGACACACCTGCCAAAAAATAATTAGATTTTCAACTTAGGAACGCAAGCTCTTTTGAATTTTTGCAGATTAGCTATAATTGTTTCTTTTGGAATCCATATTTGTTTAATAGTAATAGCTTTACCATTTAATTTATGTGTGTTGGAACTATAGGTAAAGTTATTATGCCCATTCTTTTCATATTTGAACTAAGTTATCTTATTTGATGGTTTGCTTGGTGAATTGATAATCTTTTTCTCTAGGAAATTATAGTTAGGCAAGGGAGTCAAGCCAAATTTTGATTTATCAAAAACAGCATGTTGGTTTTCAAACATCATTTTTAATCTTTCTGAACTTATAGTGAATTTGTTAATAAGAGATTTCAGTTGGTCAAGTTCTTCACTTAAGTTTTGGTTTTCTTTAATTAAGCTATGATTTTTCTGAATCAATTCTTCTGAAATTAACCTTAAGCTTTCATTTTCAGAATTTAGTTTGTCTTGTATTTCAGCAATAGAATTTCTTTCTTTTGAAATTTCTAGATTTAGCTTTTTAAGATTTTTATTTTTCATAGCTAATTTTCTACATTCACTATACAAATCATGAAAAGCATTTAATAGTTCATCATAAGAATATTCTTCATGAAATTCATTTGGTGTAAGATTAGATTCAAATTCTACTTTATCTTCTTGTGCCATAAAACACAAGTTAGTTACCTCTTGTAGTTCATTGTTGCTCCTAACTTTCAATTTCTTGCTTGATTCTTTCTTAGTTAAGGCTTTCTTGCTTTTAATTTCTTTCTTTCTTTCTTCTTGCTTCCTCTTCTTCTTTGTCTTTAGGAAGCTTTTGAATTTCTTAGGGATTGATGATAGGTCTTTGTCTTCATCCCCAATATTTTCTTTTTTTGAACTTTCTTCCTGATTTAGAGTGTTTCCTACATGCTCAATGTTAGTCTTGCAATTATCCTTAAGTAATCTAACATGGGGTTCCTCGGAAATATCATAAGTTGCTTCAAGAGAATCTCATATTTGTTTGGCAGATGAACATATACAAATTTGGTTGAAAATATTTTCATTAAATGCAAAGTAGAGAAGGTTCATAGCCTTAGCATTTAGTTCAGCCAAATTTTTGTTGAATATACTTTCAATCAATTTTGTGGGTGTGTGTAGGCCATTTGTTATGACATTCCATAACTCATAGTTTTGTAATTGAGTAAAGATTTTTATTCTAGCTTTCCATTGAATATAGTTAGATCCATCAAACAGTGGAGGTCTGTTTGTGGAAAGTTCCTCTGCAAATAATATGTTATGTGGGATTGTCATAATCTTTGGCTCTAGTCGGTTAAGACTGCAAATAATATGAGAGCACCTGCTCTGATACCACTGGTTGCCCAAGGTGACAACCCAAGAGGAGGGGGGGTGAATTGGATTTTCTAAAAAATTATGTTTCCTAATTTACTTTGAATTGAATGCAGCGGAATGATAAGATGTTATTTACTTAAGCTCTAGGCAATTACAAGTAAAGTAGTGAAAAATTAAGCTAGAGCAATTATAATCTATGTAAATGGTAAGGATGGAGTGGAAGCTAAGCAAGTTCTAAATAATCACTTATAAATCAATAGGAAACAAAGCTAGAAATATTACACAATCAAGTATGAATGTAAGGCATGAAACACAAGAGATAAGACATCACAAACATAAAGATGTATAGTGGTTCGGTGCACCCCAGCACCTATATCCACCTCCCAAGATCTCTTGAAAATTTCACTATAATCCCTCAGATTACAGCCGGTTGTTTTACAAGCTCACAACCGAACTTATTGTTTTCACGAGATCACAACGAACTCGGTCGGTTTTCACAGGCTCACCGACTAGAACCAACTGATTGTTTTTTCGGGTTCACAATCAAACCCAGTTGGTTTTTCCCGGTTCACCAACCACAACCTTACACCGTTGGTTTTTTCTTTGGCTCACCAACAAACCTTAACCCCTTGATTCAATCCCTTGATTGAATCAAGTTACAAGATATTAGAACAAGAATTTAAAGCAAATACAAGCTTCTTAAACAAGCAGATATAGCAAATATAAATAAGTAAAGTAAAGAGAAGAATTCCTCAAACAAATTTTGTAGATGAAGGAACTCAGCTTCTTCTTTACTTGACCCTCTTTTGATTTCACACGAGGTAGAGGATCACTGAGGCAACACACAGTTGGAGAGGAAGCTTTAGGATTCACTTGGATGCTCTTCTTCTCTCTCTTTCATTTTGAATGGCCCTTTTGTGCTTTGGGGAGGTTTCTCTTGAAATCTCTTTGAAATCTTTTTTCTATGTGTTCTCTCCCACTTTCTTAACTTTTTCCCTAGCTCTTTCCTTGATTTTATAGCTTTGGATGGCGTGGAAACAAAGATCTAGCCGTTAGAGACAAAAATAGAGCCATTGGGGTTGAGAAAAAACTAGCCGTTATGCCTCCCAGCGTGCTCGAGTCGACTCGGCTGAAGTAGGAGTCGACTCGTGAATAGGAGTCTGCCGGCACTGTAGCTGGGAGTCGACTCGGCTGTAGATGGAGTCGACTCGAGCACTGTAGCGCTGAAAATTAACTCTCTATTTTTTTATCTCTTCTCAGTTGGAGTCGACTCGTAGAGTCCCGAAGTCGACTCGAGCACTGTTCCTTGAAACTCCAAAGTGCCAGAGTCGACTCTGAACTTTCAGGAGTTGACTCAAGGACTATTTTTTTGAATCTTTTTTTGAATTTGCTCCTCTAACTTGAATCCTTTGAACTTGAAACTTGGGCTAATGAAGTATAGCTTTCTTTCAACTTTTTCAGAGCTTTTGAGGTCTTCTTCTATTCTTTCAAATTATTATGTTCTTTGCAAAATAAATATCTTTCTTCTTGCAACACAAATATTAGTAATTATACTTCAAGGTTTTGTGATTATCAAAATCAATCTTCGGGTAACGACTTGTGGCAGATTTAACCACGAGGCTAAATGTCTATGAGTAATTGACACCGGGGCATTGATGAAATTCTTTGGCAATCAGGCGAGCTTTGAATCGACTGATGGAGCCATCGGAGCTGCGTTTCACACAAAACACCCATTTGCTACAGATGAGAATGCAAAATGTCATATTTTTCTTTCTTAATGTTTAGTCTTGTATACTTATTTTGTGCCTAAATGTACTCATTATTCTTATATTTTGATTTAGGATGCAAATGGAAGCGTTAAGTACAAAACGAAGCTACTTGAGTGATTTTGGATAGTTTCGATATTGCTTCGTAATCTGGGCATAACTTTCTCATCCGAGCTCTGATTGAGATGATTCAAGATGCTGTAAAATGCCAAGAAAACTCTCTACAACTTTCATGTTTTGAGTTTTGAGAGATACTAGTTTTATCAAGGTCAAAATTGGTCTCAAAATTGCTGCACGTCCTTAGCCTGCATTACGTGGATTTGATTCGGTCAATTTTCAGAAGTTTCCAGACTTGATGCACGAAAATCCCAGCTGGAAACACCACTCTCCAATAAACTTAGTGCACCGCAAGAAGAAAAGCTTGTGCAGATCCTTAAGGAGCATCAAACGGCTATTGGTTGGACAATTGCAGATATTAAAGGAATTAGCCCGACTACGTGCATGCATCGTATCTTACTTGAAGAGGGAGCAAAACCTTCCCATCAACCGCAAAGAAGATTGAACCCACCCATAATGGATGTAGTGAAGAAG